>NC_137279.1:156555000-157155000 GCF_054371585.1 Giraffa tippelskirchi
TCTGTCATGCGGCAGGGCTCTCCTCACTACATTTTTGTGCCTTTACGTCCAGACCCTGGAAACTGCAAGCAGTTTCAGGGAGCCCTGCTTTACATCATTACCGCTTATCACGAGACAATAATAAATACATTTCTGTGTAGATCGGAGAATGTAAATGAAGATTAAGCCCACATTACTTAAGGTGGAAACTATGCCATCAAAACTGAAAAGAAAGGGTCAGCCTTCACCCTCGTGTCCGGGACCCCTGGTGGCTCCAGCTGGGTTCTGTCTCACAGCGGTTGGCTCATGCTTTGGCTTTGTCCCACCATCTTTTCTCCAAATGGATGCCAACTGCTAATGTACCATGGTGATTCAGACCCCAATCCATCATGCTAATATTAATCTTTTTATTGAGTCAGTTATCACAAGCAGGTATGAACCTACCATTTCCCTTCTGACTTTGGCCATTCTCTGATTTGTCACTTCTCTAAGAACACAGAGATTTCTGCATAAGTTACTCTGTTGAAAAAGGGTGCTATTATGGGCTGCATGTTTGTGTCTACCCAAAATTCATATGTTGAAACTCTAACCTCTAGTGAGAGGTGCTGTTTTTGGGAGAGGATTAAAGTCAGATTAGATCATGAAGGTGTGACCCTCAGATGGGATTAGTGCCCTCTTTTTATAACCAGAAGAGGAGACTAGGGATATTCCTATTTATGTACATGCAATAAAAATGTCACATAAAGACATAACCCTGGAGGAGGAAGTGGTAACCCACTCCAATCCATGGAGAATCCCATGGACAGAAGAGCCCTGGGGGCTACAGTCCATAGGATTGCAGAGAGTCAGACACCACTGAAGTGACTTAGCACACGGCATAAAGACGTAACCAGGAGGAGAGACCTTACCAAGAACCCGATCGTGCTAGCACCCTGATCTTGGACTTCCAAACTTTACACTGTGAGGTATAAGTTTCTGTTGTTTCAGTCACCCACTCCATTGCATTCCATTTAGAGTACCTGAACTTAGATGACATTTTAAGAGGATCACAAAATAGAGAGTAGGGAAGGGAGCCAAGATACAAAATGATTTTTGTATCTGGATGAATGAATGCCTGGTAGCCTTAAAGTGACCCAAGTTTTAAATTCACCCTATTTTAAATTCTACATATCATACAAAAGAGTGATTAGATGTTTTCTCTGTGTTTCAAGTGGGCAAAGATTCTCTCACGGCTCAGGCAGGCCCTAGTACATGGTGGAAAGAAATTGGACTTTTGAGTCAGACCAATACCAGCATCCCAGCTCTGCTTCTTACTGACAGTGAAAACTTGAGCAACTTTCTTAGTCTCCATAAGCCACAATTTCCTCAGTTGAAAATGGTACATATAATTGTTACAGCATTAATGAGACGGTGTAGGTATAACATTTAGCAAAGTGTTCAATCATCGAAATAGCAATAGTTAAGCCCGAAACAAACCCTAAATGATGTTAAGATGAGAACAACGAGGCTTTTCTGCAGCAGAGAACCAGCCAGATGCCCTTTATCTAGTGGGTTGTGCAGGATGGAGTGTGAAAAAGAGAAGCATTAGATAATAGTGCTGCCCTCAGAGGACTTATTGTCTAGCTGGAGGGAGCCAAAGGGAACACACACAAACACACACGAAATAGCAACAAAACAAGACTCAATAGCAAAATAAAATATCAAATTAGAGATGATGACTGTGTATGTGAAAGTAGTTTAGAACAGAGGGTGGGGCTTGAAAGCTGGGATAATGGTTTCTAAAATATAGATCTGCAGTGGCACAGATGCTGTCAGCTTTATCCATTTTTCTATCCACAGCATGTAGACCAGCTCCTGGCTCTCAGTGGGTGGTCAATAAATGTCTACTGAGTGACCAGATCAATGAATTGTTTGCATAATTAGTGGTAAAGCTCTGGACTTGGAATACAAAGACTTGGTTGGGACCTGGTCAAAAACTCTGTACCACTAGAGAACTTTCTTAGCCTCTCTGAACCTCAGTTGCCTTATCTGTAAAATGGCTATCTAATCCCCTTCCACTGCATGGATTTGTTACACAAATAAATACACATTTTTCTGTGAAAGGCACTGATCCACAGCAGGCACTCGAAAATTGGCCATAAAAATGTAGTTGTAAGGAGGAATTGGGGAACTTCCTAGGAGGCTCAGTGGTAAAAAATCTGCCTGTCAATACAGGAGATGCAGGTTCTATCCCTGGGTTGGGATGATGCCCTGGAGAAGAAATAGCAACCCACTCCAGCATTCTTGTCTGGGAAATCCCATGGACAGAGGAGCCTGGTGGGCTACAGTCCATGGGGCATCAAAGAGTCAGATATGACTTAGCGACTGAGCACACACACAAGGAGGAACTGGAACCATAAGGATGGGGCGCAAATTCAGGTAAGTGCAAAATAAGCAATTTTAATGCTGCATTTACCATGACGTCCTTTAACTTGGGCTCCAAGATCAGGAAGGGCGTCCATGGAATAACAGGATAGAAGGCTGTTTTTCTTTCCCTCCATGGTAACCAACGGCACATGCTTCGTTGCTGTTAACAAGATCAATAAACTTGCCACATTCAGAAATCGACAATTAACCCCTTTTACAACACTTAAAGTCACAGGCCTCTCTATTTTATATAGCCAAGCAGGCTGCTGAGCACATGGTTTTTATTATTGCCCTCCCCCTCTAAAAAGAGGAAAAAAATCTACTACTAATAATTTAACACCTTATAGAAGCTGTCCCTCTCTTAATGATTTTGCAGGGGAGTCCTGTGCATGGCAGCTGTCTTTGCAAGGGCCACCTCTAGGTCCATACTGCTTGGGGGAACTATATTATCTTTGGTCCGGCTTACCTTTCTAAATGTTTTATGGTTTACAGCTGTGGTGAAAAGCATTTTGGGGTCGGCAGAGATTTATTCCCCTTTTTAATGTTTTTACTAGGCTGAATAAACACATTCTCGAGGAATGAAACCTCTGGCCATGTTGGGAATATGGAAATCTGGACTCCACTCCGTAATGGCAGCTCTTTCGTGATGGACGCTTGCTTGTAACAATGGGTGCCATTGTCAGCTTTGAATGGGATAGCAGTCAGGAGCCCTAAGTGGGTTCCAGAGCACCCAACCCACAAGCCCCCATGTTACAACCCTACCTGAAGTTGCCTTCCTTGCTGCAGCATCCCATTAACACCTGGATGAAAATGCTGCTTTTTAAGGGCTCTGGAGAGTCAGGGAAGTCGGGAATGCATAATCGATACTATTTCTTTGGTGCTTTAACATCCACCATGTGCTCATTTAAATACTTTTGGCAAAGGAGCCTAGATAAAGCGAGTCTTTTTCCAAGATTCAAACGAACCCTTAATTTTTATGAGGTTTGTAAAACTTCAGCAAAACAATTTCTTTAAAAGGGAAAAGAAAGTATTTCCTTAAGCTTGCTCATTCCGTTGATTTTGGCTGAGACGGCTCATAGAATGACTTGTATGCTATAAGAAATATTATTCATATAGTGATTTGGAGCTGGGTGGAATCAGAAAGTATTATAAATCTCTTCACATGACATTCCTGCAAACTCTGCCAGGCTGGGACTGAAATAGGCTTGGAAGCTAAGAGGCAGCACCTGCACAGCCCACTACACGGCAAAAGCTGGCCTATCACTTGACCTTCTCAAGGTGTCTCCAAGTGCAGCTTCAAAGTCAGACAAATAAAGAGCTTTGTCTTGTTGCAGGGCTTTGGGGGATAATTAGCAAGCATAAGTCATCCTTGCAGACACACCAGTTGGCAGCTTTGGAGAAACTGACATGCCTGGCTCATTTCTTCGTATTTCAGTTAGTACTTTTCTCTTCATAAGAACCGTGTAAAGGCCTCTCCATGGACTGGCTCTTAGAGCCCATCTGGCTCATCATACTAAGAATTGCTACAGATGCTGATATTCAGATGATTTCAGGCTACTGTTCTGGGGTCTGCTCTAAATGTATGGTCATTTCCTAAGATATCACAAGTTTGCAGATGTTAGATGATTGAAACAATTATTTCAATAGGAAAATTACTTTCGGGCTTCTCAGGTGGCTCAGTGGTAACGAATTCACCTGAAGGAGATTCATGTTCAATCCCTGGTCCAGGAAGATCCCCTGGAGAAGGAAATGGCAACCCACTTCAGTATTCTTGCCTGGGAAATCCATGGACAGAGGAGCCTGGTGGGCTACAGTCCATGGTGTCGCAGAGTTGGACACAACTGAATGACTGAGCATGCATGCAGGTACTTTCATGCTTAATAATAGTGACTTTTTCCCCTGCTTGCTCCTTGGAAGGAAATCTATGACAAACCTTGACAGCATATTAGAAAGCAAAGACATCAGTTTACCAACAAAGGTTAGTATAGTCAAAGCTGTGATTTTTTCTAGTAGTCATGTATGGATGTAAGAGTTAGATCACAATGAAGGCTGAATGCTGAAGAATGGATGCTTTCAAACTGTGGTGCTGGAGAAGACAATCTTGAGAGTCCCTTGGACTGCAAGGAGATCAAACCAGTCAATCCTAAAAGAAATCAACCTGAATATTCATTGGAAGCACTGATGCTGAAGCTCCAATACTTTGGCCACCTGATATGAAGAGAAAAAGACCCTATGGTGGTGAAGATTGAAGGCAACAGAAGAAGAGGGTGGCAGAGGATGAGATGGTTAGATAGCATCACCGACTCAATGGACCTGAATTTGAGCAAACTCCGGGAGATAGTGAAGGACAGGGAAGCCTGGTGTGCTGCAGTCCATGGGGCTGCAAAGAGTAGGACACGACTAGGTGACTGGACAACAACAAGAATGTCAATAATAAAGGTTTCCTTTATAGCCAAAGGAGTTCAGGGACCAGGATAAAGGTATAAAGCTTAAATACCATGCATATCCCGACTGACGATATAGAGCTTTTGCTCAGGAGACTAACATTTCTTGTTTGATCTTATCAGGTCTAACATAGAACATGGTGATTCTCTGTTATTCTCATCATTTTATCATCCATTGTAATGAAGAATAAATACAATGCCATCCAAACACAGCAAATGTGTATCTACACACTAGCTCCTTTCTTAAGCATGTTGATAATTACAGTAGTAGATCTCACAGTTTAAGATCCTTTCCCTGAATACTCAGGTTACCTCCTAGCTGGGAACACTCAAACTCTAAGAGAAATGTCAGTATTTATTTGTCCTTTCTTGCCAATTAGAGTCACAGTCCTTTGGTTCAGTATTTTTACAGACACCCAACTTCATGTATTTAAGGCAAGAATTTCCTTTGGGAATTTCCTGGCGCTCCAGTGATTAGGACTCTGTGCTTTCACTGTCAAGAGCCCGGGTTTGATCCCTAGTTGGGGAACTAAGATCCCACAGTGTGGCAGCCAGAAAGAAAAAAACAAAACAAAACAATTTCCTTCACCCTATCACATTTCTTAAGGGATAAATTACTCAGTTTGCATATTAGCTATTCCTGACCTTCCCCTCATCATTAAATAGTTTCCCAACCCATCCTCTTAATTTCAAAGGCTTTCCTGGTCATGTTAGTTATTGGAAGACATGAGTAAGGAGTTCCTCATTCTCACCCATTATTCTCATCCTTCTCTGTGTCATTCCAACCATGTTGTCGTTCTTCCTCCAAGTTCCAGAGAAGAGGTTTCTCTCTCCCTGTTGACATCTAACTACCTGGCCTGAGTAGCTTTTCTCTTCCCACTACCTCTAGGATTTTAAGCCCACAATAGTTGTGTTTTCTCCTTAGCATTTTCAAAGATCTCTTCCAGAAATGGTCATCTTACTCCTCTCTTAACTCAATTTCTCTCCTTTCACTCACAAACATTTAAATCATTACCTCCAGCAGCTTTTCTTTCTTTCTCTTCCTTCATTCTTTCCATTTTTCTTGTTTTCTTTCCTTCCTTCCTTCTGTCTTTCTTTTTGTTTTGACTACACCACAAAGCTTGTGGGATCTCAGTTTCTCCACCAGGGACTGAACCTAGGCCACGGCAGTGAAAGCCCGGAATCCTAACCACTAGACCATCAAGCATTCCCAGTGTTTATTGTTGATTACCGTACATAAGGCACCATTCTTTCCCTGAAGCAATCTCTCAATGTCAACCAGAATTTCAGTTTCTAAATGCAAGATCTTAGACCCCACTCAGATTTTCCTTTGAAAACTTTGACTTGTTTATCGCCTACTCCCCAAAAGCTCTCTCTGTCCTCCATGGTTTCTATGCTCTTGTGCTTACCTGGTTTCCCTTCTAAATCTCCAGTAACTTTCCTCCTCCCATAATGAATTTCCTTTCTCCTATACCCCCTTCCAGTGATGAGTGTCACTGAGGGCTCAGATCTTGGTCCTCCACTCCTCCCTCTGATTGTGATGTTGGGAAGGCCCTTGGAATTCAGTTCTCTCTCAATCCAGGTTGTCTTTAAGGCTCATCCTGTTTTCCTTTCAACATATTTGCATTTGGATATACAACCACCACCTGGGTCAGTTCCAGTCTTCAGGAAGCAAATGCTAAGATGGAGTTACAAGAACAAGAGATTTATTACAGGGTGATGTTTGTGGATGAAAAGTGGGGGAAGAGTAAAACATAGTCCTGGAATCTGAGAAAAGAGAAGGGGAAGGAAGGAGGACTGGGAAGGAAGAGAACCAGATGGAGGTGCAGCTCTGAGTCTGGGCCAGCTCAGTGGAGCACCCCAGGGCAATGTGGGACAGAAAGGATCAGCTCTAGTATCCCTTTGGAGATTAGTCACTGGGTGATTCTGAGCTGCCTGGGGAGAGTGTGACCTGCTTGTCTGCTATGGCTGATCCCCAAGATGCTGCAGCTGGAGGCTGTCAGCTAAGTGCCTTTCTTTCAGCAGGCTCTCTCTCAAAAGTAAATCTCAGACATGATCCATGCAAAACTAAGCTTTTCCTTCCTTCTCTCCCACAATATATGCTTCCAAGTAAATCTCAGACATGATCTATGCAAAACTAAGCTTTTCCTTCCTTCTCTCCCACAATATATGCTTCCATTTTAAAGGATCCCATCTCTGCTTTGGTATCAGCCTTCCTTCATCTTCCAAACTAGATAATGTCAAGTGATCTTTGGCTTTTCCAATACCCTTATTGCTTATATGCAATTTGGAATATACTTCTTTCGAAATACTTCTCGGCTCTATCTTTCCATCTTTCTTCTCAATGCCACTATTTTAATCCATAAAAATTATTATTGTATACTGATTAAAGTTGCTTATTTTTTTCCCTGGCTCATCTTTCTCACTCACTCCCTAAATGCTGTGATTTCCCAGGATTCAGCCTTTAACTTTTGTCTCCTCTCACACAACAGGCTCATCCTAGATAATTTTATCCATTGATCAATCTCTACTGAAATTCCCGTGACTCCAAAATTTTTATCTCTAACCCCAGTTTTGTCCAGAACTAAATCAATGTTACTCAGACTCAAGTGTTATATGTTCTGCTTTCAAAAGGAAAGAAAAAAAAAATCGCATACACTAGCATTATTCTAGTAAATTTTATATATGTACTAACAAAAAACTAAGTATAAACTTTTGGTAATAGCTTGGTTTCCTTCCAGACTTTTTTCTTTACATATTTTATATAGTTGAGATCTATGTGTGTTTATGTGAATGTTGTATCTTGTTTCTGCTTCTTGACATTAGAGCACAAGCATTTTCTTAGTCAATAAAATTCACACATTATTTTTTTCATTGGCACGTTTCATTCTGTAGATGAGTTGCAATGAATCTATCTTATGATGATGTCTAATGTTAAACAATAAAGCAATAAATCACTCTGTATGTAAAGTCTCATTCCAATTAAAGAGTGTTTTCTCAGAATGGACTTCCAGAAATGGGAAGGTAGATATCTTCATTTCAGTGATGAGAAAATGTAGGTTCTAGGAATCTGAATGATTTCCCCAAGGCCATCCAGCCTGTAAAAGGTAAGGGGTGAAAACCAAAATATCAGCCCTGATTTATTTCTGTTGGGTTCAGGCTACCCCTGTAGGGTCATGAAAGGATGCAGTCCTAGGATTCTTTAGAGGGTAGAAAGCCTGGAATCTACAAAGGGATAACTTATCATCTAATACCCTGAAAACTGTGGTGTGATTTGCCATGCAGATGTGTAGGTGTAGGTAGCATGAGTTGATGGGGCCTATCTGATAATTAGAAGATTAGGAGTGACCTAGTCAAGTTCTATATTCTTAGTGTGTACTTGTGCTGAAGTCACATTTGCATCAGTATTACTGTCCTGGTCTGGTCTGGGCTTAGAAAATTGGCATGGGTCCTTCATGGCTAAGCTCTAGTATCCAGTCTTTTAAAAAGGATATGAGCCCTTAGTTAAAGTTAAATGGTGCCATGCAGCTGTATCTGTAGCTTGTCCTCCATCCATACCCTTGGCCCAGAGCTGCTGCAGTGAGGAGATATCCAGTTCTGGTACCCTGAAAGTTATGGCATCATTGCCTTTATTCAGGGAGAGATCTGTTTCTTGTTTGGACTCCCACCATGAAATGACTTTTCTAGCCAAAGAGAGCTAAAAATGTCCCTCTTACGGCTACAACATGAAGAAAGGAATGGGTGGAGTGTGCAGTTCACAGAGAAAGAGCATTTAGCCATGCAACAATTCTTATATTAGAAAATAAAAGCAGGCATCTAGGGTTTTATAGAATGTGATGATAGCAAGTGATTTAGAAGAAAGATTTAAAAATAGACCAGGTTTTCTCAGCCTCAGCACTACTGACATTTTGAGCTGGATAATTCTTTATTGTGGGGGCTGTTCTGTGCATTGTGGTGGTTTAGCAGCATTCCTGTACTCTACCCACCAGATGCCATGGGCACTCCTCTCCAGTCATGACAATCAAAACTGCCTCTGGACAATGTTAATGTCTTCTGAAGGTCAAAATCAGCCCTATTAAGAATCACTGAAATAGACTAATGGTTTCCAAAAAAGAAAGCAGCTGATCCTGATGGGGGCGGGGGGTGGCGCGAGGTGCAAATGAAAAGAAAGTTCTTTGACATGGAAGATGTACAAAGCATCTTTTGAGAATAGGACTTCAAATCAGATAAAAACAGGTCCTCCTTTAGTCACCCCAGCTAAGGGTCTTCTCTAGAGTGTGGCTTCTGCTAGTCTTGACAAAAATCCTACTGGAGTTAACAAAACTTTCAAGATTGTTTCTACAATGACTGAACTCCGTAAACCCTATTGAACATCACAATCAAGGTTCTCATGCTCAAAAAGCAGGGCAACCTGCAAGAATGTTGAAACTGGTTACCCTCTATTTTAATATTTTACTTGTTACAGAACCATAAAATCTTAGTATTGAAAGGATCTAAGAAGCTGTTTAATTAAGCTTACCAAATTTCCTGTATAAGATCCTTGACACATGATGATTAGAACCTTTCACAAGGTAGATTATTCCGTCATTGGAGAACACTGCTTACTTATCAGTTTTTATGTTGGAGTTACAATCTGCCTCTGAGTAATGACCATTTCCTGGCATAAATCCACTCCCTCATTTAGATGTCTGAAAGTAGATGCTGAAGTCACCTATGAAGTCTTTTCTACAGCATCTCTTCTCCACTCCAGTCAACCAATCCCAATACATTCAACAATTTTTCACATGCCATCAGCCATCTCCCCATCAGTCACTCTCTTCTTCCTCCTTTGAACACTGATTCCTTCCTCAAGATCCAGAGGACTCTCATTAGCATCTCGTAATTGCACGTAACAATGATGCTGAACCCTCACTCCTGTCATCAAGGCCCTAAAATACTCCTTTACCTCTCATTCCCCTCAGAAGACTTCTCTCTAACCTCACAGACAGAGCAGGCAGCAGACACATACAACTCTCAAGATCATGTCTTTTCCTTCTGCCTCCTATCTGGGTCCTCCCTCTCAGACTTATTCTTACAAACTTACCTGTATCTTATAGGTCTCTTCTTATCTTTCCTCTAATCTGAGGAAGATGAAGACCTGTTTCCACCCACCATTCTTCCTATTCTGTGTTTTTTAGTTTTCCCCTCTCATTCTCCCGGTCTCACAGCCTACCTATAGGAGTAGACTGTCCATCTCAAAACCAACCAACAAAGGCAGCCTTTCCTCCCTCTGACTAGAGCACCACAGTGCTGAGTCTCCTTCCTCCACATCTTAGTTCTGCTAAGAGCCATCCATATCTGAAGCCTTATCTCATTTATTTCCTACTTCACTTCAATCAACATCCTTACATCAGAATACTCCCCATATACTCCCTTTGCTCCACACATACCAGGGGATCTGAAGGTCTCCAGACAGACCAGTTTGTTTTCTGTGCCTGGAACAATCTCCCTCCTTGTCCAGTCAGCAATTTTTTAAGACCCTCAAAGGTCATCTCCTTTGCATGACCTTCCCTGAAGAGGTAGAAAGATGATCAGATCATCAGATAATCAGTTTTATAGGTACGTTTAAAGAATTAAATAAAACAATATATACCAAGTATTTGGTGTAGTGATGGACACAGGACAAATGCTTGATAAATTGCAGTTATTATTATTCTTAGCCTCTTAGGCAGACTCCATTTCCTTTTCTCCAGGGGTCCTTTACCATCTCTAGAACATTACTTTGTGTTTGTCTAAGCAGGTGACCATTTCTCCACCAGTTCACATCTAAGGGCAGGGACACCATTTTTTCACCTCTATGTCCCAAACACTGAGCATAATGCCTAGTACTTAGTAGGAACTCAATTAATATTTGATGAATGAGTGAATGACAATTCACCTGCGTGAGTACAAGGAAATTATTATGTTTTACAATTAACAAGGATATACCAGTTCTGTGCTGATGGTTCTGGCCTTTTCAATAGTGATATTACATTTCAAACCTCCAATTTACATCCATTAAATCTGGAACGGATCTGAATGCCAAAAAGGGAGTCGGCATTCCCCGAGACTGGTTCCTCGGTGGGGAGAACCACTATGCCGGATCCTGGAGGCTGAATGAATTTTTGGTCCTGCCTGGTGCTGTCTGTCCTTGGTGGATCAGGATAACCGTAACAGCCAGCCTCTCTAGGTTCAACTGTGGGTCAGCTGCTGAAGGTGGAACAAAAGCAGTATTGATGCCACCACTCAAAGCAGGCCCTTGGGCAAGGATCAGAGGACTTGCCTGTCAGCTTCTCTCTTCCCAGACACAGCATTCAGCTCCACCTCTGGCTTCAGGAACTGGGGATGTCAGCCACCAACACACTGGGAGAGAGGTATGTTATGCCAGGTGTGAAAGCGCTCAAAGGAATGCTGCCTGGTAGCTACCAATGGAGATGAATTTTAGTGGATGTTTCATTCTCATGGTGTTGCTAATTGTTTTATTTAAGTAGCCAACACCTGTCAGAAAGGCTGTTTGCTAACTTTTTTACCACTGTAAGAATCCTTCAATTTTACATCCGCCTTCCTCCTAAGACCTAAGCTTTAAATATTTTTGCCTAATATACAAATTTACAGTTTTTACAGGGAAAATATTTACATATTGAACCCTTACAGTGTGCCAGGCACTTTCTCGCTGTACTACTCTTTGTGTATTGTTTTTTATTCCTTATAGCAACCTTATGGGGAGAGTCTATTACTTTTTTTTTATAAAGGAGACAAATGAGGCTCAGGTAGTTTAAGTAACTTGTTCAGGACCACACACCTTATAAAAGATCTCATTTGTAGTCAATCAGTTTGTCCAAAGTCACACAACTTTTTAAATAATTTCAATTAACTAACAGCTAATTAGGTAATTGTTCCCCTTATTTTTGCTAAAATAAGCATCTTTGTAAACTTAAAAAATAATTAACCAAATTTATTAAAATCTAACATATAAATACAGTAAATATATTAGAACACCACTGTCAATTAAAGCCTCTAATTAGCATAATAAGAATGCAAATATTTTTTCATTTAGTTGATACAATTTGAAACAAATTTCTAGTATTAGTGATCCTGTACTGTTGAAAAATTAAATGATAATAATAATAATAATATGCAGTTACCAACAGGACTTTTGAAATTTCATAAATAGTTCTTAGACTTTTACTATTTATTCCATGTGTCTGTGGGGTCTGAGACTTCCAGGATGCTGTCACTGCCTAGAGAATTGTTCTCTGTTGCTTATCCTTTGAAAACTGTTTCTTAATGTACTGCATACATGCTGAATGCCATTTTTGTTCTTGGTGGACTTTTCTGAACTCAGGCAAAATTCTGTCCATTGTGAAGGCACGAAAAGGTCTTTCCTTTGACCTAAATGCTTATCTGGAGAAAACACAATTTTAGGATTTCCTCAAGCTATTTGCATTATCCCTGAAGGTACAGATCATAAATATTTCAAAGGAATTTTAGGACTTGAGGAAGAAATGCAAAGCTCACCTTTGCCCTTAGTTTTGTGTGTCCATCAGCCCAGGGATCTGTGGGCAGGGCTTACTGGTGACTCCAGGTGTAAGCAGAAGGGTCAGATTTCAAAGTACTTTAGGAAATTCTTACTGGGACCCAAATAAGGGGTTAAGGCTTTGATTTGTGACAGACAGACTCAAATTGTTCTGCTGCAGAGTCCATCTGCCTCTAAGAAACAAGACTCAGAGAGACCAGGGTAATAACTTCCAGCTAAAAGGTGCCGGTATTCCTCTTGCTCTGCCCGCAAGAAGAGAAACTGAGCTGACACTCAGACCCAAAATAAAATCTGCTTAAAGATGAGGCATGGAATATCACACCACAGGGAATTCACTGATGGAAAAATAATGACAATCATAGCTTCTGGTGGCAGTCCATCAAGACAGCATAATCCACAATTTATAAAAGGTCTTTGGTAACTTGGGTGTGACTTACCACTTTCTGAAAAGGTGTAGACAGAATCATAGTCTGAGCTTAAAGAAACAGTGGGTCAGTAGATTGAGACCTAAACCTTTACAAAGAGCCACACGTGTTAAGGATGTGAAGTGCAACATTATTTAGAAATGACTGATTTTAGTCAGGAGAACATATACATTGGTGATGAGAGATAGGGAGATCAAGTCAGTATTCGGAAAATATTTAAGGTACAATGTTAAGTGGGTAAAAAATGAAAGCAATTGTACATACATGGCTATTGCAATCACATGAAAGATAAATGGGGAAAATGGTTCAAAGGTACTGATATCATTTACTGAGTGTGTATTATGTGCCAGGTGTGCAATAAAGCATCAATAATCTCATTTCATCCTTACCAAAAATTTCTATGAGGAAGCTTCTATCAAGAGCACCATTCCATGTTCGATGCATGTGACAAGGGCTCAGGGCCGGGGCAATGGGATGATCCAGAAGGATGGGATGGGGAGGGAGGTGGGTGGGGGGTCCGGGAAGGGGAACACATGTAAACCCATGGCTGATTCATGTCAATGTATGGCAAAAACTATTACAATATTGTAAAGTAATTAGCCCCCAACTAAAATAAATAAATTTATAAAAAAAAAAAAAAAAAAGATGCATCTTGATAGGATGAGAAAACAGGCTGACAGAAGTTAAAGTAACTTGCCTAAGACGGCACTGTGGTTAACTGTCGGAGGCAGATACTCTTAACCTCTATTAGGAAGTGACGACTTTATTGCAGGAATGCATATATTGCTTACATGATACTGTATACCTGCCTAAACTGGAAGCCCAAACAAGTGTGGATTTTCCCTACAACAGAGAACTATCTGGGTAAGTTCAGACTCTCTATCCTGTGATTCCAAGTCCTCTGGTATCTGCCCTGACTACATGTTAGAATCCACTTTTCTTGCCCGCAAAGGATCTTCCTTCTGAGTTCTCCCAGGGCCTCCTGCAGAGCACCACATTCTCTTGGTCTCACCTAATCCTCTCTATCCTTTAGGACCCAGCTCAAGTTCAACCTCTGCCAGTAAGCCCACATACCCACACCAATTTCTGCCTCTTGACTTCCCACAGAACATATTTTCTGTAATTTAATTCTACTCCATAGTGTTCAGTCCTTTAGTTGATATACCTAAGACTTGACTCTTTGAAGTTGTTGGTTCCTAAGAGTAATATAACTTTATATATACTTCTTTGCTATCCTTTCAGAATGCCTAGTATAGTGCAAGCTCCTTTAATATTTGTATTACTCAGAATTCTTAGCTGCAAATAACAGAAAACTCCACCTGGAGAAGCTAAAAGCAAAAAAAGTTAGGGCAGAGGGAAGAGGTGTTTATGGGCTCATGTAACTGACAAGTCCTGTGGCTTGGTGCATGCCTAAATTCTCCAATACACCAACTTAGCTGGCTTGGGCATGCGGTCATTCCAGCTTGGGAACTGGACCAGCTCCACCTAGACTGAGAGTGGACATTAAACAGTGTTACCCAAAGGAAAAGCAAGCTGCTCTTGTCAGAAAGGATGAATGGATACTGGGTAAGCAAGAACAACAAATGTCCCTTACCTTATTGTATCAAATTCCTCAGTCCTTTAATACCAATAATAATAACTGTTCTTCTCTGGCCAGGCACCAGACTGTAACCCCATTAGGAACTGCCAGGCAGCGACAGAGCTCTTATTAACCTGATCTCAACTGAAGTGAGCCAGGCCTAGGGGCAGAGCTACAAAGGAGAGCTTACAAATCTCTGACACAGCATTTTAATACCACAGGGGATTTTTTTCCTTTCCCACAAATTGTGTTAACCCTTCAGGAACAGGGGGGAAACCCCGTGTAGAGCTCATTAGTGGCTTTCCTTTAGAGCTCTTCAAAGAGGCCCTGTCATTTGCCAACGTGATTTTTCTTAATATTGTGCAGACGGCAGGCTAATCCATCTTCAAATGATCTAATTGACTCTAACTTTCTCTTAAGAAAGGCTGTGTGGAGTTGCAAAGTCTTAATTGTGGGGTGTATGCTGAATGTCTCCAAGATTACAGAGCCAAGCGCTCAAACCAAAGCTGGGGAATTTCCAGTGGAAACTTTCAGGGGAAGAAAATGCAAGGTGCGGAGTAGCAAATAGGGGAGCTTCATCACATCCACTTCTGGGGCCTGAGTGTTCTTAAAACTGAAGAGATTCTCAACTTACTGCCTAAGAATCTCCACTCACGGAGGTTCCCCTTGTGACATCAAAGCCTCATGCTTTCATTTATGATGGAGGAAATGGGGAAAATAAAGGGGCAGGCAGAGGAGTAGCTGGCATATTCCAGTTGGTTGTCCAAGTATAAGGACCCCAAGTGGCCAATATTTTCTTAGAGGTTGCCCTGGCCTTCCGCTTTCTTAGCCCAGCAACCTTTACACATTTTGCAGTGGGCTTAATGAAATAAAACAGATTTACAGAGAGGAGGTGAGCTAAACAGAGTGGGGGAAGGGAGGGAGGAGGAGGCTGGAGGTGGAGCCAGGAATTGCACGCTTCTGTGGTGGTGGGAGGTAGACACACAGGGCAGGTGAGTTTAGCACAGAGGCTCTTTCTAATTGAGCATTCCTTTTAAATTTTGCGGACCTTATTCATCCACAAATGAATAAGTAGTTGTTTATTCATCACAACTACTCTGTGGGGGTTCAATCATTTTCTGAATTTAATCAGAGAGAACTGAGGCTCCCAGTGGAGTTCTCGGCTGCAGCTGGTGCCTGGCAGAGTTGGGACCCAGGCTTCTGACTCCAAGGTGGACACCAGTTGCTGAGCCCCACCCCACAAACATGCCAGGAGGATTATTGCAGGGGGATGGATCAGAGTCACATGCAGGTTGCCCCTCCTATCCCTTAAGGCTCCTGGCATGTGTAGGTATAGATATCCTAGCTCTCCCATTCTCTGGCAGGCCTGGGGGAACTATCATTTTTACTAGGATGAAGTAATATATTAAGAATAAAATGGTTTCTGTCAACATCAGGCCCTCAGGCCTTTGTTCTGCCCTCCCTCACAAATATATTTATATTGGCCCCAGCGCGCAATATCCCACTTTCCATTTGCATTTGCAATCCCTTCTGTCTCATCTGGTAGACAATCTGCAGGAAATCAGGCTGTAAAGGAACTGGCGGTAAACTTTATTAATTCCACTTTCATGTCCCCTGGGATGCTGAGAATAGGGGAGCAGTCAGGCTTCTCTGCACCGGAGCCCCTCTTCCCTAGAGATGTATCCATATTTCCCCACTTAATCTAGGGCCCCAAAAGGAGTCTCCCTGGGCCATCCATCTTTAATGACCCTAAAGAAGAAGCCACAGAAAGCATACCCTTAATAACTGGAATAATAGCAAACTTCCATTGAGGGCTTGTTACGTGCCAGGTGCTGTGCAAAATGAGTCACACACATTATCACACTTAATTCATACAATCCTTTGAGTAGATGCTGTTATGATCGTCATATTTACAGACGAGAAAACCTCACAGGTTATTCTGCAGCCCCAGAAGTTTTTATACTCTGAGCCAGGCTGCACTGTAGTGTCCATGACTCATTCATTGATTGTTCAGATATTAATCAAATGCCCTCTCTGTGCCAGGGGTAGAGAACACAAAGATGATTTTCCCACGAAAATCAGAGACATATCCATGTCCCTCTCCCTGTAGGCCCCACTCACCCCTGATGATGGAAAAATCTGGGTGAGGATGAGACCAATAATATGCTTCATCAAAGCCCAAGGTTTATGAGTACGTGCACGGGGGCTGTGAAGGTGGGGTGGAAGAGGGGGCATGAGTTAAATATCAGCTCTGTCCTTAGGCACTGTTTGGTACTTTGCATGTATTTTCTCATTTGATTTCATATGTTCTGTTTACTTCTATTTATTGAACTTAAGCTATTACACTTGCCTCTTCTCCAGGCCATCTCAGATCTTTATTCTTTGCAACTTACCTACTCCCATCTTAGACTAAGTCACCAAACCACCTATTTTTTTTTTCCCACTGTGACTAATACAATAGCCTCCTTACTAGCCTTCTGGCTCCTGTTCATGCAGCCTCCACACAGCTGCCAGGGGACTCGTCTGTACGTCAGAAAAGGACATTCCTTCAGCTAAAGCCTCCCACGGCTTCAGTCACTCTTGGCTTTAGATGTCCACATCACACCTGCTTACCTTTCCAACCTCATGCCACGCCTTCCAACCCTGCTTACCCAATTTCAGACACCTTGGCCTACTTTCCATTCTGTGATTGTGCCAAACCCTCTCCCACTTCAGGGACTTTGCTTGAGTTGTTCTTCTGCTTAGAACAGTCTCTCTTCTCCCAGCTCTTCAAAAGGCTGGCTCGTTTCCTTCTTCACGTCAGTTCAAATGTCAACTCCTTGGGGGAAAACTTTTGCTCACCAAGCTATGAAAGTAGCCCCTTTCCTACCCCCACCCCCAAATTACACACTACCCAATATTCTTCCTATTTGTATCTGTATTTGTTGTCTGTGTTTGTCATTTAGTGTCCTGATTCCCACTAGAATCAAGGTCCATAAGGACAAAGAATTTGCCTGGTGCTGTCTATCAATGCATTCCCAAAGCCTTGACCTGGCACACAGTAGCTGCTCCATTAATATTTGCTAAATTAGCAATATTAGCAAGGGAACCTTCCCAAAGATTCTGAGGTGGACACCTCAGACATTTTTATTTTGTAGTTTAAGAAACCAGCCTGGGATCCAAACCCAGGTTTGTACAGCTCCTATGACAGGCCTCTTGTTTTATGCCAGGTATTCTCCTAAGGCCATCAAAATACAAGGAAGATGCAGGCTACATCATGGAGGAACCTTAAAAACATGCTTCAGTGAAAGAAGCCAGACACAAAAGACTATATCCTGCATGATTCCATTTATATAAAATGTCCAGAAGACGCAAACTCCGGGAGACAGAAAGCAGATTAGTGGTTGTCAGAGGCTGAGGGCGGCGCTAGGGGGACGGGGAGTGATTGCTTAATGGGTACAGAATTTCCCTTTGGGGTGATGAAAATGTTTTGCAGTTAGGTAGGAGTGATGATTGTACAACAATTGTAGCAGCGACTATACTAAGTGCCACCGAACTATCCACTTAAAAATAGTTAAAGTGGTAAATTTTACATTATGTATATTTTGCCATCATCATCGTCATTGTTGTCATCATCATAAAAGCAAGGAAGATTCCCCAGAAGAGCCAGGTACCCATAGCCATTTGGAAGCTGAGCCAGGGACCCACTCACAGCCGTGGTCCCCTCGCTCCTTGCTGGCTGCAGATGTGGGAGCTGCCTCCTCCCATTGTCCTGACCCTCTGCAGGATCTGCCTGCCAGCCTCAAGGACTGTTTCACAATTAACCCTAATCTAAAAGAATAACATTTTACTTTGCGACTTCACAGTGTTTCTCTTTGTAATTCACCTTCTCTCTTTAATCAGGATGATCACCCAGTCATTTACGTATATAATTTTTTTTTTTTTAATCCAGGAGGAAACGTAGCCTGTTGAATGTGGCTTTGAAATCCTGTCCAACTGCCGCTCCCAGGTTTTGAATTTCTATTTTTAGTCCAACACAGAAAACCGATTCAAACAAACAATATTCTGCAGAAGGAGTGAATTCTGTAGTATTTTTTTTTTTTTTTTTACAAAGGAAAGTCTCTCTCAAACAGAATGGAGAGGGGATGCAGTGAGGATTGGGGTGGAGCGCTGTGCTGGAAGATGCCTCACATACCTGCCCAACACCAAAGCTAGAACATCATCCAGTCTCCAAGTTTAACAGAATGCTTCTCATTTTGTCCCCAAGTATCAAATCTCCCTGTGCTCTAATCATTAGAGTGCTTTATCATGGTTACAAATCTTGACTTAATTTAATTTTCTTAAATTCAATGAAATAGTCTGGACAACACTAGTGAGATGGTGCTTTAAGGACTGTTTGGCATGAGGCCATGATGTGATTGTTCACCGTCCTTCGGGGTCAAAGTGAACTCACTGAGGGGCCATGGCTGCCTGGGTTCAGGTCACTGGTAAATGAATGAGCAGGTGGCACATGATTCAATTAGCGCTTCAATAAAGGCCTACTAAGTGCCAGACACTGTGCTAAATGCATTATTTTGTTTCAATGGAACAATTACTCAGCTCCTACTGTGCACTGGGAATAAAGAGTGAACAAGTGAGCAAGATTGATGCTGCCACTGAGTTGACGATCTAATCGATTCTAGAGCTGTGCTGTTGAATATGGTGGCCATAAAACACATATGTCCACTGAACACTTGGTGGCTAATTCATTGAGAAAATGAAAATTTTTTTCAATTTTAGTTAATTTAAATTAAAAACTGAAGTAGTATAAAATACTTTTCTGCTAAAAACAACTTTGTTGTTCTGGTAGGACTACATTTTACCTTAATTGCTGTATCACCTAAGATTTTACTATACTTCACATACCAAGCAAGCACATCATGTTAACACATCACCAATCTATAAGGTATAATAGACTGATTAATTTCAGTGATTTTTTTCTGTACACCAGGTAACATTGTTTTTTGCTTATTTGAGTATTTTATGCATACAGCATGAATTATGGTGAAACCCATGTAAATCATATTTGGTAATTAAATTGAAATACTATTATTTTCATAATTACAGAGTTAGTTAATTTTTCTAGCTAAAATTAACTATGGATGAACTTTGAAATTTAAAATGATGGCACACTCAGTTCAGTTCAGTTGCTCAGTCGTGTCTGACTTTGTGACCCCACGGACTACAGCACACCAGGCCTCCCTGTCCATCACCAACTCCCGGAGCTTGCTCAAACTCATATCCATAGAGTCTGTGATGCCATCCAACCATCTGATCCTCCGTCATCCCCTTCTCCTCCTGCCTTCAATCTTTCCCAGCATCAGGGTCTTTTCAAATGAGTCAGTTCTTTGCATCACGTGGCCAAAGTTTTGGAGCTTCGGCTTCAGCATCAGTCCTTCCAATGAATATTCAGGACTGATTTCCTTTGGGATTGACTGGTTGGATCTCCTTTCAGTCTAAGGGACTCTCAAGAGTCTTCTCCAACATCACAGTTCAAAAGCATCAATTCTTCAGCACTCAGTTTTCTTTATGGTCCAACTCACTTCCATACATGACTACTGGAAAAACCATAGCTTTGACTAGATGGACCAAATGGCATACTGCTGTTGCTGCTGCTGCTAAGTTGCTTCAGTCATGTCTGACTCTGTGGGATCCCATAGACGGCAGCCCACCATCCTCTGTCCCCGGGATTCTCCAGGCAAGAATACTGGAGTGGGTTGCCATTTCCTTCTCCAAAATGGCATACTACTGATGGAAAATTTAGAAGCAATTTAGAAGAGAGTACTAAGATCAGAGCAGTGACAGGAAAATGAGACTAGAATAAGGTATGCTGCAAATTTCATGATGAATGTCAATTGGCAGAGTCAAACAAAAAGTTGTTTGTTTATTGTGCTGAGTTAAAGATGATAAAGTAGACAATATTGATGATGCATTTTCAGCAAATACACAGTGATTTTGATTTAAAAATTGGTCCCTATCAACAGTCAAAAAAGTATCAACGAAATGGGTCATCTGAAATCAAAGTTAAATGCTGTACAAATAAAGGTGTGTTTTTTTTTTTTAACACTTTAACCAAATCTGAGTGTGTTACTTAGACCTAGTGTAAAACCACTTTGAGATGGAGAGATGGTAATAGAAATTATTGTTTTAGTTATAGATAGACTGTAGAATGTAAAACTTCTTCAACGAAGTCAAAGACCAACTGATTCATAATTTGAAAAATTGTGGGAACTTATCTTTTGTTTTAGATGAAATGAAAGTTACACAAGAAATTGGCCAATTAATACTTTGGGTGCATTTTACTTTAAATGACTTCCAAATTCACAATGAAATGTCAATTAGTAGTGCATAAAATGGAACTCCTGGAGCAGATTTTAATCTTTTACATTTGTCAAATAATTTCACCTAGGTATGAAAAAATTAGTTTCTATCACAATGAATGGTATTCCAACTGTTATGTCAAAAATCTAGACAGTGGAATCTTAAAACAAGACTGATAGTTTCTTTATTGGTTAGTTCTGTATAATACATATTGAAAATATCTGTGTTGTTTTATTAAGCATTTATGAAAGCATCATGCATACAGTTATTAAAATTGTTTCATATGTACACGCAAATGGAATCATTGCCAGTTTACAGAAATGGTGAAAGAAATCAAAGGCAATCAATGTCATGATCTTGTGTTCATTGCCAGTGCTTGTTGACAGAATTATGGAAGAGTTTTACAAAGATATACTTTGCTGTTGATTCCGATTACACACTTTCTTGAAATAGAATGAATGCTTGCCAAATACTCAATAATGAAAACCAAAAAAAAAATGGCAGAATGATTTATATTTTTCACTGATGTCTCAATGTATGTGAACATGTTTAACTTGCAGCTCCAAGGAAAGGGAAAGCTTGCTGTAACCTAACTAGTCCAAGAGATACAGATTTGATCCCTGGTTGAGGAAGATCCCCTGGGGTAGGAAATGGCAACCGACTCCAGTATTCTTGCTTAGAAAATTCCACGGACAGAGAAGCCTGGCAGGCTACAGTCCTTGGGGTCGCAAAGAGTTGGACACAACTGAATGACTACGCACACATGCAACCTAACTAGTCAGGTGTGAGAATGCATGTTGTGAATGAGACTTCACAATACAAATCAACAGTCATGATTTTTATATATTTAACATGAATTGATATGCAGAAGATTTCAATTATAATTGACAGAGTTTTATAAATTTACTGCAAAAACTAGAAGAAAAATTCGAAGAATGCTTTGTTGGTATTTATAAATTTAGTGTTGCATAAATATACCTTTGAATTCAATATTAATGACACCAAGCTGATATAAGATTTAGTGAGTTTACTTAATGTGGATAGACATAGTTTAGAAACAGATATGTTTATGTTTCAAAGTCAGATCATTTCTTCTAAAAATGATTAGCCAGTTTTGTAATATGGATGTGAATATTAAAGAAAAGTGATTTGGGGGGTTATTGGATTTGATTTGGTTATTGGTTATTAAATTTGGCTATTGAGAAACTTTGAGAATATTGGGAACATCTTGGGGATGTGAATCTATGTTGTCAATTGCCAATTTGATAAAGCATAAATACAGATCAAGTATTTCTGATGGAAATTTAGTATCTAAATTAAGATGTGTTACAAATATGTTATACATTAGATTTTGAAAATTTAGAAAAAAGAATGCAAAATATTTCAATAATTTTTATACTGATTCCATGTTGAAATTATAATATTTTAGATGTGTTGGACAAATATATATTAAAATTAATTTCACTTATTTCTTCAACTTTTTTAATGTGGGTACTATTAAGTTTAAAATTGCATATATAACTTTCATTAAGTTTCTAAAGAAACATTACTCCAGAGACACAAGTAAATATTACAGCACTCATCATATTATATTCTAAGGGCCTTGAGAAAAAACTGGGTTTTGTGTGAGCATATAGAATGGCCACCCAGTACAAGCTTAGAGTACCTAGTAGAGTGTGAAGTTGGTGGTGGTTCAGTGGGTAAAGAATCTGCCTGTAATATAGGAGACACAGGAGAGGCAGGTTCAATTCCTAGGTCAGGAAGATCCCCTGGAGGAGGAAATGGCAACCCACTCTGGTATTCTTGCCTGGAGAATCCCATGGACAGAGAAGCCTGCTGGGTTACAGTCCATGGGGACGACTGAGGTGACCAAGCATGCATGCATGCATGCAAGGAAATACTAGGCCATCTGTTGAAATAACACATGTCGGAGATAACTGAAATGATAGTTTTTCCATTCTCTATAGAATACTTCCCATTCCAATGGCAAGCATTTGCATTTAGGTTACTTCACCATTGTCCGAGTTCTAGGAGGAGGTTCCCGACTTACACATTAAGCAAAGTCAAGAGCATGGCCTGAATTGACCCCAGACTACTCTTCTGATGTTACCAATTGCTGGCAGTGACTATGGAATGCATTTACTAAAGATAAATATTTTGTAACCATGAGTTCAATTTAGTTAGGGCAGGATATATTGGCCTGTCAGCATCATTTAGTAATAATAATTGGATTTATGATTTGCACCTGGTTTCAGTGGAGTCTTGGGGTTTCATCAGTTGAGATGTGTCCTGTGGCTGGAATGTGCCTATGTGATCAATTCACTAACAAATGACCTCCAGGATGAGCTGACTTTGGACTTCTTGGTACTCAGATGTTTCACATGCAGGCCAGTAGAGGTTTGAGACCTGCTGACAAAGGGTATTCTCTGCAACCAGCTATAAGACAAAGTTTTCACCTGAGATCTCTGGATGCCTTGCATTGCATATCCATGTCTTACTGTTGCTGTACTATATCCCTTGCCTGTAATAAAATTGTTCCATGAGGATAAACCGAGTATTGTGAGTCCCTTCAGCAGTTGAACATGTCCGGTAACTAATGTAAGAGTTCAACAATGGATCTTCTTCCCCTAAAGGAGGAAAGTAGCTGACTAGCTAAACCCTGAGCCCTGGAGTCTACGTGCCTTGGACCAGGTCAAGGCTTCACCCTTTGCTAACTGAGTCTCTCTCTCTCTCTTTTTTAAAAAAAATTATTTATTTTAATTGGTGGCTAAGTAGTTTACAATATTGTGGTGGTTTTTTCCATACATTGAAATGAATCAGCTGTGGGTGTACATGCGCCCCCCCCATCCTGAACCCCCTTCCCATCTCTCTGGGTTGTCCTAGTGCACTGGCTTTGAGTGCCCTGTTTGATGCATCAGACTTGGATTGGTCATCTATTTCACATATGGTAATATACATGTTTCAATGCTATTCTCTCAAATCATCCCACCCTCACCTTTTCCCAGAGTCCAAAAGTCTGTTCTTTACATCTATGTCTCTTTTGCTGTCTCACATATAGGGTCATCATTACCATCTTCCTAAATTCCATGTATACGTGTTAATATACTGTATTGGTGTTTTTCTTTCTGACTTACTTCACTCTGTATAATAGGCTCCAGTTTCATCTGCCTCATTAGAAATGACTCAAATGTGTTCTTTTTTATAGCTGAGTAATATTCCATTGTGTATATGTACCATAGCTTCCTTATCCATTCGTCTGCCGATGGACATCTAGGTTGCTTCCATGTCCTAAGCTTTTGCAAACAGTGCTGCAGTGAACATTGGGGTACATGTGTCTGTTTCAATTCTGCTTTTCTTGGTGTGTATGCCCAGTAGTGGGGTTGCTGGGTCATATGGCAGTTCTATTTCCAGTTTTTTAAGGAATCACCACATTGTTCTCCATAGTGGCTGTACTAGTTTGCATTCCCACCAACAGTGTAAGAGGGTTCCCTTTTCTCCACACCCTTTCCAGCATTTACTGTTTGTAGACTTTTTGATGGCAGCCATTCTGACTGTCATGAAATGGTACCTCATTGTGGTTTTGATTTGCATTTCTCTGATAATGAGTGATGTTGAACATCTTTTCATGTGTTTGTTAGCCACCTATATGTCTTCTTTGGAGAAATGTCTGTTTAGTTCTTTGGCCTATTTTTTGATTGGTTTATTTTTCTGGTATTGAGCTGCATGAGCTGCTTGTATATTTCAGAGATTAATTCTTTGTTAGTTCACGTGTTGAAACCTAGTATGCTGGTATTAAAAGGTGAGGCTCTGGGAGGTAATTAGGTCATAAGGGTGAAGCCCTCATAAATAGGCTTGCTGCTGCTGCTGCTAAGTCGCTTCAGTCGTGTCTGACTCTGTGCGACCCCATAGACGACAGCCCACCAGGCTCCCCTGTCCCTGGGATTCTCCAGGCAAGAACACTGGAGTGGGTTGCCATTTCCTTCTCCACATAAATAGATTTAGTGTCTTTATAAAAGGGAGGACTCCAGAGAGCTCTCTTTTCCTCTTCCCACCATATGAAGATACAATGAGAAAACAGAAATGTAAAATCTGGAAGAGAGTTCTTTCAGGAACCCAACCATGATCTTGGACTTCCAGCCTCCAGATCTATAAGAAAGCAATATCTGTTGTCCATAAACCACTCAGTCTATGGCTTTTTTGCTATATCAGCCTGGGCTGACTAAGACACTGAGTCACTTAATCTGCACGAGGAGGTAATGATGCCTACCCTGAAGGATTTGATGAGCCCGTCTTCATCGTGCAAGGTTATAGAAAGATGCCTGGCACAGAGGAGCACTTAGTCCATGTTTACCACAGTTAGCAAATTCTAACTGTGAATTTAGAATCCCAAGAAGCAAAGTTCTAGAAGCTTTCTGTCCTTGTTTTAGCCTCCAAGAGTTAATAAATATTAAGATCTAGACTCTGAGCACCTCTGAGCACTCTCCACACAGGCTGAAAGCACTTATTATGATAAGAAAGAGCACAGACATGATCATCAATTTTTCTATTTTTCTAGTCAGGAAGGTAAAGTGCTAGGCTATGTTGTGAAAGCTACTGGATAGTTGTAAGATCAAAAGACATAAGAAAAATGTTCTGAAGATTCAGTTCAGTTCAGGCGCTCAGTCGTGTCCGACTCTTTGCGACCCCATGAATTGCAGCACGCCAGGCCTCTCTGTCCATCACCAACTCCCGGAGTCTACCCAAACCCATGTTCATCGGGTCAGTGATGTCATCCAACCATCTCATCCTCTGTCGTCCCCTTCTCCTCCCGCCCCCAATCCTACCCAGCATTAGGGTCTTTTCCAATGAGTCAACCCTTCGCATGAGGTGGCCAAAGTATTGGAGTTTCAGCTTCAACATCAGACCTTCCAATGAACACCCAGGGTTGATCTCTTTTAGGATGGATTGATTGGATCTCCTTGTAGTCCAAGGGACTCTCAAGAGTCTTCTCCAACACCACAGTTCAAAAGCATCAATTCTGCGGTGCTCAGCTTTCTTCACCGTCCAACTCTCACATCCATACATGACCACTGGAAAAACCATAGCCTTGAATAGATGGACCCCTGTTGACAAAGTAATGTCTCTGCTTTTAAATATGCTATCTAGGTTGGCCACAACCTTCATACAAATATAAGAGGTCTTCTTATTTTTGTTCCTTTCTACAATTCCTCTTGGGAATTTTACCCTCTGTGAAGCTCTGTCCATTGACTTAGGCAAAATGACTATTGTGACTACCCCTACAGTTCTGATCTCTGTCTCAGGTCCAAGATCCACAATCTAAACTGTCCACTGATGGTTTCACCTGAAGACCAGGCAGGAATAGCAACTTTGAATGTACTGTCTTTGACTCATAATTTCCTCCTACCTTGCCTCTACCCCAGCTTTCTAGTGGCATAGAAATCAATCTGGGGTATTAATTCAGGTGCTGTGTGACCTTGGATTCACGCCTCATTTTCCCCTGCTTAGCTCAGCCTCCACAAGGAGGTGACCCCTGCAGGCTGTTAGTCACAGGCTTCCTGTGTCAGCTGACTTCTTGCAGAGTTCCCCTGATGGGAGGCATTGGCTGGTGTTTAGAAGTGGGGAGGAGGGGAGAAGCCAAATTGTTTCCCTCCTTCTTTCTGCCCTGGGCAATCAATGGGGGCACCTTCTCATGGCCTCAGTGCCCATAGGACAGGTTTGTCACCATCTCAACTTCCACATGGAGAAGGCAATGGCACCCCACTCCAGTACTCTTGCCTGGCAAATCCCATGGATGGAGGAGCCTGGTAGGCCACAGTCCGTGGGGTCGCTAAGAGTCGGACACGACTGAGTGACTTCACTTTCACTTTTCCCTTTCCTGCACTGGAGAAGAAATGGCAACCCACTTCAGTATTCTTGCCTGGGGACGGCGGAGCCTGGCGGGCTGCCGTCTATGGGGTCGCACAGAGTCGGACACGACTGAAGCGACTTAGCAGCAGCAGCAGCAGTAGCAGCAACTTCCACAGATGACCCTAGACTTGGGTTCTGGTAAAACCACCTCTTCTTTTTGCCCTGCCAGTCTAGGCATGGCTGCGGCTTCTACCTGTTGCTGCCCTTTGAGTGGCATGCCAACATTCTAGCATAGTCAAGGTTATTCATAACATTTCATTTTTTGTGTTTGTTGTAAGATTCAGTTGTTTCTCTTGTAAAGCTGTGGGTGGTGGTGGTTTAGTCACTAAGTTGTGCCCAACTCTTGTGACCCCATGGACTGTAGCCCATCAGATTCCTCCTCTGTCCATGGAATTTCCCAGGCAAGAATACTGAGTGAGTTGCCATTTCCTTCTCCTGGGGATCTTACCAACCCAGGGATTGAACCGGGGTCTCCTGCATCTCTGGGGTCTCTCTTTACCGACTGAGACACCAGGGAAGACTCTTGTAAAACTGTATGAGTGCACAAATCAGTAATGAACCTCTATTCACAAGTCACACATGCAAAGTAGTGTCTTTATTTTCCTATAAGCCTTCAGGGCCTGCCATTCAGACAACAAAAAAAATTATTTTTAAATTTTTGTTTTGTTTTGGTCACATGGCCAGATCTTAGTTCTCCAACCAGGAATGGAACCCATGCCCCCTGCAGTGGAATCACAGAGTCCTAACCACTGCCAGGAAATTACTGATCATTCTTTAAAAACACCCACATGAAGAGGACTGTCTTCAGTACCACCTCCTGCTGTGATCCCTTTGGTTAATTTCAAACAGAGGCACTCTACCCTCAAGACAGGAGCCTCATGAAGAAATATGGAAGGAAATTGTTGCTCTATTTAACATGAGGTGAGCAGAGCCTGCTACTGACCAGCAGGAATGAGTGGTTATTTCCTCTTCATCCAGAAGGGCCCAGTAACACACAACTGCAGAACCTGGTGGTGGTGATGGTGAGGGTTGCGACGTGGAAGTTCTCTGCAAAATCATTCTCACTGATTGATCTAACTACATACCACCATGCTTGGAATGGGCAGGAGGGATGTACAGGACAGATAAAAGAGAACAATTAACACCTCAAACAAGAGAAAGGGAACCCAAGAGTAAATTACATGAAATTCAGAACTTGAAAAGATCTTACTATAATAAAGGAAATAACAAATTGAGTCACTAAGTCATAAATGTATGATTTAGAAGAACTCTTAGATCACACTGAACACAAGTTGTTCAGCTTGAAAATAAAGAAACTGAGGCCCAGAGAAGGTAAGCATCCCGTGTAGGGTCACTGGCTAGTGAATGATGCAGAAAGGACTAGAATCCTGACAAGTGCCTTTTCTCTAGACCCTTGCTTCTCAAAGTATGTGAACGAGCACCACCAGAGCCTGTACCTGCTGGGAGCCTATTAGAAACGCAGAGCCTCAGGCTCCACCCCAGACCTACACCTTTGAATCTGCATTTTAGCAACACCTCGGCTGACTTACATGTAATTACAATTGAGAAGCAGTGCTCAAAACCACACTCTGATATCTCTGGGCTTTCTGTTCACTCAAAGCCAGAATGGGAGTAGAAATGTTCTCCATTTCTTGAAAAGTACTTGCTCTGTAACTTACAGTGAAAGCTTATATTGTGGCTCATAAATACAGGAAAGAAAAGTTTAAATGATGTTGAATGAGGGTTTTTGGATTGGCTTTGCTGTCTGGCACTCACTGTATGACTTAAGAACAGTTTCTAAGAACCAGAGGCCTGGAACACAGAAGGAACTTGATAAAAATGTGTTAAGCAAATAATAAAATCTTGTTATATGTGGAGAAAAGATTTCAGGACAGATGTTCAATTTAACACACATTTGTTGAGCACCAACTTATGTGCTAGGTGCTGTGTTAGTTGTGGCAATATATTTATGACTAACACATAGACTGAGAACCTCATAGCACACCACGTGCTCCTAGAAAACAAGGACTTATCTTCCTTCTTTTCCCTTTAAATGTGCTCTGCACACACGACACACTTTGCCAATATTCACAAGTATAGTTCTAATTGGAAGCTTTCCACACCCTATTCATACAGTGGGAATTGTTGAGTGATGGGGGTGGATTGGGATGTAAGAGCTTGGCTTCTCAACCTTCTATACTTTTGGAACCATCCCCCAGTGGGGTTGGTAAATCCTTCTTATCTAATCTCTCCACATTCCCTCCCTCTTCCCCTTCTCTGTAGAGAACTGAGTCTCAAGGGGTTTGATGAAGAGATGGAGGTTAGCTACTTCACTGGAGCTGTGGCCCTCTGTGTTCTGGGCCAGCTGCTGAGTGACTTACCCGTCTCCTCTCCACAGGGCACTTCCACCCCTGAACTGCCTGAGTAGCTGTGTTGAAAGTTATCCTTGAGTTTATCTTGAATTGAAAATTACATTATCACTTCCTGGGCTGGGCTGATGCCCAGCTACACTTCTTCACTGTGGCTGAGACTTGGAAGCAGATAAGCAAAGGAAAGAATTCATCAAAAGCTGGTCACTTTGTCTTTCTGCAGGAAGGGACTAAAGCCAAAGGCCAATGAGAGGAAAGGAAATAGAGACTTCAAGGTCTCTGGTTGGTGTTCACAGCAAGATATGTTGTCCAGAAGGACTCTAGCTGGAAAGAAGGCATAGCCTTTTTGCTGAAACAGCAATGATGATGATGGTGACATTAGTTAACATCATGAAGCTCCTAATATGCGTCAGGCACAGTGCTACCCACGTTACAGGCATCATCTTATATTTTACCTTTACAACAAGCCTATGAGATGGTTTTTCTTAACCATGGTGTTTCTCAGACTGATTCTTCAGTAGACTTCATAAGATGAAAGAAAAGAAATACAACTTAAAAATCACTGAACTTTAATTATCTACCAAGCCCCATGCCAGGACTTTTCATGTGTAATAAGACAGTGGAATAGTTCAGTCAATCAGCCAACAAATACTGTTTCATTCATAGGAGGAACACTTACTGAATTCTATGAGGTATTAAGTACTCCATATTCATAGTCTCATCACTGTCAATGACAGTTCTACTGGATAGGTACTATTATCACCATTTCAAGTGAAAGTCACTCAGTGGTGTCCAATTCTTTGTGACCCCATGGACTATACAGTCCATGGAATTTTCCAGGCCAGAATACTAGAGTGGGTATCTGTTCCCTCCTTCAGGGGATCTTCCCAGCCCAGGCATCAAACCTAAGTCTCCCACATTGCAGACAGATTCTTTTCCAGCTGAGCCACAAGGGAAGTTAGATGTTGTCTTTCTTCCTCCCTTCCTCCCATCCCCCCATTCTCCCTTTTTTAAATGAATATTTACTGAATGTTGGCTATGTTCTAGGACTGGGATAGAATGATATATGAAGCAGAATGCTCTGACCTCATGAAACTTATTTTGCAGACAAATAAAGGCATAAAAAGGAAAATGTTAGGTGGTGACAATACTCTGATATAAATGAAGCATGTTATAGGAAAGAAAGTGCCTGGGGCTACTTTAGATTCAGGGATCATTTCTGAGGAGGTGACATTTTAGGTAGGCACTAAATGACAAGGAATGAGTGACTCATGCCAAGATCTCAAAACAAAGCCTTCCAAGCAGAGAGAACAGCTAGCTCAGGAATCCTAGGGCGTGCAAAAGAAGCCTGGAGAGTCCAAGGAACAGAACCTCCGCCAGTGTGGCCGGAGTTGAATGATGGTGGTGGGAGGCCAGAGGGAGCCAGGGAGTCTTGCATGTCAGGGCAAGGAGTCGGAAATCTATTCCAAATGGGAAGTCCAGGGGAGTGAGGGGCCTAAGAGGGCAGAAAATATTTTTAAAAGCTCACTCTGGTTTCTGCAATGAGAAATTGCTTATAGGAGACAAGGGTGGAAGAAGGTAAAGCAGTGCTAAGGTGGTTACAGAATTTCAAATAGGAGAATGGTGGAGAGGAGGGTCCCAGGGGAGATGACGAAGAGGGGGTGGAGGGTCAGAAGCACTTGCTGATGAAGTGAAATGCCTGTTCTTTCAGGCCCCAGCACACTGGGTCAGCAGTTGGGGGGCAAAAATTAGTCTCTGTAGTTTCCACAGAGCTTGGCCAAAAGCTTGGCATTTTGTAGGTGATTGATAAGTATTTGTTGGACTGAATTGATGCTTAGAGTTTGCTGTACTGGATCTGTTTGCCTGTTAGAAAGTTCAAGAGATATACCAGCAGGCCTAGGCAAACATGAGTGATGTAATATTGGGACTCCTCAGTTCTCACAGGGTCCAATGAATCAACTTACTAATCCCCACAGATTAAAACTGAAGAAGTTGAATATGAACTAAGTCCAGTTAAAGCAGTTTAACTTTTGTGAGCCTGTTAACTAATACAGGGATCAAAACATCTTCCCTGGAGAGCTGTTTTGGAGCAGAGAGGTGATATATGTGAGAAGTCCCAACCATTGCCTTATTTGGGGGAAGAAATTCAACAAAGTGAAGCTGTCATCATATGGAACAATACCCTGGGGCCTCAGAGGCCTCCTAAGATAGTACCAAACCTGTAGTGTCTGTAGACATCAACAACATGCCCTTGTGGAGGTGGGGAATATGCAATGACAGAGGAAGGACCTCTAAAAATCTGTACATCCATAAAAGCAGCAATACTGGAAAAAAAAATGTGAAAATCAACCTTTTCATAATTACGGAAATTGGCCAAAGTCTTGCAACACTCTGAGAATTTATTCAAGAAAAGATCAGAGTCCTAGGGAATTTTAACTTACCCTATTCTCATCTGCCCCTCCTGAGTTCTGCAGTAACCTTGAAAACTGGCAGCTAGGAAAGCCAGCAGCAGAGCGCTAACTGGAGGAGGCAAAGGGGGTTGCAGGGCCTCAAGATCCTGTCTCCAGAGAACTGGCATGATTTCACCCTTCGAGCAGCACTCTGGAAAAGCCCTACCCCCAGGCCATTTGTTAAAAAAAAAACAACCTCATAGTTGTCTGGGCTAACAGTATCAGCTGGGGAAAAACGGAGCCTGGCCAAAAAAGCTCAAAAGCTCTCAAAGGGAGGATCTAAGGAATGAGACAGTTATAGGGGACTTTGAAAACCTCTGACATACTTCTGGGGACATGGAAGGATGCACTCATATGAGGTCATGTGAGGGGCTGTGTGATACCTAGGAAAGATCCAAGAAAGCCTTAATCTCTCACCTCTGGCTAACTTTGAGGTCATGCTCAAGCAGGAAATGAAAGCAAAGATAGAATTATAAACTGGAGTGCTAAAGGGATTCCTCCAAAACACACATGGAACCCTTCAGCAAAGGGTGGGAGACTTACTGGTTTAAAGTAATTTCTGTCCTATTGTTAGCTGATCTCTCAGCTGAGCACAGACTTCATTCAGTAGCATACTTGATAGGGAATATAGACTATTCAGAATTATTCCAGAAAAGTCACTAAACAAACAGGAACAACAAAACACAGCAACATCAAAAAGGAAGTGATCTGATTTCTAGAATTACCACATTATATTATTTAAATGCTCAGTTTTCAAAAAACGGTAAGTTCTTTGAAAAGACTGACAAAATTGACAAATCTTTAGTTAGACTAGCTAGTTTCACCAAGAAAAAAAATACAAGTTACTAAAATCAGATATGAAAGAAGAAACAACACAACTGATATAGAAATTTTAAAAATCATAAGGTAAATTTTGCTGCTGCTGCTGCTGCTGCTAAGTCACTACAGTTGTGTCCGACTCTGTGCGACCCCATAGACGGCAGCCCACCAGGCTCCGCCGTCCCTGGGATTCTCCAGGCAAGAATACTGGAGTGGGTTGCCATTTCCTTCTCCAGTGCATGAAAGGGAAAAGTGAAAGTGAAGCCACTCAGTCATGTCCGACTGTTAGCAATCCCATGGACTGTAACCTACCAGGCTCCTCCGTCCATGGGGTTTTCCAGGCAAGAGTACTGGAGTGGGGTGCCATTGCCTTCTCCGAGGTAAACTCTAAACAACTAGAAATCAACAACTTAGATAATCTAGATAAAATGGACAAATTCCTAGAAAGACACAAAACTTGACTCATAAAGAAACAGAAAGCCTGAATAGATCTATAACAAGTGAAGAAGTTGAATCACTAATTTTGAAATTTCCCACAAAGAAAAGTTCAGGCCCAAACAGCTTTACTGGTGAATTTTAGCCAAACATTCAAAGAAGAATTTTCACGAACTCTTCCTCAAAAATAGAACAGACTACTTCCCAACTCATTCTAAGAGGTCAGTATTAGCCTGACATCAGAATTAAACAAAGAAATCACACAAAAAGAAAACTACAGAGCAATACCGTTTATAAACATAGATGCAAAACTCCTCGAAAAAAACCAAAAAACAAAACCACTAGTGAACTGAATTCAGCAACATATGTAAATCCTCTGCCTGCAATGCAGGAGACGGGGTTCAATTCCTAGGTCAGGAAGATCCCCTGGAGAAGGAAATGGCAACCTACTCCAGTATTCTTGCCTGGAGAATACCATGGACAGAGGAGCCTGGTGGGCTACAGTCCATGGGGTCACAAGAGTTGGACACAACTTGGCGACTAAACCACCACCACCAAAAATGAATTATACATCATGACCAAATGGAAATTATTTCAGGAATGTAGTGAAAGTCGCTCAGTCATGTCCAACTCTTTGCAACTCCATGGACTATATTGACGTTCCCTTCTCCAGGGGATCTTCCCAACCCAGGGATCCAACCCAGGTCTCCTGCATTGCAGGCGGATTATTTACCAGCTGAGCCACCAGGGAAGCCCAGGAATTTTAAGCTTGGCTTGATATTAAAAATTAATCAACATAGTATACCACAGTAACATATAATAAAGGACCAAAAAATCATGATCATCGCAGTAGACACAGAAAAACATTTGACAAAACCCAACACCTTTTTATAGTAAAAAATATTCAACAAAGTAGGAAAAGGACAGGACTAAAGGGTATCTACAAAAAAACAACCGCTAGCATCATAAAGATTTCCCCTTAAGATCAGGGAAGAGACGATGTCTGTTCTCACTACTTCTATTTAATACTGTACAGGAGGCTCTAGACAAGAAATAAAGAGCACATATATTGAAAAGAAAGAAGTAAAGCAGTTTCTATTTGTAGATAACATGATAATATGATAGAAAATACTAAGGAATAGGAATGGCAACCCACTCCATTATGCTTGCTTAGGAAATTCCATGGATAGAGGAGCCTGGCGGGCTACTGTCCTTGGGGTCGCAAAGAGTTGGACATGACTTAGCAAAGACATAAAACTGACATATGAAAATCAGTTGTATCTCTGTAGAGTGGCAGTGAATAATCTGAAAGTTAAGAAAACAATTCCATATACAATAGCAAGAAAAATAATAAAATATTTAGGAATAAATTTAACATAAAGGAGTAAAATTATACACTGAAACCTATGAAACATAATTGAAAGAAACTAAACAGAAAGACATCTCATATTCATGCATTGGAAGGTTTAATGTTTGGATGGCAACACTCTCCAAGTTCATCGAAAAAGCCAGTGCCATTCATATAAAAAACCTGGCTGGCCTCTTGGCAGAGATTAACAAGCTGCCCCTAAAACTCATATGGAAATAAAAGGAAACTCAGAATAGGTGAAAAAAATTCTTTAAAAAGAAGAACAGTTTTGGAGGGTGGAATGATCAACTTTATGTGTCAACTTGGCAAGGTATAGTTCCCAGTTTTTCAAATACTAGTCCAGTTGCAGCTGTGAAAATACTTTTTAGATGTGATTAACATCTGCAGTCAGCTAACTGTAGGAAATCATCCTCAATAAATGAGTGAGTTTGAGTCAATCAGTTGAAAGGCTTTTAGTACAGAAGTAAGATTTTCTTGATGAAGATGAAATTCTACCTGTGGACTGCAGCATGAGTACCTGGTAAGGAGTGTCTAGCCTGCCCCTCCTGACACTACATCCTGTGGATTTCAGACTTGGCTAACTAGCCCATACAATCATATAAGCCAATTCTTTGAAATAAATCTCTTTTCATATACATACATATAAAATTTTACTGGCTCTGTTTTTCCAGTAGAACACTGACTGAAAGAGAAGACTCACATTTCCTGATTTCAAAACTTACTACAAAACTATAGTAATCAAGACTGTGTGGGGAACTGGCCTAAGGATACTCACATAGATCAATGGAGTAGAATTGAGAGTCCAGAAACAACACATACGTTTACAGTCAATTGGTTCTTAACAAGTGCCAAGACAATAGGTAAAGAATAGTCTTTTCCACACACAGTGTTGGGAAGACTGGATTTCCATGTGCAAAAGAATGAATCTGGATTCCCAACTTACACCACAGGCAAAATTTAACTCAACATGGACCAAAAACCTAAATGTTATATTATAATTATAATATTATAATTATAAAAGTAAGAAGGAAAGATAGGAGTAAACCTTTGTGATCTTGTTTCAGGCAATGGTTTCTCAAAAGCACAAATAGCCAAACAAAAAATAACAATAAATTGTATTTCATCAAAATTAAAAACCTTTTTATTTCGAAGAACATTATTAAGAAAATGAATATTTTTCTCCCACAGAGTGGGAGAAAGTCATATATCTGATAAGGGTACAGTATCCAAAATATGTGAATAACTCTTAAAACTAAAGAATAAAAAGACAAAAAAACACCCCAATTTAAAAATAGGCAAAGAATTCAAACAGATATTTCTCCAAAGAATATGTACAAGTACCTAATGACCATATGAAAAGATGTTCAACATCATTAGGCATTAGGAAAATGCAAATCAAAATTACAATTGAAAAAAATCACAATTCCACATCCACTAGGATGGTCATAATAGTTAAAAATAAATAAAAGGAAAATAAGAGAAGTTGTAACCCTCATACATTCCTTACGGAAGTATAAAATGGCATAGCTCCTTTGGGAAACAGTTTTGTAGTTCCTCAAAAAGTTAGATACAGAATTACCATATACCCATGGAATTTCATTCCTAGGTAGACCTTCAAGAAAACAGAAAACACACACCCCACAAAAACTTGTACATGAACAGTGCAGCATTATTCAGAATAGATGAAAGTGGCAGTAATACAAAAGTCCACCAATAAATGAATGGATAAACAAAATGTGGAATACAATGGAATATTATTCAGCCATAAAAAAGATGAAGTACTGACACATGCTATAATGTGGACAAACCTTGAAACTATTATGCTAAGTGAAAGAAGCCAGACACAAAAGGACAAATACTGTATGATTCTATTTACATGATATACCAAAACCAGGTAAATCCAAAGAGACAGAAAACAGAGGAGAGGTTATCAGGGTCTGGGAGGAGATTGTTTATGAGGTGATGAAAATGTTTTAAAATAAGGTAATAGTGAAAGTTATACAACACTGAATATACTAGAAACACTTTACAAAGGTGAATTTTATGGCATATGAACTACATCTCAGTAAAACTGTTATTAAAAAAAAGAAAAAAAAGTAAAAGAAGGCCCCTGTCCTGGGCCCACATACCAAAAGTACACAGAAAATAAACTGAATGAGAGTAAAGAGTACACAGGGGATTTTCTGCTTCTAGGGATGTGCCACTGAGTGCTGGCTCAGTGACCCAAACCTTAAACATCCATTTCCATGATTTAACACTGCTCTGGTCCCAGGGATCACTTCTCTGCATCTCTCATCCTATGTCCTTGAAACAGAAGACAACTGTGATTCTATCCTGTGAAGGTTTGTGTCATTGCCAGTGGGATGATGGACACTGCTTGGAGCATAGGAAAGACTGCAGTGGCAAAAGCACTGCAGTAAGAGACAAATTAATCAACTTGTCAACCTCTTTCCAGTTTGAATACAATAGACTCTCATACAACAAACTATCATTCCAAATATAACCAAGCATTCATTTTCATGTATTCCAATCATTGTTTCTGAAAAATTCTCACAAATAAGGGTAATATTTGCAAGAGTTTCACATGGTCGAGATGAGTTTTTTAATATTAAGCATTATGAGTTGAATCATTTCTGTCCCCACCAAATTAACATGTTGAAGTCCTAATGCCCAGTAGCTCAGAGCGTGGTCATATTTGGAAATAGGGTAACTTGATTACAGGGGTCAGTTGTTACCCTGTACCTGAGTCAAAACAGGGTCACTGGGATGGGCCCAAATACAATATGACTGGTATCTTTATGAAAGAGGAAATTTAGTGACACACACACAGGGAGAATGCTGTGAGAATATTAAAGCGGAAAATGGGGTGATGCATCTACAAGCCAAAGAATGTCAAAAGAATACACACTATGTGAAAATCTCATGTAAAACAACATAGGTATTCATTTTGCTGAAATGAAGGCAATAAAACAAGTTTTAATGGAACTAATATATAACAATCTATGAATTACTTATAATATCTCTGGCTCATGAACAGAACATGTAGAAATGAAGAAGAATCATTAAAGTGGTTAGTTTTGACAGTTCCTGGCTTCTAGTCATATACAAATTTTGCATGTATTTTAAAATTTTGTCATTATGAGAGCATATTTGTCAATGTGGGAGGACAGAACATATTTCACTGAACAGTTCGTTAGCTTGATTTACAACATTTAAATATGAGGACGTGTGGTATGTGGGCCTCCACTTGTGTTCATGCCCCAGGCTCCGATAATTGTTAGAGGTGGGCCAGGACCCAGCAATGACAGAAGAAAGCTAGCCTGCAGCTATGAACAGAAGCCAAACCAACGTCTCAAACTTGCTCTTACTACAACCTAAAATGCCATCCTGGAAGCTTCGTGTGAAGACCTGATGCAGTCCCTAGGGGGAGTGCCAAGTGCCTCACATGCTTTATCTTTCAATCCCTTGGGATTATGGCCCTACAAACCCATTCCAGTCTAGGGATGTGCTGTGGCCTCAACTGGTGCCCAGCTCTCGCCAGGTTTCATACACCTAATACATCTCACTGCTCCAAACATCAGGGTGTGTCATGTACTTGCATTTGATTTCCTTGCAGTAACTCTCATGGTGCCACCTTCAAGCGAACAGAGCGATCTTATAACTGCACTTCACTCCTACCTTGGGAAAAGACTGTGCAGTTCAACAAAAGGCTTTCAGAGTACTCCTCAGTGTGGTGATATCCCCCAGGGCTATTCTTCTGTTACGTTCTGCCTGTCCCCTTGTGGGGAGGTTTGGCATCTTGTTGAGGATAGGGAAGGGAACTAGCATTCCATTTGGGAGTTAGTCTTAGGAAGAGGGGAACTCTTGGAGATAGGGTAAGTGGTGGCAACTGAGAAAGGAGAAAAAAGCAGGATCTATCACCAGTTTCCAAGGGAATGAAAGAAACGGGTATCAAAACGCCAACCAGCAATGCCAAAATGGGGATGAAAATTGAGCTGCAGAAGGCCCTGTGGGCTTTCCAACTTTGGTTGTATTTTACCGCAGCTCCCTTCAAGCGAACATGGCAACTGTACAGTTCATGTTACTGCAGACTAACACGATAGATAAATGAATAGCTCACATAAAACAGAGAGCCTGACATCAAAGGATTCTTTGAGCTATCACTGAGAATCTTTAAGGAACTTCAATAACCTTTCCATAGATATCAGCTCACAAAAGTGGTGTACTATCTTTATAAGAAATTAAAAATCATGAAAAAATAGACTGGGTGCATCAGAAAGGCAGTAACAAAGAATGAAAACTTGAAGAAGTAAAGACATAGAAGGGTTTAAAAATAATTTTGATACTAAAAAAAGGAACTCTGATGCAAATACAACAGGTAGAAAATCAACAGCCCATTGTTTAAGAGCAAAGGCAGATTAGTGAACCACATTAATCAACCTAGGACAGAGATTATCAGCTGCATTTGAAACTCAGATTAACAGGAACAAACAAGGTACCAGAGTGGGAACCATTTTTACAGCCGGTAACAAAAGTTTTCATCTTTGTTTAAATAAGACTTCAAAAGGATTCCATATATCAACAAATAAGTGAGTTCATTTTTAAAAAAAGATTAACTTCAAGAAATGCAAGGCAGAGTGACCACACTTCTGACCTGCTTTAAGATCAATCAACATTTTCTACCTGGGCAAGTAGAATGCAATTAGCACATGGGTGATTTTAAAGACTCTTTAATAGTCGCCTTTAACCAGCTGATGAAATAGCAGAACAGTGTGGCTGAAAGTCAATGTTTATTTTTACCCATTACCTGTTTTATTAATGGGATTGTGGGCCACTGGACCTCCAGGCTACACAAATATATTAAAATATCCCACACTGTAATTAAGAGGCACAGAGGGGATTAGAGCAAATTAAGCGGTTGTTGTATTTGCCATTAGTTTAGTCTAGGTCAGGCATTTGGATGCTCTCATGGCAGAGCCCACTGAGTTTTACTTAAGAAATCCACAAAATGTGAACTACATTTTCTTGCAGAGCAAAGATTTTAATACGCAGGTCATCCCCCACCCCTGCCCAAATAAAAATATACATAAAGAAAAATGCCCCTAGTGAATGCTCCTAGAATGAAAGAAGAGATTCCCTCAAACAGAAAAGGAAAAATGCATCAACAATAGGGTCAGTGAAAGAAACTGGATTTTGAGACTCAAAATGAAACAAATGTAACTCTCATCCAGACACAGGGCTTTCTTTTCCTTGGCAAGTCAAAACTTCTGCCTCTGAGTTCTTTAAAGGGAATAAGAATAAAGTGATCACCTAGCAGATGACCTGCTCAATAAGTAAAGCATCAGAAATATTTGCAGAAATGAAGAACAGACCCTTTGAGGCAAAGGCTACAGTATAGGTTCCTAAGCCAGCACTGTTTCATTTTTCGGTTTGATTTTACCAAATCCATTTTAACTAAACGTTAGTTTAATTTGAAAATAGTACATGTAAGTAGATTCTTTGCTTTGATTGTTCAGAATCAACATTACCACAATTGAGATTACTGCCAGTGCTGGTCTCCTGTGAATCTTCATATCAAAGAAAAAGCAAAATGGAATGAGGGCAGGGCAAAATGGAATGAAATCTGGGAACACAGTGTTTTGACCCAAGCAGAGGACAAAAATGGCCTTTGCCCTAGCAACCTCGGTAGAAACCCTTGAAAATGACACAAAAGAAGATGCAAGTACTTACGAAGATCCTGGACTTGCGGTGGGAGGGGGGCCTGAAGAAATGAAAGAAAAACAAAGGAAATAGTCAGCCTCGGTTATTGGAGGATAAGCTTCAGTATAGTCAAACCATTACAATCTAAAGTTCTCAACCAACCCAAGATGATATTTATTTTTCTGGATTTTATTATTTTGCTCCAGCTCCCCCAACCACCTCTAGGAAAAAACATACCAGTGAGATTATCCCACAGTTCAGAGCCTGAAAAATGCTAAGACCAGGGTTGAAAAATGAATCAACAGAGTAGGCATTATTGTGAGATGCAGGGAGTTTCAGTGGGAGGCTGAATGAGCACAAGGACACTGATGCAACCACAGGCAGGGGTCTTTGATGCCAGCTGGACCAAAAAAGGGCACATGTGCTGGAAATCTTCCCAACTTCTCTGGACAAGGAACATCCTTGGTGAGAAGAATTCACTGGTGCGCTAATTTAGAATTGGGGCTGAGGTTAGACCGATCTGGACCCTGCTCTTGCTCTGTGATTTACTGTCTGGGTGACCTAGAACATGGTACTTAACTGCTGGTTTACTTATTTCTAAAATGGGTACAAGCATACCAGCTTCTGTGTTGCTGGGCACACCCAGTACATGCTCATTTCTCCATCCCTCCTCACCCCCATGGAGGCTGAGACTCAAAGGTCATCCCCTGTAGGAAGCTGCTTACCGAACTTGACAAACAAGACTCCGGTGGTAGAAACCACCTTCTTGCCATTTGTCGCCACACACTGGAAGTAGCCTGTGTCTGTGGTGTCAAGGTTTCTAATCCGCAGTCGAGAGCCATAGTTGGTTGCCCGAAAGGAGATCCTCCGGGGCTCCTGGACCACAGGGGCATCATTTTTGAACCAGCGGATGGTGGGAGGTGGATTCCCCGAGACTTTGCAGTGCAGTTCAGCCGTCTGCCCCAGAGACGTGGTGATGTTATTCATCGGCTCATCGAGGGTCAGGTAAGAATCTGTGCGCACAGGGAGAAGCAGGCAGATGAGAGGGGCAGACCACCTCCAAGAGGCCCAAATTCGCTCTGTCCCAGACCACAGAGAGACTGAACAGGAGCAGCATGGTGGAGACAGACGAGGCATGAAGTTAGCCCTTTATTGAGACCCATGACTACTAAACAACCACCCACCGATCCTGCTGCTTGGAAGGAAATGTGTTACTAATTGTGGAATAAAACCCGGTTTTCAAATGACTATGTAGTACCCATGGATAAATGGACTTTGCAGGCCAAGACAAAATGAACTTTTGTGTTTTAGAGTAATAAAAAAAAAAAATGCTCCTTGTTACAAATGTAAATGATAAAGTGAAGAAGAAAAAGAAGCAAAATTCACCTCAAATCTCCTCACCCCAAAATATATCCTTCTTAACATTCTGGCAAAGATCCTACCAGCTTGTCCACTTTAGATAAGAGAGAAAGCATAAAACACTGGAAAAGTAGGAGCAATATATTTATGTCTACATGGCCCAAGATCAGGAAGGATGCTGAAGATCTTCCTGCCAGTGACGATATAATAAGGGTTATGAAGGCCAGGTTGCTGGCAGACAAAATGATGAGGCAATGTAACTATTTCCATAATGTTACTCATGTCAACCGCAACACATTATAAAAAATAATTTCATGCATTCAATTTTTAATTGAGATATAATTTACATTCTATGAAATGTATCAATTAATTACACAGGCTCCTCTAGTATCAACAAATGCATGTGCCTGTGTAACCAATGCCCCTATCAAGGTACAGAACAACAGAACATTATCAATATCCCAGAAAATATCCCCAAGATCCTTAATAGTCAATCACTCCTCCTACTCACAACCCGTCCCCCATGCCAGGCAACTATAGCTTTGATTTCTACCATCAGAGATTACTTTGCCTGTTCTAGAATTCACATAAATGGAATCATAGTGTTTTTGCATTTGGCTTATTCTGAGATTTATTACATTAAACATTTTAATATTGAATAAATTTTAAGCTTATTCAATAATATTTTAAATATCATATTGATATTAGTTACAGAATCCAATTGCAGAGTAAATAATCAGTTAAATTTTTAAAAACTAAGTAAAAGTTTAAAAATTGGTCAATTATTCAATAACATATATGGAGTTTTCTTTGACTTCATTTTTCTTGACCGTTCATCCTTGGGTAGATCCCCCTCCTCAATACCTCCCATTGCCCTCTGTCCTTCCCCCACCATCACCTGGGATGGCTTGCTAAGCAGCTGTCTTCACTGCTAGGCAGTAAGCCCTTAGGGGCAGGCAGAATATTTTGGTCATCACTGCATCCTCAGAGTATCCTACCATCTGGCAGCATTATCCAGTAGCATTTTCTGCTATGATGGACGTGTTCTGTAATCTGCATTGTCTAACCGATAGCTAGTAGTCACAAGCTGACTTATTTAGCAGATGAAATATGACTATAGTGACTAAAGAACTGAAGTCTTTTTTTTTTAATTTTTTTTTAATGTGGACCATTTTTAAAGTCTTCATTGAATTTGTGACAAAATTGTTCCTGCTTTTTGGTTTTTTGACCATGAGGCAGGTGGGATCTTAGCTCCCTGACCAGGGATCGAACCTGAACACCCTGCATGGAAGGCAAAGTCTTAACCACTTGACTGCAACAGACGTCCCAGGAACTGAATTTTTAAATTTAAGTTAAATAGCCACAAGTGCCTAAGTGTATGGCAGCACAGGCAGAGCACAGTAAATTTGTTGAATTTAATAGAGTTTTATTGACAACTTGTTTTTCAGATATCTAACTGGCTAATTTATGCTAAAGCCTTTGACTGTGTGGATCACAAGGAACTGTGGAATATTCTTAATGAGATGAGAATACCAGACCACTTACCTGCCTCCAGAGAGACCTGTATGCAGGACAAGAAGCAACGGTTACAACTCAACATGGAACAATGGACTGGTTCAAAACTGGGAAAGAAGTACGTAAAGGCTGCATATTGTCAACCTGTTTATGTAACATATATGTAGAGTACATCTTGTGAAATGCCCAGCTGGATGAAGCACAAGCTGGAATCAAGATTTTCGGGAGAAATATCAACCACCTCAGATATGCAGATGATAACACTTTAATAGCAGAAAGTGAAGAGGATCTAAAGAGTCTCTTGATGAAGGTGAAAGAGGAGAGTGAAAAAGCTGGCTTAGAACTCAACATTCAAAAACCGAAGACCATGGCATCTGGTCCTATCTCTTCATGGCAAATAGATGGGGAAAATGTGGAAACAGTGTCAAATTTCATTTTCTTGGGCTCCAAAATCACCACAGATGGTGACTGCAATCATGAAATTAAAAAATAATGACAAACCTAGACGGTGTATTAAAAAGCAGAGACATCCCTTTGTTGACAAAGGTCCGTATAGTCAAAGCTATTGTTTTTCCAGTAGTCAGGTATGAATATGAAAGTTGGGCCATAAAGAAGGCTGAGCACTGAAGAATTGAAGCTTTTGAACTGTGGTGCTGGAGAAGACTCTTGAGAGTCCCTTGGACTGCAAGGAGATCAAATCAGCCAATCCTAGAGGAAATCAACCCTGAATATTCATTGGAAGGACTGATGTTAAAGCTGAAGCTCTAACACTTCGGCCACTTCATGTGAAGAGCTGACTCATTAGAAAAGACCTTGATGCCGGGAATGATTGAGGGCAAGAGGAAAAGAGGGCAACAGAGGATGAGATGGTTGGATGGCATCACTGACTCAATGGGCATGAGTTTGAGCAAATTGTGGGATATGGTGATGGACAGGGAGGCCTGGCATGCTGCAGTCCATGGTGTTGCAAAGAGTTCGGCAAGACTTAGTGACTGAACAACAACAACTGGCTAATTTAACCACTCAGATGACTGTAAATGCTTTCATAAAGGCCGACAATAAATCATTCATTATTGGCTTTAATTTTCCACAAAAAATTGAGTAGAGATGTTGTCAAAGTCTGGGCAGCTCCACAGGAATGAGTCATGCATGTGAATGGTATTTATCATGTGTTCCTAATGTATGAGGTGTGGTCAGAGAGTAGAAACTAGTTTACAGGCGGTTTTCTGGAGCTATTAGAATGGCTTTACAATTCTATTGGAAACCTAAAGAATGGAAAACTATGCACTCTCTGTAGAAAAGAAACATAGAAATAGCTGTCACACAACAATGCCAATATAAGCATAGTGATTAATACTTCACTGGGCAGATTCTGGAATTTGATTGTGTTGGAATCCAGTGTCTGCCCCCACTATCCTGGGTGACTTTGGGCAAGTTACTTAGCTTTTTCTATACCTCAGTTTAACCAACTGAAAAACAGAAATAATGAAGAAGAATCTACCTGACAAAACTGTGAGAGGATTAAAATTAAATCAGGAGAGACTTGGAAGATATTTAAACTGGCTATGGCAAAGGTGAAAGTGAAGGTGTTAGTCACTCAGTCTTGTCCGACTCTCCATGGACTGTAGCCTGCCAGGCTCCTCTGTCCATGGAATTCTCGAGGCAAGAATACTGGAGCAGGTTGCCATTCCCTTCTCCAGGGGATCTTTCTGACCCAGGGACTGAACCCCAGTCTCCCACATTTCAGGCAGATTCTTTACCATCTGAGCCACCGGGGAAGTCCCATGGCAAAAGGTAAGCACTCAAAAATGTTAACCAATGTTCTATTATTTTTCTTTTTCTTTTTTTTAATGTGGACCGTTTTTATAGTCTTTATTGAATTTGTTACAGTATTGTTTCTCTTTTGTTTTGGTTTTTTGGCCACAAGGCATGTGAGATCCCAGCTCCACAGCCAGGGATGGGACCTGCACCCCCTTCAGTGGAAGACAAAGATTTAACCACTGGACTGCCAGGGAAGTCCCTCTGTTATTTTTATAATAACTTCTATATAATGCTTTTACCTTGTCTCCTGTTAACCTCTAATAATCCTGCAAAGTAGGAAAGGCACAGAAATCACAATGCCTGGCTGGAGATAAGGAGATGTCTCAGAGATTAGCTGATTGGCCCTGTGGTCACACAGTAAGTGGTACATTATACTCCAAGCTTCCAACACTAACAGCTTTGGGTCCTTAGACTCAGCCAAACGGCTAGACAAAGTCCAACTGTGTCAGCTGGTTAGTTCAGTAGTAAGAGCAAACAGACTCTAAGTCCTGCCATATGCCAGGGGCTTTACCTTAATATTTACCTGTCCAATAACCCCGCAAAGGAGGAACTGTTATAGCCGCTCAACAATGAGGAGACATAGGACCAGAGAGGTTAAGTGACTTGTCCAAGGCTACATAGCTGAGCCAAGGTCTGGTTCAGCTTTCCCTGGTTCTAAAACCTAGCACTTTCCACTCCATCAGATGCTTTGGCAACTTGAACTCCACTGAGGAGTGGGGATAGAATTCAAATTTCTTCCTTAAAGAAGAGCTGGGCTTTACACATTTCCACATACAGGCAGGGTTGTGATCTTCCCCTGCCTCCGGCCAGGGTTATCTGGTGAATGGGTCTAAGATTTTGCCACGTGTTCTGACTAGTGTTATGGTTTCCCTCCCAAAGCCAAGTAACTCACTTGACCTGATATGCCCTACAGGCCCTTCTCTTTGAGGCTACATCCTGTTTCCTGTCCTTTCAGGAGCACGGGTCCAGCTTTGAGTTGGAGGGGTATCTTCAGTGGCAAGAGGTGTACCATCTCTCAGGTACTCCCATTGCTTGGCTCTCCCTCCCAGATTTCTATCTACTTTAAATATCAAAGCCAGGAACTTAACAACTTCTTTTGCTTCCAAAGCCCAGTTACTTGGCATGATACACTCACAGACACACAGTTCTTCCATTTTTTCTTCTAGGAACATAGATCAGCCCAGAGACGGAGAGTACTGTAGCTGGATGGACTATTTCAACCATTCTCTGAAAAGTGAAAGTGTTGGTCGTTCAGTCGTGTCCAACTCTTTGTGACCCCATGGACTGTAGCCCATCAAGCTCCTCTGTCCATGGGATTCTCCAAGCAAACATACTGGAATGGGTAACCTTTCCCTTCTCCAGGGGATCTTCCTGACCCAGGAATCAAGCCCAGGTCTCCTGCATTGTAATCAGTCTGAGCCATCAGGGAAGCCAGTATTTTCTGAAGCTGTACTCAAATTTAATGAAAACAATTTAGTATGGGCTGATCCACCAGATGAAATCAACCCTCACAGGCTCTGAAACTGGAATACCTGAATTTACATCCTGGTTTTGCTGCTTATCAGCTGTGTGACTTTGGGCAAGTTATTTAACCTTTCTGTGCTTCAAGTTTTGTTATCTGTGAAATTAGGACAATAATTTTATCATTCTCATAGGGGTACTATGAGGATTAAATTAATTACACACAGTGTTTTGAACAAGGTCTGGCACACAGCAAGCAGCATATGAAAGTTTCTGTTATTGTCAGGAATTTTTTTTTTCTTTTTCTCACGAATAACTTATACTCAAAAATGGGGGATGATTATCTAGCCAACTGATTAGTTTCCGGACTGAGTTCAGTCCTGAGTTTACAGAACAGGAGATCTGAGAGGTGAGGCCACCTGTCTGAAGTCATATAACTAGCACATTGTTGGTAAGAGTAGTTAATTTGTCTGTGCAGCTCTAAATCATATTTACCTAAAAACAAAAACAAGGGTTATAAGGCATCTTGAAATCAGTGTACTAACTGGTTCAAGCAGCATGTTTCCAGGAAGAACAAAGGAAATGTAAACAAATCTTTGTGTTCACTTAACAAAGGAGCCTTGCCATAAACACAGGGAATTTCGTTTTAAGTTTTTACTAATAAAGAATAATGTTCGGTTTATTTGCCATCTGTAGCTGCTCACTTAGTAAGTAAAACAAGCAAATGGTCTGGTCCTCAGTTTGGCAAAGACTGGAAGCATCAGAACAACATTTGGCTGAAACAACACAAAAGCACTTTGTGACCGGAATAAAATAAAATAAAAACGCATGTCTAAATCATTGCTATTACCCGTGTTGTTAACAAGACCCTGGCTGTAATCCATTCTCTTCCCAGAACTAGCTGGATCCTCCTGGAGCAAGCTCCTGGGCCACGCAAAGGGACCCATTTTCTGTTCTACACCCAGCACTTGTGGCTACTGCAGGTTTTAGACTAGTCATTTCTTTCAGAGAACACTTCAACCCCTCAGTGAAAATAGCCCAGGGCAGAGGAAATCTGTAAACTGCATCTGATATCAGTTCTGCTGCTAGCTAGCTGTCAGGCAGTCACTCACCTTCCTGGGCTTTGATGTCATGATCTACCACATGGGCTTGCGAGGTCTGTACCTCCTGGAATAGTGTCTACTTCCACAAGGGCAGCTACAGAAGCACTGGATGGCAATGTGGACTAAGAATGTCACTGGCCATAACAGTAAACAAAAGACGTTGTGGCCATCAAGCCAACAGCCACTGCAGCCACATCCCCGTGCCCCATCCTCACCAACAGCACACTCTAAGGTGATTCAGGAAGGAGGTAAAAACAAAATACTTGCCCTAAATAGTTAAGGTGCATACCAAAGGAATACCTTCATCAAGCCCAGACTCTTGCATCTTCTCATATATAGAAAAACACTAAATTCATTAATTTGATATATCTAATCTTTCTTTAATTAGCAGTAATCTTTTGATGTTCTTACTACCTGGTCTTTTTTGTTCATTTGGTTTTGGGGGACTTTTTTAAAATAAGTAATTGGATTTTATTTTATTTATTTTTTTGTTGTGCCATGTGGCATGTGGGATCTTAGTTCACCAACAGGGAATTAAACTTGCATCCCCTGTATTGGAAGCACATGGTCTTAACCACTGGACCACCAGGGTAGTCCCATGGGCTTTTTTGGGTAAAGCTCCTATATATCCTGGCCGCTCCTACATCTCTTCAGAACTGTCCCCAGAGCTATCTAAGAAGCTGTATCCCAAGCTTAAGTCCTCAGTAAGTTAACCAAATAAAATATAATTCTCAGTTTTTAGGGTGTTCATTTTTTTTCAGTTGACAGCAGACGGCTGATACTGACTGAATTTGAATGCCAGACAAAGAAATTTGGCTTCTACATTTAAACCTGGCTATTAATACTGTTAAAAAAGAGAAAATAGGTCCAAAGTGGACTCACTTGAAGTAAGTCATGTTACCGAACTGAGACTTAATACTTAACTTAATTACAGTTTTAACCGCTTCCAGGAGTAGACTCTTTTTATTTCTTTTTATTTTTAAAATTTTTATTGGAGTATAGTTGATTTAAAATGTGTTAGCTTCAGCTGTACAGCAAAATGAATCAGCTATACATATATCCACTCTTTTTTAGATTCTTTTCTCATATAGGCCATTACAGAATATTGAGGAGAGTTCCTGATGCTATACTGCTGCTGCTAAGTCGCTTCAGTCTTGTCCGACTCTATGTGACCCCATAGACAGCAGCCCACCAGGCTCCGCCATCCCTGGGATTCTCCAGGCAAGAATACTGGAGTGGGTTGCCATTTCCTTCTCCAGTGCATGAACAGGAAAAGTGAAAGTGAAGTCGCTCAGTCATGTCTGACTCTTAGCAACCCCATGGACTACAGCCTACCAGGCTCTTCCGTCCATGGGATTTTCCAGGCAAGAGTACTGGAGTGGGGTGCCATTGCCTCCTGCAGCAGCTGAATGGAAAAAGATGCTATACAGTAGATCCTAATTAGTTATCTATTTTACTTATAGTATGTGTATATGTCAATCCCAATCTCCCAGTTTATCCCTTCCTCCTACCCGCTCTGATAATCATAAGTTTGCTTTCCACATCTGTGACTCTTTCTCCTTTGTATAAGTTCATTTGCACCATTCTTTTTTAGATTCCACAAATAAGCAATATCATATGACATTTATCTTTCTCTGGCTGATTTCCTTCAGTCAGTATGACAGTCTCTACGTCCATGCATGTTGCTGAAAAATGGCATTATTTTGCTCTTTTTTATGGCTGAGTAATATTCCATTGTATATATGTACCACTCCTTCTTGGGATCAGAATGGCCATCACCAAAAAATCTAGAAACAATAAGTGTTGGAGAGGGTATGGAGAAAAGGGAAGCTCCCCGTACACTGTGGGTGGGAATATAAATTGGCGTATCCACTATGGAGAAAATATGGAGATTTCTTAAAAAAAAAACAACTTAAAATAGAGCTTTAGGCTGTGTACTTTTTTCAGTCTTTCACTCTTGGGCATATATCTGTGGAAAACCTTAATTCAAAAAGATACATGCACCCCAGTGTTCAATGAAGCACTGTTTAAATTGCCAAGACACAGAAGCAATCTAAAGCAACCATCAACAGGAGTGGATTCTTAAACCAGTCAGTCTGAAAATAGCTGGTCAGCACTAGTGAGGTAATATGCCTGATAGATCTTTGCTGTCCCCTAAAGGAAAGTGACCTTGCCATAAACAATCTACTCTGCTAGGAACAACCCTGTCCTGCCCCTTTCTACCTGTAAAAGTCTTGCACAGTTTTGTGCAGTTCTTCGAAACTCCTTTCTATCTGCTAGACGGGATGCTGCCCAATTTATGAACTGTTGAATAAAGCCAATAAGATTTTAAAAATGTGTCCACTTCAATTTTGTTTTCTAACAAATATTTTTTTTAGTGGCTTGATTCAATATCTGTGACAATGTGTGTTTGAACTGCGTAAACTTTCTCATCTTTCTTTCCCTTCTTTTGTAGATGACAAAGGCTGAAATGGCAGAGTGGTAAGTGGGAGGTAGGGCATAATCTGGTTTGAGAGACAAAAAATTCCATTTCTGCTGACTCCACCTCTAGCTCTGTGCCTCTGAATGAACTATGTCTCCCAGTGGTGGTCTAGTAATAATGATGATGGTGACAATGATACAATAATAATGATGATAATAGCCAACATTCTGAAAGAGATGGGAATACCAGACCACCTGACCTGTCTCTTGAGAAACCTGTATGCAGGTCAGGAAGCAACAATTAGAACTGGACATGGAACAACAGACTGGTCCCAAATAGGAAAAGGAGTACATCAAGGCTGTATATTGTCACCCTGCTTATTTAACTTACATGCAGAGTACATCATGAGAAACGCTGGGCTGGAAGAAGCACAAGCTGGAATCAAGATTGCTGGGAGAAATATCAATAACCTCAGATATGCAGATGACACCACCCTTATGGCAGAAAGTGAAGAGGAACTAAAGGGCCTCTTGATGAAAATGAAAGAAGAGAGTGAAAAAGTTGGCTTAAAGCTCAACATTCAGAAAACTAAGATCATGGCATCTGGTCCCATCACTTCATGGGAAATAGAGGAAACAGTGTCAGACTTTATTTTTCTGGGCTCCAAAATCACTGCAGATGGTGATTGCAGCCATGAAATTAAAAGACGCTTACTCCTTGGAAGGAAAGTTATGACCAACTTAGATTGCTTTGTCAACAAAGGTCGGTCTAGTCAAGGCTATGGTTTTTCCAGTAGTCATGTATGGATGTGCGAGTTGGACTGTGAAGAAAGCTGAGCACCAAAAAATTGATGCTTTTGAACTGTGGTATTGAAGAAGACTCTTGAGAGTCCCTTGGATTGTAAGAAGATCCAACCAGTCCATCCTAAAGGAGATCAGTCCTGGGTGTTCATTGAAAGGACTGATGTTGAAGCTGAAACTCCAATACTTTGGCCACCTCATGGGAAGAGTTGACTCATTGGAAAAGACCCTGATGCTGGGAAGGATTGGGGGCAGGAGGAGAAGGGGACGACAGAGGATGAGATGGTTGGATGGCATCACCGACTCGATGGACATGGGTTTGGGTAAACTCCAGGAGTTGGTGATGGACAGGGAGGCCTGGCGTGCTACGATTCATGGGGTGGCAAAGAGTAGGACACAACTGAGCAACTGAACTGAACGGAACTGAAAGGGTACTTATTAGCACGGCAGGTGTTGTTACAAATCACTATATTGTTCTCATCTTACACATAAGATATCTAAGGCATGGGGATGGTAAAAAAAAAAAAAAAGCAATCCACAGTGACAAAGCAAGTAGAAGTAACATTTAAAATAAATATTGACTCAGTGCAATCCTAACCTAAATCTTGGCAAGTTATTTTGTGGATATTGACATACTGACTTTAAAGTTTATGTTAGAAGCAAAAGACCTAGAATAGCCAACATAATACTGAAGGAGAAGAACAAAGTTGGGGGACTGACATTACCCAACTTCAAGGCTTGCTGTAAAGCTATGGTAATCAAGTCACTGTGGTATCAGTGAAAGAATAGACATTATAGACCCATGAAAGAAAATAGAGACCAGAAATAGAGGCCAGTTGACTCCTATGTGTAGTTAACTGATCTTTGACAAAGAAGCAAAGTCACTACAAAAGAGCAAAGATAGTTTTTCAACAAATAGTGCTGAAACAACTGGACATTCAGAAGCAAAAAATGAATCTAGACACAGATCTTACACCGTTCACAAAAATTAACTCAAAATGGATCATGGATCCAAACATAAAAAGCAACATTACAAAATTCCTGGAAGATAACATACAAGAAAACCCAGATGATCTGATCTTGAGTATGGAAATGACTTTTTAGATATGACAAAAAAGACATGATCTGTGAAATAAATAATTTATACACTAGACTTTATTAAAATTAAAAATGTCTGTTCTGCAAAAGACAATATCAACAGAATGAGAGGATAAGCCACAGATGAAGAAAACATTTGCAAAAGGCACATCTGATGAAATACTGTTATCCAAAATATACAATGAACTCTTAAAACTAGTGGTAAGAAAGCAACCCCAATAAAACATGGACCAAGATGTTTAAGGAGCTTCTCTGGTGGTTCAATCAGTTAAAGAATCCACCTGCAATGCAGGAGACCCAGGTTCAATCTCTAGATTGGGAAAACATCTTGGAGAAGGAAATGGCAACCCACTCCAGTGTTCTTGCCTGGGAAATCCCATGGACAGAGGACAGAGTAGCCTGGTGGGCTATTGTCCATAGGGTTGCAAGAGTTGGACAAAACGGCTCCACCACAACCACCACCAAGACTTGAAAAGACACCTCACCAAAGAAAAATTGCAAATAAGCATATGAAAAGATGTTCCACATAATATATCTTCAGGAAATGCAAATTAAAACAATAAGATATCACTATATACCCTTTGTATGTGTGCATGCTCAACTGTGTCTGACTCTTTGCGACCTCACTGACTGCAGCCCACCATTTAGCTCCTCTGTCCATGGGAGTTTCCAAGCAAGAATACTGGAATGGGTTGCCATTTCTTCCTCCAGGGGATCTTCCCAGCCCAGGGGTCAAACTCAAGTTTCTTGCATCTCCTGCATTGGCAGGCAGATTCTTTATCACTGAGCCACCTGAGTTTGTACCTAATTCTATTGTTGTTGATCTACTATTTGGCTTAAGAGCAGACAGCTGGATTCTCCTCTTGCTGCATTCAATCTGTTGTAATATATTGTTCTGGTTGAAGTATATGAGGAAAAGCTGGCTTCATACAGTTGGAGAAGAGAGGTACTTTTATAGCTTCTCAAATAATTTAGGGTATTATTATTTAGTATTGTACCAAAATTTGACCCATGGTAGCTTCTTTTTTTTGACATGTTTTTAATTGAAGTATAGTTGACTTACAATGGTTCAGGTGTACAGCAAAGTGATTCAGTTATATATATTCTTTTTCAGTTTTTTCCATTTCAATTCAGTTCAGTCCCTCAGTCGTGTCCAATTCTTTGTGACCCCATAAATCGCAGCACACCAGGCCTCCCTATCCATCACCAACTCCCGGAGTCTACCCAAACCCATGTCCATTGAATCAGTGATGCCATCCAACCATCTCATCCTTTGTCATCCCCTTCTCCTGCCCCCAATCCTTCCCAGCATCAGGGTCTTTTCCAATGAGTCAACTCTTCGCATGAGGTGGCCAAAGTATTGGAGTTTCAGCTTCGACATCAGTCCTTCCAATGAACACCCAGGACTGATCTCCTTTAGGATGGACTGGTTGGATCTTCTTGCAGTCCAAGGGACTCTCAACAGTCACAAAATATTGAATATAGTGTGTTGTGCTTGTAGTAAGTCTGTGTTGTTTATCTAGCTTATGTATAGTAATGTGTATATGTTAATACTAAACTTGTAATTTATCCCTCCTTCCTTTTGGTAATCATTAGTTTGTTTTCTATGTCTGTGAATCTATTTCTGTTTCATAAGTAAGTTCATTTTTTTTTTAGGTTCCACATACAAGTGATATCATATGATATTTGTTTTTCTCTGTTTGGCTTACTTCACTTAGTATAATAATCTCTAGATTCATCCATGTTGCTGCAAATGGCATTATTTCTTTCCTTTTTATGGATAAGTAATATTCCATTGTATATATATACTACATCTTTATCCATTCACCTGTCAGTGGACATTTAAATTTGTTTCCATGTTGGCTACTGTAAATAGCACTGCTATGAATATTGAGGTACATGTGTCTTTCTGAATTAGAGTTTTCATTTTGTTTGGATATAGGCCCAGGAGTGGAAATGCTGGATTATATGGTAACTCTAGTTTTTTAAGGAACCTTCAAAATGTTTTCCATAGTGGCTGCCCTATGGCATACATTCCCACCAACAGCATAGAAGGGTTCCCTTTTCTCTACATCCTCTCCAGCAGACAAATGGGAGTTTCTTAAAGATTAGTTGTAATGTGAAATCTAAAACCATACCAATGAACTTTTCATAATCTGTTATATTAAAGTGGATTGGTTTATCTTACAAATTTAATAGATATTTTATCCACTTAAGATTTTGCAACACCATGCACTGTTCATTTAGAAAACATTGGTTCTCTGAGTTATATAGATCTTCCAGATATGAACACATTTATCAAGTAATATAGAAACATCACATCTATTACTATCACCATCTATCTCATTAATAAAAACTGCTAAGCTCAATGTAGTGGCTAAAATTTTTCCTAGTTTTAAATTTTTGCTGGAAAGCTCAAATTTTATTATTGGCAACTAATACTATCTTCCAGTAGTCACGTATGGATGTGAAAGTTGGACCAGAAAGAAAGCTGAGCATCAAAGAATTGATGCTTTTCAACTGTGGTGTTGGAGAAGACTCTTGAGAGTCCTTTGGACTGCAAGGAGATCAAATCAGTCCGTCCTAAAGGAAAACAGTCCTGACTATTCATTGGAAGAACTGATGCTGAAGCTGAAGCTCCAATACTTTGGCCACCTGATGTGAAGAACTGACTCATTAGAAAAGACCCTGATGCTGGGAAAGACTGAAGGCAGGAGGAAAAGGGGATGACAGAGGAAGAGATAGTTGGATATCATCACCAACTCGATGGACATGAGTTTGAGCAAGCTTTGGGAGTTGGTGATGGACAGGGAAGCCTTGCGTGCTGCAGTCCATGGGGTCACAAAGAGTCAGACATGACTGAGTGACTGAACTGAACTGAATACTATCTTCTGTTTCCTTCAAGTGTCAGACTTGTTTTGTTTATTGTCAGGAATAACTAACCACAGTTTGTCAATCATTCTTTCAAGTAATAAAATGCTTTTCTCTGTGACAACCACAGTACTTCACCAGTCAGCACGAGTGCTAATGATTACTTCCCATTTCACCATACAGAATATTAAAAAAGATATATACTTCATGGGTCAAGAATTAATAACTTTTGCTGCTTCATCAAAGATATTCTTAAGTGTGATTGGCTTTCTTTTTTTAAACTGAAGTACAGATGATGTACAACATTATGTAAGTTCAGTTCAGTTCAGTCGCTCAGTCGTGTCTGACTCTTTGTGACCCCATGAACCGCGGCACACCAGGCCTCCCTCTCCATCACCAACTCCCGGAGTCTACCCAAACCCATGTCCATCGAGTTGGTGATGCCATCCAGCCATCTCATCCTCTGTCGTCCCCTTCTCCTCCTGCCCCCAATCCTTCCCTACAGGTATACAATACAGTGATTCACAATTTTGGCTTTTCTTTTTTTTTAAAAAAAAAAAAAACTACACATGTACGGTGGGAGAGAATACAGTAACTTCTAGTACAATTTGGTACAGTGTATTACCACTGTTTCGATTCATGCTAAGCCCCCAGAAATTTTACCTACCATGATTTCTACACAGTCAGGGTGGGTAAGCTGCAGTTCAGTGAACTTAAAGACGTATCCTAGACCTAGCCCGGGTGATAAAAGGTAAAGCCAGAGTTTGGACTCTAAGCTTGGTGTTCTTTCCAGTCCACCTCACAGCTACCCTCTGCCGCTTTTCTGGGTCTTGAACCAGTGTGAGGCTCTCAGAACAAAATGGTTTAGTTTAGTCCCCTAATGCTATAAGCTAGGCTTGCATGGTCTGCTTTCTATTTCTGAATAAGCAGCTTGGGATTTGGGGGCAATCCTAAGTGATTTGGGGCTTCCCTGGTGGCTCCGAAGGTAAAGAATCCGCCTTCAATGCAGAAGACCTGGGTTTGATAGATCCCCTGGAGAAGGGAATGACTACCCACTCTAGTATTCTTGCCTGGAGAATTCCATAGACAGAGGAACCTGGAGGGTTGCAGTCCATAGGGTCGCAAAGAGTTGGACACAACTAATCGACTAACACACAGACACACACACTAAGTGGTTTTGGTGGGTTTGGGCAAAAGTTGGGGAATCTGAATTTAAAAAGCATATTTATATTTTTTATAATGTAAGAAAAGAAAATGCCAGTATTCTTTCAGTGCCACCATTTCCTCCATTACCCACAGAAGGTGATGATCATGGCTAACATTTTTCTGAGCATTTACAAGGTGCCAGGTACCATTCTCAACACCTTGTACATATTAACTTACTTAATTTTGAAAACAGTCCTGAGGTAAACCCTATTCTTACCTTTTTTTTCCCCACAGATAAGGAAATGAGATACAGAGAGGCTCAGTAATTACCAAGAGTCTTGCAGCTAGAAAGTGGCAGAGCCAGGACCCAAACCCAGACCTTTGGACACAAGAGACCATACTATTAGCCAATGCACTGCTTCCCAATAATGCCACACTGTAGTCTTTCATTGTCTCGTATCACCCCTGATCAGGACTGTGGAATATTCTTGCCCTTTTTATGAGTCCATCCAGAATGAGAAAATGCCCACTAGTACTGAGAACAACTAATCACTACTAGTTACTTATGACGTAACTAGAAGTTATCATGGAGAAGGAGCTTTTTAAGTAAACCACAGGCACCGTTCATCTTGATGCTTAATCAACTTAAAAAGTGAACTATGAGAAAAAAGAAGTTAGTTTATGAGCTCTCTGGGAACTGAGACTCTTATTTCCTCCTTTTTGTATTCCCCCCAGCACTCCATGTGTTATATGGTTAACTTCGTAGGCATTTAATAAATGCTGGTTGATTAAGTAAATGGAAGGCTCAAGTGTATTCCGGACAAATGAGCTTTGGAGACACCCCATTTATTACTCACCCGTTTGACAAGACGTCACATCCACAAATCCCTCCCAACATTTATTACTTAATTTTCAATGTGCCCTCCCATTCTCCCTAGGGAAGGAGGCAGGGCCAAGAGCTATATTGCCATTTTGACAGGTGAGAGAAACCCAGATACAGAAAGTTTAACAGCCCTTTGCCATGGCAACCCAGTTAGCCAGCCAGGGAGCCAGTAACAATTAGGCTCAGGGCCTGGGTCTCAGTACCAAAGAGGCACATGCCAAATTCTAGCTCCCCACAGGACCGATCCTTTTCAGAAGAGGAAGGAGGTTCCCAACATGAAATAAAATGCTTAGCTAAACATAAAGGAAGGCTGCCAAACACAGTTAGGTCATCACATTCGACTTTGAGAGAACATTCTGTTCATGCTATCAACCTGCACTCACTTTCAGCACACTTCACCATAAATATTTCTGACTCACTATCTCAGGAAATATTTTTTTATCTTAATAAACTCAATGCAAAACATAATCTAAATCGGCTTGCACATTCTTGAGTCGGAGCCACAAGCTGCATTTAATAAAAATCAGTGGAAATAGCAAGGGACTTCTGAATAACCACAGTTTGTTATCTGACGTGGGGCTGCTGGGAAGTTCCCAACACAAGGGAAGCAGGAGGTCGGTAAACTGAAGGTATGGAGAGAGCCCGAGACCACTGGATGACCCCACTTGCTGGATCTTAGTTTCCACTGAAGAGCCTCCTTGGAGGTGCTATTCGTGATAATAAACTGCAGCATGATAATAAAGAACGTGGCTCTGAAGGTGGACTGCACATTCCCACGTCAGTACTTCCTCTCACCTGCTGTTGTTTAACCTCGCTGAGTCTCAGTTTCCTCAACTGTAAAATGGGGCTAGTAACTTTTGTTACCCTAAAGTGTTGTGGGAATTAAATGAGATCATCCTTCTTTGGAACATGAAAAGCATTCATTATAGGGAGCTAAAGCCAGAGATTCTCAACCCTCCAGAACATCACTATCGCCTGAGGAATAATCATGAAAGAAATTCCATGGCACCTAGGTCTCAGCCCTAGCAATTTACATTTAGTTGATCTTGGGTGGAGTCCACATATATGCATTTTTTAGATGCTACTCAAATGATTCTCCTCAGCAGTGAACGTAGAACACTTGGCTAGAGTAGTTACAGCTATCTGACTACTGATCCTTGCTGGGCTTCCTGCTAAGCCCTGTTTTTACGGATTAAAGATCTCCAGAAAGATTCTCTACTATTGATACATCCCTCATTGTTCCAAAGAAAGCAGCCCTGAGCCACTAAGCATGTTGCCTAAGTTATTGATCAAGAGTGAAACCACAGTTCCAAACAAGACATCTGCCTCTAACTGGCCAGTCTTCAAGCCTGTCTCCAGTCAAGTACAGAGACGACTCAATGAAGATAAACATTTTCTGGCTGAATCAAGCTGCTGAAGATCAGGGTACATGATGGCTTAAAAACAAAACAAAACAAAAACAAAAAATGTCCCCACAATCCCAACACTCTGGCGTAACACTCACATTTTCTTAAAAGTTAAAGTACTAATGCTTCAAGCTGAGCTCAGGCTTGTGACCTATGAATGGGTTTAAAGAGTGTCTGTAGCTACAGTTAACCAGGTACCTTTAAAAAGCAAAAGCAGTAGGTTGGGGCATTATCTCAGAATAAAAAAGAGGAGTCTAAGTGAAATAAGTTAAACTTACAACAAACAAAAAGAGTATCCATAGCACCAAAGATAACAAGCAGTCAATGAAGGGGGAGGCAGACATCAGAAATGGTTCTGCAAACGTGCACTCAGAGCAAACCTCCTATAAATCTGGACTAATGGAAAAGATGCCGTCTTTATAGGTCCTTCCTTCGGAAGCACAGAAAGTGCACCTAGCAATTCAAAAAAGTTTTAAAAAACTTTGCTACTACCAAGAGGTTTGTTTTAAAGAGTAGTTCTTTTTTTTTTTTACAAGTAGGCCAATTGTATGTAAATAGACTCTTAAAAGCTCAGGAAAACTACTTTTTCCTCTGAAGTAGTTAAGATCTACAAAGAACAAGTGGCTGGCCTCCAGCCTTGAGATGACTTTGTGTTCCGGCTATAATTAATAAAGGTAGGAGGAGAGGGGAAATAAACATACATTGAACACTGCTTCTATCAGGCCTTTACAAACATTAGTATACTTTATCCTTTCCAGACCCCTGTCATATCTACAGGTTTTTCTAGCCTCATCCTAAGGAAGACACCCAAGGCTTACGGAGGTTTTAGCATAACTAGGTCAGGGCTGTCCGAGACTGGACTCTTGTATCCTGACTCTTCCTTCTGCCCCTACTCCCAACATGCCCCATCTCAATTTACTGTTTTATACCCTAGTGTCACTGGGCTTCCCTGGTGGCTAATATGGTAAAGAATCTGCCTGCAATGCTTGAAATCCAGGTTCGATCCCTGGCTAGGGAAGATCTCCTGGAGAAGGAAATGGCTACCTGCTCCAGTATTCTTGCCTGGAGAATTCCATAGACAGAGAAACTTGGCAGGCTACAGTCCATGGGGTCACAAAGAGCGACAAACACACACATACACCCTAGTGTCACCAAGAACTTCTTCCATTAACACCTCACTTGAATCCATCTGGATGGTACCCCCTTGTCTGGCAAAGATGCTGTGGTCTTCACCTGCCCTGTTACTCCTGGAGCAGGTTATCTACTGAGATCATTGGCCACTGCTAACAGGGTTGCTCTAGTGACTTTTTTCCTAGTTGTAAACTTCTATGGATTTCATGGTTTATTGGACCACCCATTCTATTTTACCACAATGTCTGCCATTTTATCATTTGAGGGTATCGTTTTGTTACTTCACATTGATCCCGTGTGCATCTTTTGTTCACATTAAGAAATAATAAGAACCCTTTGAAATGATGAACAGAAACACTATCATCATCAGGACTATGACTTGATTTTGACATGATCAATCTCTTCGAACTGAAATTCACAAGGACACAAGGTTTCTGGCTTGAGGAATGGTCTCTGCTTCTTAGAGCAATATTCCTAATCTTGTTCCTAACTCCCTAGGTCTCTATCCATCCCAACTTTAAAATGGTGAAAAAAAAATTTAACTACTCACCCCCACCCCCATTTTCAGCTGAATGCTAGGATGATAAATAAATTCATGAGCCTAAGAATTCTTCAGGTACAGGGTAGATCTACATTCTAAGACATTACTAGCAGCTTTCCCCCAATCCTACAAAATCACACCAAGTAATACCAGCAAAACCACGAGCTGTACCTTGTTTCATTATAACATTGCTCTTGTTGTTTAGTTGCTCAGTTGTGTCTGACTCTTTGTGACCCCATGGGTGATAGCTTGCCAGGCTCCTCTGGCCAAGGGATTTCCCACGCAAGAATACTGGAGAGGGGTTGCCATTTCCTCCTCCAGGGGATCTTCTCGACCCAGGGATTGAACCCATGTCCCTTGTATTGGCAGGCAGATTCTTTACCACTGAGGGAAGCCCAAGGCTCTAACTTAAAAACAACAAAAAGCAAAGCTTTTGACTCTTGGACTCGGGCACTGCATGCCACACTGAAACCTGAAAACTGCCTTGTCTCCCTTTATGGTTGAACTATGAACCTTTGTAAAATGCTGACGGACCTTTGCTATAGCAGGACAGGATGAGAGGGTCCACATAATGAACTTTAAAATGACTGGAGATAGTATCTAGAAGGCCAGGCCCGAGATATGTTTCTGGTTTGGGTTGTGGCCAACACAAACGGAACACATCATAAGTCATCTCTGCAATTTTAATACCGTGGCTAGGAGACACCTCAGCATCAGCAGGATGTGTGACGCTTGCTATGGAAGCCTGTAGACGCTTCTACATCAGGCACAAGCAACAGTTGTGTGTTCAGCTCTGCTAGGGAGCTCTGTGTGAGGAAGAACCAAGCCATGTTAAGCACCTTCTGAGACTAAGTCCTCATGTGTGTTCACTGCACAGGCCTAATTCTGTAACAAGCAGTTTGGCCAGTCAAGAGAAATTCTCAAGCAGTCAATGGTTCAAAGTGGAGCCTCAGTGGTTTTCCAAATAAAAGTTTGCCATTCTGGCCAAGGAATTTCTCTTCCTATAGGGACCACACAGCTATACCCTCTCAGTCTCCTAAAGCCACATCTTGACTGAACAGGACTTGAATCCCTTTCTGTGTCAATCTAGCCTTCTAGCTCCACTCCATGAAGGCCAAAACCCCATCTCAAGCTATCCCAGAAAATAAACTTCAAGGAACATAAAAGGGCACACAAAACATTCTTCTCCCATCTCCATTCACTGTCCAGAATTTGTACTTCAAATTTTGAAGGCATCTTTTGACCTGACCACATCTCAGGTCTCCTGTTAGCAGGGCAACGCATCAGAGAAGTTCTTGTCACCCAAATATTCTCTGACTTGAATGGGATGGTTTTGCCCTTCAAGTTGGAACCCAATTCTTCAACAATTAGAGATTATTGGCTCCACTGCTTTTTCAAGAAACCAGAAAAGTACTAAGCCATCTAGAATGAAAACTGCAGTGGGTAATATTTTCTTAGTATTAACTGCAAGCGGCAACAATCAAACACACAAGATTGAACACTGGGGGTTGAACCAGGCTCTTTTCAGTGTTATAACCAACTTAAGTCTAGCACTGGTTTGCTCTAAATAGCTGCAGAAAATGCTTGATGACTAAATGAACCAAGGGACTTAGGTGCCTGTGTTCAAAGATCTCTCCTTCTGGCTATAGAATCAAACAGTGAAAGAAACAATCGTGATCAAGCATGATCTGAGTATGTTCATGGTGACAGAGGACCCCAGAAGGGGGAAACTTAACCTGCTTTCTGGGCCAGAGGAATCAGAGAAGTGCTTCTTAAGGAGATGACATTGAGTAGCAGATAAGATTTTTTTAAAAAGGAAGAGATATGGCTTCTGTCCTTCTGGAGCCTCTTAAGATCCTGAAGGAAAGAAAAGGGATCTCATTTGAAAGTACAAGTCAGAGTGAGCATAAAAGTTAAGCATGTGGTCAAGAAGGCTTCAGGAGAGAGGGGAGGTGAGATTAATATGGGCTGGCTGGGGGACTGTGTGGCAATGGCAGAGGGGCCCCGCAGTCCCCTGCCTTTTGTCAGGCAGAATGTACAAGAGCCAGAGCAGAGTGGATAGGAGAGAAACCCCAGATTTCCTGTCCTCTTGCTGGGAATGTGCAGGCATTTAGAGGAGGGAAGGAGTCCAGAGGAGAAAACAGAAGAAAAATTAGCAAACACTTATTACACATCTGTGTAGGCACTGGGGTGGTACTTGTCCCATCTTTTCTGGACTTCACAGAGTACTGATGGAAAAGAAACTGATAAAAATAATCAGAAGGGGAAGATGCAAGAAAAAAATATTTCTGCTCTGGAGGGGGTGAGCACATCTAACTATATAAGTCAGGGAAGGCTTGCGAGAGGAGGGGGTCACGCTCGAGCTGGGCCTTGATGGAGAGCAGAGGCTGGGAGCCAGAGAAAGCAAGGCTGGGGAGAGAGGGAGGGAGTGAGGGCAGTGGGCAAGAGCCATAGAGCTGTTGGGGACACGCAAGACACCGGCATTGACGCCCCTCCCAGCATGTCCCACATGCATCTGCTGCTACAGTGTAGTTCCTTCAGCTTCCTCACTTCCCCGTGTTCCTTAGTGGGGTCATCACTGAAACAAGGAAGTTCTTCCTTCTGCAGGATTGCCCTGCACATGACATGGTGTTTACCAACATAGGCCCTTGCCCAATAAATGTCAACAGCATCCCCTAATCATCAGGACAACGAAAAACAGCACCCACATATCCAACCACACTGAGGGTGCTTGAAGCATCTTTATATCATGGAACCATCATGTTAACAAATACCTCTCCAAGTCCCTCCTCTCCTGATACTCCTATAGCTCAGCTAAGGGGAAAACCTTTGTTCAGAACTGGGCTTCCTGAAGTGTGAGCTGACCCAGCAGGGCAGGGAACATAAGTCAGTGAGGAGCTGGGATGGGGAGGGGGTTTTCCCGGGGTCTCAATTTTGTATCCCTATTTCTTCCTCCATAAACAGACACCACCTCAGATCCAGGAAAAAGCAGACACAAGATGACGGATTTCCATCAGAGATGGATGGGAAGGATGACCCCAATAGTTGAGTATTTAGCTCTCCCTTCTATTTCTTTACTTTTAAAAATAATGCTTCAGTGTACACCTTTATGCTTAAATACTTTCCCCTTTTGTATTATTTCCTTAAGTTACACTTCTAGAAATGTCCATTCTTTCTTGGTAGGGCCCAAATGTGAGGTTTCTGTCTATTCCTCCAGAGTGCCTAACAGGACCCAGCAATAAGAATATCATGATCAAATGACAGACTCACCCTGCCCACTTGCTCAGACTAACTCCTAAGCCACACATTCACAATTATCAAACATTGTGAGTGACTGTGACTAGGAATGGCAAAGTAGATGGAAAGGATGTAACTGTCAGAGAGGCAGAAGCCAGTAGTTGCCAGAAAACCACGGCTCCCTACTCAAACGCAAGCTCCTTGAGGCCAGGGATAAATGATTGATTTCCTTTCACCTCTCCTATATGTGAAGAAGTAGAAGGCAGAGATGCAGAAATGTGTGCAAATCCACTGACACTCCGCTCATTAAAAGGCAGTGTCTGTGTCTCCATTCCTTGTTCCTGGAGGGGCCTCTGTGACTGTTCTGATGAACAGGATGTTGCAGAAGTGCCACATGTGAGCGACTTCTGAGGCTAGATTAGAAAAGGCTACACAGCCTCTGTTAGTCTCTCTTGGCACAGTTCCTCTTCAAGCCTTCAAGCACCATGTAAGAAGTCCAGTTACTCTGAGGCCACCATGTGGAGAGTTCATGGAGAGAGAGAAAGAGTCGCCCTTAGAGCCCCAGCTGTTTCAACCACCAGCTGTCTGAATCCTCTCAGACCAGACACTAGATATGTCAATGACGAAGCCTTCAAGATAACCCCAACCCCAGCTACACCTGACTGCAACCACATGAGACCCTGAGCAAGAACCAGAGCTAGAGCCCAGTCAACTTACAGAATCGTTATTAACAAGTGACAATTGTTTGAAGCCATTAAGTTTGGATTGGTTTGTTACCCAGTAATAGACAACTGACAAATAGTCTCACTTGAAATTCTAAGGAGTGAAATAAATTATCCAGAATAGCAGACATTGATGGAAGACATGCCTTGTGACACAGTCTGGGTTAGGAAGGTCAGGTAATGATTCAGCCACAGCTCCTGCTTTCAAGGGGCTTCCAAGGGAGATAGGAGATGGACACAGATTATTACAGATATTTAAAAAGAGAGCAACGAGAGGCACAGAGAACAGTATACTCTGAGAGAATTCTGGATGAATTCGCTCTGATGATGGACTAGCAAAGGTAGCCAGGTGTCCTTCAGATGAGAAACCCCATGGAATGAAGTGAAAATAAGCATAAGAATTTTAATCCTACCACACAGTTAAGTTATTGAACATAGAAAGCATGACTCCATGACTTGCCATAGAACAGGAGCTTTTGAACTATGTATTTGTTGGCTGGATATATATGGACAGTACTAGGGGGCCAGCTAGAAAGGATGGAAGGCATTAGGGGGCCAGCCTAGAAAGAGTACTGGCTGGTTTAAGAACTAGAGGTCCAGGGATCAAGTACTGGCTGTGTGACTTTGGGCAAATCACTTCACATCTATAGTCTTCAGTTTCCCCATCTGTCTAATGAGAGGATAGGACTAAGAGATCTCTGAGGTTTGTTCCCAAATCAAAGCTTCCAGGGGGCACAAAAGAGGAAGTATGAACATTCACCTATTTGTTCACTAGGTCATCTCTGTAATCAAACAAACACACATGCTTGAGAGAGTCAACCTATGTCTGTTAAGACTTTGCATGTAGTAGAAGCTAGCTCAAGCTAATTTAAGAGGGTGAGGAGGGACTGATGAGGTGGATGGGGAATTTAACACAGGATGCAAGAGTTTTTAAGGCATTATGGCAAGGCATCCAGAGGAACAGGAACCAGGGCTGGAAAGCTGCTGGGAACCAGGTCAAGACACTCCCTCCCACTCCCAATCTCTGATTTTCTCTATGAGTCTGCTTAAATCTCCTCTCTTCTGCAAACCAACTTTCTTGGCTTTTCGACACACAACACAGATCCATTGCATGGCCCCCACATTAATCTCAGGGCACTACCAGCAACTCATAAACACTGACTGGTTGTCTCTGAATTCCAATTCCAAATTCTCAGGAAAGAGACTCTGGCTGGCTCAATGTGGTTAGGGCATCTCCTTCCCCTAATCCAATCAACTCTCCCCAAAGAGGTAGGGTTATAGAACATAAACATGACTGCTGAAGACCCATCTTAGTGAGTCCAGGGAGCAGTTAATAGATAATGGGGCAGTTACTCTCAAGTAGGCAGCCTCCTTCAGAGCTGTCTATTACAAAATTCAAGAAAATGAAAGAACTATTGTGCAGATTATCAATAAGGATGAAAATTCTCTAACTTAAGCTCCTTCTTCATGTGCACTGAAATCCTCTCCAAAACCACTTCAGAAACTGACCAATTTCATGGAAAAACAGTTACTTTCCACTCTCACCCAGGCCCTGTATAATTATCATTGTTTTCTAGCACATTTAGGATGAACCCTGTGAACATTAAAGCAATGCCAGCTCACAAAGAGACCTTCAAACTCAGGGTTGCCAGGGCCTCCTTTCTTGCCACTTTATTAAATGAAGTGACTTGAAAAACGTAAACAAATGCCTCCTCTGAACTCCGCACCAATTACTACAAGCTATTGAGGGGCTTGCGTATCACTTTAGAAGCCACTCTGTTTGTGGACAGTCCAGCAAGAGAACTAAGTCAAACCATTAGGGAGATTCTACAGAAAGGTAGCTGCCCCAAGATTAATGCTTTTCAAAAAAGGAAAAGCAGTTATTTTTTTGACATTTTGACAATCGCTTTCAGATCTGGTTCTTATTAGTCCCATTTTTGCCTTTAAAAGGTTTTCTTGGGTTTTTTTTCTTCCTTACTGAAAATATCAGGAAATTTAGAACAGAAACTTACAATAAAACATGTCCCCTGACCCTCTGATCTATCAATCTTTTATATAAACAAAAATACTTAGAGAAGCCTGGAAGAAGGCATTTCTTGGGAGTTACCTGATGTTAGCTTCTGTATTGATCATTACCTTGCAATTGCTTTGGGGGAAATGTAGAACAGAGAGAACAGGAGAAGGCAGAGAATGAGTGTGCAAAAGTGTATGCATGTGTATACATGGCTGTGTGCAAAAGAGAGAAAATGAGAACTCAGTAACTCATTTTAGCTATAAATGCTTTAAAATCTTACAGATGCCAACAGGACACCCTCTTGCATAGTTTTTCTCCAATCCTTTCATTTTTGTAAGCTATGCTATTCACAAATGAGATATTCAAACACCAGTTCTGAAATAAAAATGTGCATACCACCAGTGGAAAAGCAAACAAAAGCAGCTAATGTACTGTAGCTAAAAAAATTTTCAAACAAAGTGGCAGTAATTTACTGCCCTTGCTCTTAGCTGGACCCCATGAACATAATCAGAACCTCCAGGACTGATGGGAAAGTATGATTTACAGTAAGTCTCAAGATAATAAAAGAAAATGAAAAAGCAAATTGTGCATGAACATGAAAGCTGTATTTCTTCTACTTTCAGCAACTGAATCAAATTTCCAGCCAGAATTTCAGAGTGAAACTTAGAAGTCCCTCAAGAAGCAAATTATGAGCCAAGCAGCATTCACACTCGGACACCGCCCCAGCATGCCTGAATGACCTAATTAATATGTGGAGATGACAACGACTGGGAAGATGCACACCACACCATGGGCCTGTGTAGCTGTAAAGGGGTAAGCAGCCCTAGGTTTGAGTTCTGACTGTGTTGCTTGCTGTCAAATGTCCCTAGGTAAATGTACCTCCCAGCACTATTAATACCTGCTGCCTCAGATTGTTATGTGGATTAAATGATATAAAGTATATAAAGCTCTTGGGAAAGTGTTCAGCACATGTTAGTTTCAATAAACTCTGTTATAAATTATAACTACTACCCTTTGTTAAATGAGTTAGTATAGTTAAAGAACTTAGAATAGTACCTGATACACAATAAAGTATTTATATAGGTAAGTGCCAATATTTATTAATATATAATAAAACCTCAATGAATCAGCATGTTTAGATAATGGGGTGACAAAGTTAATTTATTTTCATCTTAAAAACTTCCTCCTCTTCAGTGTTCCAAGTTGTTGAAAATCCTTTTGAAATGTATTAGTCTACTTTTCAGGGTTAGTAAATATAATAGGTTAAGCATCCATTTAAAACTTTTTACACTGGATCTTGCATGACTCCAGGAACATACATCAGAAGCTTTGGATTCTAGTACCAACTCTTATGTCCATCAGCTGTGTAAGTTTAGGCCTCAGTTCATTCATCTGTATGTGAGGATGAGGATATCTGTCATGCTTTCCCCCTGATAGTTTTGATGACTACAAAATTTGATATTACTGCTCTTTAGGACAGCCTGTTTCTAGGGATGCATACACATAAGGGTATAAAAATTCTAGATTGGACCAAGGATGTTGTTGTTTAATTGTGGTAAAATATATGTAACATAAAATTTACCATTTTAACCATGTTTAAGTGTACAATTCAGTGGCATTAAGTACGTTAATATTAGTGCAACCATCATCACCATGCACTCAAAGAATCTTTTTCATAATCCCCAACTAAGACTTAGTTCCCATTAAACAACAATTCCCTATTCTCCCTTCTTCCCCACCACCCGCCCCCAGAAACCATCATTCTACTTTCTCTATCAATTTGACTACTCTAGGTGTCTCGTATGAGGGCTTCCCTGGTAGCTCAGCAAGTAAAGAATCCGCCTGCAATGCAGGTGTCTCATGTAAGTGGAAAAATACAAGATATTGCTTTTTTAATAAATCCCTTATTTATTTTCTTACTTTTCCCATCTTTGTCTTTAAAGGTTGAGTGCAGAATACAATGTCAGTTAATTGTGGATATCATTTTATGGGTTCCAAATTCTTGAGATTTTCAACCTGACTGTGATTTAGGAGCAGACACACTGCCCTGATAGCATGATGTGGCCAATGACTCAGTCTGGTCTCAAACACAAGTTTGGAAGACTTCTCAGAGGCTATGCAATAAGGACAAGGGAATGGGATCTGGTCCCACCTCCACCACACAAGTACTGTTTGATCAAATCTTTCTCCTCTCTGAGTCATGTCTGTTAAACTTGAGGCTGACTAGGTTAAATGATCCCAAAATAGTGTCAACTTCATAGTCAAATGTTTTGATGACATTCTTGCCTTCAGTTCAGTTCAGTTCAGTTGCTCAGTCATGTCCAACTCTTTGCAACCCATGGACTGCAGCACGATAGGCTTCCCTGTCCATCACCAACTCCCGGAGCTTGCTCAAACTCATATCCATCGAGTCAGTGATGCCATCCAACCATCGTATCCTCTGTCATCTCCTTCTCTTCCTGCCTTCAATCTTTCCCAGCATCAGGGTCTTTTCCAGTGAATCAGTTCTTCGAATCAGGTGCCCAAAGTGTTGGAGTTTCAGCTTCAGCATCAGTCCTTCCAATGAATATTCAGGACTGATTTCCTTTAGGATTGACTAGTTTGATCTTCTTGCAGTCGGACTGACTGGTGTGATTCTTGCCTTGGAAGTTACTAAAAACTGTCATTCTCTCTCTTCACCTCCATCAAGGAACCCCATATTTTGTATAAAACAGATGGGACAAGAGGAGGATTTCTGTGATATTTTTCCTGGGAAAACAAATCAGAGGCAAAGAAAAAAAAAAAACAGCAACAATAAAAAATTGAACTACTTTTAGATGTTCCTGGCACTTCATTCAATGTTGTCATCTCTCCTCTGACCAGGGTGAAGTGGGGGTGTGGTGGGGCAAAAGACAGAATAGAGAGAATTTTTCACAACACATGCCAAAATGTTAAAAAACATGCATATGCATACACATACACCCCCACACAAGTGAAGGGTTTGCTCAAATTCAAGACTATGACTTCATACAGGAAAGAGAACATTGAGTTAAACCATCTGAATTGAGAAGATAGAGATATAAAATCATTTAAAAATTATTTCTAAACTAACAGTAACAGGATTCTAAGGTCTAATATTGTTGAGTACAGAAAGCAGGGTAGCCAAATATAAGAGATCATAGACCAAAAGAGCTACATATTTGGAGTGAACAACTATCCTTATCATTCATAAACTTCCCAACTTGGATGCATTTGTATGAGGAGACATTTCTGGTCTGATAAGAGCCTGACTCTGGAAGAAGAACAAGACCCAAATTCTTATGGAGGAGACATGTTCACATATGAATCACCCTGCAAAATGGTAGCTGCTTCAGAACATTGGCTGTGTGCCACAGAAGCTGACAGTGAAGGGGCTCAGTGTATGGGCACCCACTTTCAGCATGGAATGTAATCAGGATAGCAAAACTAACTACCTTATCCATCTGACTTCTTATATATTTTGTCATTTTTTTCCCCAGATGAAATGTCAGTTCAGTTCAGTTGCTCAGTCGTGTCCGACTCTGTGACCCCATGAATCACAGCATGCCAGGCCTCCCTGTGCGTCACCAACTCCCAGAGTTTACTCAAACTCATGTCCATTGAGTCGGTGATGCCATCCAGCCATCTCATCCTCTGTCGTCCCCTTCTCCTCCTGCCCCCAATCCTTCCCAGCATCAGGGTCTTCTCCAATGAGTCAACTCTTTGCATGAGGTGCCCAAAGTATTGGAATTTCAGCTTCAACATCAGTCCTTCCAATGAACACCCAGGACTGATCTCCTTTAGGATGGACTGGTTGGATCTCCTTGGATTCCAAGGGACTCTCAAGAGTCTTCTCCAACACCACAATTCAAAAGCATCAATTCTTCTGTGCTCAGCTTTCTTCACAGTCCAACTCTCACATCCATGAAATAGCCCTGGTTTGAAAACTGTTGCCACTATCTAGCCTCAGTTCATTTCAGTTGTTCAGTCATGTCTGACTCTTTGTGACCCCATGGAATGCAGCATGCCAGGCTTCCCTGTCCATCACCATCTCCTGGAGCTTGCTCAAACTCATGTCCATTGAGTTGGTGATGCCATCCAACCATCTCATCCTCTGTTGTCCACTTCTCCTCCTGCCTTCAATCTTTCCCAGCATCAGGGTCTTTTCCAGTAGGTCAGTTCTTCACATCAGGTGGCCAAAGTTTTGGAGCTTTAGCTTCAGCATCAGTCCTTCCAATGATTATTCAGGACTGATCTCCTTTAGGATGGACTGGTTGGATCTCCTTGCAGTCCAAGGGACTCTCAAGAGTCTTCTCCAACATCACAGTTCAAAAGCATCAATTCTTCAGCGCTCAGCTTTGTTTAAGGTCCAACTCACATCCATACATGACCACTGGAAAAACCATAGCTTTGATTGATAGACCTTTGTCGGCAAAGTAATGCCTCTGCTTTTTAATATGCTGTCTAGGTTGGTCATAGCTTTTCTTCCAAGGAATAAACATCTTTTAATTTCATGACTGCAGTCACCATCTGCAGTGATTTTGGAGCCCAAGAAATTTTGTTAGTATGGGTATTTCCAAAGCTGTTTCACCAGACAGCTTCATAAGTATGAACTAATGGAACCACTAACACATGAAATACTTTAATGATAATTTGCAATAATTTTAATAAGAGTTTTATAATGTACCTTTTCTAAAAAGGAATGACAGAAGATCGGTTTTTCTAAAAAAGAATGACAGAAGATAGGTTTTATAGGTCTATTCCCATTAAACCAATGTCAGGGACTGAGAATCCCTGAGTTATAGTATTTTATAAATGGAAAAAACTTAACTATTAATTATATCAATTTCCCCAAAGCATTCCTTCATGACTCCCTCCTCTGGATGGGTCTCCATCCATAACTCTTTTGTCTCTCTTTTTGTCTTTATATTTTGTCCTACCTCCTTTCAAAGAGAATGGGCTGCCTTTCTGGGTGCCTGGTGTCCTCCGCCAGCGTTCAGAAGTTGTTTTGTGGAATTTGCTCAGCATTCAAATGAACTTTTGATGAATTTGTGGGGGAGAAAGTGGTCTCCCTGTCCTATTCCTCTGCCATCTTAGGACCACCCCCTCCCCCAAAGCATTCCTGATATAGCATTTCTAAAAAATGTTCACATAGTCTGCTTAAATACATTTAGGGGGAGGGAGATCGATTCTTCATGAAGGAAGGAGTGAAGGAGACTAACTCATGAGATTACACTAGGTCTTTAGACTTTTAGTTTTATCATCTATAAAAGAAGAGAACTATTTTATAAGGCTATGTGAGAGAAGAAATAATGTGTGAAGACCAACTTTTAAGCTCTTGGTTTTCAATGAACATCAAGTGTCTTTTAATTTCATGGTTGCAGTCACTGTCTGCAGTGATTTTGTAACTCAAGAAAATAAAAATCTGTCACTGCTTCCACTTTTCTCCTTCTATTTGCCATGAAATAATGGGACCAGAGGCCATGATCTTAGTTTTTTGAATGTTGAGTTTTAAGCCAGCTTTTTCACTCTCCTCTTTCACCCTCATCAAGAGGCTCTTTAGTACCTCTTCCCTTTTTGCCATTAAAGTGGTATCATCTGCATATCTGAGGCTGTTGATATTTCTCTGGCAATCGTGATTCCAGAGTGTGATTTATCTAGCCCAGTATTTTGCATGATGTACTCTGCATATAAATTAAATAAGCAGGGTAACAGCCTTGACGTCCTCCTTTCCCAATTCTGAACCAGTCAGTTTTTCCATGTCCGTTTCTAACCGTTGCTTCTTGACCCACATTCAGGTTTCTCAGGAGACAGGAAAGCTGGTCTGGTACTCCCATCTTTTTAAGAATTTTCCACAGCTTGTTGTGCATCTAAGGGGCAGTTCATCTGGGAGATACTGTGTGACTAAGCTGTGGAGATACAGTTGACTCTGGCACTAGATTAATTTGTCGCTCTCTCTAGGGCTGGAAATATTGTTCAACTTGATGCAGATTTTGAAAAGGAAGTGTTTACTTGTAATATCTTCAAGAAAATATAAATCCTTCTATAACCCTGAGGAAGGAAAGGCCTTCCTAACCATGACATCAACCTAAAAAATCATGAAGGAAAGGGTTGCTAGATTTGCTTTTGCAAAGTTAAAAGTTAACTATATGAAAAAGATACACATACTATCGCAAAATTAAAAGCTAGTTTTAAAAAGGCAGATTTCAAAGCAGTAAAAAAGATAAATACATTAATAAAGTGAGAAAAACGAATGGATATTCATTGAAGGAAAAAATGCCACTGAACGGAGAAAAAAATTCAACCTTAGTTATCAAAGAAATGAAAGTTAAAATAACAATGACATTCCATTTTTGCTTTTAAAATTGACAATGACTAAGAAAATGACAATACTTAGTACAAGTGAAAATAAGTAGAGTGGTGCATTCTCCTACACTGTTGCTAGGGACTGTAAATATGCAGAGAGATTTTAAAAAATTAAAATATAGTTGATTTACAATGTTGTGTTAGTTTCAGGTATATAGCAAAGTGATTCAGCTATATACACACACAAACACACACACACATCTATATATAAATTCTTTTTCAGATTCTTTTTCCTTATGTGTGTGTGCTGTCTGACTCTTTGCAACCCTATGGACTGTAGCCTGTCCATGGGATTTTCCAGGCAAGAATACTGGAGTGGGTTGCCAGTTCCTCCTCTAGGAGAATTTCCTAAGCCAGTGATCAAACCCATGTCTCCTGTGTCTCCTTCATTGGCAGGCAGATTCTTTACCACTGAGCCACCTGGGAAGCATACAAAATACTGAGAATAGTTTCCTATGCTATATAGTAGGTCATTGGTTATTTTATATATGAAGTGAAGTGAAGTGAAGTGAAGTCGCTCAGTCGTGTCCAACTCTTCCAGACCCCATGGACTGTAGCCTATCAGGCTCCTCCAACCATGGGATTTTCCAGGCAAGAGTACTGGAGTGGATTGCCATTTCCTTCTCCAGGGATATTCCCCACCCAAGGATCGAACCTGGGTTTCTCGCATTGTAGGCAGATGCTTTTACCATCTGAGCCACCAGGGAAACCATCTTTTTTTTTTTTTTAATAGTAGTTTGCATATGTTAATCCCAAATTCCTAATTTATCTCTCTCCTTCACCTTTCCTCTTTGGTAACCATAATTTTTTTTTTAATGTTTCTGAGTCTGTTTCTATTTTGTATATAATTTCATCTGTATCATTGTTTTTTTTAGATTCCACATATAAGCAATATCATATGATATTTGTCTTTGACTTACTTCATTTAGTATGATAATTTCTAGGTCCATTCATGTTGCTACAAATGACATTATTTCATTCTTTTTTATAGCTGAGTAACATTATAGTATGTGTATGTATATACACACATATATGCACATATATCCATATGTATGTGTGTGTGTGTATATATATGTATATACATATATTTTTCTTTATTCATTCATCTGTAATGGACATTTAGATTGCTTTCATGTCTTGGCTATTGCAAATAGTGTTGCAATGAACATGGGAGTCCATGTATCCCATTATCTAAACCTCGCCTTCTCCCCATCCCCAGCCCAAACATTCGTATTTACCTGAATAGACTTTATCACAAAAGCAAGAACAAAACACTCACAAATAAAAAACAACAATGTCAACAACAACAAAAGCATTAGAATCTGCCTGTGATACAGGATACCCAGGTTCAATCCCCGGGTTGAGAAGATCCCCTGGAAAAGGAAATGGAAACCCACTCCAGTATTCTTGCCTGGGAAATTCCATGGACAGAGGAGCCTGGTGCACTACATTCCATGGGGTCAAAAAGAATCAGACGTAACAGAAGTGACTAACACACACACTTCAATACACACGTTACCAAGATTTCACCACTTACTTTTGTTTTCATGATTCTTTTAACACACATACTTGATAAGCAGTTGGAGATGATTTCTAATTACTTAATGGTTTTTTTTGGCCACACCACATGGCATGTGGGATCTTAATCCCCTAACCAGGGATCAAACCCATGCCCCCTGCAATGAAAATATGGAATCTTAACCACTGGACTGCCAGGGAAGTCCCTACTTAGTGGTTCTTGATGTAGAAACAAAGACTGGGGGAATTAATGTAAGTCACTTTACAGTTTGCAGAGCACATTATCTTATTAGGATCTGACAGTGATCTCAGTGGACATTATTCTGTGTGACAGCTGAGAGCACTAAAGTTCCAAGAGGTTAAGTGACTGGCCCAAGTTACTTTAGTTAGTGGCCAGGCCAGGGCTCTTACTTGGATTAGGGGCTGCAACACTAAATAAAAGCAGCTCTAGCACAGAGATTTCAAATTCATTTTTATAGCCCTCACAGTACCAGCAGTAAAGAATAGTAGGATAAAAGCTTATCAATGTCTCTTTTACTTATTTTGAATTTTCTTATTTTTATTTAGGCAAAATTCAAATAATGTGAAATGAATCATTTTAAAGTGAATTACAAAATTCAGTGTCATTTAGTATATTTGCAATGTTACACTACCACCACTTCTATCTACTTCCAAAATATGCCCCTCACCTGAAAAAGAAACCCCAGACTTGTTAAGCAGTTCTTACTCTCCCTCATCCCAGCCCCTGGCAACAACCTATTCATTTTCAATCTCTAGGCATTGAATTATTCTGGATTTTTTTTTTTTACATGAATGGAACAGGGAACTTTTTGCATCTGACTTCTTTCACTTAGTGTAACATTTTTGAGGTCCATCCACTCTGAATCTGTATCAGTATTCCACTCATTTTTATGGCTGAATAATATTCCATTGTGTGCACACCACAATTTGTCAGTGTAGTCATCCACTAATGGACATCTGGACTGTTTCTACCTTCTGGCTATCATTAATAGTGTTACTATGAACATGCAAGTCCATGTATTTGAGTACTTGTTTTTAATTTTCTTATGTATCCTACTTATATTTTATCTGACTACAAGAGTACAGGGTATTTATTGAAGAAAATGTGGAAATTAGAGGAAAAACACATATTAGAAAAATCACCTAAGGATAATTAAGAATACAATACCCTCTTCCAGAAAGGATTTTCATAAGCTTATAATGCCAGTCTTTCTTACCTTCCAATATACATGGATTATTACTTTAGAACTAGGTAGTCATGGAGAGTATGGACTTTGAGGTCAGAAAAATCTGGATTTGACTCTTGGCTCTGCCATTTATGAACTGAGTCACTCTTCCTCTCTAAGCTTATTTTCCTGCCTAGAAAAATGGACAATAATACTACCTACCTCACAGGGTTTTGATGGCACATTAAATGGGATGGTATTGTGAGTAAAACGTCTAACACAGTGCCTGGGATAGAGAGGGAATTCAAGAAGGAATAGCTGGAATAGAACTTTCCACACAGGAATTTGCTAATACCACCAGGAAGTGAAGCTCACAAGAGAGAAATTTTGTGTTTTTACCACTCTGTTTTAGTACAAGACCTGGCACCCAGTTAGCACTCTATAAAAACCTGCTGAATGAATAAGTGAATATAAGGGTTGGGGGAAAGGATTGAAATGAGAGACCTGGGAAGGATCTCCAGGAAAACACAGCTTTCTGATTTCAGAGGATAAGTAAAGGCCATGGATACGGAAGTCTTGCAAATCAATTGGTATTCTACACAACCATACTCCAAAGCCTGGAGTGGATCAGGGTTGACTTATGGCCCCCAGAATGAAATCATTTGCAGAAAATGGTCAGAAAATAAGTTAGTCATAGTTGCAGCAATCAGGGTCAGAGCTAGGAGCCCTCTGAGGCACGTGGCAAGTTGAACTTCCTAAACTGCTGGGCCAGCTGAGGCGCGGGGCATTTTTTCAAAGCAAATGAAGCATTTGATGGAATAAACCCAAGCAAAGAGATATTAAAGCATGGGGCCTTGACAGGAACTGCCCTGAAGTAATATCACTTGGAACTAAAGAGATGATTAGTGAGCTTCTCAAGGCCCTACAGGAAATCTTGCCTGGCACAGGAATGCAAAAATTTCCAACCTTGTCTAAAAGCAGTTCCCTACACTCCACTGCCTCAGAATGATGTCTTTAATGGGTTGCAGAGCTCACGCCTGCTGAAGGCCTTACTGCCTTCCTCCTATTGTGTGCCTTATCACAAGCTAGAGACTTGCCTTGTGTCTGGACTGACTTCTCCTAAAGTGCAGGAGGACTAAAATGAAGTTGTACACATGTTACCTCCCAGGAAACGGGCCAAAAAAGCTGCAGAGCTAATCTTGACCTCTGGTGGCTATTAGCTGGGCTTAGCCAAGGAGGATGTGAAAACCCTTTGTTCCAGGATTACAGTCTGTTTTTATACAACTATGCTTTCATAATTCTCCTTTAAATCACCTATCACTGCTTCAATTGAATTATTTTTAGTATAGCACATGTGTAAATTAATTGTTAAAATGTCTCTTGAATTTAGAGTTCGTGTGTGCTTAGTCCCTCAGTCCTGTCCAACTCTTTGCAACCCCATGGACTATAGCTCACCAGGCTCCTCTGTTCATGGAATCTTTACGCAAGAATACTGGAGTGGGCTGACATTTCCTTCTGCATGGGATCTTCCTGACCCAGGGATCGAACCACATCTCCTGTATCTCCTGCATTGCAGGCGGATTTTTTACCATTGAGCCATCTGGGAAGCCCTTTCAGAGTTTCTGAAGGCAAGACCATTTCTATTTTGTTCATTATTGCATCTTCAGACCCTAGAAAAGGCCTTGTCCATGGTAGGCATGCAATATACATTTGTCGAGCAAATGAATCTAAGATATTCTAGAACAAATTCCAATTCAGTTTGGAGGCATTAGACTATACTGGGATAAGGACATGGGTTTGATTTCTAGTTTCACAGCTTGTGATATTGGGCAAATTGTTGAAATTTCTTTTATTAGTTTCCTGATTTTGCTGTAACAAATTACTACAAACTTGGTGGCTTAAAACAGCAGAAATTTATTCTGTCACAATTCTGGAGGCTGCAAGTCCAAACTCAGGCAGAACCCTGGTCCCTCTGGGGACTGTATTCATTCCTTGCCTCTTTCATTTTCTGGGGCATTGGTAGGCTCTGGCTCCATCACTCCAACCTCTGCAGCCTCCTCTGTGGGTGTGTAGGAAATCTCCCTCTGCCAGTATCTTATATAAGGACACCTGTAGACAGTTAGGGCCCATCTCGACATGCAGGATGATCTCTTCTCAAGGTCCTTTCCTTAATTTAATTACATTACCAACACCATTTTTATAAATAATAAAAATTTAATAGGATCTGGGGATTAGGACGTGGACATATATTTTTGGAGGGTCACTATTCAGTGAATTACATTTGTCTATGGCTCAGTTTGTTTATCCATAAAATGGACACTGTATCTCTTAGAATTATCATGAGGATAGATGCAATAATACATGTAAATCACTTTATGTGTTTACAGCACATAAAAAACTCTCAGTATATGGCAACTGTGGTGTTACTTTATAAGGCAGGAAAATATTACTCCCTATGGCCAAATAAAATAAGTGATGGAGTCATGCCAACTCATTCAGACATCTTCAGAAGTATGTTAAGTCAATATCAGTGTCAATCTATCTCTATATTTATTTATTAATAGTCAGGTCTGGGACCTAGCTCAGCCCTCTTACCTTTGTCATCACATTTGTACTCAAGACAACCCTGGCAGACTGGTGTTCTCTCCCATTTTACAGATAAAAAAAGGCAGGAAAAAAAAAAAAACAGTCAAAAGTAAAGCACAATTTTCAAGAAATTGAGTTAGCCATAGAGCTCAAATATAAACCAAGGACTTCTCACTCCAAGCCCAGTTCTCTGTATTACCTCAGAAAATTAAGGACAGACATGGAGAAAGTTCCACGCATCTGTACCTGACTAAATCACTTGTTAGAACACTATGGTAAGATCTGTAGGTTAGCCTAGAACTCTATACCAGTGGTTCTCCAGCTTCATTGCACATTAGAATCACCCAGAGAGCTTTTAAATCCCTCAAATGACAGACTGTGTATGAGAAGAGTGAAGTGAGAATGGGGGTGGGGAAGTGACCTAGGCATTGAATGTTAGTCACTCAGTCTTTGAGAGCCCATGAACTGGAGCCCATGAACCAGGCTCCTCTGTTCATGGAATTCTCCAGACAAGGATACTGGAATGGGTAGCCATTCCTTCTCCAGGAAACCTTCCTGACCCAGGAATTGAACATGGGTCTCCTGCATTACAGGCGGATTCTTTACCATTTAAGCCACCATGGAAGCCCAGACGTAGGTATTAAAAACTTTTCAAATCATCTCAATCATAGTGGGGGTTAAGTCCTACAGTTCTATCAGTGGACTTCAAACTTTGATGAGAATCAGAATTACCTGGGAAGCTGATTTAACTATAGAGGCTTAGGGTCTAGTCTGCTTCAGTGATCCTGGGTCTCTCCAGGTGATTCTGAGACTAACAGTGTTAGAGGACAATGACTCTAAAGTACCTTTCAATTCTGATGTTCTGATTTTCACCACTCATTTATTTATCTATTCAAACATCTGTACCAATTTGATGGACATGAGTTTGAGCAAGCTCTGGGAGTTGGTGATGGACAGGGAAGCCTGGTGTACTGCAGTCCATGGGGTCACAAAGAGTTGGACACGACTGAGCACTCACCTAGAGTCAGACATCCTGGAATGTGAAGTCAAGTGGGCCTTAGAAAGCATCACTACGAACAAAGCTAGTGGAGGTGATGGAATTCCAGTTGAGCTATTTCAAATCCTCAAAGGTGATGCTGTGAAAGTGCTGCACTCGATATGCCAGCAAATTTGGAAAACTCAGTAGTGGCCACAGGACTGGAAGAGGTCAGTCTTCGTTCCAATCCCAAAGAAAGGCAATGCCAAAGAATGCTCAAACTACTGCACAATTGCACTCATCTCACATGCTAGTAAAGAAATGCTCAAAATTCTCCAAGCCAGGCTTCAGCAATATGTGAACCGTGAACTTCCAGATCTTCAAGCTGGTTTTAGAAAAGGCAGAGGAACAGAGATCAAATTGCCAATATCCGCTGGATCATCGAAAAAGCAAGAGAGTTCCAGAAAAACTTCTATTTCTGCTTTATTGACTATGCCAAAGCCTTTGACTGTGTGGATCACAATAAACTGTGGAAAATTCTGAAAGAGATGGGAATATCAGACCATCTGACCTGTCTCTTGAGAAACCTGTATGCAGGTCAGGAAGCAACAGTTAGAACTGGACATGGAACAACAGACTGGTTCCAAATAGGAAAAGGAGTCCGTCAAGGCTGTATATTGTCACCCTGCTGATTTAACTTATATGCAGAGTACATCATGAGAAACGCTGGGCTGGAAGAAACACAAGCTGGAATCAAGATTGCCAGGAGAAATATCAATAATCTCAGATATGCGGATGACACCACCCTTATGGCAGAAAGTGAAGAACTAAAGAGCCTCTTGATGAAAGTGAAAGAGGAGAGTGAAAAAGTTGGCTTAAAGCTCAACGTTCAGAAAACTAAGATCATGGCATCTGGTCCCATCACTTCATGGGAAATAGATGGGGAAACAGTGGAAACAGTGTCAGATTTTATTTTTTTGGACTCCAAAATCACTGCTGATGGTGACTGCAGCCATGAAATTAAAAGACGCTTACTCCTTGGAAGGAAGGTTATGGCCAACCTAGATAGCATATTTAAAAGCAGAGACTTTACTTTGCCAACAAAAGTCCGTCTAGTCAAGGCTATGGTTCTTCCAGTGGTCATGTATGGATGTGAGAGTTGGACGATGAAGAAAGCTGAGTGCCGAAGAATTGATGCTTTTGAACTGTGGTGTTGGAGAAGACTCTTGAGAGTCCCTTGGACTGCAAGGAGATCCAATCAATCCATCCTAAAAGAGATCAATCCTGGGTGTTCGTTGGAAGGTCTGATGTTGCAGCTGAAACTCCAATACTTTGGCCACCTCATGTGAAGAGTTGACTCATTGGAAAATATCCTAATGCTGGGTAGGATTGGGGGTGGGAGGAGAAGGGGATGACAGAGGATGAGATGGTTGGATGGCATAACCGACTCGATGGACATGGGTTTGGGTAGACTCCGGGAGTTGGTGATGGACAGAGAGGCCTGGCATGCTGCAATTCATGGGGTCGCAAAGAGTCGGACACGACTGAGCGCCTGAACTGAAACTGAAACTGAACTGAGCTCCTGAACTGAACTGACTAGAGTTAGAACTACAGGGATGCAGAAATCACACCTAACTTCTGATGTCAAGGGGCTCACAGCCTGGCCAGCTACTCCTGTGGCTCTGAAAGCACTTTCCATAGTGCCCTTCCTTCCTAGCTGTCCCTCCTACTAGAATGGGTGGGCCATGAGGGCTTTCTTTGACATGAAGAAGATACTTAATGCATATTCCTTGCATGAGAGAAGAAGGAGAAAGAAAATGAAAATATATACGTGGAATCAGCATTCCCCAGCAGTACAGTGGGGCACGGCCACTTTCCCCACAGAGTAAGATGTGATTTTCTGTGGGGGAAGGTGGGGTCAGGAAGAGTTTATTCTACGTGGTGAATCTGTACAGGGTATTTAAGGGTGGCAAAAGGGTGGGAGGGTACTCTTATCATAGCAGAGTTTTCACAGTGGCTTGAAATAGGATGGGGAACCATGAGTGACTGGTTCTAGAACACAGCAAGAAGGAGTGGAGGGGGTGGAGCAACGGATGCTGGGGCTGGAGCCTCATGACCCTTTGTAGAGTCTCTTCTCTCTCCCTTGTCAAGCAAGAGGCCTCTAAGTGCAAATGTCCTTGCGAGTCCTCAAACAAAGGTTGACCAGTCCTGTAGGCCCAGGACTACAAAGGCCTCCTATAGTCCCTGTGAGTAGGACTCTAGTCCACAAGTTTCTAGAAGCAGCTTGAGGCCAAATTCCAAAGCCATTTCTGAAGTGGGTGCTCAGGAAGGTCACTAAGTAGGCAAGTTTAAATCCAATCGAAGACACCAGACAAAGACAAAGCTTGCCTGGGAGTATCAAGAAATGTTCTCTCTGCTGCTTCCTGATTATTTATCAATACAAGATTGTGATTAGTCTTTGGGAGGAATGGGCTTCCCAGGTGGCACTAGTGGTAAAGAACCCGCCTGCCAATGCAGGAGATGTAAGAGATGCAGGTTCCATCCCTGGGTTGGGAAGATCCCCTGGAGGAGGGCATGGCAACCACTGTAGTATTCTTGCCTGGAGAATCCCATGGACAGAGGAGCCTGGCGGGCTGCAGTCCATAGGATCACAAAGAGTCAGACATGACCGAAATGACTGAGCACACACACACACGCACACACTGAAAACAGTAACAAGGGAGGAAGGAATCTGAGACCCATGATAGGAGGTAGATTAATCTCTATCCTGATTCTAAATGGTAAGCACAGGAGCATAAACATCTCCAAGCTTGTTCGATTGCTGCTGTCTCAACTGGGCTGTAGTTGCTGGGAAAGGGGAGCTCTGTGCCCCTCACACAGCCATGCTGGCCATTTGCAGAACACCCTAGGGCCCCAGGTCTCTCAGCGGAAAGCCTCACTGACAGCAGCACACCGGGGAAGGGAAAGAAGGCTGATGGAAGGGAGTGGTGCTGAGAGCTGGTGCTAGAGCTGGAATGACGGGGTGAACAGAGTACAGAATGGGGAAGCTGACTCTTTCTGCCCCAGGGGTGGTGTCCAATTGCCAACTTCTTCCCTTGGAGCAGGCTTGAAGGATCAAGATTATACCCATACCTTTATGGGTCTTTTCCATTCTATTTTATGACAAAATCCCGCAGTTCTCATCTTGGAGGTTCCCTTCCCTAAAGTGAAAGGACTTGTCAAGTAAAGAGGATTAATAAGAGTCCTGGAGACAGTAGCTTGGTTGAAGAGGAAATGATTTCCATGTCACATGTTTCCATGCTGGGTTCCAGGCAAAGGGACTGAAAGCTTGTACTGAGTCAGTGAGGGGTAAAGCAGACGCAGTAAAGTTAGCAAGAAGCTCCCTTGCTTCTTTATTAAGAAGGGGTTCATCTCACTGCTTCCAAACCTAGAACAGATTTTTCCCTACTTTTAAAAATCATTATAAAGGAAAAGGAAACTATGGATGACCAGGAAAAGCTTATCTGAAGAGATGACAATTAGGCCAAGACACAAAGGAGGGGGAAAGCAAGAGAAAGGGGATTCTGGGTAGTGCCGTTGGTGAGGAAAGTGCTTTGTTTGTTAGAGGAAACTAAAGGAAGCCAGTGGAGCAGAGACAGCAAGAGAGAACTGTGCAAAGTGAAGTCTGAAAGTCAGAGGCAATGCTGGATCATCAGAGCCCTGTTTGAATATACCCAACATCTGCATGAGCTGGAGTTTCCTCATTTGTTCTGGGGTCCCATTGCTATCCTTCATGTAACCATTGTGCTTTGAACTTCTAACCTTCAAAGTTTTTCTCCACAGGAGGAGATTGTTTAAAATATAGTCTTTCTCTGAGAGTTACTGATCAGATTATAACCAATAATGCTTATCCATTACACATAAAGTTCTTGACATATTTTTAAGCATTATACACACACAAAATCGTGGCTTCCCAGGTGGCACTAATGGTAAAGAACACGTCCGCCAAACAGGAGATGTAGGAGACACAGGTTCAATCCCTAGGTCTGGAAGATGCCCTGGAGGAGGAAATGGCAACCCATTCCAATATGCTTGCCTAGAGAATTCCATGGACAGAGGAGCCTGGCAGGCTACAGTCCATGGGGTGGCAAGGAGTCAGACACGACTGAAGCAACTGAAGCGCACACACACACACACACACACACACACACACACACACACAAAATCAGTTTTCAAAAAATTTCTTTTAATAAAAACCAATTCCTAAAATGTAAAACCTTGTGTAGATATAAGAACATCTCCTCATGTTGCAAGGAGAAAACATAGGTTAGAAGATTTATCTGAGGTTCTAGCTGTTGGTTCACTAGAGCAGCAGCTTTTAACAGAATTATAATGCAAGTGACATGTGTAATTTTTAATTGTTTAGTAGCCACATTAAAAAGGATCAGGTGAAATTAATTGTAATAATATATATACATATATATAGTTGCTGCTGCTTCTTTTTTAAATTTATTTTTAATTGGAGAGTAATTGCATTATAATGTTGTGCTATTTTCTGCCATACAACAATGTGAATAAGTCATAAGCATACATATATCCCCTCCCTCTTTAACCTCCCTTCCACCCCCCTATCCCACATCGCTAGGTCATCACAGAGCACCAGGCTGAGCTCCCTGTGTATTTCACTAAATTTGATATATGAGAAATGGTTGTTTTAATGATAGATTTCTATAACCGTTTAAGTGATTGATTTATATAGTCAATGTAAAAGTTATTAATAAAGTGTTTTAAGTCCTCTTCCAATGAGATAAGCCATTGAAATCTGGTTTAGGTTTTATAGTCACACTAACCTTATTCTGGACTGGCCATATTTTAAGTACTCAACAGCTACAAGTGGCTGGTGGCTATCATACTGGATCCTGTAGCACTGAAGCCTTATAGAAGAAGGATTGATAACTCCCTTTTTATAGGTGAGAACATTGACACCCAGAGCTTAATTGACAAGTCACTGAACTGGTTGGGGATATGAGCTGTGAGTAGATTCTAGGTTTTCTGTCAAGTGCTCATTCAATGGATCATACTACCTTCCCCTTGGGAATAAGAAGGGGTGGGGGCAATAGCATTACCTGCAATGAGTAGCTATTTGTTCTAGAGACTGTTGGTGGGACTGTGCATGTGTGCAAGCTTAGTTGCTCAGGCATGTCCAACTCTTTGTGAACCCATGGACTGTAGCCTGCCAGGCTCCTCTGTCCATGGGATTCTCCAGGCAAGAATACTGGAGTGGGTGCATGTGTGTGTGCTCAGTCACTTCAGTTGTGTCCAACTCTGTGTGACCCCATGGACCGCAGCCCACCAGGCTCCCCTGTCCATGGAGTTCTCCAGGCAAGAATACTGGAGTGGGTGGCCATTCCCTTTTCCAGGGATTGAACCTGGGTCTCCTGCATTGCAAGCAGATTCTTTACCATTTGAGCCACCTGGGTGGGACTTTAGACTCTATGTAACCCTTTGGAGTGATACTGCTTCTCCCATTTTTCATATAAGGTTACATAGGCTCCAAGTGCTTTTGCAGTTAACACTGGCAGGATGGGAGAAGGCAATGGCAACCCACTCCAGTACTCTTGCCTGGAAAATCCCATGGATGGAGGAGCCTGGTGGGCTGCTGTCTATGGGGTCGCACAGAGTCGGACACGACTGAGTGACTTCACTTTCACTTTTCACTTTCACTTTTCACTTTCATGCATTGGAGAAGGAAATGGCAACCCACTCCAGTGTTCTTGCCTGGAGAATCCCAGGGACGGGGAAGCCTGGTGGGCTGTCATCTATGGGGTCGCACAGAGTCAGACATGACTGAAGCAACTTAGCAGCAGCAGCAGCAGCATAAGGTTAAAGCCTGTTGAACTTGGGTGGTTTAGAATACCACGTGGATATCCCCAGAAATTCCTTTGACAAGCTACTAGTCCTAGGAGGACTATACTTTAGCTTGCCAAGTACCAAGGCTCCTGATCCAGTTCATCCATCTCTGGCCCCTTCACCCAGAAACAAATAATTAGAAGACAAAGAAAGGTCTCAATTGCCCCATGAGGTCTAGCTGTGAACCAAGCTCCAATGTCATTTAAATAGACTCTTTATGTACCAAGGACAAACCTAGTAACAGAGAGGGGGGACAAGAGGAAGCAACCACTCCCTGAGTCAAGGCCACAGCCCTTGACAGTGAGCTAAGGGGCTGAGGCCAGCACGTATCTGTCTACCACAACCATGCAAGCAGGTATCCTAGGGCACAACCCAAGAGTGACCCACAGATGTGTTAGTTGGCCAGGAAAACAATCTCAGCTGATAGAGACCAAGGCCTCTGCTCCACAGGTGAGCAAAAGGAAGCTCAAAGTCATAGTAACTCCAGAGTTCATGCTCATAAGAACCTTGCTGTACGCCTCCCTGCCATGTGTAAAGCTCCGAGCTGGTAGAGAAAGCTGGCTCTTAAAAAAGCAAAGCAGGACAAAATACCCCCAAATCTAGTCTGTCAGCACAGAGAACTATTGGCAGTTGGAATCAGGCCTCAGTATTTTTTTTTTTAAGTTAAGGCTCCCTCCCTTTCTGCTACCTACGGGTGCAATTTCCAGTGCTTTCTCCAAAAGAAACATTTGGCTTTCTATAGAGCACCTCTGAGACCTCATGTGACTGAAAATGGAAGAGGGGGAAAGAGGCCCTCCTCACGCCCCACCCCAAAACCCCCATGGGGAAGCTGAGGTTGGGCCCCTGTAGATCAATTTATTTTAGGAGGCACTTGGTTCTGAAGCATTTGTTTCAGAAATCACCCCTGTGCCCCATCAATAGTAGCTTTCAACGGCTCTTCCCGGGTGGCCTTGTCTCTTTTAAATTTCATTTCCTGTTGGAAAGGATAAACAGGTAACTGTTTAATGCCACTGACTGGACTCATTTAACAGAAAACCAGGATCAGCGTGAAGCTGGGGAACCAGAGTGGGATTGATGGGTGAAACAGAGCTGAGAAGCCAAACTGGGATTACGAGCGGAATAGAGCAGGTCGATGAACAGAAAGGCATTAGCGAATACCAAGGGACAGACTTTTATTTTACTTCTTCTCCATGTAAGGCCAATTGTCCCACTGGAGGAGGGGATATGAATGCAAGGGAGACAGCGTAATCAGCTGCCATGTTGGGCATGGATCCCTGGACTTGGCCTGGAGGCCTTGGTGGGAATCCTGGCACTACCATTCATCAGCTTTGCCCTTCAGCCAAGTCCTTTAATCCCCTTGAGCCTCAGATGCCTGTCTGTTCTACTGCACAGGATGGTGTGAATTCAAATGATGCCTTCACATGCTTGGCAAGCACCTCACCCCTAGTAGGAATTCACACATAATAGCTATAAATTGGCACAGATGGTGTTGGAACCCATACAACTTAACACATGTTTTCCACTACACATGAGGCACTGTGTTGGGCAGTAAGAGCTGCCAAAGGATAAGAGAGCCCTGACTTTAAAAGAGATGGGCCCAGAATTGATGATATCAATAAGGCCTGGTAAGGATTTGCAGCAAAACAGATATGGGGCGATATGGTAACTACACATTAAATGTTTTGAGGTATTGTTGACAGATGGTCAATGGGGTCAGTGAAAGGACTCATAATTGTCTATTTCTCCCGCTAGAAGGTAAAGTCCACCAAAGCTGGAATGTTGTCTGTCTTAGTGTCTGTCTAAGCACTGTGGGGAAAAGCAGGTGAGGGAATGGTTAAGGTGATGCTCTAATCTCTGAACTACCATATTATCTTGAATCTATCTTCCAGTTCACCATTTCTCTCTACAGCTGAGTGCATCCACTGTTTAACCCATTTGATGAATTTTTAATTTCTATAACTCTATTTTTAAATTACAGAATTTCTGTTTAGTTCATGTAAAATGTCTACTTTTCGGTCATCTTATCCTGTACTTGCCCTATGGTTTCTACTTCTTCTTTTACCAGAAAACATGTTAAACATACTTACTCTCTCAAATTGATCTATTGCCTGTAGTTTCCAAGATAGGAACTTCTCCATGTCTTTTGTCTGACTCTCACTAATGGTGGCTTTTCCCCTCTCTTCTACACATTATGATATTTAAAAGTACACTTAACAACAGGAGTTTTGTTGTTTTGTGGTTTTGAGTTTTTAAACTTTGTTTTTTTGTGGGAAACCCATGCAACATAAAAATATTGAGACATTTTTATGACTTAGCTTTAGGCTGCCCCTCTCAGGATCTCATAGTTTAATCAATTCCAGACCCAGTTTTTACATTATCTTCTTGGTTTGTGGCTTGTGCACTATAAGAGAAGTACCCCAACCCCATACTCATGTAGAGCATAGGTTGGGGTTTTAATTTTTTTGAGGGTGACCCCAGTGGCCCAGCATAGTTGACAGACTTCCCTACTCAATCCTCAGCAGAAATTTCCTTATTTCATGCTCAGGTCCTTCATTCTTCATTGACAGCCTTGGTAAGGAGTTTGTTTCCTATTGCCTCAGCTCTCATCCCCATAGGATTCTGAAACTCCAGCCCCCTAAGAATCATACATATTTCCCATGTTTTCACAGGACCTTTTGTTTCACTCCTTCCCACTGATCACTGCTTGCTCTTCACTTCAGGCACCTGGGGATTTCTCCTTTCTGCACACCAGCCTGGTGATGGATATCCCCCCCTTGTATATTTACACTAACATCTCTCTGTGATTGGAAGGAATGTCCCTTGACGACTCTATTAAACCAGAAAGATTTTATTATGCCTTTAGGTACTAGTCTTTTTTTCTCAGCTCTGAGTTCATGAAGGACAGAAACCTTGGTCTGATTCATCTTTTGATCCTGATTCTTCAGACTATGCCCAGATCAGAGTAGGAAGCAATAAAGATTTCATAATGCAATGAACAAATGAATCAATCAGCTTTCACTTACACTCTCAATGGGAAGTAGAGATCATATACTAAATATCTTCTAGAGAAAGAAGACATCAAGAATCCCTGGAAAGTCATCCATGCTCTCTGGGAGGCCATGCTAACCAATCAAAGGAGTTTGGCCACTGCCTTAGTTTCACACTTTGACCAGTAGGTTCTCTACTCTTGATAGAATACTTCTTTCTTGAAGGGCAACAGCTGATAATTATAGTGCTAGTCTGCTAGAAATTCATAGTCTGGCAGGCTAGGTTCTTACTGGTAGCTTTGTTGCCTTTTTAGCACATACTGATGTCCTTCTGGGGCTTCCCAGGTGGCTCAGTGGTAAAGAATCCACCTGCCAGTGCAGAAGATGCAAGAGATGTGGGTTCAATTCCTGGGTCAGGAAGATCCTCTGGAGCAGGAAATGGCAACCCACTCCAGTCTTCTTGCTTGGAAAATTTCATGGACAAGGAGCCTGGCAGGCTACAGTTCGTGGGGTCACAAAGAGTCAGACACGACTGAGCACACACACATTTATGTCCTTCTAGAGCCATAACTGGAACTTGATCAGCAACATGTAATGTTGCAAAGATATACTCTTTTCTGTTGGTTCCATAAAGAGCTTGCCAAGTAAATTCACATACTTGAAAGCCTCTGGTACAGTGCTTGGCTCAGAGTGGGCACATTTAGTGCACTTTATTTCTTTTTTTTCCATTAAAAATATCCACAAATATTTGTTGAAAATCTATTGCTTCCTAAGCACTGTGCTTGGTGCTGAAGATGGAGAGGCGTAACATATTTTACGCATCTGTTTTAATTTTTACTTAGAAAAAGAATGTCCAGGGACTTCCTTGGTGATCCTATGGTTAAGAATCTGCCTTGCAATGCAGGGGATGTGGGTTGATCCCTGGTCATGGAACTAAAATCCTACATGCCATGAAGCAACTAAGCCCGTTCATCACAACTAAGAAGCCAGTGTGTCATAACTAAGACCTGACATAACCAAATAAATAAATATTTTTTTTAAAAGAAAAAGAATGTCCATATCAAATTTGACAATAAAAACTACCCCAAATGTCCTCTGATCTAAGGTGAAAAGACATCTCACCTCATCCTGCCACTCAAAATGCCTAAAAAGTATAACTAGCAAACTAAATTTGCCTATTATTGTTTTATAAAGTAACAGTCTCTTTCCTTAGAGAGGAAATTCAACTCCCATTGAATACATGAGCAGACAAAGGAGAACTGATCATAAAAGGCAATTTTTGACAGTGACTTTTGAGCTCCTTTCATCACTATAATTCCAGAACCTAGAATCATGTCTGAATTAAATTAGAAACTTGATAAGACTGTTGAATGTGAGTATTCTTGCACATATATATGGATATAGCCCATCCATATATATGACTCTATGTACAGTAAGACTCACTCATCATTCCACACATATTTATTGAGAATTTCTTATGAATAAGAGTATGTACTAGCTTTTTTGATAGAGACAGGAGAAAGAAAAAAAAAGAACAAAATAGATATCCTACCTACAAGGAATTTCCAGGTGTAAGGGCAAGATAGACAGTTATGTAAATCACCATGATATAACATAGAAAAGGTTAAGAGTTGAACATAAAAAAAGACTATGGGGTTCCAAATACAGAAAGGCTACTTCCTGCTGAAGGATTAGATAAGACTGTGGCTAATATAGACTATATGCTCAAACGTAAGTAATGTGTTACCTGGTGGCTCAGACAGTAAAGAATTCACCTGCAATGTGGGAGACCTGGGTTCGATCCTTGGGTTGGGAAGATCCCTGGAGGAGGGCACGGTGACCCTATCCAGTATTCTTGCCTGGAGAATCCTTAGGTACAGAGGAGCCTGGTGGGCTACAGTCCATGGGATCACAAAGAGTTGGACATGACTGAGAGCCTAAGCCCAGTATAGGGAGAGAGTGGTGACTGGCATGGAAGGAAGGGCAACTCAGATGGAAAGAACAGCTTAGACAAAAGGCAGAAGCAGAAAAGCACAGGATATAGACAATGAAACAGAAAGTTGGCTAGAGACGCATAAAAGAGCAGTCTAAAGAGAAATAAGCTGGAAAGGTAGGATGAGCCAATTGCAGGGGGTTTGAACGCGGCCTGATTTATCTTCCAGGACATAGGATCTCTATAGAATAGCCAGTGCTTAGCATATGGTGGGGTTTAATTAACGCTACAACAGCCGCATAGCAGGAGCCTGTTTTCCAGCTGCACACAGGAAGTGGCCATCTGTACACGCAGGCAATTACAAACCTTCCAGATACTCTGCCCTGAACCCTGCAAGCACATCAAATACTCACCGTAAAAGGTCACCCAACAAACATCTCTGATCAATCCTGGCTCAGGCAGAATCAAATCCTCTAAATAAGATCCACTGGATGCAGTGTCAGGAAGGTCAGAAACTACCCTTTTTCACATCTTGAAGCATTTTTACCATGTGGAACTCTTTAGAAAAAGAAGGGAAAGGAAAGAGAGAGGCAAAAAAAAAAAAAAAAAAAAACCCTCTCCAGAAATAATAGAATTCCAAGTAATTAAATGTTAACTGATCACAAAGTTAACAGGGGATTTATTTTGGCCCCTGCCTCCTTCTAGTGATCTAAAAAGCAGTTGATTTCAAGGACAGCCATGCCAGGATTAAACCTGGCGTTTCACGCCTCCCCTCCTCCACTTCCGCCCTGTGTGTCCCCACTGTGTACCTTTGTCGAGCTCACTTGAAATGTTCCATGATGAGGTAGGCACTAACTCAGCAGTGACTGACAACTCTGTTTCTGAAAAGAAAGAGAAGGGAGGGGAGAAAGACAAGGGCAATATTAAATATAGTAACTTATGGGCTGTTAGAAGCATTACAGGAGATTTCCAAAGGCCCTGCCTTCCGAGAGAGACCACGAAGTCCCATAGCTTATTAAACTTAAATGTCTGCTCTGCCTGCCAGGCAGAGGTGCCTGTATTATAGAGGCTATCCAGACAAACATACTGGAGGCCAGATTTGAAGATTTTTTTCCTTTAAAACACAGGCTTGAAAATTAAATACAAATATTTCATTGACAAAAAACCAAACCTGCAGAAATGACCAAATATGATCAAATGCAAACTCCTCCTTTTCTTGTTGAAAGATCAGTCTTAGGTTAATAGAGTCAACAGTCTTTCCGTGAAACATGAGATCAACATTGCTCCTGCTGCTGGTTTCATTTGTGTTTGTGAATTCATAGCATTTCTCTTAATAGACAAATTGATTTCTCTATATTGAAACCTTCAGTCAAGACAAATGGAAGCTAAGTATTTGAATATGGAGAGTAATTTGTGGTAATCAAAATTCAAAGATAGCTTTAAAAACCACCATAAATTAAAGCAAACATGCAAATCCAAAATATTAAGGACACGATCCACTATAAAAATTTAAAAACTCTTTATGATATACTGTAATATACAAACAATGCTTTTATTTTTGAATATTTAACCCATGACACATCCTACTAGCACATTTTAATAGGATTGCATTAATCTCCCCTTAGGCCATGTACACACACACACACACACACACACAGTTGTCACACACACACACACACACACACACACACACAGAGTTGTATTACAGAACTTTCATGCTAGGCAGGATCTCAGAGAGCCCAGAGACTGGGTCATTAGATCCATGGCACCCACGCTATCACGTACCCTTTCTTCGGATATCATTGATCGATTATGGATCCTTTTGCCTATAAACCTGGGATCTGCCTTACAGCCTTTCAACACAGTATTTTAGGTAGCCACTGAAAATGGATCTGTGTTAGAATGCAAGACAGAGGAAGAACTAGTATTTAAACCTAGGTCTGTCTGACTCTACCACTCACACACCTCCTGGCAGCCCATGCTGCCCAGTTCTGAAGTCTGAAACCTGACTTGTTTTTCACCTTACCTCTCTCTGGCTTCACCTTTTCACTGAGATAAGCACACTCTTCTACATTTCCTTATTTACTGATTGAGGCCGTCTGCCACATGGCCATAGAAGCTGCATGCCGTCATCAGTGAGCTTTGCCAAGGACAGGATGTTTACCCACTGAGACCTTGCAGAGGCCACTTCTAGCTTGTCTACTGAGTCTCCAATCAACCTGCCATGCACAGCAGAGACAAAGGGGTTGTTTGGTTTGTGCAGACCTTCTTGGCTTTCTTCTTCCCCTGTCCAGGTGGGAAAGAGAACACATGGGAAAAGAAAGTAGACAAGCCACACAAAACCTACCCACCCCAAAAGGCCCCAGTCACCTCCCACATCCTGAGCCAGCAACAGCAGGCATTCTTTTCAGGGGAACTGAAGTCAGATGGGCAGTATGGCTGGGATCTTACAGCAAACAGAATTCCAAAATATGAAGCCAAAAAGGAAAATTTGCCCAAGTAAGAAAACTGCTTAACAGAAAACCACTGTAGAAGGCAGTGATCCTGTTATCAACCACTTGTCCTAGAAATGGGTGTTTCATGCAGGTGATTTTACCAGGAAGTGCTAATTGTCTACATTCTAGAGCCCTCCACGTGTGACTCCAACCACAACTCCACTCTGACCCCCCTCCTGCCGCCACCCACTTTGGCTCTTTGAATAAAGGCCCCTTGTTTGCAGTATTTTGGACTACTGTGGTTCCTCTTATAAAAAGGCTCATCAAGCACTCCAGTACCCAGACTTTGGGGAGCTTGGGAATAGAAGCATGGCAGCCACAGCGGCCACTCAGGCAAGAAGCAAAGGGTGGGGAAGTGGTGGGATTAAGACAGATCTTGACAGCATTTACATTCAATATTTTCATAGCTTCATCTTACTGCTGCTCATAGCTAAATTGCCAGAAACATAGGTTTCATTTTACAGCATTAATTTTATAGAAAGTTAGCTATATGTCATTTGGTTTTTCTAGCCTGAATTTGAATTGCTGATTGAATATAATTTGAGACTGATGACAAATGAATAGATTCTTGGCACTGCTAACAGTAAAATTGTTCCCCCACGTGTCCCTGGACACTAATTACCACTCAGTTCTTGGGCTACAGCAAAGATAATTTCAATTCATAACCTCATTAATTGATTGTGATGATTCTGAGGAATTTTGTTTTCAGCTTCAATATCTATTCCTTGAGATAACTACATGTTCAGTTCTTCAGATAAAATGATAATAAAAACAGATAAAATAGTTTTAAATATGAATATTCTCCCTGACAAATATTATCTTCTTAAGCTACTTTTTTTTTTTAAGTAAGGTTGGATTGTTTAGTGTGAAAAGTTTAATGTTAGTAATTGTCCTTCACAAAAATGATGTTTAATAAGTTTTCCCCTCACTTCCTGAAAAGAAGACTGAATCTTAAGTGAGAAAAATTGAGCACATCTTGATTTAAGCAGCCTCGATTCCAAGGTCAGCAGCAGCCTTAGAGAGATATGTCCACCAGTCTTGACCCTGCAGGACCTCCAGTGATGGATTCAGTTCCTCTCTTACTCTCTTTACTGTGGCAAAAGGATGAGATATTTAATACTAGACTAGCAGCCTCTCTTTGTGTAACATCATTGTGATAATAGCAAATTCGTACGTGCCAACTAGGAGAGGGTAGAATTTTTAATGAAAACACACACCTACGTTAAAATACTAATTTCTGCCACTTACTAACGTTGTGATTAGGACCAAGTTACTTAACATCTTTTGACCACTATTTTCTCATCTGGAAAATGGGGACAATACAAGCCATCTCATAGGAAATGTGGTAAGGACTAGAGTAGATTATCGATCAAAAGGGTCCTGCACCCAAGAGGGTGCCCAGCATAGAGTGGATACTCAAGATCTTTCATGCCTCTCCCTCTGTCTAGAAAGGCAGATGGACATACCCTGTGTGGATATACTCCAGTTTAGTTGCTGTGTCACTGTCTCAGTTTGAAATAACACATTTGCTGTACTTTAAGAAAGACTCTATTTTGCATGCCTTACTAATCCAAGATGATCTTTTCATTTGGTGAGGTTTTCCTGAATCAGTCACCAGTTCTCTTAGAACATCAGTGTTTTTATGTGGTTTTATCCAATTTAGGCAAATCCAGCATGTTTGCGAAAACTCCATCCCTTATCTTTCCTGACCTCTGCAGGAGGGCAAGCCTTTCTTCTCCGGAGTTGATCAATAGGAGCTATTATCTTTGCTGTTTCACTGATGAGTGACTTTTTGGCACCGATTCTGCAAACCATAAGGTTTTGGTATTTAAGCCTGAACAGTGGGAGTGTTATTTGGAGCAAAGGAAAAAAAATAATAAGCCTTGAATCCTTCTCATTGATAAAAGCCTGTGCTCTCCACAAGGATTACTGGTTCATCTCAGCAGTTGGCAGGGAGCAATCCCATGTTCACAGGATGCACAAGCTCTTCCAAGAAGCCCCCAGCCATACCACATCCTGTATCCTGATCCAGTGACAAGTTGAGGTTACACAGGCGCGAACCAGCATTCTCACGAGACTGGTGGCCAGCCCACTGGTCACAAAGGCCAAGTGTGAGGGAACAAGTGGCTATCCCAGGGCCTTTTCTGGCCAGTAACACTGAGTTCTACAATGTGATAGCTGGGTGGGCCTTAGAGGCCAAAGACTTATTTAGCAAGCTATGTATTTTGTTTTTTGCAGATTTTTTGCTGCTTGCATGTCACACTTTAATAACCAACCACTCTGGGTCTTCCCCCTGCCCAGAGTTCACAAATTTATAACTTTTTGAAAGGGGTGCACATTTTAATGTGATAATCCGTATGTGGGTCCTTCTCTCCTTAGATATAAAACTGAAGTGTCATGCAGTATTATTTTCAGTATTCTAATTTCTTACAAGTTCAACTAGGTCATGACTCAAGCCTAAGGATTTCTGGAAGTATCCTTACAGGGAACCTTGGAGGATTTGCAGGTATAGAAGACAAGAGACCCAGGCAATAGCTCCTTCTTCAACAGGAAGAATTCCACATTTCTCTGCGTTACATATTCAGGTGTATGGAAGAGGCACCAATGCTTTAAACAAAAGATATTTTAATCCTCTTATCTGATACAACTTCCTCATCTGACAGATGAAGCAAATTAGGCCCACAGCAGTCTAGAGACTTGGCCAAAATCACAGTTCTAAGATAGATACAGCCTTAGAAATGGCTTGGGAATAAATGCATGCTTCAATAAAATAAATTTTAAAAACAGAAGTAAATGCATACTGCCTTCTCATTGCTCTCCATCTTCCCTTGACTGTGCCTGTAAGAATGATAAGTCTCCTTAGAAACTGAGTTTAGAGAGATGCACAGGGAATTTCCAAACAGCCAGCGTTGGTCACACAAAAGGGGCACACTGTCTTCTGTGGTAAGAGAAGGCTTCTGTTTGTGGTCATTTGGGGGAAGAAGGTGGGAAGGAGACTTCAAAATCTCTGGTATGAAGTGTCAGTTTACACACAACATTCTGGGCCTTGATTCCTTCCTCCCACCAGCACCTCAGTGGAGAAGCCCACAGCCAGGTGTGCCAGCTTCACCAAAGGTACCTGTTTGGGAAAGTCACAATCTGCTCTCCTTAGAAGAGCAGGCAGGCCACATCCCCCAACAGCTCCGGGGGTTAGTGAGCCTGAGCATTACTCGAGCCCTCAGTTCACAATCATCCCACATCTAGGGTCCTGCACGAGGGGCCCCTCCACTCTGGGGACTCAGTGTGTTTGCTGAGGAGAGGAAAGTCAGAGTCTCCCTCACCCAGTGTGGGATTCACAGGGGTGGAGAATTACTATGCTCAGTGTCTACAATGACCTAATCCTCAGTGACCTTAAATTTGAATGTCTAATGCAATCTTCGGAGAAGGCAATGGCACCCCACTCCAGTACTCTTGCCTGGAAAATCCCATGGACGGAGGAGCCTGGTAGGCTGTAGTCCATGGGGTGGCTAAGAGTCAGACATGACTGAGCGACTTCACTTTCACTTTTCCTGTTCATGCACTGGAGAAGGAAATGGCAACCCACTCCAGTATTCTTGCCTGGAGAATCCCAGGGATGGGGGAGCCTGCTGGGCTGCCGTCTATGGGGTCGCACAGAGTCGGACACGACTGAAGCGACTTAGCAGCAATGCAATCTTCAAAAAAAGTTACCAGTACTGTCACAAAGAAAGAAGGTACAATCCTGCAGCCTTAAACTGTTCCAATACCCAACAACACCACCTACACATTTTTAATAAAATCTATAAAGACTTTGTTAATGGCACAATTATGGTTCATGTGGCAGTCATTAATCTGTTGAAGAGAAATTTAAAATATACCAAATTCTGTAGTATTATTCATATTTTTATACATAGAGAATCGCAAAAACAAAAAAAGTAGTCCAGGACAGTTGTACACTGTCCTCTCAGTGTCTGAGAAGCTGACACTCAGAGGTCTTCTCAACAATTCCATAAGGTAGGTACCATTATTAACTTCATTCCAAGATTGCAGAGCCTGAGGTAGAGAATCAGGGCACCTGTCTACTCAGGTTGCTGGGGTGGGGTGGGAATCGTGGTCAAACCCAGGCAGCCTGACAGCAGAGTTAGTGTCGCCAATTATGCCAAAACAGGGGGTGGTTAACGCCAAAAGACATAACCGCTTGCTCTCTAGCTTAAGCCCCCTTCTGCTCCAGAGGATCCCTGTGAACTCTAAGTTCAGCAGAACTTAGTTTGACAACCAGTACCAGAGGCCACACTCCTCCCCATCAATGCTTGGCTCCCTAATTCTAAAACCCCCCAAGGCGGTGAGAGACACAGAAGGAAGAGAGGAGATACTTTCTGAATCACACTTAAATGTCTTTTTTCCTTTGGAAATATTATTTCCTTCTTTACATCTGCTGAATTAATACTATGGATCATATGTAGTTCTTGTATTTAAAGGAATTAAGTTACACAAAGCACCATAATGACACACATCTTCTTCAAAATGAATACACATATTTTTGAAAATTACCTTACTTAAAAACTACCATAGTTGGGGTCTCTTCCATGGAACTCTAGAGATTCACTCACTCATTCATCCATTCATTCAATACAAGTAACACTTTCTAGGTATAAGAACTGGGATGTAAAAGCTTGACCTGGTCCATAACATTTTTCAAAAATTTATAGTCTATTGGGAGAGGAGTGCTGTGTGCTAGAGTCATTTCAGTCCTGTGTGCTAGAGTCATTTCAGTCATGTCCGACTCTTCAAGACCACATGAACTGTAGCCCACCAGGCTCCTCTGTCTATGGGATCCTCCAGGCAAGAATACTGGAGTGGGTGGCCATTTCCTTCTCTGGGGATCCTCCCGACCCAGGGATTGAACCTGCACCTCTTAAATCTCCTGAACTGGCAGGCGTACTCTTTACCACAGAAATGGACTCCTCTTCCCACAAGTCATTCCCCACACCCCCATCCCAACTAGGCAAAAAACATCAAGAGTACTGAGTAAAATACTACAAGAAAAAATATAATGTATAGCTGATAACTGAAAGGAAAGGACATTCTCAGGTGTCAAAAAAGAAGAAAACAGTTCACTAGAAGCTGAGGGAGAAGACACCTATAAACACAGGTCCCTCAGGCTAGGGGCTGCATTAGCAGCACTCATTGGAAAACCAGCCTGTGGCCAGAGGGAGATCTGCATTCTTGCCTAAAGCCTTTATGAGAGCCTGGGAGGTCTCTCCCCTCTGAGGGAGGGGTTTGAAATACTTCTGCTAGGGCGCTTGAGTCCACCTAGGACTTGGCTAGGATAGGGAAAAATGCTCCCACAAGAAGTCAAAAGGGTGTGTAAAGACCAAAGAGGTCACATGTATCTTTCACCCAGTTTCTCGCCAATTAAACTTATGTATTCTGTTCAGTTCAGTTCTGTTTGGTTGTTCAGTCATGTCTGACTCTGCGACCCCATGGACTGCAGCATGCCAGGCTTCCCTGTCCATCACCAACTCCGGGAGCTTAGTCAAACACATATCCATTGAGTCAGTGATGCCATCCAACCATCTCATCCTCTGTCGTCCCTTTCTCCTCCTGTCTTCAATCTTTCCCAGCATCAGTCTTTTCCAATGAGTCAGTTCTTCACATCAGGTTGCCAAAGGATTGGAGTTTTAGCTTCAACATCAGTCCTTCCAATGAATATTGAGGACTGATCTCCTTCAGGATGGACTGGTTTGGAGCTCCTTACAATCCAAGGGACTCTCAAGAGTCTTTTCCAACATCACAGCTCAAAAGCATCAATTCTTTGGTGTACAGCTTTCTTTATAGTCCAACTCTCACATCCATACATGACTACAGGAAAAACCATAGCCTTGACTAGATGGACCTTTGTTGGCAAAGTAATATCTCTGCTTTTTAATATGCTGTCTACGTTGGTCATAACTTTTCTTCCAAGAAGTAAGTGTCTTTTAATTTCATGGCTGCAGTCACCATCTGCAGTGATTTTGGAGCCCAAAAAGATAAAGTCTGTCACTGTTTCCATTGTTTCCCCATCCATTTACAATGAAGTGATGGGACTGGATGCCATGATCTTAGTTTTCTGAATGTTGAGTTTTAACCAAAATTTTTCACTCTCCCCTTCCAATTTCATCAAGAGGCTCTTTAGTTCTTCTTTGCTCTCTGCCGTAAGGGTGGTAACATCTGCATATCTGAGGTTATTGATATTTCTCCCAGCAATCTTGATTCCAGCTTGTGCTTCATCCAGCCCAGGATTTGGCGTGATGTACTCTGCAAAGAAGTTAAATAATCAGGGTGACAATATACAGCCATGATGCACTGCTTTCCCTATTTGGAACCAGTCTGTTGCTCCATGTCCAGTTCTAACTGTTGTTTCTTGACCTGCATACAGATTTCTCAGGAGGCAGGTAAGGTGGTCTGGTAGTCCCATCTCTTTCAGAATTTACCAGTTTGTTGTGACCCACACAGTCAAAGGCTTTGTTATAGTCAATAAAGCAGAAGTAGATGTTTCTCTGGGACTCTCTTCTTTTCTGATGATTCAGTGGATGTTGGCAATTTGATCTCTGGTTCCTCTGCCTTTTCTAAATTCAGTTTGAACATCTGGAAGTTCATGGTTCACATACTGTTGAAGCCTGGCTTGGAGAATTTTGAGAATTACTTTGCTAGCATGTGAGATGTGTGCAATTGTGCGATAGTTTGAACATTCTTTGGCATTGCCTTTCTTTGGGATTAGAATGAAAACTGACCTTTTCCAGTCCTGTGGCCACTGCTGAGTTTTCCAAATTTGCTGGCACTTTCACAATTTGAGTGCAGCACTTTCACAGCATCATCTTTGAGGATTTGAAATAGCTCAACTGGAATTCCATCACCTTCACAAGCTTTGACCACAGTGATGCTTCCTAAGGCCCACTTTGCATTCCTGGATGTCTGGCTCTAGGGGAGTGATCACACCATCGTGGTTATCTGGGTCATGAAGATCTTTTTTGTTTAGTTCTTCTGTGTATTCTTGCCACCTCTTCTTATTATCTTCTACTTCTGTTTGGTTCATACCATTTCTGTCCTTTATTCTGACCATCTTTCCATGAAATGTTCCCTCGGTATCTCTAATTTTCTTGAAGAGATCTCTAGTCTTTCCCATTCTATTGTTTCCCTCCATTTCTTTGCAATGATCACTGAGGAAAGCTTTCTTATCTCTCCTTGCTATTCTTTGGAACTCTGTATTCAGACGGGTATATCTTTCCTTTTTTCCTTTGCCTTTCACATCTTTTCTTTTCTCAGCTATTTGTAAGGCCTCTTCGGACAACCATTTTGCCTCTATTCATTTCTTTTTCTTGAGGATAGTCTTGATTGTTGCCTCCTATACAATGTCATGAACCTCCGTTCATAGTTCTTCAGGCAATCTGTCTATCAGATGTAATCTCTTGAATATATTTGGCATTTTCACTGTATAATCATAAGGGATTTGATTTAGGTCATACCTGAATGGTCTAGTGGTTTTCCCTATTTTCTTCAATTTAAGTCTGAATTTGGCAATAAGGAGTTCATGATCTGAGCCACAGTCAGTTCCTGGTCTTGTTTTTGCTGACTGTATAGAGCTTCTCCGTCTTTGGCTGCAAAGAATATAATCAATCTGATTTCGGTATTGACCATCTGGTGATGTCCATGTGTAGAGTCTTCTCTTGTGTTGTTGGAAGAGGGTGTTTGCCACGACCAGTGCATTCTCTTAGCAAAACTCTGTTAGCCTTTGCCCTGCTTCATTCTGTACTCCAAGGCCAAATTTGCCTGTTACTCCAGGTATCTCTTTACTTCCTACTTTTGCATTCCAGTACCCTATAATGAAAAGGATATCTCTTTTGGGTGTTAGTTCTAGAAGGTCCTATAGGTCTTCTTAGAACCATTCAAGTTCAGCTTCTTCATCATTACTGGTTGGGGCATAGACTTGGATTACTGTGATATGAATGGCTTGCCTTGGAAATGAACAGAGATTACTGTGTCATTTTTGAGATTGCATCCAAGTACTGCATTTCAGACTCTTTTGTTGACTGTGATGGCTACTCAATTTCTTCTAAGGGATTCCTGCCCACAGTAGTAGATATAATTGTCCTCTGAGTTAAATTCACCCATTCCAGTCCATTTTAGTTTGCTGATTCCTAAAATGTCGATGTTCACTTTTGCCATCTCCTGTTTGACCACTTCCAATTTGCCTTGATTCATGGACCTAACATTCCAGGTTCCTATGCAATATTGCTCTTTACAGCATCAACTTTACTTCCATCACCAGTTACATCCACACCTGGGTGTTGTTTTTGCTTTGGCTCCTTCTCTTCATTCTTTCTGGAGCTATTTCTCCACTGATCTCCCGTAGCATATTGGGAACCTACCAACCTGGGGAGTTTGTCTTTCAGTGTCCTATCTTTTTGCCTTTTCATCCTGTTCACGGGTTCTCAGGGCAAGAATACTGAAGTAGTTTGCCGTTCCCTTCTCCAGTGCACCACGTTTTATCTATTCATGTTTTCAAAACTTAGAATTTGGAACTTCCCTAGTGATCCAGTGGTTAAGACTCTTCATGGGGCCTGGGTTCAATCCCTAGTCAGGGAACTAGATCCCAGATGATACAACTGAAAAAAAAAAAGATTCTGCATGCCACAACTAAAAAGGTCATGCATGCTGCAATGAAGATCAAAGATCCTGTGTGACAAAACTAAGACCCAGCGTGGCCAAATAAGTAAAATAAATAATACATTTAAAAAATAAATTTAAAAAATCTGGAATTTCACATTGTTACAATGTATGTGTACAGTACTCTGTAATTTCATTACAACTATAGATTTGTATAACTATCACTGCAATCAAGATGAAGAGCTATGTCATTACTGCAGAGATCTCCCTCATGCTACCCCTTTAAGAGTCATACCCATTACTCACTCCTAACCATTTCTAATCCCTGGCAACCACTAATCTGGTCTCCATCTCTATAATTCCTTTGTTTCAAGAATGTGATATAAACAAACTCACATAAGGTCTTGAGAGCCACCCAATTTCTTGTGTGTATCAATGGATTATTCTTTTTATACTGCTGAGTAGTATTCCACAGCTCAGGTATACTACCACACTGTAACCGTTCACCTTGGAAATTTAGTTCTTTCCATTTTCTTTCTGTTAAAAATAGAACTGTTTTTAACTCACTTGTAGCCTTTCGTGCTAATTTTTTTTTAATTTTAGTAAGAGGGAAATTGGATCTAGAACAAAGGGGTTGCATGCAAGAGGCAATAATAAGCAAACAAGTTAGAAAACGTGTTAAGTAAGTTTGACTTGACTTACTCTAAATATAAATCTGTGATGAGAGGTACAATAGAGGTCATCAGAGGGCTCCAAGGCATCATTGAGGAATAGTACAACCTCCAGTTTGGGGACAGAAAACTGAAAAGGTCAGAATTTGTGAAAGACTGTTACAGTCTGAGAGGAGGCCTGCGTATTAGAAATGTTACGGTACACTAAGGGACATGCACATAAATCAACAATGGTCACACTCAGTTGTACAGAAGCAGCTTTCTTCAAGAAGGAAACAAAGAGTAACGTCAAAATCCAGGGGCTTCTAGGTTTGTTTGTTTGTTTGTTTCTGTAAAGAAAAAAGGAAACATCTCAACTAATCACTGGGAAGGCAGGCTCTTCCTGGGGCTAGTACAAAGTTATAAGAGAAACTTCCAGATGGCTCAAATCTTAATCTTCCCCAGTGAGGATTTCAAATGTACAGACCCAAAGTTAGCACTCCCTCATCCACCCATGATGCCACTAGACTTCATGGATGCTTAGTGCAACAAAAGAGCTACTTTATCTCCGGCTTCAGAACAAGCTGGCAAAGACAGTAAAAAAAAAGAAGGAAGCATGTTGAAAAATGTTTAGCTTAGAAATTGGTCTTACCTTCCTATAGAGGTTTTATTTCATTTCTTTTTGGGTGCTGCAAACACCTCAGATTTCGAATGACATCAACAAACTTCACTCTTTTCTTCTTGTTTCTACTTGACTGCTCTTCCTTATATGCTTTTCCCCTCAAAAGCACCTCCTGGCAGTTTTTCCTTCTTATCATTTTGCTGTGTCATCTGTCTTTGTCTTTTGGGGTTTGCCATTTATTTTCCCCCTTTGTATGGCCCACACACACTTTCATTTCATATTCTATCATCCTTTCTGTAATAGAAGTCTATTACTCTATAATTGTCCCTGGTCAATTCAGCCACCCACATCTCAAAAGAAACAAGAGATCCAAGGAAGATGCTTTCCTAGCTGCAATTCCATGATAGCCTGAGAGTTTTATTTTTTTTTCAAAACGAAGTCTTGGTTAAGTCCTATACACAATGGGAAGGAAATTAAGTTGTGCCAGTTGTTCCCTAAAACCATAGTGTATTAGCATACAATTTGGAAAACTAGATGGCTGCAAAGATTTCTTTAAACACTCCTTACTTTCACCTGGAGTTTAATGTGATCATATTCACTTGTTCACTAATTCATCCATCCATTCATTCACTTGACAAATATTTACGGAGTACCTACTCTGTACCTGACCAGTCAAGTCCTATCTAGGTGCTGGAACATACTAGTGAACAAAATCAAGACTTGTTTTCTTCATGGAACTCACTGTGTGGTAGGGACACAGAGAAGTAAATCAAGAATTAAAACACCATATGATAAACACTGTGTATGGGATGGAGATTGGCAGTGGGGGAGAGGGTTGATGGGGGTGGAGGAGGTAAAGGGGTTTAGCACAGTCTCAGAAGATCCTTTCCTGACCAAAGATTTTAGTGATGCAATTTATGGATGTGGTTTATGGAGAGCCAGATGCTTAATGGATACAAGAAGCCTGAATAATCTAATTTCCTCCTCTGATTAGAATAGGATTGACTTCTGCAAAAAGTGAACAAAGATTGAGACCTCTGCAGTGGGTATGTCTTCACTGGCCATAGTCACGTAACTGCTCTTGCCTGAAGAACTTGGCTACTAACATGAGTCTCCTATTAGAAACAGGGAATGTCTCTCCCAGCTTTAGTGATTTAGCTCCAGCCCTGTATACTTCCTAAATCAATTTTTCAACCAGGACTGGGTCTTTTGTGTCTTTATCTCCTTAGCAACATAAGTATCTGCTAGTAATGGAGGGCTAGTGAAACCTAAGAGTTTCTAAATTTCTAGTGCCTTTTACCTTTCTGATTTATACTTGGCTCTAGAAAGAGAGAAAATAATTGTCCATTCAACATACTACACACAAGCTAAATAACTTCTGCTCTAGCCAGACCAATAAAAAATGGAATATATAAAACAGAATACTTGATGCACAAATTTCATCTCCTTGAAATAGTGTAGTGCTGACATCAATAAAATCTTTCTCCTGTTTGAAGCTCAAATAAGATACCTCTGTTTCCTACCTTAAGCTATGTTTAAATCACAGCAAAACAACATGCAGTTTAATAGAAAAATATAATAAAGCTGCTAACTCGGTGATATCCAGCTATCTATTGAAAAGACAAAGACTGCAGTTTTACTCTAATTTACTGCTTTGCAGTTTGCCCTCTATTCTATGATCCATGTGTCCTTCAGTCATCAGTAAGTGTTCTTCCTTTCACTCTGATTACCTGGTAAACATCTTGAGGGCAAAGATCATGTCTCAGGCTTCCTTTGTGTCCTACCTGGTTCTGACATGATCAGGTAACATATTAGATGACAAGCACCATGGCAGAGGAATGAATGAAAGGGTTATACTGACTTCAGAATCAGACACGTTCAAATACTGAGTCTGTCACACACTAACTTACAACCTCAGGCAAATTACTTCACACTTCTAAACCTCAGTCCTTCACACATAAAATAGGCATACTAGTAGTGAACTTGCAGGACTGCGATGAGGATTAACTAGGAAAATATTCAAAGATGAATTCAGTGCCCAGCAAAGTAGCAGCTATCACTGATTGGTAAAGACTATTTTATTTATCATAGATACAACTTGAGGGGTATTTAATGCAGCAATTCCCAAACCCAGCTGGGGAGCATATTAGACAAACACAGGTTCTTGGACCTCCTATCCCTAAACTATTAAAGCTCCTGAGGTGGGTCTTATATAACCAGTCTAGCACTGGTTCTCTACAGCCCACCAGTGTGGGGAAACTCATTTAATGATATGCCTGCCAAAAAATTCAAACAACACAAAAAAGTTTAACTGAACTGAGAAGTTTAATGTAATTTAAGAATCTAAGGTAAAGGGAGTTCGCAGATTTAAACTTAATTCTTGTTTTTGTCATAAAATCTCAAAGTAGTCAGAAATCTCATCAATATTGAGAGAGCCCAGTGAATATTAACCAAGGACAAAATTGGTACTACTTGAAAGTCTTTCAAAGCAAAGTATTTATGTTTAACTAGAAGGTCCTCTTAATTGGTTGACCAACAATTTGGCCAATTGGACTCTTGGGAGGAAAATTATCATCCTGTGAAGAGCAGGGCAGTTTTATCTCCACCAGTATCTCCATTACATGGATCTCAATGGCTGGGATTTTTATGTTTGTGAAGCTCTTCACCAAATAGGCAAACTGGACACACTCTAAAAATGAGCAGTCCTCCGACTCTAGGCATACAAAGTGGGAGGAACAAAACCCTTTTCAGCTTTGATTCTCATCCACTTAAAGCATTTACAAAGAGAAGGCCACTTTGGACACAGTTGAAAAAGCTATTAAGATTTCAAGCACCTCACAGTAATACAAGTACCTTGTATTTAGGTTGCACTTTTCCTTTCAAGAAAGCCTGTACACAGAACAGACATTAGCTCATGACTCCACATGTGAAGGATCAAGGCCCAAGATAATCATACCCTGGTTGGAGCTGAAGAAACCCAGACTCGGCCAGAGAACTTGCCTAATGTCCCCTGGTGTGTCATCAAGTGCCAGGAGAACGTAAGCACCACCTTCCCTCACCCAAACCTGGCTCCACACAAGCTGTTATCCTTCTGGTGAAATCTCATCTCCAGTATTAAGGTTTGGGTTTCTCTAATTCCCTCTAGCACACTGTTAATTCAGTCATTTCAAAGCTCCAAAGAGTGGGGAGTAAACAATTTTTTAAACTATTTTCAGAAAAAATCTACTGAAAGTATAATTTGTATTTTTGCCTGTCCCTGGAAACCAACTGTTTAAGTTAATGGGATTGAGGGTGCTTGGATTAGTGGAAATTATTTTAATCAGAGGTAAATTTAGGAGGATTACTATTATCCTACAAGATAGTAAGATGCTTTTGCTCTAGCCACATTAGCCTGGGCATGTTCGATCTAAATGGCTGGCAATTTTCAAATACTTAATTTGCCTCAAATTGCTCCAGTTTAAAATGCTTTGCCCGTCTGGACTGGGTTTCCTGTACCATGTCATTATTGATAGCCTGGGGAGATCAAGAATTAAAATTAAATAGAGGGAAACATTAAGCAGAGCATAAGTTGGGGCCAGAATCTCTTCCCAGAGCCTCTTAATCTCTCCCTCTTCTGAGATCCCATACTGTTTTATCAATTCCTCTCTTAAGACTCTTTACACCTTGTAAGGTGACCTACAATTGCTTCAGTGTTCTCTACTAAGATTGAAGGCTTATAGAGGCTGGAGACGAGGTCTGACTTAACTCTATATTATGCACAGCAGCAGCTGTTGACTTGTACACAATAGCAGGCACTCAACAAATGTCTTCTGAATGTGTAAGTGATAAAATAGCTGCACTCTCCATATGTTATCACATTTATATGTATGAAGTAGTGGGGTAGATGGAAATGGCCACAATTCATTCCTCCCTGTACCTGCATCTTTCTGCAGTTGTTCCCATGAAGAGATGCAGCCTACTTCCCCTGCTTGAATTTGAGCTGAACTTTGTGACTTGCTTTGGCTTACAAGAAGGTGTTGAGACCAGCCTGGCCCAGTTCAGACCAAAGAACCACCCAGCCAACACACTGACTCATGAGATAGATAAATGCTTGTTGCTTCTGGTCATTAAATTGTGGGATGGTTTGTTATATGCATTATTTGTGGGTTATAGATCCCCATTTACAGATGAGAACACTAAAGCTCAATGAGGTTAAGAACTAGACTAAAGTCATAGAGTGAAAAAGTCAAGATTTGAATCCAGTCTTTCTGATTCCAAAGCCCACAGCCTTTCCACTAAATAAAGTGACCAAATTTGAAATATTCTCGTGCATCAGAAACCAGTTTGAGAAATTAAAGGCAAGAGACAAATGGGGCAGGAGCCTCCTTTCCTTGCTGTGAAGCAGGATGGAGTGCCACCCACCAGGGTGAACCTCCCTCGTCAGATAGCTCATTTGATTAGAGCTGAAGAGATGCAAAAGTACAGGACCCTTTTACACAATGATCTACAAGGAATGATATTCACCCATTTGTAAACACAGACTGAACTTAGAGCAATTGCTATTCAAGAATACTGACTTGGTCACTTGGTCATCCCCTTGTGCAATATTCTTTTCCCTCATTTTTTTATCAGAAAGAAAAGTAACTTTGCATGTAGTTAATTTTGTGACTCTTCTCTTCCATGTCTGTTTTGGTTTTCAAACCTGATGGAAACAGTTTGATTTCTGTGTTGATGTTGATATCTGTATCTGAAATGTAGTTCTACCTGTAGCCTTTAAGCAGCTGGGTATTTGCGGCTGCAGGCATGGGAACTTTCCACAACTGTGCAAGAGCATGCTTTGGATTTGCCAAAGAGCCCCTCTTATATGAAAAGGGAGGGTTCTTCCTCCTCCCAGAGCTGTCAAACAGCAGCATTTCAGGAGGTCTTCCTAGTCACTGGCAGTGAACAGGAACGACAAGCGCTACTGTGCACATGATAGATGGGGTGGCCTGTTCGCTCATGTGTGTCAACTACCATGATGGGCTACTTGATCACCTGCTGATAAGAGAATGTTCTTAATAGCTGCTTTGCTCAGAGAAGGTGTATACCTTCCCCATGGAATGGAATGTGGGCATCTATTCTCAGTCAGGGAAGTCCAAGGTATTTGGGGGGATTTGTTGCAGCTGGTGGAACTGAATGGGAGAAGGAAGCGAGCTGATGGGTCCTGTTACGCTGCCTCCCCTTGAGGTCACCATGGAGGTCCCATAGCTGTCATCAGCCCCAGAGTCCTCCCTCTTCTTTAGGCCTCCCCTCCAAGCCTTCTCTGCTGCCCTCATTTTTCCTGACCTGCTGCCTCAAGGTCCCCATCAAGCAAGTGTATCCTTAGCACACAGGATTACTATATTTAGCAATCTTGGAGTAAAAAGGGCTTTTCAAAGTTTGACACAAATCTAAAAGCTATAAGAAGAAAGATGATACATCGGATTGCATTAATAATGTTCAATAAGGAAAAAAGCAGAAACTAGGAAGAAAAAATTATTACAACTCAAAAGGCAAAGGCCAGCGGTTGTAATAGTAAACAAAACCTCTTACAGATAAGCAAGAGGGGAAAAAATAAGAATGAAATAGATAAGAGGGCAAATGGAATGAATAGACAGTTTACAAATAAGAAAACATGTGGTTTTCAAACACAAGAAACCATACTAAGATCACTTGATAATATAAAAAATGTAAATTAAAATGTCAACATGATGTGATTTCCCCCCAATCCGATTAGGAATTTAAGAAGAGTTTGATATTTCTCTATACTGGGAGGAATATGAGGAAATAGGGACCTTTATATTGATAGGTAGGATTATAAATTGGTACAATTTGGCAACATCTATGAAAATTTTAAATGCAAATACCTTGTCAATAGCAATTCTACTTTTAAGAATTTATCTTATAGATGCTCTGAAATATGTATGAAATGATATTTATACAAGATTCTCAATGTAGTATTGTTTATAACAGAAAAAGATTAGAAACAACCTACTTGTCCAGCTACATGGTTACTGGTTAAATAAATTATGGCCTATCCAAATTTGCAGTGGAACACAATGTACCTGTTAAAATGAATAAAGAAGCTCTGTATGTATTCATTAGGAAAAAATCACCAAAATATATCCTTAAGTTGAATTTTTTTAAAAAAGCAAACTACTGATCATGTATATTGAAAGATATCATTTGTATAAAAAGGAAAAAAATGCCTGTACGTTTATATTTGTGGCTATATATATATAATTTGGGCAATATATATAATGTTTGTGCATATATATACTGTATATTCTTATATATGTGTATATATAAAGTAGCTATAAAACGGATACACAAAAATTGAGAAATGTCTACATCTGAGAAGGGGACCTGAGGGGCTGCAAGTCAGGGGTAAGAAGAATTCACTCTTACCATATATCCTTTTGTATTTAAAGTTTTTTATACCATGTGCAAAATAGGGGAGTTTTTTTTAAATGCACACTCAAAATGATTCCGGGAGAAGGCAATGGCACCCCACTCCAGTACTCTTCCCTGGAAAATCCCATGGACGGAGGAGCCTGGTAGGCTACAGTCCATGGGGTCGCTAAGAGTCGGACATGACTGAGTGCCTTCACTTTCACTTTCCCCTTTCATGCACTGGAGAAGGAAATGGCAACCCACTCCAGTGTTCTTGCCTAGAGAATCCTAGGGACGGCGGAGCCTGGTGGGCTGCCGTCTATGGGGTTGCTCAGAGTCGGACACGACTGAAGCGACTTAGCAGCAGCAGCAGAAGCAAAATGATTCCTCCTTCAGATAAGTGTTTCCCTTGAGGTATGCCAGCATGTTATGGGACCCCAGAGGAGGAGCACCTAATCAGAGCCAGTGGGCAAGGAATAGAAATGACAAGGTTCTATTCTAGAAATGACAAGGTTTCTATTCTAGAAATGACAGGTTGCCAAGGGACATTGACTGTGAAGGCTCCAAGGACAAGTAGACATTAGCTGGGCAAACAAAAGGCTTTTCTGTCCCTGGGAGATGAGTAAATTTGGGGAACTACACACAGTTCATTATATATTGCTGCATGTTCTTTTTGCTTTTTTTTTTTTTGAGCACTCATCTTCACATCCTCTGGTGCCAGGCACTTGCTAGGGACCTAATATTTGCTGAATCTCACTGACTGGTAGGTAAAGAGGACATGGGTCAACAGAGGCAGGACCTTCCCCAATGTCTCTCACACTGATAAGGGGTAGCTGTCACAGCAATGAGCAGGAGAGGAAGAGCGGAGTGGGGAGAGGACTATGGCACATACAGCACTAACTAGCAGAACAACCCGACCAGAACAATCCACGCATCATCGACAGTTTGAAGAGCACAAACATACATGCTTTCATAAACATTTATTGAAGTGTCACTATCCCACAAAAACCAAGGATGGGAGAGTGAAGTGCCAAAAGTCACTGCTGAAAAGGGGCCAGTTAAGACTTGAACCCTTGGTTCTGTCTCCTAAACTACAGTGGCCTCTGTTTACACCATCACTATTTAAGTCTTTTTACTAGAATGTATGAAATAGTCCATCTCTTTAAACACAAATATCCTGAGCTGAAGTGTATATGACATAATTAACCTATTATATATATTAACCTGTTGTCCATTCTCTGGGATTTAATGCACCACCTACTACTTACATTATAAATTTTGTTTGACATCTACAAGGGTTGTGGGTTGTTTTTTTTAAGTTCATAAAACAAAACAATATGACAAAGGAAATTCTCCCCCAAAGTTATAATGTTAAAATACAAGGTCAGGGAATTTGGGTCACACTGGGCACACATCATTTTTTACACTTTCCTCTCCTATTGCCATGTCATGTTCTCCACCCTGAAATGGGAACTGTGAGAGGCAGTCAGTCAAGCAAGAAAGGTGATCCAGAAGAGAGAAGGGTCATCACATTTCATGACAACCATGTTGCTGATGGTAGACTGGCTCCTTTAATATGCTTAGAGGTTAACAGCTACCAATCGGGTATCCCTTCTTTTCACAGACATTTCTAAGTCTTCCATTCTTTATCTTACATAAACTCAAAAGCACTAACTCCCAATGTCTGCAAACTTCCAGGTAGCAGATCTTAATGGATATAGCAACTAAAGCACAAAGTAACCAAAGTGACACTGTGCTGCACTGGATACAACAACTTGACATGCTCAGTCGTGTCCGACTCTTTGCAACCCCATGGACTATAGCCCATCAGGCTTCTCTGTCCGTGGGGTTCCCCAGGCAAGAATACTGGAGTGGGTTGCCATTTCCTCCTCCAAGGATCTTCCAGATCCAGGGATCAAACCCACATCTCTTGTATAGCCTGCATAGGCAGGTGGATTCCCACAGCCCAAATTAGACATGGGGGGCAATAGTGATGAAAATGGTGAAGAAGGGCTGCCGCTCCCTACCCTTCACTGGTGGCTGGCTGGTTTTCAGGTGTGGAATGCCTCTGCTGGGATGCTCATCACCAGGCATGGATGACAACACCCCAAAGGCATATATGGCAAACAGGCTAATTAAGAAGTGACCACATGGATTTGATTTTGCAAAATAAGACCTTATTTAGCTGCATGTCAGCAATCTGGCAGTTGCAAATATTTGAAAAATGGTTACAACTTTGGATATTTTTTTTAATGTTCTGAGTGGTTAAAGGAGAAGTTATAAAACCCATGCCATAAAGCTCATGTACATCAATTGTAAGCGAAACTACTAGTCCTTCCCTAAAGCCAGAGTTTGAGTTTACACATAGTTTTAACATAACTTTCAACTAGAATAGTGCCTTATGTTGGGAGTATTCTGAGTGCTCTATTAAAATGCCAAGAAAGTGAGTCGTTATCCCTTCCCCTTCACTACTTTTGTTTTTATAGAAAGGAAAAGACTCTGGCTTTTACCTTTTTAAAAATATAAACATATGACATGTGATTTGGAGGATGATACCTGAGGAACTAGGTTTTTAAACACACAGCTGAGTTGCCAAGAGAGAATACCATTCAATTATTTTACCCTACATAAAAATACAACTTCCCCTCTCTTGAAAAGAGGTTTAAGATTTTTGTCCTTAAGAGTAAAAGGTTCATAATAAAACTGAAAAGTATTTTTGCATGTCAGAGCTTATGATGAAAAAATATTTAGATGAATGAAGCATATAAATCAGAAAAATGCAGGATACATTTGACTAGTCAGGAACTTTCAGAAACAGCACTGGTATTTTTCAGAGAAAAAAACCAAATGGAGTATATGCGAAATGATGCAAGACTGATCCTAAACTGAATAAAAGCAAGTGCTACTGTCCTCAGGCATTCTGAGCAATGAAGAAGAAATGTTGGGAAGGAATGAGGGGAAGCTTAGTCTATTGAGCTGATTCATCAACATCCACAGATCCATTCTTCCTCATGTACATCACTATGTTAGGGAATAAACTCAAAAGAATGTGTGGGGGGGTGAAATTTCCAGTCATTTTACTCTACCAGATAAACTATGGTACAGAACTGGTTGAGGCATGTGATGAGAGATCTAGAAACCACATTACTTAAGAAACAGTAGAAGAAACCCAGAATGCTTGGCCAAAGCAGAAGACTAGTGAATGACTGATGGAAATTTTCAAATATCAGACAACGATACACAGAAGGAAGATATGGTTTATTCTGTGAGGCTGTAAAGAGCAGAAACAGGACTGATGGGTTGAAGGTAACCATTACACAAGTTACAGAAGTTACACCAAAGCAGATTTTAATTGGAAATAAAGAAGATAATTTAACAATAAGATTCCTCTCCCCATCCCCTCAAATAGAATGATGTAATCAATTGCCACCAAAAATCCAGAAGCCAATACTCACTGATAGCCTACAATTTTCAGATATCAAATGTGTTTTAAATGAATCGTCTCATTCCTCCTCATAATTTAATAAGGTTATTATCAACATCTCCTCTACTAATCATATTTTACAAAAAATACAAACTGAATAAAAAAAATGAGAGTGATTAAATAATTTATCTACACTTGCACAGCAAATATGTGATTGAGCCAAGTTTCAAAGCCAGAGTACAAGCTATTACAATTATATTACACTGTTTTAAAAGGAGTTTAAACAACAGAAAATAACAAGTATTGGTGAGAATGTAGAGAAATTGGAACTCTTGTGCATTGTTAGTGGGAACGTAAAATGGTCCAGTTGTTGTGGAAAATGGTGTAGTATTTTCTAAAAAATTAAACATAGAATCACCATATGATTCAGCAATTCTATTTCTGGGTATATACTCAAAAGAACTGAAAGCAGGAACTTAAACATATATTTGTTCACACATGATCAAAGCAGCATTATTCATAATAGTCAAAAGTGGATGCAAGCCAAGTGCCCATGTTCAGATGAATGGATAAATAAAATGTGGTATATATGTACAATGGAAGGAAATCCTGACACATGGCTAAACTCTGAAGACATTATGCTAAGTAAAATGAGCCAGTCACAAAAGGACAAATACTATGGTTCCAATCATGTGAAGTATCTATAGTCATCAAATTCATGGAGATAGAAAGTAGAATGGTGGTTGCCAGAGGTTGAGGGGGAGGAAAGAATCAAGCATTCTCATCTAATGGGTACAGAGTTTCAATTTGGAAAATCAAAGAAGCTCTGCAGATGGAGGGTGATGACAGTCACCAAATAGCTGAACTGAATGCCACTGAAGTGTACACATAAGGATGGTTAAAATGGCTAATTTTATGTTATGTATATCTAACCACAATATTTTTTAAAAGGAGTGAGATGTTCATAGCTGGAAGTGTTCAAGTGGAGACAAGATGTCCATATGTCAAGGATGCTGGGGAAGGGATTATTATTCCAGGAAAAGACTGGGTTAAGTGAACTCTGAGATTCCTTACAACTCTAAAATTCTCTGACAAGATAAGCACTTCATCCATTACAGAAGTAATAAATTGTTTTAGTTTTCCCCCCAAATACAGACTACCTTTTATCCTGGAGCTTCCCAGCCTGAACTCTGGGACAGCTGGGCCCTGGAGCTGATTTACAATGAGATTCTCTCATTTTTGTAAAGCATGTTACCAGCAAACCATTTCCAGCTCCATTTTAATGAAGACCAATTTGTTATTTTTTTTGGAAACCCCCGACTTCCATTGTTATAGAAAAGATACAAGAAAAGAAAGCCTAGGTCTTGCAGTTCAAGAATTAATGAAGGCCCTGAAACAATTATGCCTTAAATATACAGAGGTCTCCTTAATGTAAATAGACTGTATTTCACAGCAAATCTTCTTAGAACAAGGGATTCATTTCAGCATGACAGAGTGGGCGATGTAGCAGGGCTATAGTCTGTACTCAATTTTCGATTTTACTTCCGTTGACATTGACTAATGTACAAATAGCCTGGCTTAAAGGATCTGGGAAACACTAGGTCACAGTGTGAAATATATGCTAATGTAGCACAATTTATATAAAAATAGAGGAATGTAAATAGCTAACTGAAGCCAGAGGTAGTGGCTCCAGCCAAGTGGAGACTGAGGAACATTGATAATGCAAAGAGAATGTTGTTCTCATTAAAACCTCCAGGAGTACTACCCTGAGGTTTTCTTCCAGTTTAAATGCCATGATAAATTAAAACTGAATGTCCGCTGCTCTCTGAAAGCAGGCGTATGTCTCTGCATGACTGAATCAGGGTATGTCATGTTAAACAACCTAAATTAAAAGTCAGTATGATACAAAGATTAACACCCTCAGCCCCCATGGCTGAAGAGCTGACAGAATAGTGGGGAAAAGCTGAAAGTGTGTAACATTGCCAGCCTCATGACAAAGTAGAACAAGCACAGTTGAAAACAACTGTGAGTTGTTTATTTAGTGTTTATGGGTCAAGCATGAGAATTTCACACTCATTATCTCATTTAGTCCTCATGATGTAGGTTAAAAACCAGTATAATATATATTTATATAATACATTTTCCACTGAAATCATTCTACAGCAAAACCAAGGCTGACTCATCCATGAGCCATTCCCAGAGTCAGGCAGGCTCTCAGGCTTCCTACAGGTTCTGACTGCTTGGGTCCATGCAAAAGCAACAAGGGGTAAAAAGAGTAATGGCAGGGACAACAGAAAAGCCATTCATGGATTCTAGGGAACTAAGGAAGAAAAGCCAGAATTTAAGGGCTAAAGGTGAAGTTCAAAATTATACATGATTCATTAGATGGTATGGGTTCGGTTCTCTTCTGCTACTGTCTGTCTTCCATGCCATAATACACACACCATATGGTTACACTTTTCTAAGAACCCCTTGGTTAGAAACTTCACTGGGCATTGACTGTACATGAGATAAAGTTTAAGGCCCTCAGCAGAGCATGCAAAGTCCTCTATAATCTAGTTTCCCATTATTCCAGCTATGTTAAATTACAGCTCACCATTCCAAAGACACTTCACCTTTCATGCCTTGGTTATCTCTGCTGGGATGCCATTTCTATCCCTCTGCCCTCCCCCAATCCTTTCTCCAATATTCATATTAGAACAGGAATCATCATTTACTACTGCAATCTCAGTGCAAGGAATAGAGTTGGTGCTAAGTAAATGTTTATTGAATGTAAGAATGAGGGAGTTAAAGAAAGACGTAAATGAAATAAAGGAGGGAGGTAGAGAGGAGCAAATTTTCTCTTATCTTTCAGTCTTCCAAGACATCATTCCCTCCTCTGAGCTATAAAGAACCTAGTCAGACACCCCTTTATACTGTTCTCCAATATCCTCTATTGCTCTGTTTCTTCCCCATCTATACTCGCAGTATCCTAAAGGCAAGGACTGTGTTTTTCTAGATAGCCAATGCTTAGCTGAGTGCCTAGCAGTAAACAAGAAATGATTGAATGAATCCTTTTGAAGTTCTTATAAATCCCACTTAAAGGAACTCCTTCAGCTAGTAGTAACTTGGAGGTCTCAGTTAACATTTGGATTGGGTCCTGGGATTCAAGTTGAGCAGATCGGGTAAACAAACATCTGACAAAATACGGTCCAAGTAAGGGCTCTTTCTGTTTTTGTGAGCCAACCTAGATTTAAGCACTGAAGCTCATCCTCCTTAGAAAATTCTAAATGCCTTCACTCAGAAGCTGTTTATACACACTTTTCATAAACTTAGTTATCAGATTTCCCAGCCTAGAGTTGACTAGACACAACAAATGGAGAGCAGGAAAGGAGATGGAGGCAGATAAACTAGAAAGTACTCTGAGGAGAAAGAGAGGGGACCCAAGGACTCAAAAAGCCTAACAATTTGGGGCAGTCAGTCTAGAGTTCAACAGACAGTGGGTCTGTATACTGTGGCAGCACTGTCCAATAACTCACAATGATGATTGTGCATTATTGTGAAAAGGTAGCCCCCTTTATAAAGACGGAGGTGTGTGGGCAATCCCTTAAGGAAGATTTCCATCAAACAGCAAACCATTTGGCATTCAACAGGGAATGCTTCTATTAGCTGGAAAATTCACTTAGGCAGAACAGCTAATGAGCTGACAATGCCAGATATGAAATGTGCTACTACAGAAACCCAAGAGGCTTCATGTTGTGCATCTGTCCATTTCCAGCTACCCAACACATGAAAAAGGACCAAGAGAAACATCAGCATGAAAATACACATTGAGTCAAGATCCTAAATGCAATTCCAGGAGAGGTTATATTCCCAGTCAATCCCAAACTAACTACACAGCCTTAAATGGCCCTCTGCACAGAAACTCTTTCAGGAGCTTATGTTTGATACAAAGAAAGTCAACATGAAGTCAACAGCTAGCTCCAACACACAAATGACATTTACAGGACTAGCATCCAGTGCAGAATTAGCCAGGGATAATTCTCTTAGCCACAAAGCAATCACTATGCACTGTATTTAACCCTATGCCATGAACCACCCTTTCAAGGATGAACAAATAGCAAACTTTAAATGTGACAGGCTGTGGTCTGGCTTCAGGGAGAGAGAGGAGGCAAATACTTTGGTGGGTGAGGGAGGTGGTAGCAGTATACAGGTTTCATAACTCTGTTCTTTCATTGACCATTCCCCTTCTTTCCATTTCCCTCTCCCCGCTAGATGCTTCCCTGAGTTTGAGGTTCAATCTGGGACCCCTTGAAAGGAAGCATTCTCAATATCCCTATCTCCTCCTATTCAGCCACCCTCATTCCCTCCACGTTATTTAGACCATTCTTGCCCAGGCAATTAAGCAAGGCAATTTCACATAAATGACCTCATTTCTGTAATAAATTTGAAAATGACATGTTTCAACTTGGTCTTTATGAACTATAGGGCACATAGTAAGAGTACATTAATACATAATAGACTGAGGTCTGTTTAGAAAGGCTTACATGTGCTTTGCTAAAAGAAAGAACAGGAACTACTATTCAGTAATCAACTACTGTGAGCCACATCGAGTGGGGTACTTTGCCTCCCATTGTTTCTTGTTTGATCTTTACAATAACCTGGCAAGGAAGCATTATATAGTAAATGAGGAAACTGGCCCTGAGAAATTATTCTCAGCTCAAAATCCAGCAGCTAGTTGATGATTCTAGCTAGAGCCAGAATTCAGACTTGAGTCTGTTGGATCTTGAAGGTGTAACATACTTCACTCTACCATGCTTGTTAAAGAATCAAAACATTTCCTTTCGGATAGTTCAGTTGCTCAGTCGTGTCCAACTCTTTGAGACCCCATGTACTGCAGCATGCTAGACTTCCTTGTCCATCACCAACTCCCAGAGCTTGCTCAAACTCATCTCGATGGAGTTGATGACGCCATCCAAGCATCACATTCTCTGTGTCCTCTTCTCCTCCTGCCTTCAATCTTTCTTAGCATCAGGGTCTTTTCCAATAGGTCAATTCTTTGCATCAGGTGGCCAAAGTACTGGAGTTTCAGCTTCAGCATCAGTCCTTCCAATGAATGTTCAGGACTGATTTCCTTTAGGATGGACTGGTTGGATCTCCTTGCTGTCCAAGGGACTCTCAAGAGTCTTCTCTAACACCACAGTTCAAAAGCATCAATTCTTCATTGCTCAGCTTTCTTTTTAGTCCAATTCTCACATCCATACATGACTACTGGAAAAAGAAAATAAAAAAGGTCATCTAGCTTTGACTAGATGGACCTCTGTTGGCAAAGTAATGTCTCTGCTTTTTAATATGCTGTTAAGGTTTGTCATAGTTCTTCTTCCAAGGAACAAGCATCTTTTAATTACAGGGCTGGAGTCACCATATGCAGTGATTTTGGAGCCCAAGAAAATAAAGTCTGTCACTGTTTCCATTGTTTCCCCATCTATTTGCCATGAAGTGATGGGACCAGATGCCATGATCTTAGTTTTTTGAATGTTAAGTTTTAAGCTAGCTTGTTCACTCTCCTCTTTCACTTTCATCAAGAGGCTCTTCAGTTCCTCTTCGTTTTCTGCCATAAGGATGTTGTCATCTGCATATCTGAAGTTATTGATATTTCTCCTGGCAATCTTGATTCCAGCTTGTGCTTCATCCAGTCCAGCGTTTCTCATAATGTACTCTGCAGAGAAGTTAAATAAGCAGGGTGACAATATATAGCCTTGAGGTACTCCTTCCCCAAATTGGTAAGGTGGTCTGGTATTCCCATCTCTTTAAGAATTTTCTACAGTTTGTTGTGATACCCACAAAGGCTATGGCATAGTTGATAAAGCAGAAGTAGCCGTATTTCTGGAACTCTCTTGCTTTTTCTATGACCCAGTGGATGTTGACAACTTGATCTCTGGTTCCTCTGCCTTTTCTAAATCCAGCTTGAACATCTGGAAGTTCTTGATTCACGTACTATTCAAGCCCTACTTGGAGAATTTTGTGTATTACTTTGCTAGCATGTGAGATGAGTGTAATTGTGCAGTAGTTTGAACATTCTTTGGCATTGCCTTTCTTTGGGATTGGAATGAAAACTGACCTTCTCCAGTCCTGTGGCCACTGCTGAGTTTTCCAAATTTGTTGGCATATTGATGGCATATTAAATTCGCCCATTCCAGTCCATTTTAGTTCACTGATTCCTAAAATGTCGATGTTCACTCTTGCCATCTCCTGATGACCACTTTCAATTTACCTTGATTCATGGACCTAACATATCAGGTTCCTATGCAATATTGTTCTTTACAGCATTGGATTTTACTTCCATCACCAGTCACGTCCACAATAGGGCACTCTTTTCACTTTGGCTCCATCTCTTCATTCTTTCTGGAGTTCTTTTTCTACTCTTCTCCAGTAGCATATTGGGCACTACCAACCTGGAGAGTTCATCTTTCAGTGTCACATCTTTTTGCCTTTTCATCCTGTTCATGGTGTTCTCAAGGACCTCTCTAACTCGAAGAAACTATGAGCCATGCAGTGCAGGGCCACCTAAGATGGATGGACCATGGGGGAGAGTTCTGACAAAACGTGGTCCTCTGGAGAAGGGACTAGCAAGCCACTTCAGTATTCTTGCCTTGTGAATCCCTTTGAACAATGGGGAGCTAAAGGAATTTTAACACTGTGGTCTGATGTGAAAGGGGCTTCCCGGGTGGCTTAGTGGTAAAGAATCCGCCTACTAAAAATGCAGGACACGTAGGTTCACCCCCTGGGTTGGGAAGATTCCCTAGAAATGGCAACCCACTCCAGTATTCTTGCCTGGGAAATTCCATGGCCAGAGGGACCTGATGGGCTACAGTCCATAGGGTCACAGAAGAGTCACACATGACTTAGCGACTAAGCAACAACTGAAGTGATAATACCCTAAATCAACCCAGCTGGAAATCCTGAGGGACTACAAGGTACCAGCCCCATACACCTGTCTTACTGAATATTTCTAAAGCCTTAAAATCAGGTTCAAGGCAGCTTCATGGATAGTTCTATTTTGTGAATGTAATAAAAACTGCAAAACCCTGAAAAGGTATGGAAAGGCCACTTTAACTTTCTTAGCCATCACTTCCAGAAGGGTCTTCCTTCTTGTTGCCCATTTCTCAGCAGTGCGAGCAGAGAGGTTAGGATACTGCACAGTCTTTTTCTCCAATCTCAGTATCAACCGATACCATCAATACCAAGCAGAGGACTTGCTACCATACTGCACAGTCTTTTTCTCCAATCTCAGTATCAACCGATATCATCAATACCAAGCAGAGGACTTGCTACCAGCTGCCAGGCTTTGATAGTTTGGGGAAGTTCAGTCTGGGGAAGTGGTAAAGACTAAAGAAATTTTAGAGAGCAATTCCGACTATCACACAGTATTCTCTGGGCCTTATCTGTTTCCATATCTGTAAAATGGAAGAAGGTGATAAAAATTTCTTTCTGATGGTTGTCATAACAATCAAAGAGATGACACATATAAAGTATAGATAGATCATAATACCTGGCACATTGGAAGCTCTTAATCATTACAGCTGAATATATAATAGTGCCTTTAACATTCTCTTCCTCTGTTGTTCATAAATATTTTGTGAGCTTAGTAAGTCACAATAACAGCACAAGGTAATATTCACTGAGTGCTTAGTATGTGCCAGGCACTGTTTTAATTTTTTACTTAATCATTACAATAACATTAAAAGGTAGGCACTACTATTATTCCCATTTCACCAGTAAGAACACCAAGGCACACATAAAGAATCCTCCTGCCAATTCAGGAGACACAAGTGATGCAGGTTCAATCCCTGGGTCAAGAAGATCCCCTGGAGGCAGAAATGGCAACCCACTCCGGTATTCTTGCCTGGGAAATCCCATGGACAGACGAGCTTGGCAGGCTACAGTCCATGGAGTCACAAAGAGTCGGATACAACTGAGCACACACATACACAAACACGTACGTATTATCAAGTTAACCGGGGAGTCTGATTGGATGTCCCACTGCTCCACTTGTTGTAATTACTTTTGCTATTATTTTGTATAATCATCATAGCTCCTGTTGGTCCCAAGGGAATCCTCATTTAACTCCTTGAAAGCAGTTCCTAGGAATACTCTAATTTATCAAAACCGTATATTTTAAATTCCCAGAGTCTGAAAGGACATTCAATTCGCTGATACTTAATGCAGTCTCTTCAGTTTAACTTCCTGGCTATTTAAAGATGTCTTGAGCTTGCTCCAAGTTTACTGAGTCTCCCCAGAAAACAAAATCTTCTTAATGGCTTTGGTTTCATGGACTTCGTAAACATTCTTAGAATGATAAAAGGATCACATGTGGTGTTATCTTATTGAATAATGGTCTGGTGTGTCTTCTCCTAAATGAAATGTTGGAGTAATGTTTTTGTAGGCCAGTGATACATTAGAATAATACCATATATTTATACAGTGCTTTGCAATTTTCAAAGTGCTTTCCCAATTACTGTCTCATTTGATCCTCACCGCAGGCTTGCAAAGCAAGCAGGGCCACTGTTATTACCAGCCCCATTTTATAGGCAGTGTGGTCAAGCAGAGAGTATCCCGGGTTTTGAAGGAAAACAGAATAGGGTTCTGTTCCCTGCTCCTCAATATTCTAGCTGTGTGATCTTGAACTAGTTTCCCAAACTCTCCAAGCTTCAGTCTCTTCATCTGCTAATTGGGGAGAATAATCAACAAGGTCATACAGAGGATCAAGTGAGGTCATCAGTGTAAAGCAATTAGAAGTTGTCATTCAGTTGCTCAGTGGTGTCTGACTCTTTATGACCCGATGGACTGCAGCACACCAGGCCTCCCTGTCCTACTTCATCTCCCAGGGCTTGCTCAAACTCATATCCATTAAGTCAGTGATGCCATCCAATCATCTCATCCTCTGCTGTCCCCTTCTCATTCTGCCTTCAATCTTTCCCAGCATGGGGGTCTTTTCTAGAATAGTGCCTGTCACTAATTATTTTACTAGCATTATTATTAATTATTTTTAGTATTATTTGTTACTGGACAAAGCATCATTAAAAAGGGAAAACCAAAAAGGAGGCAGCGAGAGCAAAGTCCTAAAAATGAATTGGGCAAAGTGGGCTTTTATACCCTTTCAGGCACTGGTTGCCAAGGAAGGGAGGGTGTGACTCCAGGTGGGTGAGCCATGAAGAAATCCAGAGGAAGGGAAATGAATGGACTGCCCCCACTTCTGTGCAAGGCACCTTTGCTCTCAGAGCAAACCTGAAACCCTGGGCCATGCCCACCCTCCCCTGCCTTCCATCCATCTTCCCAGTGGCGAGCGAGGACCAGGTGGAGGCTCCCAGCCAGAGAAATCCAGGACCCCAGACTCTCAAGACACCATGAAGGAGTCATGCATCAGCCCAGTCTACATCAGGATCTGCATCCTGATTGAGTCGTTGGATGAACTCCCTTCTTATCGGAGTTGTCCTTTCAGAAAATAACAAAGGAACTCTCTCTAGGTGGGGAGAGGAAAGCACAATGTCAACAAGCAAACTCTGCCTTGAAGACAAGCATCAATCCTAGCTTCTGGGTGGTCTCACTTAGCCCCACCTGGGACACTTCTAACATCTCTGGGCTTCCAGGCCCACCCCACCCTATCCTGTCCCAGGACAGACTAGACTCCTAAGGTTGGGGCCAAATGTCTATGAGGCAGGAGAAGAGACAGGGAAGCTTGTGGGACCTGAATCCTCTTCTGGCTCCATTCTGGGCTCAGTAGGCTGTGTAGTCTATTGGACCTCAGTGTCTCCATGAGTGAAAAAAAAAAAAAACATCATCACAAGAATGAAATGGGACCATAGATGTCAGCCCTAAGCACCATGCCTCCTATTGCTCAGTAGTTAAGTCATGTCCAACCCTTTGCAATCCCATGAACTGCAGCACGCCAGGCTTCCTATGCCTCCTATAGAGTAGATGAAAAAATAAATGATGGTGGTCGATTTTATATTTACTGTCACTGCTATTATTGTTATTAATTACACTGAATTGATTCAGGTTTCTCTGATCTGGCAACATGAGTGATCCAGACAAGTGTGTATTTTTTCTTCTACTAATTCCCCAAATCAAAAGCCTTGTTTATCCTCCTTTCACAATCTGCTAATGTGATCACGACAGCTCCCTGGGCCCATTCCTGTAATTGACCTCTCCTGAAAACCGACCCTGGCGAGCTATCCAGTGGAGAGGATTTTGTCTGTGGGCAGACAGCACTATGGCCCCTGAGATAAGCATTCTTTGGAGGGGTAAGTGTTCCTTGGCCCCCTTACACAGAGCCCCAGAGTAGCTAAGGCCATCCCCACCTCCCTCCCTCCCAGAGCCAGGCAGCTGAAGCCAGCCATGCCTTCTGGCTAAACCCAAACCCCATTTTCTAAGCTTAACATAAACCAAGTGAGACGTCTGTTGACAGATGGTAAAGGGCAAGAGATTGAAAGTGACCTTGTAGATAACAGCTGAGGTCTATGTCTGCCCAGGCCCAACCTGACAATTACCTTGCCCCCAAAATGATACCATTTATAGAAGCTTTGGCTAATCATAGGTATAAGGCCAATGGTGGTACTTTTCTAAAGTAAATTCTCAAACAAAAGTGGGACCTTAGTATTTGGAGAAATTCCTCACTGGTCAGCAGGGAGGAGCACAAAAACAGAACAGCAGTGATACGAGTTCACACCGGTGCTGACTCATTTTATTACGAGGATTAACTGTCTCATGCAGGTAGGGTCATGGCAGTGTAACTTAAGAGAACAGTCTGTATCAAGGATTCTCCTGGCCTCTCATTTCTGGGAGGGATCTCCCACCACCTTCACAACCTTGGGCTGTTTCTTCACACTCCTCAGGTCCTAGGTGCTTCATTGTTATATCAGAGAAATTAATACCAACTCTATTTTTTCTTTTAGTAAAAATGTTGGACCCTTGATGCAAAGGGTTAAGTTAATCCCTTTCCTTATTCACTGTTCATTATCAACACTGGTCCAGGAAAAATGCCTCTCTTATTTATTTTTCTGTTGATCCCCTTTAATCCATATTCTTCTCCCCTAGCCCACGCAGCCACCCCAGTGTATGATGTGTAATCTACCAGTTCCCAAACATTCTTGCAAATGTGCATTGTCATTTTGTGTGTATGTATTTTTAATTTTTGTACCTGGAATTGAGTTTTAGATCTCTTTCTGTTACTTATCATTTTTACCCAGCATTGTACTTTCAAATTCATCCATGTCATTATCAGCATATCTGCAACATTACTTCTAATAGCTGCATCCTATCTAAGCTGGTCTTTTGTCTTTGGCCCTTTCTGGGCCATTCGATCACTCTGTAGCTCTAGACCCCCGAGGCTGACCTCTTCTACCTGAACTGCAGTGTCAGTTCTACTAGCCTGCTGGCTCACTCTGCAGACCTGAGACTGCTCAGCTTCCAGAAATCTGTGAGTCAATTTCTTAAAATACACCTATGATTATATAGTTTATTGGTTCTGTTCCTCTAGAGAACACTGACTTATAAAGATGTGTGCCTAGATTGTCTCCAATTTCCTGCTACCATCACAATGCTGTGATGAAGACTCTTTACATGTTCCCTTATAGGAGAATATGAGGATTTCTTTGGTTTGTATACCCAGAGGTAAAATTTCTGGGTCATGGAATGTATCAACTGTGTAGTGTTATGAAGTGTAATACTATAACAAAACTAAAATGTTTTACAATTATTTACAGAGTGTTTACCATGCGCCAGACACTATGTGTGTGAACTAGAGACAGAATAATCTACAAAATAATCCTTGTCCATACTGAACTTTCAACAAAAAAATATATAAGTGATCTGGCACACTGTTTGTGCCTAAGAAATGTGTAATTATCATTGAGACCAAAATTATCTGTACCACACAGTTTATTGTCCACATTAACATGACTTTACTGTTCCATTAATCTTCATCAGCTTGATTTTACTATTCCAGGAAATTCTTGGCCAGGAAGATAAGTGTTGCAAATAACTTCCTGAAAACTCCATTTAATAAACATCAAACTGATCAACTTTTCCATAGATAGCATGAAATGACTGTTTATCATTCTCACTGAGAGTGGTGTTCACTAATTCTAAACTATTACATCTTGATCCTTACACAATTCAATCAAGTCTCTGCATTCAAAGAACTGTCTTAACTCAAATCCCCAAACATCATAAATATCACAGCTTTTCCTTTTCTTCTCTTTCAAAGTAGTGTTCTCCCTTATCACAATAATAAATGCAGCTTTGGCCTTTCAACAGGTCATTAGGGTGGTTCTTTCAGGAAGCCAACATCAACTACCTCTATAAAGCATGTCTTGTACTTCCTCTTTCCCTCCTTGAATGCAAAAATAAAAGAGGTGGTTTGGGATTAAAGTCAAGATCCTCCAGTTATAATCTTAGCTGGACTGATCATAACCCCCAGTGTACAGCCACCACAGATGGACAAAATAACTTCTGCAACATCAATAAAAAAGGAGGGCAATGATTGATGATCTCTAAGGCACTCCCAACACAAATTGGTACGAAAATCTATTCAGGGAAATCATCAGCAAGAAAAATGTCAGTTTCTTAGGAGATTGAACTTAAGCACACTTGCTAGGAAATGGCAACCCACTTCAGTATTCTTGCCTGGAAAACCCCACGGACAGAGGAGCCTGGTAGGCTACAGTCCATGGGGTCACAAAGAGTCAGACACAACTGAGCGACTGAGTACTCTTGCTAAGATCTTAGGGAAGAGAAGATATGGACATTTTCCTTCTACAAAAGAGGTGAATGTTTTGGTACAGGGCATACCACAACAGTATAACTTATGGGGAACATGTGTCAGAGGCAGGAACAAGCAAGGCAGAGTCATATGGTGATGATGGTGGAGATGATGAGGAAGATAGTGGAGAGTTCTCGCCATAGCACCTGCCATGTGCTAGGCACTGTTCTAAGCTGTATGAACTCATTTGATTCGTAGAACAATTCTATAAGGTCAGTACTGTTACTGTCTCCTTTACTGATGAGGAAATTCAGTGAAGATGAGCAGTCGTCCAGGACTGCAGGGTGACAGCCAACTTACTAGCTTCATTTTCTTATATCCCTTTGAAGGTGCTAATGAATAAAGCCTAATGGCTGTTGAAAAGAAGAGGAGAAAGGAAGACATTGAGAAACCAGGGATTTGGGTGTTCCTCATGCTGAAATTCTCTCCCAAATGGTGAAAAGTAAGTGATGGTTTCATACTACCATCGTTTGACAATAATGTGTTATCTAGTTAATGGCATGATGTTACCATAGGACTGGGGAGATGTGTGTTTCATATTAAGTCAAATTGTAGGTTTCTGTTTCTATGCATTTCCTGAAGTTACATTGAAAGTTTGATTCATAAAGTGGGCCACATCTTCCCCTCTGAGCATTTACGGCTTTCTGAAATCCCTGATTTCATGCTTACACAATCTTAGAGGACCATGAAACAGAGTCAAAGGGTGTCAGAATATCTGCATTCAAGCCCCAGTCCAATTTTTTCCTGGCTGTTTCCTAAGGGTCATCTCTTCTACTTCTCTGCACTTCAGTTTCCTTACCAGGAACAAAAGACAAAGTCACCTAACCAGTATTCACATTCATGACACTCAGTTCAGTTCAGTTCAGTCGCTCAGTCGTGTCCGACTCTCTGCGACCCCATGAATTGCAGCACACCAGGCCTCTCTGTCCATCACCAACTCCCGGAGTCTACCCAAACCCATGTTCATCGAGTCGGTGATGCCATCCAACCATCTCATCCTCTGTCATCCCCTTCTCCTCCCACCCCCAATCCTACCCAGCATTAGGGTCTTTTCCAATGAGTCAACCCTTCGCATGAGGTGGCCAAAGTATTGAAGCTTCAGCTTCAACATCAGACCTTCCAATGAACACCCAGGATTGATCTCTTTTAGGATGGATTGATTGGATCTCCTTGCAGGCCAAGAAACTCTCAAGAGTCTTCTCCAACACCACAGTTCAAAAGCATCAATTCTGCGGCGCTCAGCTTTCTTCACCGTCCAACTCTCACATCCATACATGACCACTGGAAAAACCATAGTCTTGACTAGATGGACTTTTGTTGGCAAAGTAATGTCTCTGCTTTTTAAACATGCTATCTAGGTTGGCCATAACCTTCCTTCCAAGGAGTAAGCGTCTTTTAATTTCATGGCTGCAGTCACCATCAGCAGTGATTCTGGAGCCCAAAAAAGTAAAGTCTGACACTGTTTCCACTGTTTCCCCATCTATTTCCCATGGAGTGATGGGACCAGATGCCATGATCTTAGTTTTCTGAACGTTGAGCTTTAAGCCAACTTTTTCACTCTCCTCCTTCACCTTCATCAAGAGGCTCTTGAGTTCTTCTTCACTTTCTGCCATAAGGGTGGTGTCATCCGCATATCTGAGGTTATTGATATTTCTCCCGGCAATCTTGATTCCAGCTTGTGTTTCTTCCAGCCCAGCGTTTCTTATGATGTACTCTGCATATAAGTTAAATAAGCAGGGTGACAATATACAGCCTTGACATACTCCTTTTCCTATTTGGAACCAGTCTGTTGTTCCATGTCCAGTTCTAACTGTTGCTTCCTGACCTGCATACAGGTTTCTCAAGAGACAGGTCAGATGGTCTGGTATTCCCATCTCTTTCAGAATTTTCCACAGTTTATTGTGATCCACACAGTCAAAGGCTTTGGCATAGTCAATAAAGCAGAAATAGATGTTTTTCTGGAACTCTCTTGCTTTTTCGATCGTGAATTTAACTCAGATGGCCATTATATCTACTACTGTGGGCAAGAATCCCTTAGAAGAAATGGAGTAGCCATCATGGTCAACAGAAGAGTCCGAAATGCAGTACTTGGATGCAATCTCAAAAATGACAGAATGATCTCTGTTAGCTTCCAAGGCAAACCGTTCAATATCACGGTAATCTAAGTCTATGCCCCGACCAGTAACGCCGAAGAAGCTGAAGTTGAATGATTCTATGAAGACCTACAAGACCTTCTAGAACTAACACCCAAAAAAGATGTCCTTTTCATTATAGGGGACTGGAATGCAAAAGTAGGAAGTCAAGAAACACCTGGCATAACAGGCATGTTTGGCCTTGGAGTACAGAATGAAGCAGGGCAAAGGCTAATAGAGTTTTGCCACGAGAACGCACTGGTAATAACAAACACCCTATTCCAACAACACAAGAGAAGACTCTACACGTGGACATCACCAGATGGTCAACACCGAAATCAGATCGATTATATTCTTTGCAGCCAAAGATGGAGAAGCTCTATACAGTCAGCAAAAACAAGACCGGGAGCAGACTGTGGCTCAGATCATGAACTGCTTATTGCCAAATTCAGACTTAAATTGAAGAAAGTAGGGAAAACCACTAGACCATTCAGGTATGACCTAGATCAAATCCCTTATGAGTATACAGTGGAAGTGACAAATAGATTTAAGGGACTAGACCTGATAGACAGAATGCCTGATGAACTATGGACAGAGGTTCGTGACATTGTACAGGAGACAGGGATCAAGAAAATCCCCATGGAAAAGAAATGCAAAAAAAGCAAAATGGCTGTCTGAGGAGGCCTTACAGATAACTGGGAAGAGAAGAGAAGCGAAAAGCAAAGGAGAAAAGGAAAGATATTCTCATCTGAATGCAGAGTTCCAAAGAATAGCAAGGAGAGATAAGAAAGCCTTCCTCAGTGATCAGTGCAAAAAAATAGAGGAAAACAACAGATTGGGAAAGACTAGAGACCTCTTCAAGAAAATTAGAGATACCAAGGGAACATTTCACGCAAAGATAGGCTCGATAAAGGACAGAAATGGTATGGACCTAACAGAAGCAGAAGATATTAAGAAGAGGTGGCAAGAAAACACAGAAGAACTGTACAAAAAAGATCTTCACGACCCAGCTAATCACGATGGTGTGATCACTCACCTAGAGCCAGACATCTTGGAATGTGAAGTCAAGTGGGCCTTAGAAAGCATCACTACGAACAAAGCTAGTGGAGGTGATGGAATTCCAGTTGAGCTATTTCAAATCCTCAAAGGTGATGCTGTGAAAGTGCTGCACTCGATATGCCAGCAAATTTGGAAAACTCAGCAGTGGCCACAGGACTGGAAGAGGTCAGTCTTCGTTCCAATCCCAAAGAAAGGCAATGCCAAAGAATGCTCAAACTACCGCACAATTGCACTCATCTCACATGCTAGTAAAGTAATGCTCAAAATTCTCCAAGCCAGGCTTCAGCAATATGTGACCCGTGAACTTCCAGATGTTCAAGCTGGTTTTAGAAAAGGCAGAGGAACCAGAGATCAAATTGCCAATATCCGCTGGATCATCGAAAAAGCAAGAGAGTTCCAGAAAAACATCTATTTCTGCTTCATGATATTACTTTTTGTCAATTCTACCACCAGGCTATTGCAGGAGTACCTAGTTTTCATATGTGTTGCTATTTAACTTATGAATGCATGCCTTGGCTCCTCAAAGGATTGTTAAATCCTTGAGGGCAAAACCTCTACCATATACTTTGCTGTTGAAACCATATAAAACACGTTTCTTTTTTTTTCAAATTCCACAGCACTATTAGTCCAGTGGATGATCAAAAATAATTTCTAAGTGAACAAATGTCATTTCCAAGTCATGATTTATGTTCAGCCAATTAAATACTATCCATTTTAGCAACTGCCAGCATAAATTTTGGAAGATGGCAAGACACTGCATGTGGGCTGAAACAATGGTGGTGGCCTCTTCTCTGATTCCATTCACAGGTCCCTAATACAGATAAGATATCACCACCAAGGAAATGTCTGGTGGAATACTGTCTCAGCAAATTACACAGCATCAACTTTGTGTGATCTCAAAGCCAGAGAGAAATTACATAATGCTCAGAAATGTGCTTTGGCACAGGGTGGGGGCACTGTGGCACCACTTCGTGTGTGTTCAGCAGTTTCAGCATCCCATGATTTTTCTATTTCATACTTCCAGGCACAGAATAGAAAGAATTCTGCATAACTGCTTAACTGGTAGATTTGCTGTTGTTGTTTTAATTGCTAAGTTGTGTCTGACTCTTTGTGACCCCATGGACTATAGCCCAGCAGGCCCCTCTGTCCATGGGATTTCCCAGGAGATAGCTGAGCCCGAAATAGTTGATTTCAGAGAACTCACTCAGGTAGTTAATTATGCCATCTTAGTTATTAATTCACTTTTTAGAAAACTGATCTTCCACTTTAAAAATCCAGATTATTGATATTTCTAAGGCAGGAAGACACAGAGAGGCACAACTGAATGATGGGATGATCTCAAGTCTAATGCTAGCATGATTCATTGACAAGCTACAGTATTGTCAAACTATAGTACTATAAACATATAATCAACTTTTATTCATTTGGGAGATATCTCTAGCTTGTGAGGAATCTCGAGTCTTTGCTCCAGCATCATCCCTTTCCCTCTTCCTTCTGCCACCCATTTGGTTTTAATGTTCACTAGCACCTCCAAAGGAATGTGAAAAAAAAAAAAAAGCTAGGAAATCAGATTTCTGAAGAGCAGTTTTAGCAAGTCACCTACTGGGCTAAAATGATATTTGATCTGTGCTCTGACTGTTCTCCATTTGTTCCAGATAATAAAGAAGTAGCTCTGATGCAAATAGAATGCCGGGATTGGGAGAAACCTTGGAAGCCATCGCAAACCCATTCTGTAGATTATAAGACTGAGGTACAATGGGGCAAAATACCTTGTTGGAGGTCACATAAGTAGCCGGGGGCAGGGCTGCAATGAGAACTCAAATCTTAAAACTCAATTCAGTGCTTTCCCTTTAAATGTTTTAGTAAGTGTGGTAAAGACATAGGCTTGGAAAAAGACATGAAAAAATAAAAGTTTATATATCTAACACATTCTTAGGAAGATTCAAGTAACGTCCACACGGAAGACATATTCAAATAACATTTTACGAAAATTCAAGTAATATTGATGATGTTCGATAATACTTCTTCACCATCTATTATGCACTCTTTTATTTATGTTTTCTCATTTACTCTTCAGCACAGCCTAGTAAAGTTGGTTTCCATTTTGCTGAAAATGAAACTAAGGCTCAGAGAGGCAAAGAGACTTGCTCAAGGGCACACAGCTAGTAAGGATTTAATTCTAGATTTTAAATCCAAGTCCTCTGGCTCAGTAGGGAGCTTTCTTACACATTTCAGTGCTTCCCAAACCTCAAGTTGTAACATTCTACTTCCCCAGCATTTTGTTACCAGAGCTACTTGTTGTTGTTTAGTTGCGAAGTCACGTTTAACTCTTCAGCAACCTCATGGACTATAGCTCACCAGGCTCCTCTGTCCATAGGATTTTCAAGGCAAGAATACTGGAGTGGGTTGTCATTTCCTTCTCCAGGGGATCTTCCTGACCCAGGGATCAAACCCATGTCTCCTTCACTGAAAGGCAGATTCTTTATCACTGAGCTATCAGGGAAGACCAACCAGAGCTATTACTGACTTACTATTTCCTTAGTTGATACACTGTTTTTACTCAAATAAATTTAGCCTTCATTTAAGATACAATACATATGAAATTATGAGTTTAATAGGTTAAATATATGAGTTATGTAAGTTAAGCATAAAACTTAAATTTTTTTAAAAAGTTTATCTATATGTCATCTGAAATTTCAACTGCAAACTACTCCACACTTTGAGAAGCAGGTACCTCATAGGCAAGTTGTAAGGAATAAATATGTAGCACTTAGAACACATAGGGCTCTGTGGTCATTGTTTCATTTTTACCATTAGTCAAAGCTTCCTAATCTTTGCAACCACAAGACCCTCCCGAGATATTTTTTTAAAATACATATTCCCAGACCCTGTTCCTGGATCTGGGATGAAGGCCAGGGACTGACATTTTAAACAAACATCCGGAATGTCTGTTGCTGAAGCTTAAGTCATATGTCGGAAAATCTTGTGCCATGATATTGGAGACTATATGATTTACCAAAGCAGGAGTCCCTTAGCATAACTTTCTTCATCAACACTTTAAACAAACACTGATGTTACTTCGGAATCATCAGATCAGAAACCTGAAGTATCTCCATAGGTCTCTTAATGTGGACCCTATTTCTATAAAGTGCTCCAGCCACAAAAAATCCCCAACAGGTTGTTATCAACTTTGTTTTCAGAGGTCCTCCTTTGGCAGCCCCTGTGCAAATCTCTCTTTTCCCACTGGGACAGAGGAGCGGTATCTGGAGGGTAGAAGTTCACTCTCTGTAGGCCTCGCATTTTCATGGGTGGAACTTCCCAAAGAGCAAAGTCATAAATATGCTCTCAGCAGCCCAGGGGGAGCGTTTGATCTTCTGCCCAGTGATCTCTGCTTGTCATCTGCTCAGCCTCATTCATCACACTAAAGACAAGGCGCTAAATGAGAGAGCAAGATCCAGTGTCAGGGATCTCCGCAGAGGAGACAGGACAGCAGTCACCCGGGAAGAGGCCAAAGGAGCAGGGGGCACAGAGGTGGAGTGATTGTGGCAAAGCCAGTTGGGCCAGCAGGTGAGTGAGACCAAGAGAAGAGGGACCCAGCTCGTCCTCAGCACTGGCTCCCTGCTTCTGAATGCTGGCGCTGTGGGCTGCATAGTCAACTCAACACTCAGCATTTTGACGCAGAAAGTGGTAACCACCAGCCATGTATTGTTTAGATCTTCAGTCTTTGGTAAAAAATTAAATTAACTGCCAACGCTGAATAAAAAGGAAATTGTACAAGCCCGGATTTCCAGTTTTTCTGAACAAATGGAAAATCTCCTAACACTAGGCCTATAATCCAATGTGTCAACAATTTGATAGAGTTATACAGTGACCATTTCCATTAGATAGAATATTGATATCCAGTTGTGATGTCCACACCACTCTTCGAAAGATTACATCCAGCCTGCTTCACCCAACCACCTACCTGCCCTGTTGGCATTGAAGTTGGTAAACCATATGAAACCCACTTTACTAAGTGAAATACAAATGCTACTATCACATCATCTTCTTTCCTTCCCTGAACCTCTGTATTTATAAAATGCCAGGGCCCAAGGCCTAACTAATACCTCATAGGTTCAGTAAGCATGAGTTGAATGAATAAACAAATTTATTGAGCCTAAAGCTATGCTAGGCATCTCAGGGGGTGATATAAAAGTGAGCAAGCCTTGCATAGGACATCAAAGACCGAGTCTGGGGCAGAAAAAAGAGCGTCAGAGTTGGTCTGACTTTGCTTTGTGTCTTTGGGCAAATCACTTAACCTTTCTGAGCTTTGGGTTTCTCATCAAAAAAATAAACATGATTAGGCCTCACAAGTTTGTTTTAATAGTTAAACAAAAGAATGTATTAATATTTGCGAGCCAGGGAAAAAGTAAACATGATTAGGCCTTACAAGTTTGTTTCAACGGTTAAACAAAAGAATGTATTAATATTTGAGAGCCAGGGCTAGAGGGAAATTTCCTATAAGTACACAGAAGTTAGAAACTGAAATATACATCAAAGAAAGGAGTGTAGGGCAAAGAAGGAAAAGTATACAGTAGGTTGAGGCCCTCAGAAAAAACTCCAAGAAGAAAATGGGTTTTAATCTGGGCCTTGAGACACACACAGGATCAGGTCTTATTGAGAGATGAGTGAAAAAATTCTAGGAAGGAGAAAGAGTAAGAGTAGAAGAATATAGAGTAGACGGTAGGTTTGATCAGGACATCAAGGATGGCCCATGAATGCCATGTTAAGCACTATGAACTTGGTATCACACAGTCTGCGTGAGTGCATGCTAAGTCACTTCAATCGTGTCCGACCCTTCGCAACCCTATGGACTGCAGCCCTTCTGTCCATGGGATTCTCCAGGCAAGAATACTGGAGTGGGTTGCCATGCCCTCCTCCAGGGGATCTTCCAGACCCAGGGATGGAACTCACATCTCTTAAGTCTCCTGAATTGGTAGGCAGATTCTTTACCACTAGCACCACCTGGGAAGCCCATCACACAGTCTACTACATACCATTGTGGGTGTGACCATGACTGAAAACAAAGTTTTCTCATCTGCAGGCTCTCCTTGAGCCTGAGCTTTCTTACTCACAAAAGGCCATGATTCCAGTGACCACACACACACACACACCCTGCTAGCCAGACTCACACTCATCAAGTAGATAAAAGGCCATGATTCCAGTGACCACACACACACACACACACACACATACACACACACTGCTACCCAGACTGTTCCAGATCCTCCCTTTATAAGCACCGCTATTAGAATGCTCACAATGAAGGGCTTTAAATCAAGCTAAGCAGCGAACTTTAAACTTGGCCCAGCTTTTACAAGATTTATGAAAACCTTTCATGTGAGGTTTTGCAGATGATTTATTTTTATCTTCCTGGGTAATATATATTTTTAAAGCCCATAATGAGATGAAAGAAACTGGTAGATTTCTATATCACAAACAGTAGTAGAGCTACCCTGGTATTTAATAATCAAAGCATCCTAATACCAGTTGGAGTAAATATTAATGAGATTATTTAAATTATGAAAGTGCTAATGCAGACTTATTGCTTATTATGTGCCAAGCCCTGTTTTAAGTGCATTACATATATTAACTCCCTTAATCTTCACAACAGCCTATGGGTTATATAAGATCAGAATTATCTTCATTTTATAGATGAGGAGAGCAAGGCATAGAAAGGTTAAATAATTTGTCCAAGGTCATACACCTAATAGATGATAGAGCTGTGCTTTGAGCCCAGAGTCCACTCTTGAATCAAAATGCTACTCTGCCTGTTTTGAAGAATATGAGCATCTACACAGGCAGTAAGGCAAGGGCCACAGAGGGCTTTGAGAGAAGGACTGACTCCATCTGGGTTGTCTGGGTTCAAGAGCAACCTTGGATAGTGTTTAAGGAAGAAGAAGACCCTTAACAGAGAATGCCTTATCGCTGACAGACACCAGAGAAACATAGGAAATCAGAGCTAAAGCCCTTTACACCTCAGCTAGGAAAGCGGTAAGTGTAGTGGCTAAGAGTGAGGGCCCTGGAATCAGACAGCCTGAGCTGGTTCCATGCCTCTGCTTTGTGTCCTTAGGCAGGTAACTTAACTTCTCTGGGCCTCAATTTTATCATCTGTTCAATGGGAATAATCCTACTTACCTCATGGAATTGTTGAGAAGATCAAAATTGTTCATACAAGCAGTTAGAATGATGACTGGCATATGAGAAACTCTCAATCAATGTTAGCTATTATTCTAATGTTGGCATTCCCCTCTTTCTGATCAGAATCTAACAAAGCAGTTCCATGTATAGCTAGGTTTATTTCATTTTTAAGTGTGCTAATCTTAGGATTTAGTCACATCCATGTAGGGCCTATGAGCTCATGGAGTGGACCATCCAGGGTCAGTTTTCCAGAGAGACTGGAGCACCTCCTAATGGAAGAAAGATTTAACAGCCAAGGTTTGAGCCAAGGAAGGACCAAGAGAACAAAACAATTGTTTTATTTTATTATTATTATTCTGATCTTGTCTTTATGCCCAGATTAATGTGACCTGGAGAAATAAAAATTACTTGTTTTTAATCAGTTGATTAAGTATCTACCATTCCCTATTATTGCACTAGATTCTAGAAACACAAAAGGTAATGGCCCCTCCCCTCACAGAGCCCATGATCTGGTGAGAGAGGAACCAGGCAATGTCTTAACAGTGATGAAAGGGGGATGGATGGGGTGCTATGGGAACAGGAAGCAGGGGTGTCCAAACTACACTTAGGAATTTGGGGAAGATTTCCTGAAAGTAGTAATACCTGATTCAAGATCTAAGAAATAAAGTGGAGTAGTCCAGCAAAGAGAGGGAAGGGGTAGCTGATGCTTTAAGATTTAAGGAAAAGCGGAACAGGTAATGAGACTGGAGAAGTCAGGATGACCATAGTAAGTGGACTAGATTTTATTCTTTATACTAAGGGCAGGCGGAGCCATGGAGATGGTGCTATGCAGAGGAATGATGTAATCAGAGTTACACTAAGAAAGACTAATTATCTGGAATGGCACATTCCTCAAGGAATGACTGGGAATTCCCTGGCAATCCAGTGGTTGGGACTCTGCACTTTCACTGCAAAGGGTCCAGGTTTGATCCCTTGTTAGGGAACTACGATTCCACATGCCACATGATGTGGCCAAATAAATAATTTTTTTTTAAAAAAAGAAATGACTGGGGGCTAGAAAACTGAGGAAAAGAAGCAGGGATTAGAGTAAAGAGGGGACCAAAATGAACAATAGTTCCATAGGAGTGGGAATCAACAGAACTGGATGGGTCATTAGATGTAGACTGGAGAGCAGGAAAGGAAATGGAAGAGGAGAAATTTCTGGCTTGGGCATTGGATGGACAAGAGGACTCTCTGTGGAGAGAGACAAAATACGGGAGAAAAACTGGTTTGGGTGGTGATGGGAGGAGAAGATGACACCAAACTCAGTCTTGGTTAAGCTGAGCTTTAGATGGTTCTTAGACACCCAATGGGAGCTAACAATTGGCTCTGAGTTTGAGCTCAGAAGAGCAACCCCGAATGGATAAATGGATGGGAAGCCATCACTCAGCAGGTATTATTTGGGATGATGGGAGAGAATGAAACTTTCAAGTGAGACCATGGAATGTGAGAGAAGTACAAAGGTCGTACCAAACCACAAACAGCAGCAGAACTTAAGGGAAAGGTAAAGAAAGCAGGAGTTGCCAAAGAAGTGAAATAGCTTGTCTGTATCCCCCACTACCCCTGAGAGCATTAAACTTCATGAAGGCAAGTTCTCCATTTGTTCCCTATTTTGTTCCCAGCACCTGGCACAGAGCCTGGCACAGAACAGCAACTCAGTAAATATTTCTTGAATGAAGTAAACTGTCTAGGTTCACACAACCAGAAAGCAACACAGCCACAGTAGTTGGGATGACTCCAAACAGGATTTCACCCTCTGTGGGCTGAAAGAATCCAGGATAAAGTGATAAGGAAGGTTTGTTCCCCAATAGCTCTATAACTCTAGGATTCCAAGGATGGTCTTGCTTAGTACTCCTCATCACAGAACACTTAATAGAAACTTATTCATTCATTTTATTATTTCCTGAGTCTATACCAGCTTCTGCACCACCTTGTGTTGAGTGAACTCCTGCAGACTTGATGATTGTGCTGTTGTGGTCACTGGCAGAAGGGTTTACATAGGACCTTCTTTTTCTGCCAGTGTTGTGGACATGGATCTCAGCCAGGCAGTTCACTGGATGCCACTCTCAGGACCTTTTAGAGAAGGGCCTGCTGCCAAGCATGAACCTAGTGGGTGTGTACAATCAACTTCAGACTAGGACAGCTTGATTCATCTCACTCATTTCTTGTATGGTATTTTCCATGCATCCAGGAAATTGGCACTGCTATTCTTAGTGTTCATTACAGAAATATCTATATTTTAAGTAAGGTTCTATATTTAGATAAAGCTTATCTAAATATATAAATAATATTTATATAAATATTTAAATACCCCAATAAATTTAGATATTTGGATAAGATTCTATATTTTATATTTCTCTTAAGAAAAATATTAGTCATTGCTATAAAAAAACAGAGAGAAATGCCAACAGGAGAATAAAAATATTTCATAATCTTTTTATCCAGAAATAATCGTTATTATCATTTGGGATTATTTCCACTCCATTTCTACACACTATTTTAAATAGTTGAGATTGAATAAAAATGAGTATATTTCTTCTTAATATTATATTCTATTTTATTTATATACTAAATTGTAAAATCATTCTCCTCTTGCTGAGCATTTTTCTTCTGTTTTTCCAATACTGAAAAATTGTTATTAATAACTTTGTCCATAAATTATCTATGTGTGTGTGTTAGTTGCTCAGTTGTGTCTGACTCTTTGCAACCCCCTGGACTGTAGCCTGCCAGGTTCCTCTGTCCATGGAATTCTCCAGGCAAGAATACTGGAATGGGTTGCCATTTCCTTCTCCAAAATTATCTAGAACAGATTCCTAAAAGTGAAGTACTAGGTAATTACTAATGTAATTATTATTTAACTTTCTTGATCTGGCAGAAAAACTTCTTACCATCTACCTGTAAATTATTAACAGCTGCACAAGTATATTATACTTAGAGACACACTCATGCAGTCATACACACATATACCGCTACCAATCTCTAAAGGCCTAAAGAGTACAAAACATCGTGAGGAATTATGTATCAATTGTAAGAGGAGCTTCCTAAACAGATCTTGACCTAATCCATTTTCCAGGATCAAAAAAAAAAGATGCTTGTGCAAAACGACCTCACCTTCACATGAATAGTCACTCATAACACATCATAGCACACCACTGGCCACAGGAACCCAAATGCCACAGAGGATCGTGAGATGTCAGGGCCAGAAGGAACTAAAATATCCTCTAGTCCAGACTCCCTCTTCCACTGTATGAGTGAGGAACCTAAACCCCAGAGAGAAAGGCTGATTTCATCATCCACTTTCATGACAAAGTCACACAAATAAAATAGCAAATGAAAGAATAAGCATGAGAGCAGATGGTTTTAGGTCACTTCAATGCTGATGAACTTCTTGGACATGCCAGGTACTGTATTAAATGTGGAAATGCAGAAGTGACTACAGCATGGACGATGATGGTGGTAGAGGATAGAGAGAGGAGAACAGAAGGAGTTATCAAAGGGAACAGTGTTTGTTTTCCCCTGCAGGACAGTATCTTTACCATTTCACCTTCCATTTCACGCAGGAATTGTTTTTCCTCAAGTTACCCAATAACCTAATGATGTTATTTCTTAAGAAGGAATAGAAACTTCTTATACTTATTCCAAGAATTGGATATAGGGCATAAATAATTATATGTACAGGGGTTTATAAAATATTAGACTAATAACAATCACCTCTAAAACTGCTATGATTTATTGAGTAGTTACTATGTGCCAAACACTATTCTAAGCCCTTCAATGACAATACAGTTGACCCTTGATCTACATGGTGAGTAGGTAGGGGCACTGACCTTCCAAGCATTTGAAAATCCATTTATAATTTATAGTCAGCCCTCTATATTCACGGTTCCTCGGTATCTGAGGTCCTGTATGCTCAGATTAAGCAACCATGGATCCTGTAGTTCTGTGGTATTTATTACTGATGAAGATCAACATCAAAGCGGACCTACATGGCTCAAATCTATATTGTTCAAGAGTCAACTGTAATTCATTTAGGCTGAGCCTCTACTAAATCATAGCAAGTCCCCTTAGGAACTCATCTGAGAAAATCCCAAACTTGAAGAGGCCAAATAAATTAAATTCCATGGAACTTAGAGAATTCCATCTGATAACACAGCACAGAATCAAAGTGGAATGTAAGCAGGTAAGTGGGGAAAATACAGGTCACCGAAAAACAGGATGTCATGGCCACCTGGCAAGGTGCTATTGACTGGCCCAGGAATTGATCTGAAGTAAGAATCTTTTAGACCAGCTGGTTCAACGTGTGTTCATGCTCCAGTTAAGGAGATTAGCCTCACAATAGGTAATGCCAGTTGCCTCAGTCGAAGGGGAAACTAAAATTTGACTAATCTGAAACAATACTATTCTAGTTTTCGATTATAGGGAAGTGTTTGCATAGGTGTGTGCTCAGTCCCTCAGTTGTGTCTGACTCTTTGTGACTATGTACTGCAGCCCACGAGGAATTTTGTCTATGGAATTTTCCAGGCAAGAATACTGGAGTGGGTTGCCATTTCCTCCTCCAGGGGATCTTCCCAACCCAGGGATGGAATCTGTATCTTTTGAGTCTCCTGCATCAGCATGCGGATTCTTTACCACTGTGCCAGCTGGGAAGCTGGGAGGTTTTAAGAGGCAGTCAAATAATTAGAAAGCGAAACTAATTACAAAAAAGAGAAAAAAAGGCTCTCAATGAGGACTGCTTGGTTGAGATGGGCAGGAAGTGTCATTTAGATGGAGGAGTGTGAGGTATGGGGTTTGGGCAGGACACCCACAGAGACTCATTCCAGCTTTCCTTAGCTTCTTCCCATCTAAAACCTCACCTCAGACTAGGTAAGTTTTTGAAGCCCTCAGATAGATCATACCTACCAGGTTACCTAGCAGGAAATTTTACAAACCTAGGCATCTGTTTGTCCCTGTGCAAATCTCAAAGACTTCAGGCTAGAACAGACTGTTCTCATGAAAAGCCAAGGTAGTGACTCTGTCAACACGCTGAGCTCGGGTGTGTCCCGCAGTCCATGGGGAGCTACACGCATGAGACCCAGGAGGCGTATCTTGACATGCACAGCTGACGTTCAATGAAAGGGATTCCAGCTGTCACTCTGACAGTTCTGGGTAACTGAACCAGCAGAGAAGCGACTCCAACGTGCTTTATGAATATCTACTTGTTTGGCAACGTTCAAAGAAGCTAACTGGTTTTTACCACATCTGAGACATTACATGGTAGAGCATGAAGATCAGAACGATAACTGATTGTGGGTGACAGATATTCAGTGTTTGTCCTGTGTCAGGCACTGGACCCACACGCTGCTTCCAACGTAGAATTCTGTCAGTAATAGTCTTGTCCCCACTTTAAAGAGGAATAAACTAAAGCTTTGAGGTTTAGTGATTTTCCCAAGATCACGGTTTATTTCACTCAGTCGTGCCCAACTCTTTGCAACGCCGTGGACTGCAGCATGCCAGGTTTCCCTGTTACAGAGTTGGATAATAATGAAGATGGAATTAGAATCCAGGTCTGTCTGTGGTATGCATTTCTAAAATCGCTGCTTCCCATACTTAGTTTAGGAGCACTGCAAGCTTAATTTATTATTTTGTCAACTAATCTGAAACCCAAGTCTCCAAAAGGGAAATACCTTCTTCATATGCAAATGATATAATAAAAACTTAGGGCTTCCCAGGTGGCACAGCGGTAAAGAATCCACATGCCAATGCAGGAGACTCAAAAGAGGCGAGTTTACTTACTGGGTCAGGAGCATTCCCTGGAGAAGGAAATGGCAACCTGATCCAGTATTCTTGCCTGGAAAATTCCATGGACAGAGGAGCCTGGTGGGCTACAGTCCATGGGGTTGCAAAGAGTCAGACACGACTGAGCACACGCACATATATGCACATAATAAAAACTTAGTCCCCAAACATAGGAAGCAGAACTCTACATGCCACACACTGAATATTTGTGTCCTCCTAAAATTCATATGTTAAAACCTAATGCCTGATAAGATGGCATTAAGAGGCAGGATGTTTGGAGTAATTAGGTCATGAAGGTCCTTATGATATGGTTACCCACTCCAGTATTCTTGCCTGGAAAATCCCATGGACAGAGGAGCCTGGTGGGCTGCAGTCCACGGGGTCACTAAGAGTTGGACACCACTGAGCAACTTCACTTTCACTTTTCACTTTCATGCATTGGAGAAGGAAATGGCAACCCACTCCACTGTTTTTGCCTGGAGAATCCCAGGGACGGTGGAGCCTGGTGGGCTGCTGTCTATGGGGTCGCACAGAGTTGGACACGACTGAAGCAACTTAGCAGCAGCAGCAGCAGTGTCCTTTTAAGGGGGACCCCAGAGAGCTAGCTAGCCCCTTTCACAATGGGAAGTTACAGAGAAAAGACAGTCATCTGTGAACCAGGAAGGAAGTCCTCCCCATCCAGTGAAACTGCCGGTGCCTTGACCTTGGACTTTCAGTCTCCAGAACTGTAAGGAATAAAATTTGGTTGTTTATAAGCCCCCCAGTTTATGGTACTTTGTTGTAGCCACCGAAAAAACTAAGACCTTGGGATTACATTGAATGAGGCAACAACAGCACAATAGTACAAAATAATCTCTCTAAGCACCTTGTGACTCTAAGTGGCAATGACTTTCAACTGTGCAAGTCCCTGGGGAAGGAGTCCTCACATTGCCCTAATGGGCTTTTGGAAACTCAGGGTTCAGTTTTTCTCCTTTTAAAGAAAATAGTACAAGTTATGGTCAGTTTGCTCCGATACATTTAACAAGCTGGGTGTTAAAAAATGTAATTCTGGGAAAACATTAAGTATAGAAACACTGTTATTGGTTGCCAATGACATCATTATTTATGATAATAAGCAGCCAGTAATAGCCACTCTTTCCATAACTGACTGTTGACATACCAGGTGGTCTAACCTTTCCTGTCCAGCCTCACCAGGAAAAGAGTATAAGTGTAGCATCTAAAGTCACTGAGGAAGGACGGAGAGTTCATTGGGAGCTTCGGAATCATATAGACCTGAAATTTCTTTTTTCTAATTGGAATATAGTTGCTTTACAATGCTGTGTTAGTTTCTGCTGTACAGCAAAGTGAATCAGTCACACATACACATGTGTGTGTGTGTGTGCTCAGTCACTTCAGTCATGTCTGACTCTTTGCAATCCCATGGACCATAGCCTGCCGGGCTCCTCTGTCCGTGGGATTTTCCTGGCAAGAATACTAGGGTGGGTTGCCATGACTTCCTCCAGGGGATCTTCCCAACCCAGGGATGAAACCGGGGTCTCCTGCATTGCAGGCAGATTCTTTACTGCTGAGCCACAGGGGAAGCCCACATATAGGTCCCCTTAGATATGGGATTTCTTAATGTCTCCAAAAAGATTCTTCTTCATGCAGTTGTTAGAATGAAATAATTGATGATACCTACAGTGCATGGTATATTAAAAAATGTTCAGTAAACAGTAGCCATTAATACAGGATTATTTTCTACTTCCTGTCATCTGTTAGGACATAAAGACTATGGGGAAATTAAAACACAAAGTTAACACCTAAGGGCACGTTTAATGAACCCGTTCCTTTGGTTTTCAACTGTGAGTCTCTTCATGCTCAGCTAAGAAACTCATCCTCAGCTTTATTTATTTTTTTATTAACTTTTTATTATATTTTGTGGTCTAACCAATTGACAATGTTGTGATAGTTTCAAGAGAACAGCAAAGGGACTCAGCCATACATATACATGTATCCATTCTCCCCCAGGCTGCCACATAACGTTGAGCAGAGTTCCATGTGCTATACAGTAGGTGCTTGTTGGTTATGCATTTTAAATATAGCAGTGTGTACATGTCCCTCCCAAACTCCCTATAATCCTCAGTTTTAAAAAGAGCTTCAGGTCATGCCTCTAGCCCACCATCCAGATGCTCAGACAAAGAAGGTTGGAGTCCATGAGCACACATTCAGAAATCAGGAGTCACAGCTGATTTCAGACCACCACGTGTTACTAACACTGCTTGGGTGAACAGTCAAAAGCGCCCCACTGCTGAGGGTGCAAGCTTCCTGTGAATTAGCACAACTAATTTCACACACACTGATGAAATCCACAAGTTGATTTGTATCACCTCAGAAATTAGGAAAGGAATGTTTCCTTCAGAACCTTTGAAGATCAACTATAAGTCCCTTATGGGACAAGAAATGTGATTTTTAAAAAATGTCCCTGTTCCTGGCACAGCACTGCTGCTGCTGCTGCTGCCACTGCTAAGTCGCTTCAGTCATGTCCGACTCTGTGCAACCCCATAGATGGCAGCCCACCTGGCTCCACTGTCCCTGGGATTCTCCAGGCAAGAACACTGGAGTGGGTTGCCATTTCCTTCTCCAACGCACGAGAGTGAAGAGTGAAAGTGAAGTCGTTCAGTCGTGCCCTACTCTTCGCGACCCCATGGACTGCAGCCCACCAGGCTCCTCCGTCCATGGGAGTTTTCCAGGCAAGAGTACTGGAGTGGGTTGCCATTGCCTTCTCCGGGCACAGCACTAGACATCCAATAAGATCATAAATATTTGATCAAGAATGGGCTCAATGAAAAATTGGATCAGACTGTAATGTCAGTTTTTATAGAAGGGACCCAGATTCCATCTATCTTACTGCTCTACCATCCTTAGAAAGATGGACACTGGTACTCCAGGCACTGAATCTGCATTCTAGATAACTGAGAGGAAAAAGCAGATAGTAGAAAGGAAGGAGTCAAGGGTGCTTCCTCCTCTTAGAAGTCATTCTTGAAGTTCCAAGTGGCACTTATCCTTGGATCTCATTGGCTAGGAAGTAGTCACATGACCACACTTAGCTGTAAAGGCAACTGGGAAATGCAGACTTTTAGCTGGGAGGCAATGTATGAAGCCACAAAGCAGAGTTCTTTTTCTAAAAGAGAAATAGATACTGGGAGGCAACTAGCACTTTTTGACATATATGGTAGGTAGGTTACTATAATTAGATAATTAATTAATTAAATCATTCATTAAACAAACATTATTGAAATTTAAACATTCCTAGATACCAGATACTGATCTAGGTATTAAGTGAATAAAGATAACACATGGCATCTATTATTGAGAAACTCACTGTCTAGTACATAAGGCACTATTAAGGTGATTAGGCAGCAAGTCCTAATATTTCTCAAATCCATGCCCTCCCTTCATCCTGTACCATATCCAAGTTTCAGCCTTCATCTGGTTCTACTGAGCCATCTTATTCTGGTCCAGTAAACAACTTCTGAATTTTCTTTTTCTCCTTAAAGCTTCCTGCTTTAAATTCATCGTGTGGCCCATCACATCTAGATAGAACCTGCATTCTTTCACTTGCCACATATTGTGTGGCTCACTGACCTCTCCAAGCACAATGACCCACTACCCCTGCCCTGAACTTGCCCACAGATAACACAGAGATAGTTTGGGAGCACAGCCAGTGTCAAGATGCTCTCATCTCCACATCTTTCATCCTTCTTGGTTCCACCTAACGCACTCTTTTCATGCATCTATCAGATTATCACCTGATCATTATTCAAGACACAGCTAAGTAATCATCAACTCTAGCAGGACTTGCTGTCCCCATCTCCTTCCTCCATCCATAGCTAGGCCCTAACTTTCTGCTTCCTTAGCAGCCCCTGTGCATATATCTCCATATACTTATATCTCCACATTGCACTGATCTGTGTTACTTTTCCATTCTCAATTCTGTCTTTTTAGTATTCCCAGTGCTTGCACATTTTGGCATCCATTCCTTCCTTTCTTCATTCAAGAGGACCTCTATTAACAAGTTAGATCGATCTCCTACTCTCTGCTATTGCTGTTCAGTTGCCAAACCGTGTCGACTACATGGACTGTAGCCCACCAGGCTCCTCTGTCCATGAGATTTCCCAGGCAAGAATACCAGAGTGGGTTGCCATTTACTTCACCAGGAGATCTTCCCAACCCAGTGAATGAACCCACATCTCCTGCTTGACAGGTGGATTCTTTACCACTGAGCCACCTGGGAAGCCCATTTTAGCATCCATTCCTTCCTTCATTCATTCAAGAGCATCCATTCCTTCCTTCCTTCATTTAAGAAGACCTCTATTAATAAGTTAGATCAATCTCCTACTCTCATGGACCTTATAATTTTAAAGGCACTTATTAAGAGTTACGAGAAAAGAAGGAATGAAGAAGAGGGAAGGATTGAGGGAAGAAAGGAGGGAGGGAGGCAGAAAAGAAGAAAGGAAAAGGAGAGAGGAAGGAAGATGAAAAGGAAGAAAGAAAAGAGAGAGGTAATTAAATGTTAAGTCAGCCCTCTAGTGCACCAAATTGCTTTGCCTCCAGACAGTGCCTAAAATATTTGAATGCTGTTGTCCCATTCACCTTAATTCTTCTCTTCCCTAACTTAAAAAAGTACTTTTGGACTTATTCCCCCAACACTTTTTCTAATACCACTTTTGCGCTTAGCTCTTCATTTTGAAATTGCCCCACTTTCCAAGCTTGATTCTCCTAATAATAAACATTTCTCCTAGAAGATCTAATCCTTTTTGCATTTTTTAGAAAGATGAAACTTAAGCATATCAGTAATTGGCAATAAACAGAAAGCCTGGAAGTTCAAAGGTCTTTTGACTTTTGAGGGGCTCTCTAACACAAGCCCCTTCTAAGGAACCTAGACAGGAATGTTAATTACTTAAGCAAAGTCATGCATGACACACACTCACACCAAGTGTCTGGTCAAACTTTAACAACAAATGTAACTTGAGGTCTCCGGCTCATCTTTCTGCTAAACAGGGTTCCTGGATTCAAACAGGATTAGTGAGACAGACCTGTTCCTATTCAAAAATAAACCATTACAGAAAGCCCAGCATTTTATTCCAGTGGCTGATGGAGTTTCATGAATCCCTTCAGCTGCACAAACTAAGAACTTCTCCCTTGATGCTCTTGACCACAGGGCCACCACTAAGAAGTTTAATAGAGCAGCCATTCCAGGCACGCCTTTTGCTTTGATGAAGCAGGAAGATACCTTTATCATGATGTGGCTGTGTCAAGATCTCCCATCAACAAAAGATCTCTTCATGAAGGAAATCCATACTTTCTCTCTGGATCAAAGTACTGAATGTTGTTATTTATTCATTCGACAAACAGTAACAAGGATCCGCCTTGACATAAGAAGCAGGTGGTAAAATCCCTGCCCTGCTGTCAAGGAGCTCAGCATCTGGTGGGGGAAGGCAGTCAGCATTAACACTGATGACTCAGTCTGATAAACTGACAGCAAGGCACTTGAGGGACTGTGAGCTTAGATGGGAGACACTAATGGCAAAGAACTAGAAAAGGCTTCTTGCAGGAGTGATGCTTGAACTGGGTCATTTACAATGGGCACTGCATGCTAGAGATGGGGCTAGAGAAGACATATATATGCAGATGGGGAGGACACTTCAGGCAGAAGGGGCTGCCCGTGCAAGTGTCTGGACTCATTAAGGGATACAATGAATCCAAGGAAGGGGACTCAGTGCTGTTGGAAGGTAAGAAGTGGGGAATGTAAGGAAGGCATTGGGAACTGGCACTGGAATGGTAAGCTACTGATTCCGAGTTCCTTAGATAATATTGCTTCACTTAGTAAACCCACTGCCTAATTGTGCCCAGCAAAGAGAAGACACAGAACATGTAAGCTCTGAAGGGTAGTTTTGGGAACAGAAACTTTGAATGTGTGATATGCTTCTACATTATGACCAAGAACTACACCAAGAGTTCTCTGATCATTCAGAAAGGAACAGTTTATGATGAGATCCTCAGGAGGAAGGTGGCAGAAACCCAGATGATGGGAGAGAGCAAAGAAATAAATTTAAGCTACTTCATGTCTCTGTTCTGAGCAGCAACTACTATTCCATATGTGTCAGCACTTGGTGAAATGAGAAATCCAAGACATGGATCAAACCACATGAGACAGAGACAGTGGGCTGCCTATCTGGAATCAACTCTTTCCTTATTCCTTACTAACAGGACTCCAGTTCAGCTAGATACAGCTATATGACAACTTCCGGCCAATAAGATAGAAATACAAGTGTTACTTGGGATGTAGTGAAAGTCCTAGGAAAGTAGACAACTGACATATGCCTCATTTGTCCTTTACCTTCTACTTTTCCCTGCCTGGAACATGATGTGATGAAGGAAACTCCAGCAGCCATCTTGTGAACCTGAGGATGGAAACCACGTGCTGTGGATATAGCAGATACAGATGGAGCAGAAAGTCCTGATAATGCCATGGAGCCTCCATATGAACCACGGATCATCACCTACTTTCAGGCTTCTCCTAGGTAAGAGAATACAACTTCAAATTGTAAAAGCTACTATACTCAGGTTTATCCTAACTGATCAGCCATGTAATTCTACTCTCTTTTCCTTTCTCTGGTCAAAGAAGAAATGCTGATCCTTTCTGAAAATGTACTTCTCTTACTTGGGACTAAGAATATGCACTTACTGAAAAAATGTGCACCTGGGAACACTCATTTGCCATTGCTGCTGCTCCTTCCCCTGAAACCACAGTCACATGCTTCTGTTGTCGAAATTGTCAAGCAAAGGCTAAAAAGTATAAGGGAAAAATGGGCAGCACTTCTCAGCTGAGGGCCTCACAAGGAGAGAGAAGCTCTTGATGGGTGCACTGTTGCTTGTGTACTAGGTGGCAAGTAAAGGAATTTGCAAAGGAAGAGGGAAAAAAATCAGAGCAGAGAGCATGAAATGTCTTTCAGACATAGTTGCATAATCATAAACAATTCTACGCCAATCAATAAGATAAGGAGTAAATAAACCTTGATAGAGCAGTATGACAGAATTCTGAACAGTTGTTAGAGGGATGAGGTAGGTGTTCTTTTAAGTGCTGCAAGGGAAAGATCATCAAGGGATATTAATCAGTGACAAAACAAGTTCAAAACAGTCTTAGAGAAAAGTGAAATGAATGAATGAGCGGTTAGAATGACTGACAGATAAACTGACTCATGCAGTGGATACAGTGTTTTGAAAATATGCTTTCTATTTCCTTCTCAGCAGCTGTCTCACGATTATGACCACAGGAGATAGGGGGAGTAGGGTAGGAGGAGAGGATGTAAGGGGAGCCCCCACCCTGCTGCCTTGGGGAAGTATGAGGAGAAAGAAGAGGCTTGTTGGCATCATGGACCTTCATCCCCAGCAATGGGCTGGAATTCCACAAAGGTGAAGGAGAACAGAGTTAGGCACTTTAGGGAGAAAGTAAAAGCCGCTCAGAGAAGGTATTACACTTCTTGCCAGGAACTCTTGGAAGGCAGGGGGACAGCCACACCCAGAGGCCCTGTCATGACATGAAATCGCAACAGCACAGTAACACTGGCACCTCTGAACTGCAGGAGGGCATTCCAAGCTGTCAGTGACTCTCAGGAAGATGTTGCAGGAGGCAGCAATAGACAGTAGACAGGGGATAGTATGTGTGTAATGATTTTTAATCTAAGTAACATTTCCACCAAGAGAACTGCTTACAGGTTCACCAGTCACAGACTTCTTCAACAGACACCAGCCCATGACTGGACCAGCCAAACCCAAAGCAGAGGACGTGGAGAAGCCAGGGCTTGAATCCAAGTCTATTTCCCCCTCCAGGAAGGAGGCAAGGCTGAGCAAGATGAGCTAATTAATAAAAAAAGAGATTACATTTTCTTAGCACATCAGAGTATAGTGTTTTCAACTTCAATATATTTGCATATGCATTCTTAAAAGTTCTGGAAGGATAGCCAAGAAAATGGTACCCATTTTGACCTTTAAGAAATGGGACTGGGGAATTAGGGGAAGAGTGGGAGCAGCCTTCTTTCTTAGATTTATACTTTTCAGAGAGATTTGAATTCTTTTACCACTGCCTTCTATTATTTTTTAAATGTTTGAAAATGAGTTTTAAAACTGTATTTCTCTGTGGAGTTGGTTCCACAAGCTTTTTCCACAAAGTACCAAGATGTTGACAAGCAATTCATAAAGTAAATACAGGACAGTGATACAGGACCCCTCAGATACACTGAATTAGTGGGAGTTAAGAGAATTGGGGTGGAATTCGGGCCACTGCCTTGAGCCTGTCTGATAATAAACAACAGCCAATGTTACTGAATCATTACTAACGTATTAGGTGCCACATTAAACATTTCACCTATATTAATTTGTCTTCTTTCTCAACTACCTAATGAAGTAGATTCAGGGACTCTGGGTACAGATCTGGGAGTATTTGTTCTTGGGTCCCTTTCAGCTTCCTGAGGGCCATGCTCTGTTGATCAGTGATGCTCTTCCCTCCTTAGGAATAAATTTTGCCTTTCTGATGTTGGCAGTGATCAGGCTGATGAGAACCAGGCATCCCACCAAAACGATGCAGAAAGAACTTTTCTAGAGATGAATTCATGCTGGGCCTGGGTCTAGATGCCCTCTTCATGCCTTCAGAATATCAGTGAGAGTTCCTTTTCCTTCAGTAATCATCTCATCCAAGCTCCAGACTGCACATGCCCTAGGATGGCTGGCATCACCAGTACTAAAACCACCGTCAGGAGCCAGGGTGCCCACAGAGCCAGGATAGTAGAGCATGTCACAGGGATGCAAGGACAGCTGGACCTGCCCTTCTGCCTTCTCTCACGACACAAGTACTCAATGACCAAAGTACACTGTCCTAGGACTCAGTTCAGTTCAGTCGCTCAGTTGTGTCAACTCTTTGCGACCCCATGAACCACAGCATGCCAGGCCTCCCTGTTCATCACCAACTCCCGGAGTCTACCCAAACTCATGTCCATTGAGTCGGTGATGCCATCCAACCATCTCATCCTCTGTTGTCCCCTTCTCCTCCTGTCCTCAATCTTTCCCAGCATCAGGGTCTTTTCAAATGAGTCAGCTCTTCACATCAGGTGGCCAAAGCATTGGAGTTTCAGCTTCAACATCAGTGCTTCCAATGAATACCCAGGACTGATCTCCTTTAGGATGGACTGGTTGGATCTCCTTGAGGTACCTTTCTCAAGAGTCTTCTCCAACACCACAGTTTAAACGCGTCAATTCTTCGGCACTCAGCTTTCTTTATGGTCCAACTCTCACACCTACACATGACTACTGATGTCCTTCAAAACCAGGCTTGGCTGCTTTTCTAGCTGAGAGGTCCCTAAGTAACAGTTTCTTTATCGCTGAACTTGGGACAACAGCAGGAAGTGAGGCTGTCATGAGAAAGTATTGATATGTAACCCTGTAATGCACACAGTGATATACACTGTAATGTACATAGGAACATGCAGGCAGAAGGAAGTACAATTACTATAGCTATTATAAGTATGTATGACCCGCTTGTCTCAGAGCCTCAAATGCTAAGCTGCTCCTCTAGATCAGATCCAGCAGAGGGGAGGGACATAGAGGGTGGAGGAAGGAGCGTGAGAAGACCACACCATTTCCCACTTTATTCCAGGTCTGTTAAGGATGTAACATGCACGAAGCTTTCTTCTGGTCCTGAGGGAAAGATGGAATTTTGGCATTTTTAGTTTCCCTCCAAAAAAAGAAAAAGAAACAGGAAAACAGGAAGCCAGCTGAATTTATTCCTCCTCCTCTGATTTATGCGCCCCCCCCTTTAGCTCACAATCATTGTTTTTCAATTAATAATTTAACTGTCTCTCTTGAGAAAAAGGAGGGATAACTTATCTATTTTTAAAAAGAAAATAAGTCCAAAGGGTAAAGAATCTGCCCTCATTGAAATAATTCTCTTTAGAAAAGCTATAAATAAGATTTCTGATTCAAAATTGAGATAAGATTATCTGAAGGAGATGGGAGGGGAAAAAAAGCTGCCAAAGAAAAAAATTTATGCCTACATTAGCAAACTCCCTAAAAGGATTAGTTCTTTTCAGTTAAGAGGATTTTTTCTTTCTTTAAAAGGCCTCTTCTTAATTAAAAAAAAAAAAAAAAGGTAAAATTAATATCTGTAAACTCTTTCAGACATGTGAACTTCATTTCACTTAATCTGGGGTTCCAATCTCTTCCAAAGTCCTTCTAACTGCCTGCCAAACCTCTCCAGGGTGACCCACACTCACTGTCCTCACTTGTCCCAGTCTCACCCTCTGCAGACCAGCCTCTGCTCACCCCCATCCCTCACCACTGAGAGCCTTCCCCATGATAATGAATCACCAATCCATTCCCCTTGGACCCTCAGGACCTGACACAGCTGTCCACTGTTCCATCCCTCAACCTATATCAGTCCCCTTTGCCTGCTGGTCGCTAAGTCATGTCCAACTCTTTGTGGCCCCATGGACTGCAGCATACCAGGCTTTCCTGTCCTTCACCATCTCCCAGAGTTTGCTCAGATTTATATCCATTGAGGCAGTGATGTTATCTAACCACCTCAGCCTCTGCTGCCCTCTTCTCCTCCTGCCCTCAATCTTTCTCAGCATCACAGTCTTTTCCAATGAGTCAGCTCTTCATATCAAGTGGCTTGTATCAGAGCTTCAGCTTCAGCATCAGTCCTTCCAGTGAATATTCAGGGCTGATTTGCTTTAGGGCTGACTGATTATCTTAGACCTGCTGGTCTAACTTTCGTATTTTTTCCTTAACTTCTTAAATCCTCCCATTGCCATAACAGAGAGTCTTACTAAAGTATGAAAGTCCAACTCCTAACTCCTGTCTTAACCTTTTTCTCCATGATCTCACCCATCCTAAGGACTTTATTTAATACTACCTTGGCAGAGACTCATAGCTGGCTTGAACACTTCATCCAAAATAATAGAACTGTACCTAGGAATCTGGCTTCTCAGAAGAAAGCTGCATTTCCCAGTCTCCCTTGTAACTATCTGTGATTCTGTGACCAAGTTTGGTCAGTGGAATGTAAGAAGTGTGTATGCCCACTTTTATCCCCATCTCCCCTTCCCTCTGAATGGGCTGCAAGCACGCAGATAAACCATCTTGGACCATGAGCATGAGGACTACAAATTAGTAAAGGCGGAGACACAACAGAAGAGACCGAAAAGCCCCAACTGGCTTCTGCTCTGACTTCTCTTACATAAGCCACTGTTACTTGGGGTCTTTGCTACAGCAACCCGGTCCTGACTAGTACTCTGTCACAATGATGGTTATACTAAACTCAAGTGTTTAGTTCAGTCTCATTCCTGGGATCCACTGTATCTTCCCCAATTTAGAGACTCTCTCTACTCAGCTACTACCACAGATTCAACGAAGTAACTTCTTATCTATGATTTCTTATCCAGTCCACTTTCTTCCCAGTTCTTTTTTTTGAGGGAGGGAGGGAGGGGCAAAATATTTCCCTATTTTCTGTTCTGAAAACCTTCAGGTTATCTTTGAATGCACTCTTTCCTTCTGGTCCCTCTTTCTATTTAAGGTGGTCTTCCAAAGCCCCTCAAAGCTATCTTCTGCTCTACAAAACCCCACCCTCACCCTGATGAAGGCCCTTGTGGCAAATCTCTGCGGCCACAGTAACCACTCCCTGCCTCCAGGGTCCCCATCTACTGCAATTCAGCACGAGTTACCATTTATTGAGCACCTCGCCTGGGCTTCTGCTGGGGCTCCTGCTAGGTCTTAATGCTAAGCTCTGCCTAACCTACTGGATCCCTACAGACCCAATCTGAAGTCAGTCTGGGCCTCTGATACCCAATATTCTCTCCTTCCCTAGACTCCTAAAGCACTGTCCATCCAAAGGCTGCCCACTGCTCTTAGAATGAAAAGCAGATTCCTTACCAAGGGCCTCCATTACCTAGTCCTGCTCTCTTCCATCTCTAGCACCTCTCTCAGGAAGACCAGGCATGTTCCTGCTTTGGGTCTTTGTATTTGCTGTTCCACTACCTGGAATATTCCTCCCCCCATATAGCCCACTCTCTTACCTCCTCTACATGTCAATTCAAATGGAAAATGTGAGAGAGGCCTTCCTTCCTCACCCCTGATAAAACAGCAAATGCTCCCACCTCTTCCCACCCCCACCCCCTACGCATACACTCTGTATCCCCCTTGGCTGACTACTTTTCACCACCTGGCACGTGATATATATATTTCTTCATTTTCTGTTCTTTTCCACTGGAATGGAAGCTCCACTAGGACAGGGACTCAGTTTCTTTTTTGGTTGTTAGTGGATGTTACTCAATGAATTAATATTGAATGGACGAACCAATGAATGAATGAATGAATCTAGCACCACACTCCCCCTTGAGCCTAGGTTTTCATACCAATTTTCATTTTTCCTTTAGGTTCTTCTGAGTTCCTCTGTACTACAGCACATTTGTATTCTATGTTGCCAGGAACAGATCTAGGCTTCGTGGAGCCTGAAGCTTATATAAACAGGGGTGGGTAGGTATGTGGTATGTGTCTTTAAAAAAAAAAAAATGGCAGAAATATCATCAAATCTGTGAACTTAGTTAGAGGAGATCACCAATCATCACGGAAAAGGATGATAAAAATATAGTAAAGAGCCCTCATCAAACAAACAATGAACATCGTTAAATTTACTGGAAAGTCCTAGCATCTCTAAAGATGGTCTATGGAATAAAGCTCTAGGACAGAGCCAAGAGCATCACCTGCATCACTTTCACAGAGATCCTTCTCCACACAGTCCCTCTACCTGCTTCACTCTCTCCAGTCTTCAGATGGCACTGGCCTGGATACTCTCTTCAGTCCCCACCATTACCCTGCTATGTTTTCTTCATGTTCCTTCTCATTCACTGATGTGATCTTTATTTTCATATGATCTTTACTAATATTTCTTCTATTCATTTCTTGCCTGTCTTTCCCACAAGAATGTCAGCACATTAGAGACTTTGTCTAGCTCAACAGTGCATGGGGCCTGGAACAAGGTTTGCCACACAGGCATGCTCTGAAAAGATTTCCTGCGTAATAAAATGGGCCCAACAGCCAACTACATTCTTTAAACACCCAAATGATAAATAGGATCAGGGCAAGGAAACCAGGTGGTTAACTGTCCTCTTTTCCATAACTTCTTGTGACCTCTCAGAAGATGGGTCATGACCATTCTATGGCTAATGACAAAGACAACAAATCACTTAATGCCTCTCACTGGGTCTCTTCTATTTCTAACCTTAAAAAGTTCAGCAGAATACTCAGAACTTCTTGCTCAGAAAGGATGCAAAGTTTGGGACTTTATTTCATGTACTATCTTTGGAAATGCTAGGACGTTCTAGTAAATTTAGTGACATTTATTGTTTGTTGATGAAGGCTTTTGGCTGAATTTTCATCATCCGTGATGAACAGTGATTTCTCCCAACTAAGTTTAAGGCTTTGATAAAATCTCAGTGCCATTTTCTGCTTCCTTCAGTCTGACTTAGGAATAGTTTAACCCCTGTGGGGCATCCCTCATTAATTCCTTGGAAAGTGTAGGAGATAGCTCACTAGTTTCCAAATTGGTCTATCCTCGAATTCACCTCTGATGCGTGCAATTACATTTGAGAGGCTTGGCTTAGACCTATTTAACCAGAATCTCCGGAGGTTGGCAAAGTATTCTGTGTGTTTAACAAGTAGGCCAGATGATTCTGATGGATAGCCAAGTATGGAAACCACTATGCACATATTAAGAGATGAAGCTACATGAAGCCATCTTCAAGATAGTTACAGGACAAAGGTCAAAACAACTGGATCAACTCAGGAAAAATAAGTACGCTTATGAATGTTGTCTAATGAAAAACAAAAATATCCATCACCACTGCCAACACACACACATACACACACACACACACAATCTCCCTTGGTCTGTACAAGTTGGGCACTAGTTGGACTGGGGTACTGAAGGAGGAGAATATTACTAGGGTCCTCAAATTCCCAGGTTATCCCCTTTAAGAAACTTAAGCACTTCTAGAAATGATATAAAGTCTTTCCATTTTTAAGAGAATGAAACAGACCACTGAAGGAGTGAACCACGAAGTTCTTAACCCCTAGAAGAATTCTAGCAGTATCAAAGATTCCAGACAGGTCCTGGGACGGTTGTCTAGGCCATGGTGGAGTGCAACAAAAGAGAATAGCACTGCAATCAGAATTCCTGCTGTGTTAACGTGGGCAAGCTGTTTCACCGTTCCAAGCTTCAGTTTTTCTTCATGTATAAAATGGGCATAAAACCAGGCTATCTCACAGAATAAAATAAGCTCGGGTTTGTACACTAGACACTATTCAAATGTATCTGTTTCTTCTCCCCACCGATCCAAAGCCAGGCTCAAATCTTACCTCCTTGCTGGAACCCTCCCCCTTTACCTCAGCTCAGAAAAAAAAAATTCTTGTCTCTGTGGGCACAATGAAAGCAGTTCCTCAGGGGGCAGGTAAAGAGTAATTGTTGATCAGTGAAAATCACTGCATGAAACTGAATCTGGATCTGATTTTACTTATTTTGGCTTTCCCCTCCTCCATGCTCTTGACTCGTCATAAGCCCTTTCTCTATTAAACTCCCCACTCCTGCCTTCGTCTTGTGGAAAGGTTCATACTTGGGCAAGGGTTGATAAACTCATATACATTCCCTGCAATTCTACATCGAACACTGAGTTCTGCATTGTTAGTGAAGGATAATTCATTCACACACCGTGTGATGTCACAGAACACGTCATGTGTTATACTGCAACAGTAATAATTTCTTCATTGTGTGTGTTCATCCGTGTTCCCAGACTTCATGGCCACTTTTACCTTGAATGTCTACCAGGCATTAGGTCTAGTACTGACTGTATGGCAGTGAAAAAATCAGACAAAAATGTCTACCTTTAAGGAGCTTACGTCCTCTGAAAGTATCATTTTTCCCATGATATTATCACTATCAGTCACTTATCAGGAAAATAAATCTTCCTCTCAGCTGGACTCAGAGGTTAAATCTGTGTGTGCTCAGTTGCTCAGTCACATCCAACTCTTTACGACCCCATGGGCTATAGCCCACCAGACTTCTCTGTTCATAGGATTGCCCAGGGAAAAATACAGGAGTGGGTTGCCATTTCCTACTGCAGGAAATCTTTCTAGCCCAATGCAAAAGGCATGGGTTCGATCCCTGGGTCAGGAAGATCCCCTGGGGAAGGAAAAGGCAACCCTCTCCAGTATTCTTGCTTGAGAAATGCCATGGACAGAGCAGCCTGGTGGTCCACAGTCCATGGGGTTGCAAAAGAGTCAGACATGACTTAGCGACTAAAACAACAACAAATAAAACATATACAAAAAACAGAAAAAGTAAAGGATGAGCTGAGCTAAAATGTAAGTATAAATATGAGTTTTAATACTTCTTTTTTTTTTTGGTTTATTTTTTCCTTTTGTTATCCCAGTCAACCATCTTGCACAAGTCTAGGAAATGATTTTCAAATTCCAGGTCAGTCACTGACTACCTGTGTGAACTTGGACAATTTCTGTGCTTTTGTTTTCCCTGAAAATTGAAAAGTAAGATTTGGAGTGAGAACAATACCTATCTTGTCATGCTACTGAAAGGGTTAAAATGAGATTATTTAGTTAAGAGACTTATTCCTGGCATATTATAAACACTCATAATAATAGCAAGTGTTATCAGTATATTATTATTATTTCTAAGTGGTCTCTGTTCACAAGCACAATTTTGGAAGACAGACAGTGTGTCTCCTAATGCAAGACTGTAAAGGGTGGAGGACACGCTTCTCAGCCATCGTATCAGGTGTCAAAAGGGCCAAGGGTTCAAGACCCAACTGGGGATCAGATTCTCCATTGTAACAGATGCAGGGAGATCATTATGGTACACAGTATTTGTTCCCATTGTAAATCTTCTTGTTTTGACCCCCAGGAAGGATTTCTGGCTGATGCCAGTTCACATAGGTCTCAACTGTCACCTTCAGCCTACTACCCGTCTCCTCCACAGGCTGCCTCGGTCCATGGGGAGCCTGCACTGGAGCTGGCTGGTACACACATTACAGCTTATTAAAGGACATGGAAAAGTGCTCAGGCCCCATTGCAGATCCAAGAGTCATTTTCAAATATCCCTGTATGGACGGGAATGCTTTAAAACTGAAATATGTTTTCCTTGGCAGAAGTACCCCCCATTAGATGCAATTTCTTCCTGACATTTCACAAATTGTTTTATGTCTGTGTTCTCTATAAGGACTGTCCATGGAGGTCAGAACGGAAATTACAGTTCTAAGAATGCTCACATTAGCATACAGGGTAACGTTCAAGGCCCAAGCTAAATATCTCCATCCTGGCCAGCCTGCCAGTGCAATGATTAACAGGTCGGGCTGCCACACAGGGGACTGGACTGGGAGTGCTCCCGGGATGGCTGCTCCTCGGGCCAATGCGGGCAACGTGTGTTTAGTCTATCAGAATATTTACTCAGGACGCCTATCACCGTGGAACCGAGACAGCCGTCTGAGAGAGGGCTGCCTGCATCCCCTGCAGGGCAAGGGTGGGACGAGATGGATCTATTTTTTCACTAGATTTCATTCCCAGCCCTACTCGGCGTCCACTGCCAAGAAAGATTTGGTACACTGGTCAATTGTGGTAGCCTCAGGCGAGCCTGATCCCCAAAAGTAAATCTTCTTGCTCAGTCATGCCTGACTCTTTGTGATCCCATGGATGATAGCCCACCAGGCTCCTCTGTCCATGGAATTCTCCAGGTAAGAATACTGGAGTAGGTTGCCATTCCCTTCTCCAGGGGATCTTTCTGACCCAGAGATCGAACCTGGGTCTCCTGCATTACAGGCAGATTCTTTACTGTCCGAGCTAACAGAGAAGGTCCATAAAGGTGACAGGTCTGTTGAAGGCCAACTATCAACTCTGGGAACCAGGCGTATGGTGGGACTCACCACCTCAACTTATGCCAAGATCATGCTTGGCATCAGGGCACCCCTTCTACCAGTCTTTCTGTCTTGGGTTACACGTGTCTTGAGGAAGCCAGGATTGCCAGTGATAGATACACAGAACTCTGATGTGGAAGACAGGGGTCATGACTTAGGCTCTAGACCTGGGTTTGAATCCCACCTCTGACACTTAATAGCCAAATAAGTCACCGCAATGCTCTGAGCCTGTTAGCCCTTTGGCGTACTTAGTTGCTCAGTCATGTCTGACTCTGCAACACCATGGACTGTAGCCCACCAGGCTCCTCTGTCCAGGGGATTTCCCAGGGAAGATTACTGTAGTGGGTTGCCATTTCCTTTTCCAGTTGTCCCCTATACACAGTGGAAACTATAACATCTTTTGTCAACGACTGCTTTAGACATTAAGTGAGAATAACACACACCAATATGCTCAATAATATGTTGAAAAGTTTGAATGCATTTGATTTTGTGTTGTTGTCAAACCAAGTCAGAGGCAATATAACACAAATTAAGCAGAGCTCCCCCAGCCACTCCCCAAAAAGGTAAACAGACACTGGGAAAAAGAACTGGGAGAAAATTTTAGAAATAGTTATACCTGGAAGAAGTCTCTTCCTGCCCAAATCTCCCTTCCAGACCCCTTTATCTGGTGATAAAGCAGAGAGAAGGAACCAGAAGGCAACTGACTGTTATTATTGTTGTTTAGTCACTAAGTCATGTCCAACTATTTGAGACCCCACGGACTGCAGCATGCCAGGCTTCCCTGTCCTCGACTATCTCCTGGAGTTTGCTCAAATTCATTAGCTAGTATGTTCTGGGAGAGAACTTGAACTTCAAGTGCCTGCCCACACTGCACACCAGTAGAAATGCCATCAGAAGCCTGAGTTAATGACATGTGCTAGAGGCTGACTCTGGACTGTGACAGACAAACTGCTAACAAGCACAAAGAAATAGGCTGAGAATTTTCTGTAGCTAAAGCAAACCTATTTAGAACAGCAGGATACACAGAGGAAGAGAAGGAAGCCTGGGGAAAACAGAGTCTGGGCAGAACAAGAGGGAGATAGTTTTGTTCACTCCATGTGACCTAGAGTGCTTCCCAGTTCCCTAGAGAGACTAGAATTATCATCAGCACCACATTGTAGCTAGAGCTACCTATTAACTGGAACTTCTTGTATTTATGCTAAGGAAGCTCTTTAGTGAATTACATAAAAAATTCAAAACTACATAAAAAATTCATTTGACAATGTGGGTTGGGTTTGTTTCTCAAATTTTAGGTGAGGTACAAAGTGTAATTTTTAATGCAGAAGGTCTACCATCTCAGGGATGAGAATGTGGAAAGAGAAAGCAAAGCTCTAAGTCACACAATTCAGGGCTAAATATGTTTAGAACCAGGACAGTCCTAGTGGGTATGTTTGAAGTAACAAGTAAAGGTGGAAGTGGGAGGGAGAGCGGGGAAGTGGATCTGAGCACCAGTGCCAACCTGGAACTAGAGGGACTAAGCATCAAAGAGCAGGTGAGCCTGCTCACTGGAAATACTCCCTCTCTTTATCCCTGTTTTTCAAGCTACAAGTACACGCTCATTAGCAGATCATTAAATCAATTCTGTGGCTTTCCACCAGCACAAAAAGAAAAAAAAGTGAAACAGTAGTGTACATTCCAATGGAACAGAAAAGAAGAAAAACAAATACTAGATTGAATCACACATAGGAAAGGAAAGCACTGTTCCCTGAAAATTGTGTTTATGTGCAACTGAGTATATTTATGTACTAGTTTGCTATTTTTACTGGGACTTGATTTTTTTTAAGGTCATGGTCCAAAAAGTTTGAAATCCACTGGTTTACAAGCCCTTAAGTGGTCTCCAGGTGACATCACTTGAACACTGCCCCAGTTCAGTTGCTCAATTGTGTCCAACTCTTTGCGACCCCATGGACTGCAGAACACCAGGCTTCCCTGTCCATCACCAACTTCTGTAGCCTGCTCAAACTCATATCCATTGAGTCGGTGATGCCATCCAACCATCTCATCCTCTGTCATCCCCTTCTCCTCCTGCCTTCCATCTTTCCCAGCATCAGGGTCTTTTCCAAGAAGTCAGTTCTTTGCATCAAGTGGCCAAAGGATTGGAGTTTCAGTTTCAGCATCAGTCCTTCCAATGAATATTCAGGACTGATCTCCTTTAGGATGGACTGGTTGGATCTTCTTGCAGTCCAAGGGACTCTCAAGAGTCTTCTCCAACACCACAGTTCAAAAGCATCAATTCTTCAGCTCTCAGCTTTCTTTATAGTCCAACTCTCACATCCATACATGACTACTGGAAAAACCATAGCCTTGACAAGAAGGACCTTTGTTGGCAAAGTAATGTCTGTGCTTTTTAATATGCTGTCTAGGTTTGTCATAGCTTTTCTTCCAAGGAGCAAGCGTCTTTTAATTTCATGGCTGCAGTCACCATCTGCAGTGATTTTGGAGTCCAAAAATAAAGTCTGTCACTGTTTCCATTGTTTCCCCATCTATTTGCCGTGAAGTGATAGGACTGGATGCCGTGATCTGAGTTTTCTCAATGTTGAGTTTTAGGCCAACATTTTTACTCTCCACTTTCACTTTCACTTTCATCAAGAGGCTCTTTAGTTCTTCTTCACTTTCTGCCATAAGGGTGGTGTCATCTGCATATCTGAGGTTATTGGTATTTCTCCCGGCAATCTTGATTCCAGCTTGTGCTTCATCCAGCGTGGCATTTCTCATGATGTATTCTGTATAGAAGTTAAATAAGCAGGGTGACAATATACAGCCTTGACGTACTCCTTTCCCAATTTGGAACCAGTCTATTGTTCCATGTCTGGTTCTAACTGTTGCTTCTTGACCTGCATACAGGTTTCTCAAGAGGCAGGTAAGGTGGTCTGGTATTTCCATCTCTTTAAGAATTTTCCACAGTTTGTTGTGATCTATACAGTCAAAGGCTTTGGCATAGTCAATAAAGCAGAATTAGATATTTTAAAACTAGTAGATGAAATTTAAAAGACACTTGCTCCTTGGAAGAAAAGCTATGACAAACCTAGACAGCATATTAAAAAGCAGAGTCACTACTTTGCCAACAAAGGTCCATCTAGTCAAAGCTTTGGTTTTGCCAGTAGTCATGTATGGATGTGAAAGCTGGACTATAAAGAAAGCTGAGCACCCAAGAATTGATGCTTTTGAGCTGTGGTGTTGGAGAAGACTCTTGAGAGTCCCTTGGACTGCAAAGAGATCAAACTAGTTAATCCTAAAGGAACACTAACTAGCACCACACTAAAGTGGATGGTTTCAATATTTTCTTGTGCCTTGCATTCTCAGGCCTTCCAATATGTTTTCTCCTTGATTTCAATGGTTTTCAACCCTGATTCCACAGCAGAATCTCTTGGGATATAAAAAATTAACAATGCCCAGGGTCTACACCCAGCATTGTCTGATTTAATCAGTTGGCTGGGGCCTAGCAAAGTATATTTCTCACAACCTCCCCAGGTAATTCTAACATGCAACTGAGGTTGCGAGCCACTGGATTAGGTCATTTCACCCTTACAACATCCCTGAGGAAAAAGCAGAGAAGAATCAATTATCCCTACTTGAAGGATGACAAAATTAAGATTCAAAGCCATTAGGAGATTTAGCCAAGACTGTATACCTATGTCAGTGTCAGAGCTGAGAAGCCAAGGCTCCTGACCAAGGGTCCAGAGTGACTTCTTCCCTGTGTCCCACACTCACCACTTAACCCAACATCTTCTTAGTCTACCAATGAGAAGACAAGCAAAAGCAATTCAAATCTCAGAATTTCTTTGCACAATCTTTCTCGGAAATGCATCAAATACAAGTCCCTCCTTACTGGAATAACAAAATAGACCACTTAAGTAAATCAAGCCATTTGATAGAGGCCAAGAGAGCTATTGATACTAGTTTGCCTGTCTCCAAGGAACAAAACACTGAAAGGCAAGGGCTTAGAAATGAATGAAAATGTATCCAATGCACAATCAAATGAAAATGTTGTGGGCCCATGGCCAGGGATTATCTGCCAATTGGATCTCTTTCAGCGCCCTAAATTTAACCAGCTGGGATTCTTTTTTTTTTTTTTTTTGCCCTCTTTTTATGTAAGTATCATCTTTTTCAACCTTCTGAAAGGAAGAGATTTCCTTTTAATGGGAAATCTGTATTTCATCATAAAGATGGAACACAATGTGCTTGGTTTAGCCAGTCTCCTGGGAAGTAGGTTCTTTCGTTAGCATACGCTTGGCATAAAAGAAATACTTACATTCCAGCAAGTTTATTTCAGGCATGATTGACTAGAAACTTATATCTGTGGAACTTAAGGTATAATCTCACCTCCATTCCTAACATATTAATAATACTTTATGTTTGTAGATCACACAATCGCTTTTACAAATCAGTATAATCTCTAAATTTCCAACCTGTTCCAAAACACAATGGAGATGAGGCTATGGTGTGTGTGTGTGTGCGCGTGCGTGTGTGTGTGTGTGTGTGTATCTGTGTGTGTATATTGCAGGGAAAGAAAAAGAAAGGGCGAGATTGGAAGAGTAAACCTGGGTATTCATAGTGGTTATGACTGAGTGGGGTTATGAGTATTTTTTTTCTTTTTCTTTATCTGTATTACCATGTGTGTGTTAGTTGCTCAGTCATGTCTGACTCTTTGTGACCCCATGGACTGCAGCCCACCAGGCCTCACTGTCCAGTAATAAAATGCTTTTTTTGTTGTTTAGTCGCTAAGTCATGTCTGATTCTTTTGCAACCCAACGGACTGCAGCCCGCCAGGCTCTTCTGTCCATGAGATTTCCCAGGCAAGAACACTGGAGTGGATTGCCATTTCCTTCTCCAGGGGATCTTCCTGACCCAGGGATCAATCCACCAGCATTGCCAGGTGGATTCTTTACTGCTGAGTTACCAGGAAATCCCATGGACAGAGGAGCCTGGTGGGCTACAGTCCATGGGGTTACAAAAGAGTCAGACATGACATAGGGACTAAACAACAACAAATAAATACTTTAGCACTTTGCTATCTTAAAACAAAACTATTTTAACTGAGAAAGAATAATCGTAAATCACATGTAAAAAGGAGAAATGACCTTACCTGTAATCAGATGACATGGTCAAGGGTCTCCCTGCAAATGTGACCCACCAGCTCAGGTCAATTAACCACAGGGCTCCAGCCTGTTGATCAGAGCTCTTATCTGGCATCCACAGTGCCAATGCTTGCAATTAGCCAAATGAAGTTCTTTCCCGTCCTGCACTTAGCGACCACACTGGGAAGTGGCAAGGGAAACCTGTTCCTCTGTGTACATTTTAAAGACTGTGAAGGCCAGGGGTCCAGCCCTGAGCTACATCCATGCAGAGACCATCTCTTCTGACCTGGGAGGGGCAATTGGGATTGGATACTAGTACCTCGACCTGGGTTGGGCCTCCATTGGGCTTCTTCTGCTCAAAAGCTGTGACAGAGGAGCAACCATCTTCACAGTTAGACTCCAAAGAATGTAAGGAAGGGCAAAATCCTTTGGCAGCATCATTTTATGTGACATGTCTAACTAGTAAGATAATGGTTGGGCTCTGGGGTTGGTATAAAGCACCCATGGAACCACTTCTCTTGTTGAGTCATGGCTGAGAGGGGAAAGGACTCCAGGAGGGGATGTGTCACCTGTTTGCCTATTCATTCACTTCTTCATTCAACAAACATTTCTGAGTAGCCCTCAGGAATGGCTGCTGCAGACAGTCATTACTTTGTGGACCACACAAAGGGCCAAAGAGCAGGGAGAGTGGGAAGTGAAATATAGCTCCACTCACCAGGCTGTGCCTCCAGCAGGGGACTGTGGTCTTCCCAGGAAAGGTGGTCTTTTCTTCATATGAAAGCTGCCCAAGTCTCATGCCTGCAGAGCTGCATCTGGCCAGAGGGAGGGCCTTTTCTAAATTTCACAAACATGTGATAGGAGCTGGCAATGGCTCTGCTCCCAGGGCCATGCACGGGGCTGAGCAATGACAATACAAAGATGAAAACAGCATGACTCTTTGCCCTCAAGAAAATCAATCTAATTGGAGACAGAAAGTGAATAGCACAATGAGGCTCACAATTACTATAAAAATGGTATGCAAAAATCATAACAGAAGCAAGAGAGAAAGAATGCCTATTTAAAAGCAATGTTGATGCTGTTCACAGTGAAAGGTTCAGAAAGAAGGAGGAGAAACAGGAGGAGGAGGAAGAAGAAGGAGGAAAAAGAGAAAAAGAAGGCAAAGGAGAAGAAGGAAGAGGAGAATCATGACCATTTAGCACATCATCCTCTATGTGAAGACTGTTCTTACCAAACACGGGAGCTGAGGCTCAGAAAAGTTGAGTGTAGCTGGTAAAAGGAGGGTGAAGATTCTAAGATTCTGAGTCAGGTCCTTCTATTTCCAAATCCTCGAACTTCCCAAATCATTCTGCTCCCCACTGTTCATTCCATAGACACGTATGGGTCTGTGCCACACTGAGTCAGGAAGGATGCTGGGCACAGGAGATACAGATTTCAGAAGCAGTAGAGGGTCCTAGCTGAGAGCAGAAACTGAGGATAGACTGCCTGGGTTTGAATCCCAGGCCACTGCCAGTCCCTATCATACTTTCGGGAAATTATAGGAAAAAACACTCTCTTTGGTCAGGTGCAGCTCTGGGTTTGAATCTTAGCTTTGCTCCTCATCTTGCCTCAGTTTCCTCCTCTGTAAAATGGAGATAACGTTACCTACCTACTAGGGTACTGGTGAAGATTACATGAGATAATACATGCAAAGTAATTGGAAGAGTGCCAGGCACACAGAAAACACTAGACAAGCTATAGAGAACTGCACAAGCGTTAGATATTAGCAGTATTATTAGTGGTCGGAGAAGGCAATGGCACTGCACTCCAGTACTCTTGCCTGGAAAATCCCATGGATGGAGGAGCCTGGTAGGCTACAGTCCATGGGGTCGCTAAGAGTCAGGCACGACTGAGCGACTTCACTTTCACTGTTCCCTTTCATGCACTGGAGAAGGAAATGGCAACCCACTCCAGTATTCTTGCCTGGAGAATCTCAGGGATGGCGGAGCCTGGTGGGCTGCCGTCTATGGGGTCGCACAGAGTCGGACACGACTGAAGCGACTTAGCAGCAGCAGCATTAGTGGTAGCCATACCATTATCTAATAGGATAGGGAGGGAGGGGGTATGTTTTAAACACAAGCAGCTGGTATATGGGGCATCCCAGGTGGCACTAGTGGTAAAGAATCTGCCTGCCAATGTAGGAGACATAAGAGACTCGGTTTGATCCCTGGGTTGGGAATATCCCCTGGGGGGGCAGGCAAGATAACCCACTCCGGTATTCTTTCCTGGAGAATCCCATGGACAGAGGAGCCTCGTGGGCTACAGTCCATAGAGTCGCACAGAGGTAGGCACGACTGAAGCGACTTACACATGCATGCAGCTGGTATATAGAGCAGAAGGAGCCAAAGACTTGAGATCAATCCAGAGCCCTGGAAGTGAGGAAGTATGTAGACTAAAATATCCCCAAATTTGTCTAAGCTCTTTGCAATTAGAAGGCCTTTCACACACAACGCAAAAAGGACTGTTACTATGTTATCCCCATTTGAAAGGCAAGGAGACTGAGGCTCAGAGATGATAAATGACTTGCCTGGACGACGCCAGTTAAGCAGAGGCAGATGGCTGGGCTCCACTTGTTGACTTTACTGTGAATACTTTTCCTAGAGAACTCCCCCACGCCCTTTTTTAACACAACGGGTCAATTTTCAGCATCTCACCACAGCTGCTCTATCATGTATGTGCTTATTTGTTTCTGAACTACTGAAGAGTATTTGCATACATCATGCCCGTTCACCCCTTCATACTTGAGGATGTATTTTTTAATAATAAGAATACTCCTGAAATTAAAAGTTGGCTAAGTTCTGAAGCTCTAATGCACAGCATGTGATGACAGTCAACAATACTGTATTATATACTTCGAAGGTGCTAATAGACGACATTTTAAATGTTCTACAACAAAGAAATAATAGTAGGTGATATCCATCAATGATTCTTGCCTAAACAATTCTGGGGTTGCAAAATAGTGACTTTTCCAATTCTACTACTTCCCCTACATTTATCAGTTGGCATTACACTATAAGGAAGAGCCCTTTCTTTTTCCCGTTATCTATTTATGTTCCTATCCTCCATCTTCCTATCACAGAACTGACTCACTGATTTTATTCAACGGTTTACAATCTGTCCTTATTTATTTTATCACTCAAATTGTTCCAGATTGGACCAGCTAAATCCCCTTCAAACTGGTTCTTGTATCTTCTTGACATCACCAATTAGTTTGCTTACTTACTGGCACAAAACAGAATGTTCCAGGCTTAATGTGTACCTTCCTAGCTCCAGCAAATGGAATCAGCCTTTTTCTTTCTTTTTCTCAAGAATCCCTGGTTCTTTATGGGGGGAACAGTATAAACTGCCACTTCTATTTTTAGTCTGGTACGTAGTCATTGAATGAATGATTGAATGAATGAAAATCTACCTTCCCTGCAGGACTCATGAATCACTGCAGAGCCAGAAAATCATCATCAGACTCTTCCTGAAAGATGGATCTATCAAAACAGAGCCTCTAATCCACTTCTTTCTGCAGGACACATAAGTCTAGCTCCTAAGCTCTTCCCTTCTCACTCATGCTTTCACCCTTCACAATAAGATGGGTGTAGAAACCTACAGAATCGTCCTTGGTAATTGAGAAAGCACTTAGGTAAGTGAATCTTTCTAAATCTCAGGGATTCTTAGAGATGTGTTACAAGTGAAAGGTTTAGGAAAGAGAGCTGAGTCCACTGACTCAAAACGTACAGGAAAGGGAATGAGAAATGGAGTGAACGTTTGGCACCAGATCCTCTAAGGACACTTAGGGTATTTGTAATTTCTCCCCTATGCTAGGTATTTTCATCTCTTTTTTGGTATATGCAGCTCAGAGCAGTGTAATGTTGCCTTTTCAAGATCACAAAGCTGGTGAGTTGTAAAATCAGAACTCAAATCCAGGACCACCTGATGCCAGAGGATATGTTTTGAAATACAACACAAAAGCCCATTTGATAGACTTTCCTTTCATTTGCATCTTTACTTTTAACCTACATTATTTTTTGGGGGGGGGAATGATAATTTTCTGATTTCTGAATAATAACTTTATATCTGGATGTTTTCTCTCTCATAAAAATAAAATGCAGAATGTATTCCCCCAAATTGTTTATTTGATCTTTGTTTCTCTGGATTTCAGGAAAGAAAAGGAGAGTTTTCCCTCCTTAGACCACCTTTATAAAAATAACAACAAAAAACCCCTATACACTAATATATCCTAACTGTGAGACACATTGGGATCACCTAGGATCTTTAAAAATGTTGACATTCATGTCCCCAGGTGTCTGCTTTAATTGGTCTGAAGCTGAACTGGGTATTGGGAATTTTAAAAGGTCCCCAGATGATTCTAATATGCTGCAAAGTTAGAGAACCACTGGCAGACACAATGAAAATAAAGAAAGGCAATCACTTCTCTAAGGCATTCTGGAAATCAACTCCTTTCCTTTCAGGCTATGATGATACAAGATATTTTAGGAAATGAAATTAAGGCCAAAATTTACTTCTTCATAAAATTATGAACTTTAAAAATAAAATGAAAATTAACAATGTACAAAACCTTAAAGCCTAGCTTAGTGAAAGAAGTGATTAAAATTATGGGCAGAATAGATTCATGGAACAGCAATTAAATTTTTATGGAGCAGGTCAGAGCAGGGACACTGGGAATACAGTGGAGAGCAGGTGGACACACGCAGCATAGATGGAGCCTCTGGAGAAAGTCACCAAGAGGGGTGCTGGGGGGCCCTAGGAGTATGAAGTCAGGTATATGCCCCATGGGATACCATGGAAGGCTTCTTTGAGGAGGTAAAAATTCCAGTTTAGGCTGGGAAGAGAGGGAGTTAAGTCTGGGAGGAGAGATGAATAGAAGCTGCTGGTAGTATCTGAGCAGAAGAGTATTGTGTGTGCATGTGTATGCTCAGTCACTTCAGTTGTATCCAACTCTTTGTGACCCCCTGGACTGTAGTCTGCCGGGCTCCTCTATCCATGGATTCTCCAGGCAAGAATACTGGAGTGGGTTGTCACGCCCTCCTCCAGGGGATCTTCCTGACCCAGGGATCGAACCCACTTCTACGTCTCCTGAACTGCAGGCGGATTTTTCACTGCTGAGCCACTGGGGAAGCCCCAGAAGAGCATTGCGGGGAACCAATTATGACCCTTTTGGATGTCTGAGCCACACTCTACCTGTCTAAATGAATCTAAAGTAAGAGAAGTGACTTAATCACTGGAAGAAGCAACCAGTCAAAATAAACAGCCTAAACAGGTTCTTTTGTAATCTGTCATATGAACATTAAAAACAGGCCAAAAGAATACTAGCTTCCGCCTCTGTCATAGTTCTCTCCTCTAAGATCAGGTATCCCTCACTTTCCAAGGGCACCACAGGACCATGACTTAACAACTGTACTGCCAATGGGGCCTCTTCCCCTCCCCAGTCAGGAGTAGGATTACTGGCTTCTCTCAGTAAGATGCCTAAGATGTCTATCTGAGGCAGCCTGCATTAGAGGGTGAGAAGTGTCACTGCATGTGCATAGGTGGATTTTTTTTAAAAAAAACTTTGATAACATTTGAAGTTAAAACGTGTCTGGGCTCTTGAATGAGCAATTAGTGATTATGGACACAAACATATTAAAAAGGAGAGACATTACTTTGCCAACAAAGGTCCATCTAGTCAAGGCTATGGTTTTTCTAGTAGTCATGTATGGATGTGAGAGTTGAACTATAAAGAAAGCTGAGCACTGAATAATTGATGCTTTTAAACTGTGTTGTTGGAGAAGACTCTTGAGAGTCCCTTGGATTGCAAGGAGATCCAACCAGTCCATCCTAAAAGAAATCAGTTCTGAATATTCATTGGAAGGATTGATGCTGAAGCTGAAACTCCAATTTTAACCACCTGATGCAAAGAACTGATTCTTTGGAAAAGACCCTGATACTGGGAAAGATGGAAGGCAGGAAGAGAAGCGGACAACAGAGGATGAGATGGTTGAATGGCATCACCGACTCAATGGACATGAGTTTGACCAGGCTCCGGGAGTTGGTGATGGACAGGGAAGCCTGGCATGCTTCAGTCCATGGGGTCGCAAAGAGTTGGGCACAACTGAGCGACTGAACTGAACAACCAGGTTGCAGAATGTGGAAGGTCTACCTAGAACAGTATTGGCACATGATAATGATATTCCTGGAGTGGGAGAAGCTCAAATCCACAAGCCTGCCAAGGTTCTGCACTAGCTTCAAATCTCAATCCAGAGCAGGTGTTGGGAACAAGGCTGAGACGGCAACAACGGATGGCCTAGGGTCAACAGAAATTCCATCCAGTAAACATTTCTTGCTCACTGACAAATGCAAAACATTGTGTTAAGCCTCACTGGCTGAGAGCTAGAAAGACAAATGATACCCGACCCTCGCTCTCCAGAAGCCCATAGTCAAGTGAAGGGAGCTGAAAATTAATAACATCCTCACCCATTTCCTTGGCCAATTCTGAGGCATCTCCTAATTCAGAGACTACATCCTTTTCTCCTAGCTAAAAGTGTCAACTGAAAATTCAGACATGAGACACACCGGGCATGTAATAAAAACTGGGCCACTGATGAGATAATCCAATGACTGATTGCCTCATTTATTAATCAAAGGGCCCTGTGCTTGGTAAAAGGGGTATAAAAGGGCCTAAATTGAAAGAATCCCTACCTTCAGAGAGTTTACTTTCATCACTGTACATCTGCTTGGTACATTACAAGTAGGCAGAGAACACGTATAGAGAATTACATTGATCCTGATAAGAACATTAGTGAGGACTTAAAGTAGGTGCTTATCAGTCTCTGGGGCTCAGAAGGGCTATAGCACTTTCCCCAGATATCTAGCTGGAAGTGACATTGGCAGGATGTGCTATTCCAAGGCCAGTTCTCAAGTCATTATCTCCCCTTCTGTGTGGCTTGCATGTACACCAGCAGACAAGAAAGGAAAGAAGAAATATTTTGTACTGAATAGTGCTAGGTATATTTTTTTCTTTGTCATTAATTTCTGCTTTTCCAACACTCATATATGTGTAGAAAAACAATTCTTGACTTAGTCATGTAACCTCCAGAAAGCTAAAATTGCAGCATTTGAGCTAAGGGCATTTAAAATAGAATCATTATTCCCCTCAAAGCATGTACTCTATTGCTAAATACAACAATGAACACTCTATAGAAAAAAAAAAAAAGACTTCAGAAAGCAGCTGAATCTGAGGTGTCTACTTTTTTTTTTTTTACTTTAGAGCACCCTCTTTCTTTTTAGCTTTGATAAGTCAAGGCAGGAACCTAATAGATTATAAACGCTTTGTGATGATGTCCTTGGAACCAATTGATTTTTCTCACTTATTTCTAGACAATACTACATCAGCTGGAAAACACCAGTAGAGTTTTCCATAGTAACTCATGACACAAAAGACATCCAATCGGAAGGCTCAAGGCATTAATCCTTTCTCCATGATGGTCACTTACATTTCTTTGGACTGTCACTTTCAATCAGCAGGTAATGCCAATGGAATTCCAGCAAGAACTTAAATGGACTTTCTTATTTTACTGCTGGCTAATCTCCCTTTCACCCTCTCAGAAATGCCAGCAAGATTCAACTGGGGTTCATTACCAAAGTCTTCATAATTTACAGGACTTTTTTTTCTCTTACATTTGAAACCTTAGCTACCTCATAAATAACTCCTTTTATCACAAGTGTAGATGTTCCTGTAATGCTCCCTGCAACTTGTCAAATGTTTCAAAAGTTATCTCATGTGCTAGACAGAAACTGCTTCTGACCTCTGGGTTAACCACAGTTAACCAACAAATCTGACTGCTTTCAAGGCTGCCTCCTGCTCCAGCTGCTGATTCAGGCTGTAAATTACTGCCATGCAGGGCAGTGACAAGACAGGGTACCAGAACCTTTACTGACACTGTACAGTTTGTGATTAAATATGGTCTTGGCTTCCTTTCTCAGGAATCAAGTGTGTGGACATTATATAATATATCATCCTGAGAAGAAGCCTTCTCAATAACCAAATCACAGAATGAAAAAAAAAAAAACCCACACATGGTAAATGACTAGGTTTTAACCACTTTGGAAGTTTTAATTAGAGAACTTAATTTTTTGCTAGTCCAATATACCTAGGCCTGATTGTGCCTTCCTCTACAATAGTGGCTCAGTGGTAAAGAATTTGCTTGCCAATGCAGGAGACGAGGGTTCGATCCTTGGGTCGGGAAGATCCCCTAGAGGAGGAAATGGCAACCCACTCTAGTATGGTTGCCTGGAGAATCCCATGGACAGAGGAGCCTGGCAGACTACAGTCCAAGGGGGTCACAAAAGAGTCGTGACTTAGTGACTAAACAATAACAACAATGAAGCTGCTTCCCTGTGTCCCCCCACCCCACTCTAGTGTGCCCCAAACTTCCCATTAACTATGACAACTTACCATTAGCTGTGTCTTCTACTGGCAAAACCTTCACTGCCCTTCCTCAGCAGTGGAAACTTCTATTTACCCACCCTCAGACTCAGCTCCAACAGAACTTCCTCTAGGAGACCATGCCTAGCATTCCAGGCAAACCAGAGCCTCTCTCATCCATGTTCCTGAAGCACCTGGGACACTGCTGCTTCACCACACACTACAGCATACTCTAGTGACCTTCGTACACATCTGCTTTAATCCCTGTACAGTGCAGTATGCTGGTTTCAAGCATAGTCTTTGAGAAGGCAGATCCAGGTCTGAATGCAAGCTGATCTACTTGTTCTCTTTGGAGACTTGATCAAGTTGCTTAATATCAGGGAACTTTCCTTATTGTATTTGTTAAGTGAGGATAAAAATAGCCTCTCAAGCAGGCGTTTGCTGTTATGAGATGATTAAACACAAAAAGATGCAGAAAGTGATTGGCATAGATGCTGCGTGAATGGCAGTTGCTGCTGCTGCAACTTCTCCTCTTCCTCCATCATCATCATCAATATTATTAACTTCCAAGGCCCCATCAAGAACTATGTCACCTATTCACCATTCTACTTTCATCCCCTAGAACTGTGAGAATACAGGTACTCAACTATCTGTGTTGAGCTTTGAAGACAAAGATCATTTTACTAGGAGACGACAGAGCCTGGACTTCAGAAGCTGCAGAATCTTAGCCCACCTGATGCCAGCAAATGATCTCCTGGACTGGTAAAGCTAAGTTATAAGCATGAAGCTTCCCTCCATTCTGTTTCCCTAACCAATGGCTGAAAATTAACTTCTGCTGTCAAGAAACATGTATGACTGGACTCAGTTGGTCCACTGCTTCAGGTGCATGGCCATTGAACACACCCAAGTTCTTTCAATCAAAGCAGAAGCATTTATCACCTGTGACAAGTAAGGAGACAGGGAACATTTATTACTCATGACAAGTAAGGAGACAAAGAGACCTCTCCAAGCCCAGTCTTCTCAAACTGCTGGACCAAGAAAGTTCACGCCTAGGAGACGTGCATATTCATGAGAGGGTAGGCATGATTATTATAACAAGGTGACCCTTACTCTGGGTAGCCAAAAATCTGCAAGCCAGTGGGTGCTTGGTTGGTTGTTTGCACTGGGGTAGCTTGTTGACTGGAATGCACTGTAACCTTTTCAAAACATCCCATGTTTGGAAATTTCTGCCGTTCAATGGTTAGTTTCCTTCAAAGCCCACATCGGTATAACCAGATCTCTTCCCTCCTGCAGTCTAACTAACGCATGGACAATAGTTTTCGTAGTGGGAGGGTGCAGAAAGTTGGATGGATTACTGAAATTTTTATTTTACATTTCAGTGAAAAAACAAACAGGTTAGTCTTAACCATTTGGTTTACAGAAATTCTCCCCAAATCACATAGAGCTGGAGAAGGATGGCAGATTGCTAAATTCTGACCCAGTTAAAATGTAAAAGGATCATGACAAATTGCTTCTTGGCTCCCTTGTTTTTCCTTTGAAAAAATAATTTACAATGTGGGATGGGTTAACTCCCCTTTACATCATCTAAACCCTCAGAAAATCTATGACAGGCTCTGTCTGAAAGGCCTGTTTGACCCCACGGACCTGAGTCTTACTACATTTTCTCAGCCCCAGACATTAGACACAGGCTGTCCATCACTCAAGACCCTGACGTCGCAAAAACAAAAAATTTTAAATAAACTTTTTAGAAATGGAAACCCTGCCAAGGTCGACCCACATGTTTTCTTTCTGTGAAATTTAAATATCTATTAAATTGGACTTTGCCCAACAGTTCTTCTAAATTTAGGTCAGAGGCTAAGAATTCAGTAAACAGCTTTATTCTTCAAAATCACCCCAAGAGATCGATCCAAGAAATAAGTAAGGTTCAGGGTAGAATGTGGCCTTTCAACAATGATAACACTTAACATTTCTTTATATGCTTCCTAGAGCCAGATATTGAGCTGAAAATTGTCAACACTATATGACAAGGCAATGAGGCTGGTATAATCAGCATCATGCCCATTATACAGATGAGCAGCCTGGGCCTTGATTAAGGTCACACAGTGAGTGTTAGGACTGGATTCAGATCAGGAGGGTGGAGCTCAGAGTTAGGATCTTCCATGCAAAGTCCCAGGGCCCCCTGCTCCATGGCAGCCACTTGGTCCATATCACTGTAAGTCATCCACAGGCTCTTAAATTTGTCCTTATCATTGAATCCCTTATATTTGCCATCACTGCCTCCATTGTCTCTGTGACATTATATTCAGTTGCTCAGTCGTGTCTGACTCTCTGCGACTCCGTGAACCGCAGGACACCAGGCCACTCTGTCCATTACCAACTCCCAGAGTATACCCAAACTCATGTCCATTGAGTCAGTGATACCATCCAGCCATCTCTTCCTCTGTTGTCCCCTTTTCCTCCTGCCCTCAATCTTTCCCAGCATCAGGGTCTTTTCAAATGAGTCAGCTCTTTGCATAAGGTGGCCCAAGTATTGGAGTTTCAGCTTCAACATCCGTCCTTCCAATGAACACCCAGGACTGATCTCCTTTAGGATGGACTGGTTGGATCTCCTTGCTGTCCAAGGGACTCTCAAGAGTCTTCTCCAACACCACAGTTCAAAAGCATCAATTTGTCAGTGCTCAGCTTTCTTTATGGTCCAACTCTCACATCCATACATGACCACTGGAAAAACCATAGCTTTGACCAGGCAGACCTTTGTTGGCAAAGTAATGTCTCTGCTTTTTAATATGCTATCTAGGTTGGTCATAACTTTTCTTCCAAGCAGTAAGCGTCTTTTAGTTTCATGGCTGCAGTCACCATCTGCAGTGATTTTGGAGCCCTGAAAAATTAAGTCAGCCACTGTTTCCTCATCTATTTCCCATGAAGTGATGGGACCAGATGCCATGATCTTAGTTTTCATAAATGTTGAGCTTTAAGCCAACTTTTTCACTCTCCTCTTTCACTTTCATCAAGAGGCTCTTTAGTTCTTCTTCACTTTCTGCCACAAGGGTGGTGTCATCTGCATATCTGAGGTTATTGATATTTCTCCCGGCAATCTTGATTCCAGCCTATGCTTTTTCCTGCCCAGCGTTTCTCATGATGTACTCTGCAGAGAAGTTAAATAAACAGGGTGACAATATACAGCCTTGACGTACTTCTTTTCCTACTTGGAACCAGTCTGTTGTTCCATGTCCAGTTCTAATTATTGCTTCTTGACCTGCATACAGGTTTCTCAAGAGGCAGGTCAGGTGGTCTGGTATTCCCATCTCTTTCAGAATTTTCCACAGTTTATTGTGATCCACACAGTCAAAGGTTTTGGCATAGTCAATAAAGCAGAAATAGATGTTTTTCTGGAACTCTCTTGCTTTTTTGATGATCCAGCGGGTGTTGGCAATTTGATCTCTGGTTCCTCTGCCTTTTCTAACAGAGGAACCAGAGATCAAATTGCCAACATATTACTCCTCACTAACAGCCTGAGCCCACACTGAATCCTGTGTTTCCCAAGCCAGAGACAGAATAGAGGATGGAGCTGAGTTAAGGCCTGGCTCCCCCGCACACTTTGGGCACCAATCACTCCTCATCGTGCTTCTCTCTACTTCTTCATTCACAGCAGCTCACTGTACAGAAGCCATAACTATTCCACGCCCAGATGTTAAGAGGTGGAACTTGTTCTGCAGTTCAAGCAGATGGCATGTCTCATGTGAGATGTATAGGCTCAACATGCTCATGAGCTTGGCGGGTGGGTGATCTGTGGCTGGCTATGGATACGATTCCAGCCCTACCACGGAGGTCCGTGACTTTGGCTTTCTCACTGAACTTCTCAGAGTCCTAATTTCTTCACATAAAAATATGCATAATAAAGCTTTTCAAGACTGTTGTAATTAAATAACATGGAAAGCACTTAGTCGTAGCTGGTGTCCAATAAATGCTACTAGCTTTGCCCCTTAAAAGGTAACATCTTTTAATGACTTCCTAACCCTTCTGTGATCTAGTTAAAAGCCTAGAAAGAAAGCAAAGCAATCATACTCATCATTCAACCAATACTTACTGAGCACCTATGATGTGTCAGATACGTGAATGATGATTTAAAACCATACTATGAACTGGAGCCTATTATACAGAGTGAATTAAGCCAGAAAGAAAAACACCAATACAGTATACTAACACATATATATGGTATTTAGTTAATCGGTCAAGATAACCTTGTATGCGAGACATCAAAAGAGACACAGATAAATAAAACAGTATTATGGACTCTGTGGGAGAGGGCGAGGGCAGGATGATATTGGAGAATGGCATGGAAGCATGTAAATTATCATATGTGAAACGAATCGCCAGTCCAGGTTCGATGCATGATACAGGGTGCTCGGGGCTGGTGCACCGGGATGACCGGGAGGGATGGGATGGGGAGGGAGGTGGGAGGGGGGTTATGGAAGGGGAAAACATGTACACCCATGGTGGATTCATGTCAATGTATGGCAAAACAAATACAATACTGTAAAGTTAAAAAATAGATAAATAAACTAATTTAAATAAATAAATAAATCTAAAAAAAAAAAAAAAACCCACACTATGCTATCAAGGCTCATTTCTGGGCATGTTAAGGAATATTGATTAAGTTCCTGCCTAGAAGTAGGCACTTAAATGGAGAATTTCACTGACCCTCACAACCATTTGAGGTCAATGCTATCAACTCTGTTTTACACATTAAAAAAAAATCAGATTCACTGTGAAAGGCCCAGAATCTTGACCAAGGTCTCACAGGTATAAGAGGCAGCACAAGTTACCACTACAGTGAACCCTTTCTCAGGACTGTTGGTTATTTCCCTGTCATCTCATCCTTCCACAGTGCTTAATTTAGAGAAAATTAAAGCGAAGAGCAGCTCTTGTAACTTTCAACACAGAATCAATTAAGTCTGGCGTGATCCCTGGTCTTGCCACTAGGCAGGCAAAGGGCATCTTTGGGGACTCCTGGTGATTACTGTAGAGATGCAGAGATAAAGGGTTTCAGGACAGGTGGGCACAGAAGGCTCAGAACTGCCTTGCCCACTCCACCAGTTCTTTCTGGTCCCACAACATGTTCCTCCAACACTCGGTTCAGTCTTCAAGCTTCAGGGAAAAATCGGTGGAATAAATACCCAGCAGATGACCAGATTTCCCTGAGGCAGCTGGGAAATACCCACATATGGCAGTCCTTCCAAATCAAGAGCCATAGAGTCAGCTGGACACAGGTTCAAATCCTGTCTCACCTCTAAGCCAACCTCTTTCCACTATTCTACACAACTTCTGTGCGAGGCTGTCACCTTATCAGTGACTTACTTGAAAGTCCTGCAATACTGATGATGAGATGGACATGTTTGCTTCTAAGTTAACTTTTGTATTCCTCTGAGGGATGAAGGGTTAACATTTAAGTCACCTAAACAAAGGTCTTTATTCTAGAGGGAGCTGTTATTAACATTTCAAGTGCCCTAACTAGGAATTCACACTGAGATGTAATTAGTTAGAATGTAAATGATGCCATTGTAATCACTTCAAATATTGTCTAAGTCTGCTTAGTGTCATTATATCGTTATAGGTTAATCAGCGCTTCCCTGATGGCTCAGTGGGTAAAGAATCCACCTCCAATGCAGGAGACACAGGAGATGCAGGTTTGATCCCTGGGTCGGGAAGATCCCCTGGAGAAGGAAATGGCAACCCACTCCAGTATTCTTGCCTGGAAAATCCCATGGACAGAGGATCCTGGCTGCGTACAGTCCAAAGGGTCACAAAGAGTCGGACACGACTAAGCATGCAGGTATGGCATAGTATTAATCGTTCAGTTGTGTCTGACTCTGCCACCCCATGGACTAGTCGTAGCCTACCAGCCTCCTCTGTCCATAGAAATCTCCAGGCAAGAATACTGGAATGGATAGCCCGTCCCTTCTCCAGGGGATCTTCCCGACCCAGGGATTGAACCTGGGTCTTCTGCATTGCAGGCAGATTCTCTGAGCCACCAGTTATCGATGAACATTAATTAGGGGTACTAGAAAAAAATTACATTGATAAAGTGAGCAACACTCAAGAAATGTGATTGGCTTACAGCATAGTAAGGGCATCTCTATTCCAGCAAAAAGACTTAGGAGTAACACATGGATCAATTCTATAAGCTCCGTGTGCTCAACACAGGGAATCTATCTTCCGATACGATGAGAAGACTAGCCAACTCTGACATTAGAATATTATACCACTGGTCTCAGCCTGAACTTTTTATGCAAGAATGGTTGGTAGACCTCCAGGGCAGAGAGAAGGGACTTCACGGAGCCTTAAAGGAAAGAGATTTATGAGGATTTTTATGCTAACTGGCTAAAAAATGCTAATACTTGTGGAAGATTTAGTCTATGACTTGCTTTCATTGTAGCATAGGTTACTGGGGAGGAGATACAGTTCCCAAACTAACCAAAAAGAACCTGACCTCTATTGAATGGATAAGTTGAACTGGCTCAGTTGGCAACAGAATCCAATAAGCCAGAATTCCTGCCTTCAGAGTGAGAGAGAGGAGGACCCATAAAAAATTTTAAAACTCTCTCTGAAGTCTTTCAAGGCAGTCTAGTGTAGCTGTTAAGAGGCCAGGTTCTGGGTCAAATTGTTGGGTATGAATTCTAACATGAGTTCCCAAACAGCTATGTGCTTCTGTCTCTTCACCTATAAGACAGCATTGTTAACTATACTTCCTCTTAAGGCAGGCAGGATGATCAAATAAGCTTCTGTAGGAAAAGTACAAAAAACTAAAGTCTGTCCCTCCCTTTCTGTATGAAGTAATTCCTCCCACTACATTGTCTCAACACTCACAGCGTAGAAGCATAAGGCTCAGGACTCTGTTCTTAATATTCTCAGAGTGGACGGGGGCAGGTATCAGGAGCTGTTTGGGGTTGGGGGGTGAGGAGGATTCTGCAATGCCTCAGAGGTAGAAAGAGTCTCTCTATAAATGTTCCTTCGTTTCTATAGCTTCCTCCTACCCCATGCATCTTGAAAAAGCAAGAGAATACCAGAAAAGCATCTATTTCTGTTTTATTGACTATGCCAAAGCCTTTGACTGTGTGGATCACAATAAACTGTGGAAAATTCTGAAAGAGATGGGAATACCAGACCACCTGACCTGCCTCTTGAGAAACCTGTATGCAGGTCAAGAAGCAACAGTTAGAACTGGACATGGAACAACAGACTGGTTCCAAATAGGAAAAGGAGTACGTCAAGGCTGTATATTGTCACCCTGTTTATTTAACTTCTCTGCAGAGTACATCATGAGAAACCCTAGGCTGGAGGAAGCACAAGCTGGAATCAAGATTGCCGGGAGAAATATCAATAACCTCAGATATGCAGATGACACCACCCTTGTGGCAGAAAGTGAAGAAGAACTAAAGAGTCTCTTGATGAAAGTGAAAGAGGAGAGTGAAAAAGTTGGCTTAAAGCTCAACATTCAGAAAACTAAGATCATGGCATCCAGTCCCATCACTTCATGGCAAATAGATGGGGAAACAGTGGAAACAGTGGCTGACTTTATTTTTCTGGACTCCAAAATCACTGCAGATTGTGACTGCAGCCATGAAATTAAAAGATGCTTACTCCTTGGAAGGAAGGTTATGACCAACCTAGACAGCATATTAAAAAGCAGAGACATTACTTTGCCAACAAAGGTCCATCTAGTCAAGGCTATGGTTTTTCTAGTGGTCATGTATGAATGTGAGAGTTGGACTATAAAGAAAGCTGAGCGCCAAAGAATTGATGCTTTTGAACTGTGGTGTGGAGAAGACTCTTGAGAGTCCCTAGGACTGCAAGGAGATCCAACCAGTCCATCCTAAAGGAGATCCGTCCTGAGTGTTCATTGGAAGGACAGATATTGAAGCTGAAACTCCAATACTTTGGCCACCTCATGCGAAGAGCTGACTCATTGGAAAAGACCCTGATGCTGGGAAAGATTGAGGGCAGGAGGAGAAGGGGACGACAGAGGATGAGATGGCTGGATGGCATCACCGACTCGATGGACATGGGTTTGGGTGGACTCCGGGAGTTGGTGATGGACAGGGAGGCCTGGCGTGCTGCAGTTCATGGGGTCGCAAAGAGTCAGACACGACTGAGTGACTGAACTGAACTGAACTGAATCCCATGCCAGTATTCTTACTGCCTGGCTTCTTCCAGGCCAGGTTCAGTGACTCTGACTGCTCACTTGCATAATTTTACATTTTCAGGAATAGGAGTGTATTTCCAGTTCATGGACACATTTAATGACTTGGTGTTTTTATTTTCTGAAGATGAAGTTCTTGTAAGTTGCACATTCCACAATGAAAACCATCATAGCCCTGAGGAAATACATCATTCCTATCTTACATGTGACCTAAGGCAAGATTTTTTTGTGACCTTATCCTCTTTTGTTGTTGCTGTTCAGTCTCTAAATCTTTTCTGACTCTTTGTGACCCTGTAGACTGCAGCACACCAGGCTTCCCAGTCCTTCACAAGTCCTCAGGAAAAGTAAGCTACCATTACAGTGGAGGGGAACTAAGAATTGCTTTTCAAAACCCACACAGTTTAGGTGTTAGCTTTTATTTTCTTATTTACCATTTACATTTGTTTACCATCTCATTCAACAAACATATACTGCATGCTTCTCTGATGGCTCAGATGGCAAAGAATCTGCCTGCGTATGGTAGACCTGGGTTCGACTCCTGGGTCGGGAAGACCCTCTGGAGAAGGAACGGCAACCCACTCCAGGATTCTTCCCTGGAGAATTCCATGGACAGAGCAGCCTGGCGGACCATGGGATCACAAAGAGTCGGACACGACTGAGTGATAAGATGACCATCTCATTCAGCAAACATATACTGCATGCCTAAGTACTGGAGGATACAGAGATAGATAAGAATTACACAACATCCCTCTGGATGGCTTCCAGTCTAATACACAAGTCAAACAAGCAGACACAATCTTAATAAGATTAAAGTCAAAGTTTTATGGAGGCCACCAAAAAAGAAAAGAAGAAAGAAAATAGGTAACAGCACCAGGAGAATTCTAGGAAGGCTTCCTAATGGAAGTGATATTTAAGATGGGCTTTAAGGAACGAATGGAATCTGGTCAGGGTAAATGTGCTCACACGTCAAACCATACGTTTTGACATTTCAAAACTTTCCCAGGTTAGGAACCATGGCTTTCTTATCACAGCAATTCACATGATAGATGCCCAATATTCAGTGGTTACTGACAGATGTAGAAAGTAAAAATTATATTAAATAAGCAAGAGGAAGAAAGAGAAAACATAGGGGGGGTTAGAAGACTGGAAAGAGTCAGGTCACAAACCTGCATCCCTGAGGCAGAAAGTGTCAATTGGCCTATTTGTGTGTTTGCCTGTATAAATTGTAATGGGTCTTTAAAAACGTATCCTTTTCATCTGGGACGCTCAGCTGTGTTAAATTTTCAAACCCTTCCCTCTGATTTTTATGAGCTTTGGTCTTTCACCAGAACTGATCTGAGGGTACACTGTATCCTTTCATTGTTAGAGAGAGGTAAAGAGTAGAGGGCCACACAGCTCAGATTCCCAAGGAGTCCCAGGGAATCTCTCTCTAAAGGCCTCTGAGAAGCTGAGAGGTGCAATATTGAGGTTTAACTTCAGCTTAATAACAATCAGAGCCAATCATCACTGAGCACTCACCAAGTGCCAGATACTGTTTTAAGTGCTTTACCTGTATTAACCTGCTTATTCCATAGAACAACTAGATAGGTGTCATTAGCATCCCAACTTTACAGATAAGAACAGAGAGGTTAGTCTCGTGGTCACAAAGTCACAGAGCTATTTATTAGTAGTGAAAGGCAGAAATGGGATGCAAATACCACACCATGTGACCTAGGGGAGCCTGACAGCAAGTATTTCTAGAAGCAAGCCTCTACAATATCCCCAACCTTTTTGGCACCAGGGACCGGTTTCATGGAAGACAATTTTTCCACGGACCTGAGTCAGGGGGGATGGTTTCAGGATGATTCAAGCACAGTAACTGTGCACTTTATTTCTATTATCATTACATCAGATCATCAGGTGTTACATCCCAGAGTTTGGGGACCCCTGTTCTACATCAAGTCTTCCCACCACAAGAGTGAAAGGCGTGCTCTGTCCATACTTTGGGACTTCTGTGGGATGCCAGCCATATCTGTTCCTCTTACCCGCAGAGTCACATTTGCATCTTGAATCTGCATATGAGGCACTTCTGCCTTGCCTGCTATAAAATGACTAAGTTGCTAATAAAAGCAATGCTCTCACTGTAACTGGTGCCAACCCTGGTCTGTAAGTGCCAATGGCCTGTTGGCTTTTCCCACCAACTTTTCTGGATGTCTCTATGCAGACAAACCACCCAGACTGCAGCAAATGTTACTGGGAGAAGAGCACGTGCCAGGAGCAACAGGAAAGAGGGGCCCACCCTCATTGCAGATGGAGCTTTCCTAAGTAAATTCATCCTCCAAAATAAGTTAATTATTATTACCAAGAATTCTTATGAAGCTCGCAATTGCCAAGTACTTCAAGATCAATTTCATGAGCATTTCCCTGACCAGCTCTATAAGACTGTATTGGCCACTTTACAGAAAGCATCAGTGACTTGCATGAGGGTGGGGATGCAGGTACTCAGAGGCAGCCTGAAGGTTCAAAATCACTCAGTTTCAGTGTGCCAAATTATTAGGCTGGCTGGCAAAAAAAAAAAAAAAAAAAAAAAAAGGGACCTACTTGCATTTTGGTATCTCACTTGCCAAGATATCTCAAAGGGCTGTGAATATTGAGACATTTTATTAGTACTGAAACAGACATCAGCCAATTTTTTAACTCTTAAAAGTCCAGAATAGGCCAAGTGGTTGGGGCAACAAAACCAACAAGATGAAAGGTCCTGAATCTTAAACTGCTCATGATCACAAAGGGGCAGATAAACCTAAAGTTGTCTAAAGGAGCGTAGGGCTTGGAAAACATGAAACTGTGGGCTTAATCCACTATTTACAAGGGACATGGACTGGACAAATTTCCCTACTCCACTGAGACTCAGCTTCCTCATCAATAATGAAGATATCAACATCCCTACAAGGCTGCTGCTAATATTTACACACAGGTTAATTTATAAATAGATAAAGAAGTGTCCTTTATCTCTTTGGGATAAAAGGATTCCAAAAGAAGCATCCCCTTCGCTGGCCCGACCTGCACAACTGGGTGCCTTCCTCAAGGGCTAATGATAAGAAGTTCAAGAGAAAACATGGACAAAGTGAAGCATCCTTCCTATTTGGTTTAGAGAACCAAGCCCACTCCCTTAGCGAGGCCTTCCTAGTTCTCCAGGACAGGCTCTCCTACAAAATGCTCCCAGGCTCCCTGCTCTCTTCTCCTTGTTAAATGTTTGCTTCATCTGAAAATGCCTGTGCTCAATGCCAGTTTCCTCTGCGAACTCTAATCTCAGTGAAGGTGGAGACTAGGTCTCTCGTAGTTAGTTGCTTAAAGTCCAGACTTCAGCAGAGAGTCCAGCAGGCAGCAGGTTCTTGCTAAGTAACTGAATACACAAACAAAAGTGTTTGGAAGCAGTGGGCTGAGGGAGGTGGCCTCTTACCAAGCAATGCTTTGAGGATGCTGATCTGTCCACTCACTACTATTTCACATTAGGTCTATCCATGATCACTTGGATCCCACGCTTCAGGTTGAAGACAAATATTGAATGCCTTCCTCTTATTTTTCTTAACTTGCTTGTATTTATTTGTAATTTACAATAAAAGATCACATTTATTCATTCAACCAATAAATGTTTGCTGAGTGCCTCACATATGCCAGCCCTTTCTAGGAACTAGACATGTGATCATGAGTAGAGTCAGGGAACTGACCTTCCAGTGAAAGGACATAAACTGCAAATTATTAAACAAATGAGCAAGAAAATTTCAGGCTATGATGAGTATGAGTACATGAAGAAAACTAAAACAGAGTAACATGTTAGAAAGTAATTGGAGGAGTGGACCTGGTGATTTTCTACTGAGAAATTGGGAGACGTCTCTAAATGACATTTCCAGCCATGCAAAGATCTTGAAGAACAGCATGCAGGCAGAGGAACAAAAAGCAAATGCAAAGGCCCACGGGCCACTGAGCTTGGCACATCCATGGAACAGAAAGAAGGTCACCATGACTGAAGCACACAGTAAGCCTGGGGATGAGGGCCATGAGGTAAAGGTGAGGCAGTGGGCAGAGAGCAGATCAGGTAACAACCTGTAGGCCAAAGGGTATAGATTGTTCCAGCATGCAATGGGAAACCACCAGAGGGCTTTAAGGCAAGGAATGAATGATCCTATTTATACTTTAATAAAATCACTCTGGATGCTCTGTACAGTAGGAGTATAAGCAGAGGACCACATAGGTGGTAGGTGGCTATTATAGTACTATATTATAGTATGAGTAGTATAGTATTACAGTAATCTACACCAGAGCTGAGGCTAGTCTGGACTAAGGTGGTAGCTAGGCACAAAAAACAGATTCAAGACAGTGTGCTGATGGATTATAGATGAGAGGACAAGGAAAGAGAAAAATCAAAGATGATGCGATCCAGAAGTCAAGCTACAGTGATCCTCTTTGACTGTGTACCTATCAACAATCTGGCAACACTGGCTCAATCAACTCTCATATCTTTGAGGGAGGTGCTATCATTATTCCCATTTACCAGATGAGAAAACTGGGCTTTGCAGAGATTAAGTAACTACTTCAAACTAACAGGACTTTGTGCCTCCAATGATTTGTGCCTTTCAAAATTCCTCAGTGTCTAGAATCCTGTCCCAGTGGAAGATACACCATCTGTAGGAAGCTCTTTCAGGGATCCAAGCACTCCACCAGTAAGCTAAGTACTCCGAGAGCACTAAGCAGGGCTGAAGCGCCATGCCAGGAAATCCAAGGGCAGGTGTCACATGCTATCTGCTGTACATCAGTCACTCAGGATTATTTCAGCTCTGTGATCTCATATGCCCAGGGACGTGATGAGATGTATCATGGCCATCAGAGCATACCCCATCAGAAGCATAGCAAGCTGGCAGTTAGCATTATTATTGTCATTATTATTATTAGTTTCAAGAAGCTTTCTTCCACTGAGAGCCACTCCCTATTTCTGAACCTAGATGGTCAATGATAGTAGTTAATCCATTCAATATGGCGGTATGAGTGTTAGAGTCCAAAAAACCAGGACTAAAGTCCAGGCTGATCTGCCTTGAGAGGCACGAGGCTTTGCAAAAGTTTCTTAATTCTCTAAGTCTCCAGTTTCTTCTTCTCTAAAACATGGATAACAAAACAGCCAGCTTCATAGGGCTGCTGGGTGTTTAACACAAAATTCTTGGCTTTACCCTAAACTCATGATATCGACCCTTGGAATAACATGCCCAAGGTGAACTGTTAACCAGATCCCAGAACTTGAGAACTTTTATAGTCTTGCAAAAGTGATGTAATCACATCTTGAGGGCTACAAAGTTGAAAAGGCTTCTCTTTTAATATGAAGAACAAAATGAAACCCCAGGCAAATGAGCCCACATGAGCTTTAGGTGTCTCATCTGTGAATCTGCAATAAGACCCTCCTCTAAGAAGCATTGTGAGGGTTAAATAAAATAACTAGTATCAATTGCTCAACAAATGTTACCTTACATCTGCTGCTCAGGTAGGAAAGGACAAGCAGTGATAGCCTGGAGGTTTCTATCGGTCAAGCAGAGGCTTAGATGCCTGTTCTCAAACCAAAGGTAGCCTCCCAGAAGGCCTACATGTCTAGTAAATACAGAATAATCTGAGAGTCATTAAAACAAAACAAAACAGAGAGATATAAACCAGAGTAGGAGCCCATGATACAGCCCCTCTTTCCCACCTACTGCTGAGGACTCTGTAATTTTTAGTTGTGAAAATGCATACTTGGAGTACTCCTTTGGTTTTTCCACAAGCTTTTGCATATCCTACATCATCTACTAATGTCCACCCTGGGGTTCAAGTCCACCCTGGGGTTCACAGGGCAGATGCCATTAGTCTGTTTTACAGATGAGGAAACCAAGTCACAGAAAGGCCTGGTGACTCAACTAGTTTGTAAATGAGCTCTCAAGAGAACATAGGTTTCCTGGCTTCTAGTCCATCATGTTCTCTACCACAACTTACAAATTGTGTCCCTAAGAAGAAGAGCTCACATTGCTCCTTTAACTTTAATGTGAGTTAGGAGTTATAAACCAAGATACTGGGCCTTGAGGGTCCAATCTCTTAGATTGTGCGGTGCACAAGAATCTAATGATAATGACAATGACAATCAAGGTAAGTCCTCTGCTAGGATATGTGGGCCAAATCCAGACTTGCTGCCCCTTCTCGTGTGAAAGTGACATGTTTCTGCCTTTACTTGTGTTCCCTCTTCCATTTACTCAGGTTTCAAAAATCTTGCTACTTAAAGAGCAAGCAAGACAGGCAGCATTACTATCTCTCAGGAGCTTGTTGGAAATGCAGACTCTCAGGTTCCATCATGAAGCTTTCAAATCAGAATCTGGATTTTAACAGGACTCCCAGGTGATTCGTATGCACATTAAGGCATAAATAAGTACTGCTCTCAAAAACTCAAAATACGTTCAATAGACAGTCAATGCAGAATGTGGGATGCTAATAAAATACCCATACTAGTCATTAGGATGCAATTACTAACTTACTTCAACCTTAAATTGTTTATTCATTCATTTCACCAGCACTGAATCATAGTGCACATAACAGACACTATATTAATATCTATAGAACCAATTGAAGATTATTTAATCAGTCCATGTACAACATCTGTCAATCATCCTTTTCTCCTACTGCTCTCCATTCTAGAGAATTAAGTGAATGAGTACATGTGAAGGACTTAGAACAGTGCTTGGCACAAAGTAAATGCTCAACAAGTATCAGACGTTATTATTAACAGGACTTGGAGATAACTCCTTTCATAACTCATCCACTGGGGCTTTAAGAAGAAATGCGTGACCCGGGCTGCCTCAGAATATTAGGGGAATATGACTTGAAGGAATACAAATTTATCTTAAGAAGGAGACACTCAGAAACATGCGTGGTAATGCATAGAAGAATTATTCCAGTAGACTCCAGGGAAATGATTAAGTGTCCAGGAGAGGTGGGCTGATGGATTATCAGTGTTGGTATGTAAACTATGTTGGCACAGGAGTGAAAAGCGAAGTACTTCCTCATATCTGTATCTGCCTTCCGCCTTACTTTTGATATGAAAATAAGATACCCTGAGGTAGCGAACCCTGGTGGTGGAGAATGGCTGCATGGACAGGTCTACTCAAACCAGTCAGTCAGACAGACACTTCAGGTTCTAAGATAGCCTTAAATGTTAATGAGTTTTCACTTGTTAACCACATCCTGTCCCTCAAGCCCTGCTCTTTCCCACCTTACTGACTTTTCTCTTGCCATGAACCCATAATGAACCCATACCTCTAAGAGGCCTTCACTCTTCTATGTCCCATCCTGTAAAAATCAGCTGAAATCCATTCCTCACTCCATTACCAATGCTTCAGCCTGGGGGGGTCTTTCCTTCCTCACTTACCTAGGAGCTAGGTGATTTTTTATTTATTTTTTAACTTCCTCAGTTACACTAAATATTCCACCAAGGCAGGAAAGGCACCTTACATTTCTCTGCACTATCTTATATGCCTAACACTGTCCCTTGCACTGAACAGGTACCCTGTTTCTGGATCACCCCAGCTGTTTTTACAGATATAAGAAGGACAGGAGAGTTTGGATGGATTTCCTATCACTTTTAATAAGGTAACTGCAATTCTATAACATTCAAGAAACAAAATCAGCTTTCAGTATTTTAAGCTACATGGATTTTGTCTGTGCTAAACTTACACTTGGTAGTTTTTCTATATAGTCAAAACATCATATTTTCTGCTCAATCCTATTGTTGTCAGATCATAAGAAGGCCTTCTCTGAGGCAATGTTTTAAGTTATATATAGCTGTGCATCACTAATATTTTGTGGTTATCATTAAGAGTCAAGGCTATGCTAAATGCTTTAGGTGCATTAATCATCACAACGATGTTTTGATGTTGGCACTGTTATGATCCCCAAATGAAAGTAGAAACAGGCTCTAGGAGGGTAATTCACTCAAGGTCACAGAATTAGGAACTTATGAGGTCAGTGGAACCTGTATTTTGTCTCCCATAAGAACCCATAATGGTTACCCATAATGCTCTGCTATCTCTGCTTAAGTTTCCTTTTATCTTCAGAAACATTGAAAGGGTTATCTAATAAGTTGATACTGGCTTGTTATCTAATGCAAAAAAAAGTCATTTAAGTGAAGGCTGCTCACAGGAAAACTCTACCTGTAGGGCAATTCAGCTCAGGCTATAAAACATACTTTCTGGGCTGATTTTTGGCATAAAATGTCAAGGACAAAATAAATTTTTTGCTGATTAAAAGAAAAAACTCTCTGTGGCAGCTATTAAATTTTGTAGCTGAAGAAAGGGGGCATTCATCAGAGTTGGCTCCTTTTTTGGTCTTTAATCATAATGCCTAGGCTCTTATTAGTTTTAGAAAAACAAAAAGTAACTTTTTTCTCAATATGTCAATAGAATGTAGTCCTTCCCCAACACAATGTTAAATAAAAATGCGGGATTTAAAAAAATGCTTGACGAGAACCAGTTCTATCTTTTGACCCTGTGCATTGAACCATCATTTCAAAGATATTTCAAAGCATTTTTGTACAGTTATTTACTCTCTAGCTATTCTGTCTTTTGTAGGAAGTGTCAGTTTTTTTTTTTTAAATCAACATATGCACTGGCATTAGTTAATATTGATCTTTTGAGAATAACTGGTTTTATTTCCTTGGCAGCTTTATCTGTTTTAACATCAATGGTGAAAGATATTTCCTCACACTGGTCTTGATCTCCTGGATGGCTAGAGTTGAGGCACCCACAGAACAATGCCCACAGGGCTCCTGATGATACTGTGTGTCCACAGATCTGCAGACCAGGATGAGGCCTCAGATACTCCACGGAGTCCCGGGCTAACTGTGAAACTGTTCTGCACATGCAGCCTCGAGCCTCACTACTTGTGTGGGCAGCATTTGGCCCGCTCTCTATTTACACAAACTCCCTAACGGTCTCTGGCACCACTGACGTCTCAGAGGGAGGCACAGAACATAGAGTGTTTCACATGAAAATCTTTAAACAAAAGGAATTAAAGAAAATCCCTGTTTAATAGTAAGTTTTTACCAAGCTCCTAAATTCTCGAGAGCATGTGAAATATTAACTTTCCCCAAATGGGAGCACAGAGCTTGCCTTGTTTCAATTCATACAGTTGGGTCACAAATGCTCTAGAGAGTAATAGGCCTCATGCTTAAGAACCTACTGAGATTCTTCAAAAATAGGGGTTGGAAAAGTACAGGGTCTGGAGTCAAACACACCTATGTTCAATTTCTGGTTCTGACACTCTCCAAGTCTCAGGTACTTAGTCTACAAACGGGGGGTAACAGTGGTAACTACCTCATGAGATTGTGGTGAGATTTATGTAGTACAATATGTCTACTCATGATAAACATTCAAAGGGTGGTGGTTGAAATATAGTCAGATTTCTCCTATCCTGACTTTCAGAGGGATTCTTCCACAGAAAGTGCAAAATGGTGAATTTTGAATACAAATTCTTGAAACCTCTTCCTGCTCCCAGTCACTCAAAACCAACCCAAGTCTGGCTTGGCTTACCACAGGCACCAAGGCACCTGAGTCAGGGTTAACAACGAGGGCAGCCACTAGGGGCGCTAGACAAGAGTCAGAGAGCTGAATGGCGGTGCTGATTCCCGGCTTTGAAACAACAGCCCCCTCCCAGGGCCAGCTATCTCATCCTTTTCTAGGATGGGCTAGGAAAGCAGCGCTAAGGGATTCTCTCCTCACCCTAAGTCACCAACCCATCAGCCCTAGAAGCTCCCAGATAACCTCAAAGCATCCATTTTGCTTGCCCACATCACTAAGCCAGCAAAGGTCCTGCCATAACACAGGATCTTTCCCACAACAATGTGCCTTCCACCGGGAGCAGGTGGTTACTCCTAACAGCCCCATCACTTTCCTCTCCACCAACCACAGCCATTTCCTGTGTCCAGAGCTCCTCCCATGCGCCTAGAGTTCCATCTGCCACATGTCTCCATCTTCCCAGACAGTCGGTCCTAATTTCACATTATATACTCCTTTTGGATAAAGTAAAATGTTGATTAGATGAGTAAACATGATACAATTTTTAAATTATTTTTGATCAGTTTCCAAGAAGCACAGATCATACTATCAATTTGGGTCTGACAATAAGAGATTAATTAAATAAAATGATAGTAAACTAATTAAATTTCATGGATATTTCATCCTGTTTACAATATTATTAAGTGAAAACTCAATATATTATTTTACAAATGAGAAATCAGAAAAGGTGTATGACCAAAAATTGAAAGTGCTTTTTCTTTGATTATAGGAGTACCACTGCTTTTTATATTCTTTCTTCCATTCTGCATTTTTGCATTTTCCAATTTATTTGTAATACTGTCAATGATTCCTTCATTAAACAAATACTGATTGAGTACCTTCCACATGTCTGGTGCCGGGTGCCAGAATTATTATGGAGAACAAAACAGATTTACCCTCACAGAACCCACAGTCTAGTGCAAGAGGGCAATATTAATCAAGTAATCATGCAAACATATAATTATAAATTGGTACAAGAGTCATTAAGGTAAAGTATAGGGCACCATGACCAAATGTAAGAGGGGACCCGATCTCTTCTGGTGTGTGTGCGTTTGGGGTGGGGAGGTGGGCTCAGGAGAAGCAGCCCTAAAGAAGAGCTATCTAATGCTGACTTGTGAAAACAAGACTTAAACAGGGATAAAGAGGAGGAGGGAGAGCACTGCAGAGGGAGAGCCAGCAAAGGCCCTGAGGCTGGACGCTGCACAGAAAACAGTCCAAGAACTAAAAGCAGGTCTGATCGCCAGAGTCAAAAGACTGAGGAGAATATGGTGAGACTGGAGGCAAGAAGCAGGCAGGGTCTTTGTAGGAGAGATTGACAATTTTAGTCTTTATCCTTAACACAGTGGGAGACTTTGGAGGGTAAAATGATCTCCTCTGGCAACGAGCAGGTGACTCCTGGCCGCCTGTCTCCTTTCTCCCTGCTCTATCAGCAGCGCAGTATTCTAAGACGAAGGCCAGGCAGAAGCAGAGGTGACTGAGGGAAACAGCAGGAGGTGAGACCTTTGAGCTGGCCAGAGGAATATTTTGTCTCTAGAGACCGTTTGTGAACAAAGTGTACAGCCAGTGCAGGGGCAAAATCAAATTACACTGGCACAGTGTTCAAAACTCTATTTTATCTTAAAACCTGTAACCAGCGCTTCAGAGAACAAATGGCAGGTGTATTTACATTAAACATGAAACTCATTCAATCCTGTGTTTGTGAGGCATTGGGCTCCTTTATTCCTGGCTTCACTGGGGTTTTGTAGTCTGTTATCTCTTATTACCATGTCATTAGGGTTTTCCTCAATCCCTACCACTCCCCCAGCCCTACTCCTTTCATACTTTCTCCTCAAGTATGTGCCACTTGGTTTTCTACTTTGATGAGCCCTTGTTGAGAAGTGCCTGGCCCAATGAATGCTCTTTTCATCCTCTTCCCCACCACAATGGTAGCCAGATCGGATGGATCATTTTGCAGTTATTGTTCATGCTAAGAGGAAGGCTATGAAAACCTACCAAGGCATCCTTTTCCTTAGTTTCAGCTGCAAGAGGATACAGCAGGAGGAGAAAAACAGGGCAAGAAACTTTATTTTCAGTTATAAGCTGTGGAAGCAGTATAAATGGCAGGTCCTGGAGGTTAGGTATGGGATGGGGATAAAACCAGAGCATGCTAGTGTATGTGAAAGGGGAGGGATGCCAGGAACAGAATCATGCTTCCCAGAGGGACACTGCAGTGGCTGGGGCAGGGTGGGGGGCAGTCTACACATGTACACTTCCAGAGAGATCCCCTCGTTCTGTGGGAGATACTGGCGGCCTTAGGGGTGGGAGAATTCTTCCTTGGGCAGGACTGATTCATCCACTGCAAGATATTTAGCATATGTGGTTCAGGGGACACCAAGTGCCAATAGAAGCGCGTTGCTTCATATGCAACAAACACACCCCACCCTCTGCCAATCATTGTGACAATCAAAAATGTTTCCAAGCCCAGGGCAGCAGTACCACCTCACAAGAAAACTACTGGAAGAACAGCTATTTCTACATGCTGGGTACCAACCATCTTCTGTCTTGACAAAGGGAGCTGAGGAGGGATGGAAATGTTATGAGCCCAAAGTCCTCAACAAGTGATAAAGAGAGCCTCATTCTTAGGCTCCCCATCACACACACACACACACACACACACACACACACACACACACACTCTCCTCCCAAGCCTTTATTCATGCGATTTCTTCCATTCCCTGTTCTCGAACTCTGCTGTAAAAACCCCACCCATCGGTCAAGGTGCAGGGAAAATGAGCAATCTCCACAAAGCCTCTTTTTTTTCCCCCTGAAGACCAACTCAAATCTCCAAACACTTTTCACATTTATCTTCCTAGAACTCTTATCCCATGCAACACTGTCCCCCAGCTGGCAGGGATTGGCTTACTTCTCCACCTGGACTTGGAAGCTTTGACAGCAAACACATGTCTCCCTCCCAACTGAGTTCCCCACAGGCCCAGCATACAGTGTCGTGGGTCAAGACTAGGGAGTCAGAACTGGATTTAAATTCCAACTTAGAAGCTTTCATTTATGGGGCCTCAGGCAGGCCACGTAACCTCTCTGAGACTCAGTTTCTTCATCTCTAAAAGGAAGGTGATCCTAATACCTACTTTCCAGTAATTATTGTGAGGATTTAATGAGAAAATACCAAGCACAATCTACTCATTAAAGGGCAGTGATGACCACCCTGGCACATTAGTGCTTTACAACTAACAAATAATGTTTGCACATATCATCTCATGAGAGCCTGTTCCTGGAGAAGCTCTCCCAGACCCCATCTGCTCCCTCATGCTGTGACTGTCAGTTCTCACAGTGTTCATGAGCCAGGCCACATGGAAGCAACACAGAAGAGCAATTGATTCTGCCCTGAGGAAGGATGGAGCAGTGATGAAGAGAAATAAGGGAGCAGATGGAAACCAAATTTTAAAAATGGCTTAGTGATCACTCGAACTCATCCTTGAAGGAGGATTTAGAGTTTGCCAGGCAGACAAGAGGAGTCTGAGGGTCAAGTTATACACAAAACATTTGCTACTAAGACAGGTTAATAGAACAATCTGGGAAGGATCAGACTATTAAAAGCTTTGTGTGTGCTCAGTCATGTCCGACTCTTTTGCAACCCCATGGACTAGCCCACCAGACTCCTCTGTCTGTGGGATTTGCTAGGCAAGAATACTGGAATGGGTTGCCATTTCTGTCTTTAGGGGATCTTCCCAACCCAGGGATCGAACCTGTATCTCCTGAATTGCAGGCGGACTCTTTACTAATAAGCCACCTGGGAAGCCCATTAAAAGTCCCTTAAGAGTCATCAAAGGGATCTGGACTGTCTTCTACCTCAACTAAAAGATTCTTGGCTTTGCCTAACAGACCTCTCTTTCGATCTCTCTTGCTCTCCCTTCTCCTGAAAAGGTTTCTGACCCTGGCAGGAACTGGGACACCGGGGCTGGTCACAGCCTGAATACTGTATGCCCGTTTCTCTCTCCTCCTGCCTACCTCTCCCCCAGGAAGCAAAACCACACAATAGACCAAACAGGGAAGGTTTCCCCTTCTGACCACACTTGAACATGCTTGAAGCCATCACAGCCTTGTAGGTCTCTACCTGAAATTTCACATACAATTTGTCACAACCAAAAGGTCTGTTTCTAATAAAACATTTCCCTCTGTGCTTGACCTTCCTGAATACTCTGGTTCATTTCAGGGTTCTGGTTATTCAGCTGGTGCTGGAAAAGAAAAAGTGGGAGCTAGCAATGTCTACTCATTTTTTTTTTTTTACTCATTTTTTTTTTATCTTAAAGCTTTACTTCAATATACAATTTTAAAAACACCGAGCACAACTTCTAAAACTTAGCCATCGCTTCTGTACACCTAACCTATAGTTCCAGACACAGGCAAGGAGACCCCTGATATTGATGCTTGCTCTCAGAAGAAAGAACTAGAGCCTTGCCTTGAACTTGAGGCTGCTGGGTTCCAGAAGGCTCCCCAGGGGAAGCTGGCATTTACAGGGGGGTGGTCGTGTGACGACAGCGTTGTGAAGTGCAGACAAGAAAGTGCCCAGGACTTCCCTGTTGGTTCAGTGGTTAAGGATCCACCTGCCAATGCAGAGGACACAGGTTCGATCCCTGGTCAGGGAACTAAGATCCCACATACCCTGGAGCAACTAAGCCCACGCACTGTAACTACTGAACTGGCACTCATTACCACGTGCCACAACAAAAGGTTACACATGACACAACAAAGATCCTGCGTGCCACAACTAGGACCTGATGCAGCCAAATAAATAAAAATAAAATTTTTTAAATGCCAGGTTCTTGTTATGTTTGGCAGAAACCAACACAACACTGTAAAGCAATTATCCTTCAATTAAAAATAAATAAATTAATCACTGGTTGTCTAATCACTAAAAAAAAAAAAAAAAACTGCTCACTATATGTGAAAAAACAGTAAAATCCTGTCAGTATGAACCACCTTGGCCATGCCATCCTCCTGACTTTATTATTGTCTTTGGTCTTCTCAAAACAAGCTGGACAATTAGTTCATGAAGGGCTCTGGAGCAGCCCCTCACAGCATGAGAGGAGGACAGAATCACAGGACACTGTGGCCACCTGAAGCCCAGCTAAGAAAATCTCAAGGAAAGGCAGCGAGATAGGCCAGGGACTGGCCTTTGGTCTAAAATAAGTCTGCCCGGTAAGGTGAGTTGGTGACTGAGTGGCTGTTAAACACACATTGACTGAATAATGAAAGAACCTTCGAAATCTTCACCAACAGCCCAGTAAAAGATATCAACAGGACAGAAGCCAAACTCTTTCCAAAACACACAGCCTCCCCCTAATTCTATCCTTCCTCCTCCCAAGAAATTTGTTTTTGTTTCTGAGGCTGAGTACAGGGATTACACTGAGAACTTTTGTTAAAAATATTTAAGATTTATTTGCTCTCTAAAAAAAAAAAAAAAAAAATGTGGAAAATATAGAAGAAAATTCTGTAACCCAAAGGGCAATTTATATTATATATGTATATATAGTTTCCTTTATAAATCTGAGATCAAGTTGGAGATAGAGTCTTGTAACCTACATTTACACACTATGCCCTTTATCAAGCACAGAAAAATCCAGAAGCTAAATTTCCCTCACTTCTTACCAGAAGTAAAACCACACTGCATTCCTGAAGATGGAGCTTTTTTTTTTTTTTTTTTTTTTACTAGAAATACAACAGGGAGACAGGGAGAAAAGAGAGGGAGGAAAATAAAAGCACATGGCCCAGCCAAGTGAAAATAAGGAAGATTTGGTGTCACTATCAATGTCGCCAGCAGAGTTTGTCCATTTCTTATTTGAAGGGCTTCTCCTCACACCGAGGTTAATTTGTTTTGTTAATATCGACCAAGATAGAGAATATCTGTGTCTTCCCAGGACTGCCAGAAGATTCCTCCTCCTCTGTCCTTAGTGGCAGCATTCCAACTCAGAAGATAGGGAGAAGAGAAGTACAGGCATCAGATGAGAAATGCCCACATCATTTCCTTCCTTAAAAAGGTCCCTGGCCTCCCCCAAACTAAAAAGAGAAGCAATTCATCTCCTTAGACAGCAATGTCAAGGATACATCTTCAGCCGCACAACCCACTAAACCCTCTCTCCCATCTCTAACATGGGATAAACCAGCACAACCATGTCCCAGGTCTTTTGTGTCTCTCTGCCTTTGTACATGTGACCTATTCTTTCTAGAATGTTCTCCTCTTCTGGTGAACTCTTATTCATCCTTCAAGACCCAATCTAAATGGGAAGAGGCCTGGCTTTCTCCAGATCCCTCAGACAGACCCCTGTGCTCCCTCAGCACTTTGTGAATACTGTATTTAAACAGTCTTCTCCTTGCATTATAAAAATCTTTATCTTTCCCACTAGATGAGATCCAGATCATGTCTTAATTTACCTCTGAATACCCCCATGATAATGCTAAGTTGCTTGTGACTAAGTTACTAAGTTGCTAAGTTGACTCTTTGTGACCCCATGGACTGTAGCCCACCAGGCTCCTCTGCCCATGGAATTTTCCAGGCAAGAACAGTGGAGTGGGTTGTCATTTCCTTCTCCAGGGAAATCTTCCCAACCCAGGGATTGAACCCACATCTCTTATGTCTTCTGCATTGCCAGGCAGGTTCTTTACCACTAGCACCACCTGGGAAACCCACCCAAATAACCCCATGAAACCCCCACATACATAATATATGGTAGGAATTCAAGAAAAATGTTGGCTGAATGAATTTAAAAATCAAATCTCATCCCCATGGCCAATACCTGGCATTGACAGCTTGAGCTGGAATTCCTTACCCAGTTTCCTCAGTCTCTCTCTTATCTGGGTCAAAATGTTACTTTTACTTGAGGTTCCTTCCCTCTATACCCAGTTTGTTGAGAGTTTTTCTCTTAAATGGATGTTAAATCTTGTCAAGTGCTTTTTCAGCATCTATTGAGATGATTATGAATTTTGTTAATATGATGTGTCATGTTGATTCAGTTGCAGGTGTCAAACCATCTCTGCATCCCTAGAATAAATTCCATTTGATCAAGGTATGACCCTGTTAATGTATTGTTGAATTCAGTTTGGTAATGTTTTGTTGAAGATCTTTGCATCTGAGTTCATCAGGGATATTGGAATTTTCTTTTCTTGCAGTATCTTTGTCTGGTTTTGGTATCAGGATAATGCTGGTAACTCTAAACTGAATTTAGAAGTGTTTCCCCCTTTTCTGTTTTTGGAAGAGTTTGAGAAGGATTGGTATTAATTCTTCTTTGAATGTTTGGTAGAATTCAGCAGTGCAGCCAGCTGGTCCAAGACTTTGGTTGGGAGGTTTTGGATTACTGATTCAATGTTCTTATTAGTAGTCAATCTGTTCAGATTTTCTGTTTCTTCACAATTCCATCTTCACAGGTTGTATATTTCCAGGAACTTTCCATTTCTTCTACGTTGTCAAGCTTGTTGGCATGAATTATGCACAATACTCTCCCGTGAGCCTTTGTATTTATGTGGTACCAGTTGTAATGTCTCCTCTTTCATTACTGATTTTATTTGAGCCCTCTCTCTTTTTTTTTTTTCCTTAGTGAGTCTAGCTAAAGGTTTGTCAATTCTGTTTATCATTTCAAAGATCCAGCTTTTAGTTTCATTGATCTTTTTTATTGTCTTGTTCACCTCTATTTCATTCATTTCCACTCCATTCTTTATTTCCTGCCTTCTACTAACTTTGGGCTTCGTTTGTTCTTTATCTAGTCCCTTGATGTGAAATGTTAGGTTGTCTGTTTGAAATTTTCTTGTTTCAAAGTGTTCCTTTCAATGCTTTATGGCTTCAACTGTTACTCATGCGGTTTTTTGTTTCCTCCTTTCCCTAGAACATCAACCTTAGTGATTTTACTGGTTCAAACAAAATAAAGATACAACACTACAACTAATAGTATCTATTCATAGACATGATGTCATTCTAATAAATAGGACAGTGACTCTAAGAGGTCATTGTTGTCCATTGTACAGATGAGAAAACTGAGGTTAGGTCATTCCACAGGAATGTGCAACCAAGTCAAGGTTTAAACCCAAGTCTGTTTACTTCTAGAAGCTAGACCATGGGCTTCCTCAGTTAAAAAATTGAGGCCACAGGTTTTTGAAACATCACAGTGAGAAAGGGGCTTGAAGAATCTATCGCTTGTTTGATTTCTGTCCCCTCAGATATCTGAAGGTAATAATCCATGTAATGAGTAAATAATCCCCTTGGAGTCCCAAAGTTGCAGGTGCTGACAAATTTTACACACACACACATGCGCGAGAGCACACACACACACACACACACACATACACACAAGATAACAATGGCTTATACAAGAGCTTTATTTCCCTCTGACACAAAAATTCAGAAGCTTGCAGCCCAGGGCTGGTATACCAGCTCTGCTCCACACAGGAATGCTGGCCCTGCCAACTCACTACTCCCCATCCTTAGGTGGGACTCCTGCTTTCATGGTCCAAAATGGTAGCATCTCATTCCAGGCAGACAGAGGAAGAAAAATGAAGAAGAAGGGGCAAAGGGCACCTACCAGCTGTCTTATTAGGAAAGTTCCCAGAAGCTACTTCATAACATTTCCACTTACAGCTTGCCAGAACATGAATGCATAGCCATATCCAGCTGCAAAGGAAGGTCAGCCAAAGAAAAGGAGAACAAATGTTGGGAAATAACTGACAACCTCTGTCACAAATAGGATGGTAAGGAAGAGTGGAAGTATGTTCTAGAAATACCTCTGCTCTTACCAGCAGAGGTAACTTTGGACAACAGGGGAGGAAGGAAGGAAAAGGGAATTAACATCGAATGAAAGACTACAACATGTCTGTTGTGCCACTGGGTGCCTCACCTGGAACAAGACAGACATAGTCTCTACCCTTGAGGAATTTATGGCTAGCTAGGAGCAGAATAGAAATTCTAGACTAATCTAATAGAGGAGACCTGGGTTCAATCCCTGGGTCAGGAAGATCCCCTAGAGAAGTGAAAGGCTACCCACTCCAGTACTCTTGGCTAGAGAATCCGATGGACAGAGCAGCCTGGAGATCTACAGTCCATGGGGTCTCAAAGAGTCGGACATGATGGAACGACTAATACTTTCAGGAATAGAATCGAAATTCCAGGCCAATCCACATAATATTAGTTTCCTAGGGCTGCCATAACAAATAATCATAAATTTGGTGGCTTAAAACAACAAAAGTTTGTTCTGTCTCACTTCTGGATGCCAGAAATCTGAAAGCAAGGTGTCACCTGGGTCACATTTCCTCCCAAGTTTCCAGAGGAGACTCCTACCCTGCCTCTCCCAGCATTGGGTGGCTCCAGTCACTCCTCAGCCCATGGCTGCAACATTCCAATCTGTTTGTCTTTCCATGGCCTTCTCTTCTGTCTTCTCCTTTTCTGTCTCTTGTAAAGACAGAGCATTGATTTTATGGCTACTCAGGTAATTCAGGATAATCTATCTTGTCTTGAGGTCCTTAATTATACTTGCAAAGGCCCTTTTTCTAAATGATATCATAATCATTTAGAAAATGATTGTGAAAATGATTGTCCTAATCCCTGCAATTAGGGGTTAGGACATGGGAGTCACCGTTTAACTCACTATAACTAGTAAACTAATAGACCAAAATCACCATCCACTGTGGTATCAAGGTATCATTCAGCATCGTCACTCATCAGTTCCACTGATACTAAGTGCAATTAATTATTTCATTGGAAACCATTCAAAATAAGCATCACTAATCTATGATTACACAGTATAAGGTTAACTGCCACAGAGAAAAGGTCCAGAGGCACAAACTCTCAACTCATGTTTGTAAGATCCTTTTTCTAAATAAAGTCATATTCACAGATTCCAGGATGTGGACACATCTTTTTATGATCCATTATTCTTCAACTCCCTACACAACTAAAAGCCTGCATGGGATGCATATCCTTAGCATTCTGAAACTTGGGATTGGTAAGTCTGCTTTATACAAGCATTTGTGTAGTGGCCTGAGTGGTAAGCACTAGGCTAGACATTCTGAGGGTCAAATGGATGAGTCAGAAAGAATCTAAACCCTCTTTAACAATCTAGTAGAAGGTAGCACACAGGACCACAAATGGCCATCTAGAAGCAGAGCTAAGAGAAAGGTGGTCCCAATACGGCACTCTGAGGTCACAGGAGGTTAGGTATCTGATTCGAGGATCAGGAAAAGCTTCATGGAGGAAGATTCAGATTTCAAGAGGCAAGACTGGATCTCAGAATTCTGAGTCCGTAAGTCCACTGCTTCCCCCTTGATGCCCCTGAGACCTTGGCACACAAATCTCACCATTCCTAACTTCACATACCTCTCTCTACATTTCTGTCTGAACCGGACAAATGAGCCCTTTAAATAGCTGGGAAAAGAAGAGAAGAGAAAAGCAAGGAGAAAAGGAAAGATATTCCCATCTGAATGCAGAGTTCCAAAGAATAGCAAGGAGAGATAAGAAAGCCTTCCTCAGCGATCAATGCAAAGAAATAGAGGAAAACAACAGAATGGGAAAGACTAGAGATCTCTTCAAGAAAATGAGAGACACCAAGGGAACATTCCATGCAAAGATGGGCTCAATAAAGGACAGAAATGGTATGGACCTAACAGAAGCAGAAGATATTAAGAAGTGGTGGCAAGAATACACAGAAGAACTGTACAAAAAAGATCTTCATGACCCAGATAATCACGATGGTGTGATCACTCACCTAGAGCCAGACATCTTGGAATGTGAAGTCAAGTGGGCCTTAGAAAGCATCACTATGAACAAAGCTAGTGGAGGTGATGGAATTCCAGTGGAGCTATTTCAATTCCTCAAAATGATGCTGTGAAAATGCTGCACTCGATATGCCAGCAAATCTGGAAAACTCAGCAGTGGCCAAAGGACTGGAAAAGGTCAGTTTTCATTCCAATCCCAAAGAAAGGCAATGCCAAAGAATGCTCAAACTACCACACAATTGCACTCATCTCACACGCTAGTAAAGTAATGCTCAAAATTCTACAAGCCAGGCTTCAGCAATACGTGAACCATGAACTTCCAGATCTTCAAGCTGGTTTTAGAAAATGCAGAGGACCAGAGATCAAACTGCCAACATCCACTGGATCATCGAAAAAGAGAGTTCCAGAAAAACATCTATTTCTGCTTTATTGACTATGCCAAAGCCTTTGACTGTGTGGATCACAATAAACTGTGGAAAATTCTGAAAGAGATGGGAATACCAGACCATCTGAACTGTCTCTTGAGAAACCTGTATGCAGGTCAGGAAGCAACAGTTCGAACTGGACATGGAACAACAGACTGGTTCCAAATAGGAAAAGGAGTACGTCAAGGCTATATATTGTCACCCTGCTTATTTAACTTATATGTAGAGTACATCATGAGAAACACTGGGCTGGAAGAAACACAAGCTGGAATCAAGATTACCAGGAGAAATATCAATAACCTCAGATATGCAGATGACACCACCCTTGTGGCAGAAAGTGAAGAAGAACTAAAGAGCCTCTTGAGGAAAATGAAACAGGAGAGTGAAAAAGTTGGCTTAAAGCTCAACGTTCAGAAAACTAAGATCATGGCATCTGGTCCCATCACTTCATGGGAAATAGATGGAGAAACAGTGTAAAACAATATCAGACTTTTATTTTTGGGGGCTCCAAAATCACTGCTGATGGTGATTGCAGCCATGAAATTAAAAGACGCTTACTCCTTGGAAGGAAGGTTATGATCAACCTAGATAGCATATTTAAAAGCAGAGACATTACTTTGCCAATAAAGGTCCGTCTAGTCGAGGCTATGGTTTTTCCAGTGGTCATGTATGGATGTGAGAGTTGGACTATAAAGAAAGCTGAGCACAGAAGAATTGATGCTTTTGAACTGTGGTGTTGGAGAAGACTCTTGAGGGTCCCTTGGACTGCAAGCAGATCCAACCAGTCCATCCTAAAGGAGATCAGTCCTGGGTGTTCATTGGAAGGACTGATGTTGAAGCTGAAACTCCAATACTTTGGCCACCTCATGCGAAGGGTTGACTCATTGGAAAAGACCCTAATGCTGGGAAGGATTGAGGGCAGGAGGAGAAGGGGACGACAGAGGATGACATGGTTGGATGGCATCACCGACTCGATGGACATGGGTTTGGGTAAACTCCGGGAGTTGGTGATGGACAGGGAGACCTGGTGTGCTGCGATTCATGGGGTCGCAAAGAGTCGGACATGACTGAGAGACTGAACTGAACTGTGAACACAGCCAAAGAGCTGTCTGAAAACAGTACATTCTGCAAACAAATACACTGTCTTGTTCACTAATTGTTCACATTAAATTATGTTTCTAACATTTGCTATTTGAAACACGGGCATATTGTGCAAATCACCATTATTTACTCATCCAGTGGGAAAATTCACTGTCCACCTTATGATTGAAGGAGTTTAAGCAGTGCCTGTTAGGTATCAGCATCCTGGCGGAACATGAAAACAGGTAATACAGAATCCCTGCCATCGAGAAACAAAGGGGAGTCCAGTGAAGACTGCTTAACAGAATTAAACACACTGAATCAGGTAACAGAGTAAAGAAGTATCTTATTAAGAGAGCTTGAATCAGCACACAAGAGGCTCTTTCCCTGGAGACTAGTTCCCCCTTACTCGTCAGCACACTTCCAAACCAGGAAGCACAGTACAAAAGCCCTTTCCTATTAGAGAACAGACTATATATATATATATATATATTTTTTTTTTTTTTTTTTTTTGCAGCATGCCAAACACTCTTCAGGATTGCTGAAACTCTTTGAATATGCTTAAAAATAAGCCCAGGAAGTAAAACTGAGGAGAATAAACAACTGCAGATCGCTTTCTAGCGTTTCCAACATATTTATTCCATTTTCTTCATGGTTTCATGTAGCAGTTACTCACACTGATTGACTTTTAAAAAAGAGAGGAAAGAAAACTGGAATAAAGTTGACCCAGATGTGCACAGCGCCTCGCTCTGGGAAAACGCATGCAGGCCGAGAGACTTCACACACTTGAAAGGCAGCCGCGGTGGAGGCTGCATGGGCTGAGGTTTATGGCTCAGAGTCTTCCACTGCAGCAAGAAGGTCAAGTGAAGGGTAAAATGGCTGTGATGACCTATGTCTCACTTAAAAATCCTGCCATGGCTTTCAGAACTTCTTGGGAACAATGGGGTTGGGAGAGGCATGAAGAGGTCCTTTAATCCACCTATCACCAAACAGTACCTGAAGACAATTTCAACAAACTACTTTTCTTCAAATGCATACAGATTATGTTGTCATTAATAAAAATGGTATCTACTAAAAGTGCCTGAATTGGGGGAATTTTTTTCATATGCACTTACTGAACAGAGAGATGCTATAAATGTAATGACCATCATTTCAGTTCAGTGTTCCAGGTTTAAAAAAAAAAAAAAAGGACCTGGACGTCCCTAGTGGTCCAGTGGCTAAGACTTTGCACTCCCAATGCAGTGGGCCTAGGTTTGATCCCTGGTCAGGGAACTAGATCCCACTTGCTGCAACTAAGAGTTTGCATACCACAACTAAAAGATCCCACATGCCGCAACTAAGACCTGGTGCAGCCAAAGAAATTAATCAATAAATAAAAATGTAATTTAAAAGGAACCTGAGGAAAAGTATCCATGCTAAAGCTTTACGGAGGGAGGACAGTGTAATCCCAGGGTGGAAGGCAAGAGGGAATAAGGGAAGTGATGTACAAAAGGAGATAAAGCAGATACAAAGCGACACGTTCACTAGCTACCAAGGTGTCACAAACACGGGAAACCCAGGTGGCTCAGTGGTAAAGAATTCGTCTGCCACGGCAGGAGATGCAGGTTTGATCCCTGGGTTGGGAAGGTCTCCTGGAGGAGGAAATGGCAACCCACTGCAATATTCTTGCCTGGGAAATCCCATAGAGAGAGGAGCATGGTGGGCTAGACTCCATGGGGTCACAGAGTCAGACACAACTAAGCATGCATGTGCTCAAGCATTACTGGAGTATGAATGCTTTTTATTATCCTTTCATTCATCTGTATTTTACCTATATAATTAAATAATAAACTTCCATTTACAAAAGGAAAATGGGTCCTCCTGTAAAAAGATCCTGGGAGCCAAAGGCCTAAACTTGTGAGTCATGAAGGAATCAGCATTTCTGTGTAGGATTTCCAGTGACCTCATTGTGACCTCATTCTTTTCTTTGCCTCTCTCCTTCATGTCAACAAAAGGCTCCAGCATTTTATAAGGGAGCCCGACTGAGTGGCATAAACATGCTTCTGCAGTAAAAAGACTGAAGTAAGTACTACATATCTGCCAATTCTTGGCTATGTGATCTTGGCAAGTACAGACCTCAGTTTCCTTATCTGTAAATTGAAGGTAACAATAAATCTGTCCCATGGAATTGCTCTGAGGAGCCAGTGTCATAACATAAATTAAAATAGTGTAGAAGAAGCAATGCACTACTTGTGTACTATATATCATCTTAAAGTACTAAGGAAGATCAGGAGAGTCTGAGATGCAGGAGAATGTAGATTTTGAATATGGGAGGATTTTTAAATTCATAGTAAGATTAAGGAGCAGTAAGAATATATTTCTTTCTCTTGCCTTGCTACCAGGATAAAGAGAACTGCCTGACACTTAAATTCTAGTTACTGGCAAGAACATTACCTGAACTTCGCCAACTCTGCCTATGGCTAAACACAGAAAATACTGTTAGAATTTACCAAGGTTCAAGAGGGAATTCAAAGATTCACAAAATTTTAGAACCAGAGGCATTATAGCTTAAAATTTCACATTTAATAGATTTATAGATAAGAAAAGCCAAGTTCAGGCATCTACACAGCAACTTACCCAGGGTCACACATCTGTGGCAGAATTGTCTTTTGTAATCACAAAACAACAGCAATCATGAGTGTTTGTAACACTGGCTGTGAGTATCCTAGCTTATTCCTGAGGGTGACTTAGATTGCTGCTTGCTCATAACTGCCTACCTTTATATAGTTAGAATATAGGCACTAAATACTTGACATAGTTGGTTTCATCTCATTATTAAAAGAAGTCTATGAGGGAAGCATCAATGGCCCCTTTTCAGAGAGAGAAACTGAGATTCAAAAAGCTTAAGCAACTTGACTGAGGTTGTACAACAGACCCAACAGTAGGCCCCCAAAATCTAAGTTCTTCACCCGTGAGACTCCACATCCAGAGGTCTCCTTAAGTCCCTGTCTAACGTGCTTCTACTGCGTCACAGTCCTAGTTGAGGCCATAGGCACCCTCTACATAGAACATCCCACACCTGACACATGACCTTGTTTCCAGTATAAATGAGACCCAAGGCATCTGGAGAGAGCTGCTCATAACCTGATCAATTTAACTTTTTTTTTTTTTAATAACTCTTATTTTCTCTTTTCCCAAAATCCAGGCAAGGAAAAGCAGCTAGATAATCATTTCTGGGAAGTCATTTTGGTTTCCTCCTGGCTCCCCCAAATTCAGTTTTCACATCTTTTCTGCTTTTGGCTCTGAATAAAGTAATATTACAGTATTCACTTTAGTTTTAATTTGGGAAAATGTATTGCATTTGACAAAACAATTTTAAAAATAAAATTTCATATGTAACCAAAAGAGGATTTTCTTTTCTGTGCACATGCCTCAGTGGTGAGCAAAATGGAGAATGTTATTTCAGAAACTTAAAATCAAACTAAAGCACATATGTTCTATAAAAAAGCACTGTTTGACAAGATCAAGTTACCTCCAGAGAGGGAAGCGATTTTACTAACCATGCCTCTCCTGAACATCTGAATCTCCCCTGTGACTCTGGCAGGAGGGGTACAAGGGGTTAAACCCCACCCAGGTGCATCTGGGTAATTATGCTCCGAACACTCACTAAAGAGCTGCCTGCAACGCTTAACCTTGAGCAGGTACAGGACAGGTTAAGGGAACTGACACAGCTGGATTTGCATTTAAGAGAAATCCATGGAACAGGCCTGAATATCCACAATCTGTGTGCAATTCTTAGAAAGGTCACTCAAGGCATACATAAAATGTCTTTTACCAACACACAGACAGAAATCTTGATAGCACATGTGCTCCTGAGGGGAAACCATATGCATATGTTTCCAAAGTGATCCTGGCTTTCTACAAAAGAGGACACTGAAAGAGTGGTCATTCCTGTAATCAATGTCAAAGAGGAGATCTCAGGTTGTCAGAACCTGTATCTATGAGGACAGGTGCATGCTCCAACTGAAATGTGCACAGAGGTGGATGAATCTCCACTGCCATTTTGTTTTGCTTAGGGACTTAGGAAAAGGCCTCAAAGCAAAAGCATTTGCTGAGATCTGTTCTTCCCCATACTGTAAGGGTGTTATATTTTACCCAAGTTTGGCAAAAGTATAGGAAATGACAAGAATCTAGATTATCAAAGGGCTTTTTACATGGAGGGTCACAAAGAGTCAGACACTACTTGGCGACTAAGTCTAGCCTAGTCTAAGTGAAAGTCGCTCAGTCATGTTCAACTCTTAGCGACCCCATGGACTATACAACCATGGAATTCTCCAGGCCAGAATACTGCAATGGGTAGCCTTTCCCGTCTCCAGGGGATCTTCCCAACCCAGGGATAGAACCCAGGTCTCCCACATTGCAGATGGTTTCTTTACCAGCTGAGCCACCAGGGAAGCCCAAGAATACTAGAGTGGTTAGCCTATCCCTTCTCCAGCGGATCTTCCTGACCCAGGAATAGAACCAGGGTCTCCTGCATTGCAGGCAGATTCTTTATCAACTGAACTACCAGGGAAGTCCCAGTCTAAGTTTAAACTATACAGTCCATGGAATTCTCCAGGCCAGAATACTGGAGTGGGTAACCATTCCCTTCTATAGGGGATCTTCCCAACCCAGGGATAAAATCCAGGTCTCCCACATTGCAGGCGTATTCTTTACCAGCTGAGCCACCAGGGAAGCCCAACAGTAGTGGAGTAGGTAGCCTATACCTTCTCCAGGGGACCTTCCCAATCCAGGAATTGAACCAGGGTCTCCTGCACTGCAGACAGATCCTTTACCAGCTGAGCTACCAGGGAAGCCTGAGTCAGTAATTGTTATAATACTCTCCCCTACCTGCATAGTCCCAGTATTTCAAGTGAATTACTTCATTTTGATCATTAGTAACTTAAATAACAGCGGCTTAATTACTTGGGAATTAGGCTATAAATTACAGTGAAATTTTCTCATTTTTTCTTGTGAGACTAGTTGGCTATGTCTATAATAATAGTTTCTGAATCTAGTTTCATTTTCTAATTTTAAATTACACTCTCATCTTCACCTTCTTCTCCCCAAGTACAGTTGAGGCCAAGCCAGAATGTCAACAGAAAGAATTTTTCCATGATGGTGGGAGTCCATTATCACTTATGCTTTGCTGTGCTGTGCCACGCCGTGCCAAGTCATTTCAGTTATGTCTGACTCTTTGCAACCCTATGGACTGTAGCCCACCAGGTTTCTCTGTCCATGATCTAATTAACAAATCATCAATAGACATCTCGCGACAGCTTTTTCCATCTTCATCTTGACTAATATGCCCATATTTTATTATTTTTAGATCTACATTGCCTTCTATACTCTTAGATGTCAATAAATATAAGATTGTATACACTTTGTTGCTTTACCATTTGTGTTAGAAAGAGTAATTTATAAAATATGAAATATTCATGACATCAAGAGCTTTATACTTCCCAACCCTACAATTATTCTCATTACCCATTCATTTAGAAATATGCTGTCTTCTTTTGGAGCTCCTTGAAATCAAGAAATATTTTTAACTCACCTATCATTTACTGTTGTTTGGCTCTAATACAGTATTAGGATTTTTTTCACCTTTATGATCCATACTTCCCCATAAAGTCACATACATCTATTAAGAAAACTGAAAATATAGAAAGGCCTGAAGAAGAATATTAAAACAACTCATAATTCTACCATCTCATTTTAAAATCTTAGTATCTTTGTACATTAAAGTTGGTAGTGGGGTGGGGCATTTGGGAGGATAAAAGGTTTTTAATGAAAAACATATAATTTAGAAAATATCTTTAAATCCCTAAGTATGCATTTAAAACCAACAAATGGTTTCTTTCCATTTTACTTAGAGAATCTAGCAGCTAGAAATGGCCAGCCAGCCGCATCCTTGGAGCCCAGAAGGTTAAGGCTTTCCTGGCCATGAATAGCTCTGGGAGGCGCCTGACCTGCACTCTGCTCTTCTCTGCACTACAGTGAACTCCCCTCCGTTATTCCCTTGCCTTTGAAGAAGGTGACTGAGTGGGTGATGTAAGATAGAGCCCAGTGAGCACTCTCAGCAATAGGAAGGCTAAGGAGCTACAACCACCAGGAGCTAAGAGACCATAGACTAGGCATGAGACCCCACCAGCTGCCCCAAAGAGTAGGTTAAGGCTGTATCTTAGTTTACTCAGGCTGCCCGAGCAAAGTACCTTAGACTGGGGAGCATCAAAACAACAAAAACATATTTTCTCACACTGCTGGAAGCTTAAAAGGCCCAGATCAGGGTGTCATAAGGGTTGGTTTCTTCGAGGTCTCTCTCCTTAGCTGGCAGACAGCCATCTTTTCCCTGTATCTTCACTTGGTCCTTTCTCTGTGCAGATCTGTGTCTCAGTCTCCTCTTCTTACAAGGACACCAGTCATACTGGAATGGGACTCTCTCGAGCGACTTCATTTTAATTTCTTCTTTAAAAGCCCTATTCCCAAATACAGCCATATTCTGAGGCAAAGGGGTTCAGGACTTCAATATATGAATTTTGAAAGGGGACACAATTCAGCCCATAACAGGTTGGTTTAAGTTTGCTGTTATTCTGGTTGAATTTTGAGATTTGGGATTAAATGAGCTAAAAGGTCCAAACCAAGCTGGCAAAGGAAAAATTACCCACCTCTGAGAGGAACAGGGCTGTCTTGTGTTCATTTAGAAATCTTAGATACTGAGGAGGAGATTATGGGACTGTGAGTCAAGATCATGGCTATTTCCAATACTGCCACTATCTGGCTGTGAGACTAGGTTAAGTCCCCTTATTTCTTAAGGCCTCAGTTTCCTCCTCTACAACAGGTGGCCACACTGTCAGTTTAAACTGAATTGACAGATGATCTCTAAATTCTCTATGAAGCTCATAAATCAAGAAAAACATACAGCACTCTTCCTGGCTATATCAACCATTCTTAAGACCCTGCTTGAATGCAGCTTCCTACATAAAACCTTTCCTAAGAAGATTAGGTCTCTCCCTCTATGGTTTGGTTTCACCTCTCTTACTGAACATTTGTTATTCTCCCTGGCCTCACTAGTATTTCATTTCTTACAATTATCTATACAGACTCTCAAGTGCAAAAGACAACTACAGTATCTTGCGTCTTATAATACAGAAAATGGGAAAACACACATGTGCCTGCACACTGGTGCAAAAATTTAGGGAGGTTAAACCAGAAACTGAGATTGATTGCCTAGGGGAAGTGGTGAGTAGATATGAAGTAGACATGATGGGAAGGTGGGAGTGGAGTATAAGCAGGGTTAGGAGGGACTTGTTTTGAATTTTCCTGTATAATTCTGACTCTTAAAACCATATTCATGGTTCACATATAAACAAACACATAAGTAAATAAATAAAATCAATAAGGATGGAGAAATATAAACCCAAAGCAGAATGCAAGCTAACAAATGAAACCATTTCAAAATCAAATAAATGACTTAACCAAGAGGGAGATAAGAAAGTTGGCATCCCAATTCCAATTTCAACCAAAGAAAATACACTTTTATCTGGATCTGAACTGGACCTATGAAGATTTAATGATGAAAAGGGGAAGATGGTACATTAAAAAAAAAGTTAGCTAACCACTGATTGAGTTCATTTACTTCATAGGTGATACGACAGAAATTTTTAGATTTCTACTCACTATCCAGTTTCCCCTTTCCCCTTTTATAACAAAATCCTGATTTCATTGGAAGCAGCATTGGGATCATCTGAGGATGTTTTGCTAGCCTCCCTTGCAGCTAGCTGGGGACAGTCATGTGACACTGGTTTGGCCAATGAGATGAACTTGGACATAACTGGAGTGGGGGCAGCAGAGGTTCTGAGCAAGTTTCAAAGGAGGCTGCCTCAGCTGGTACCTGTCCCCTTCTTGCCATCAAGAACATGAACATGAGGCAGAGGGTAGATCAGCTACCGTATGACCACAAAATGATGAGCATATGCTAAGGATAACTGAGGGAAAGAAAAAACGTGTCTGGGCCCCAGAAGACACTGTGGGATGGAAATGTCAGTTCTCTACTGCCCAGCTCACCTTTTCATTACATGAGAAAATTAAACAAGGTATTTATCCATAACATTTTAAGCCAGTATTTTTCAGGTCTCTGTCACACAGCTGAATGAAGATTCTGACCTAGCTGACACTAGTGACAGAGCTAGATTTAGACTCCACACCTCTTAACTCCCAGCTCAGGGTATTTTCAACCACATGTGCCACTTACAAGTAATCCCTAAGCTCCTGTTACATCTCCAGCACTGCACAGATTCAGCCCTCCTATTTATCCAAAAAACAAAAGTCTCTATTATTGCATGCTCAAGTCCGATTAAGCTGGGGTTGGAAAGTTTCCCTGGTTGCTATTGATTCCATTAATTCATATGAAACTCTCTGAATTACTTTTAAAACTGTGCACATGACAACTCTTCTTTCTTTTCCTTTTAACTAGGTAATAGACAAAGGATTTTTTTAAGCTAAGGATAAGCTCTTTTCTTATACTTACAGACTCAGACTGACTAAATTTAGGAAACTCTTAAAATCTAAACCTTGAAAGTATCACTTGAATATATCATGGTTTGGATGTTTTGGTAGTATCACACTATAAAGAAGTCTTTTCTTTTCCCAACTTCACACTCACCTTACCCCTCTGTACTTTACCTCAGTGTTTAGAATACCATGTTGCTATTCTTGATTATGTATCTGCCTTCCTCACTAGACTGTTAGCTTTTTCCACTGTCCAGCACAACCTCCACCTCACGAGAGCTGCTTTCATTAATAAATGGATGGAAAGAAGAATGAATTATTTTGGACCTCAGAGAAGCAAAGTAACTAATTTTATTGCATTTTGCTTTACTGCGCTTTATAGATGTCGCATTTTTTTTCACATTGAATGGTCTTCAACAACCCAGTGTCAAGCAAGTCTATTGTAATCATTTTTCCAATAGCATTTTATTACTTCATGTCTCTGTGTAACATTTTGGTAATTCTAAGCATATTTCAAATTTTTCATCATTATTATATTCATTATGGTGATCTGTGATCAATGACTACTACAACTCACTGAAAGCTCAGATGATAGCATTTTTTAGAAATAAAATATTTAATTAGGTATATAATAGTAAGTGTATAATTAATTAAGTGTATAATTAGTATATACACTTTTTGATAATAATGCTATTGCACACTAAATAGACTACAGTATAATGTAAACATAACTTTCATATGCACTGGGAAACCAAAAAAATTCACTCGACTCATTTCATTGCAATATTTGCTTTATTGTGGTGGCCTGAAACCAATCACACAATATCGTCAAGGTTATGCTTGTAACTAGTAAGCTTAACTGTGTGCCTTTCAGAAAAAAAAAATTGATAAATTTTATTCAAAAATCAAGAGAGTGTATTTGGGGGCTTTTTTGGAATTAGGAAATTCATTTGGAATCAGATTCTGTTTACTACTTACGATAAAATTTTCTCACTGAAATAATAAAAGAGATTATTTCAATATCTGAAGAGTGGGATTCATTTTTGCTGAGTCCATTTGCCTAGCTGCTGCTGCTACTGCTAAGTCGCTTCAGTAGTGTCCGACTCTGTGCGACCCCATAGACGGCAGCCCACCAGGCTCCGCTGTCCCTGGGATTCTCCAGGCAAGAACACTGGAGTGGGTTGCCATTTCCTTCTCCAATGCATGAAAGTGAAAAGTGAAAGTGAAGTCGCTCAATCGTGTCCGACTCTTTGCGACCCCATGGACTGCAGCCCACCAGGCTCCTCCGTCCATGGGATTTTCCAGGCAAGACTACTGGAGTGGGTTGCCATTGCCTTCTCCATTTGCCTAGCTAGAAACCCCCAAATACATTAAGGAGTGCCACAGGCCCTTAAGCATACAGGCATTATATTCCTTTATCACAGCTACTGACTTAGTAAAGAAGTAAACTAGGAATCAAGAAGAGCCAGCCAACAACATTCAAAGCCAAAGGTAGAGTTGCAGTATCACAGTTCTGTAAACCTGTAGGTGATCAGCTGTTGGTTCAGAATCCTTGCTGACTGTCATAGAACCATGGGTAAGTAATTCACACATCAGCTATGAATCAAGACCACTCCCCAAATCAGACTCCCTATTCTCATTCTCAAATCAGTCTTCTAATCACTAACACTCATTCAACACTCAAGGTTACTAGCTTACTGCAGGCCAAGAGCTGTGCTGGGTCCCAGGAGACAGAGAAGTCATAATCCATGGGGTGCCTGTTCTGGCTCTGTCCCTTCCTATCTGTATGATCCTGCATGTTGCGTAACTCCACTGTACCTCAGCATTCTCATGTGTAAAATGGGGGTAATAATACTAATGCTATCTCATAGAGTTGCTGTTAAGGATGAGATGAGTTCCTGTTTGCAATGTGTACTGGCACACAGACAGGTTGAAGTGTTAGTTATTATCAATAGCCAATAAGTGAAGAAATGATAACATGAGTAAATATTCATAATATATTTAAATTTTGAAATGACATTTCAAAACAGATATATACAGTAAGATGTCAAATTAATATATAATGTGTATGAAGATAAAACACTCTGCTGGAAGATAAAAATATTAATAGTGGTTTCCTCTTACATGTGGAATTAGAGGTTGCTTTGTTTTGTATCTTTTTTCTCTATAGTTTTCTACATAACTTTTACCATAAGAGAAGCAATGGTTTCATTCATTTTATTATTTTTTAATATAAAACAATGCTTTTTTTTTTTTTAATTTTTGGCCACACCCTACAACATGTGGGCCTTAGTTCCCCAATCAGGGATCAAACCCATGTCCCGTGCACTGCGGGGGCGGGGTGTGTGTGTGTGTGTCTTAACCACTAGATGGCCGGGAAGTCCATTTCATTCATTTTAAAACATAGGCCTCAGCTTCCTGATCCCTGGGATGGAGACAGCTCAGCTCTCACCGTCCACTGCTTCACACTCTGATACATGGTTATCAGATGCTCAGCCAAAGAAAATGATGTCACTCGCAGTTACTTTTCCTTTCCATAATGGTAAGAATGGCCTCCTGGAATGTATCTCTTCAAACCAAATCAGAGTCAGTGGTAAGCATGGAAATTAGTATAAAGAGTAAACAACCTTGTCTTACAAAGTTAATTTCAGCAACACCAGTCTCACTAAATCCTAAATCCCTTGATACTTCTCCTAGCCCTGGATTATATGGTGACAGACGGACAAACACTTTCTTTAAAGAAAAAAAGAAAAAACTACCATATGTTGTCTGTTCTGCTATTTAAGTGATTTTCCCTTCTCTAACACTGAGAAGTTTCTCCATCCCTTCACTGGTTTGATATTTAAAACCAAGAGTAACCATTTACGGTTTTAGCAATTTTACAGCAGTACCAAATAGTCTGTAAAGTCATACATGGAAATTAGAATTTTCTAAAACCTAAGTCAGCAGAAGTTATCTATTCAGAGAACAAAGAACATTGCTTTTCCAACTCTCGAAGTTAAATTCACTCTTAGACTCCGGTCATCCAAACACATTTCCACGAATGCCCTTCAGAGCTGAGGACTACATCTGTGACAGCAAGACCATGCATTGTTCGTTGTTGCAAAGAGGCTTGAGTGAAGGCTCTGAACAAGGCGAAGAGATGTCAGGCACCATGGATAAGATGCTCAACCCTTCCGGGTCTCAGTTCCCTCCTCTATAGACAAGTATATGAACATCACCTTGGAAGAATACTGCACAAGTGCGTGTGATAGCACCTGGTAAAATGTATCATACACCATGAATGTGCAAATTCAGGAGGCAAAAAGAGGCAAAAATGTTAAAGGCACAAAAGGAAACAAAAGGCAAACACTCCCAGTGCATGCATGTACCCGATAAGGCTGCAGTAACAGCTCTGGGTTTGTGGTCCAGGACTCTGCTAGGCATCTGAGCACCATACACCCGTGCCTGTGTTTGCAGCTGCCATCAATCACATCCCGAAAAACTTCTCAATGTGGATCTTGTGGGGAAACTCAATGAGCCAGAAGCGAGAGAGACTGATTAGAGAGGCAAAATAAACACAGTATTCTCGGGCCCTTGGAGGCCAGTGGCTCCACACCCCAGATCTGTACCCTCCAACCTGCAGGCGGGAAGTGTGCTGGGGTGGGGGAGCTGGTCGCCTGTGACTGAGCGCTCTGCCTCTCCTGGTGCTTCTCTGTGGGTGGCGAGGGTACTTTATGTACCTCTCCGCAGAGAAGCACAAACTTGCCGGGAGATTTATGAACTTCATTTCCCCATCACAGGACAGGGAGATATTTCTGTCCTGTGTTAGGGTGGGCAGATCATAAAGTCACAGAAGTTAAGCAGGGAGAACAGGATGGGCTGAAGCCAAGGAGCAAGACTGCTCTGGGAAGCCTTCCTTGACCTCCCAGCTGGGGAAATCCTTCTCTTTATTGAGGATCAGGCCTCAGAGCTCACCTCTCAGGAACCTGCTGTGTTCTCTTTCTCTCCTCCTCCCTCCTCCTCCTCCCACCTTTCTCTCCTTCTCTTTTTCCCTCTTGCACTTTGTCTATCTCTCTCCTTCTCCCATTCATGACAGGCCCCTTCTTCTCTCCTTCCCTCCTCTCTCACCCCTCCTGTCTTATCTCTCCTTCCTACTCTCTTCTTCTCCTCTCTTTTTCTCTGTTCCCCTCCTTTTTCTAATAATTCTTTATTAAATACTTACCATATTAGCACCAGGTAACAGACTTGGCACACTTTTATTGTAGCAAATGGCTTCTTATTTCTTTATTGTTTCCTTTTTAGAATTTTTTCAACAAAAATTGACTGCAGATGGTGACTGCAGCCATGCAATCAAAAGATGCTTGCTCCCTGGAAGAAAAGTTATGACCAACCTAGACAGCATATTAAAAAGCAGAGACATTACTTTGCCAACAAAGGTCTGTCTAGTCAAAGCTATGGTTTTTCCAGTAGTCATGTATGGATGTGAGAGTTGGACTATAAAGAAAGCTGAGCTCTGAAGAATTGATGCTTTTGAACTGTGTTGAAGAAGACTTGTGAGAGTCCGTTGGACTGCAAGGAGATCCAACCAGTCCATCCTAAAGGAAATCAGTCCTGAGTATTCATTGGAACGACTAGTGCTGAAGCTGAAACTTCAATCCTTTGGCCACCTGATGTGAAGAACTGACTGATTCGAAAAGATCCTAATGCTGGGAAAGATTGAAGGCAGGAGAAGAAGGGGACGAAGGGGATAAGATGGTTGGATGGCATCACCAACTCAATGGACATGAGTTTGAGTAAGCTCCGGGAGTCAGTGATGGACAGGGAGACCTGGCGTGCTGCAGTCTGTGGGGTCGCAAAGAGTTGGACATGACTGAGCAACTGAACTGAACTGAACTGATTATGGTCCCAGGTACCCAACAGAAAAACTACTGATTTCAATTCAGAAAATATTTTTGAACGATCACAGTTTGCTGAGAACTAGGGATAGAGTGGATAGATGGAGCCTTTGCCCCAAAGGAGCTCCCAGGTTATGAGAGACCCACATGTCAACAGGAGACAAATGGTGTCTTATCTATAAGGCAGAGATGGCCAGGTGTCCAAGAATTGTGAATCCCTTTCACGAGGCAGAGTTATTGACAGGAAGTGGCCAAGAAAGATCTACATATTTTGTCCCCCAGCCCCACACCAGTTGTCTAAGTGTGCTAAGGTAATGAAGTGAGTTCTGGCCCAAAACACCCTCCTTGTAAACCTTCACATTCTCCCTCTCCTGTCTGCTGGCTGGAGATTGATGATGTGTTAATATAATTGTAGAAGCCACAAGTTGAGGATGGCAGAAACTCCATCAACCTAGGTCCTTGAATGACTGTGTGGAGCAGTCTCCCAATCCACTACAAATAGTCATATTTTGGTTATATGAAGCCACTGAGTTTTTAAGGGTTCAGTTATGATAGCTAGTACTAGCTGAACTAATACCATGTGACAGTTTATTTAACAAGTATTTATTAATATTACATTAACATATTAATATATATCATTTTATATATTACATTCCTGAGGTTATTCTAGGGATATATCAGTGAACAAGAGAAATAAAGACCTGTGTCCTCCTGGATCTGACGTTCTATTGGGTACCTAGTGTAATGGTAAGTGCTCAAAAAAACATTTATTGAAGATATAGCTCCAAGACTCACTGAGTTCATATATTAGAAAAGAGTGAGAGAACTGAGAAACAAGTAAACAAACCTCCGAAATAATTTAAAATAGCAAATGAGTTAACAACTTAGGGGGTTTCCCAGCTGGCGCCAGTAGTAAAGAATCCACCTGCCAGTGCAGGAAATGTAAGACACATGGGTTTGATCCCTAGGCAGGGAAGATCCCCTGTAGGAGGGCATGGCAACCCATTCCAGTGTTTTTCCCTGGAGAATCCCTGGATATAGAAGCCTGGTGCGCTACAGTCCATAGGGTCGCAAAGAGTTAGACACCACTGAAACAACTCAGCACTAACAATCTAGAAGAAGAACACTTTTGGAATGTAGCTGAATCTCACCAAGTAGAAAAGCTTCTCTCCCTCTTTGTCTGTGCATTCAATACAAACCCTGCCCTCTGCCCCCCAACCCCAGGTGGGGAGTTATTTTCTGACATGGACTGGCTTATCTGTCTGGATATTCCCAAGACCGGGCACAATGTCAAGCATTTCATAAGCAGTCAATAAATGTTGACTAATACATGATTTTTTGAGTTTAGCTGGGAACTCAGTGGTAAACAATCCCTCTGCCAATGCAGGAGATACAGGTTACATCCCTGGGTTGGGAAGATCCCCTGGAGAAGGAAATGGCAACCCACTCCACTCTTCTTGCCTGGAAAATTACACGGACAGAGGAGTTTGGTGAGCTACAGTTCATGGGGTCGCAAAGAGTCAGACAGGACTTAGCGACTAAACAACAAAACATGGTTTTATTCTTTAAAACATATATATGCTAGGCATATGGTATATTATCAAAGGATATTTTATATTCTAAAAATAGTACAAAATTAACTTTAAAATATTAGAACTACAGACTTGCCAGAGAGACTAGTTCTACCCTGGGGATGGGTTAACTAGCATCATAGATGGGTAGATAACAGGGTCAAAGGGCAGTAGCAACAACGAGTACAGACAAAGGCAAAAGCCTGAGAGCTGAAATAGTCAGGAAAATTTTACTGAAAATACCGTTAATAATAACAGCATACTTTTTTTATGACCTTGTAGAACTTACAAAGCATTTCCACACCTATTACTTCATTTGACACATATAATAGCTCTCTGGGGTAGCTATTATTAACCTTCAAGAGATTAAGGAATTTACCCAAGCTCAACGGCTAATAATTAATAGAAAGTCAGAAGTCGAACTCTGGTCCTTTTATTTGGCATCTTGGAATAAGGCTCCAAGGTGAAGTGGGAATATGCAAGGCATATTTAAGAGGCTTTACAGACAGCAGCTTCCATGGAGCAGAGGGTTAAATGTGGTCACATACCACTCAACATTTCCTGTGACTGGCACACCCCTGCTTGTCAGAAATTTCAAGCTGTCTCATAAAAGAATCAGGGACTAGTCAGTTTTTCCCTAGCATTCTGCCAGTGAGTTCCAGTGCTTTGCCAACATCACCATCTTACCCTGATTTCATTATTAGGAAACAGAAACCAATTCCTTGATTAGATGAGGAAGGATCACTCCAGTGATTTGTTATGCAACTTAAAATGAATAGGAAGCAGAAAGAAGCATTCTTAAGTGTTGAGGAAGTCATTCAGAGTAAAAGAGGAACCCCTATATATTGGAGCAGGTTTCGGATAGCATAGCGTTGAAGTTATTGAATATAAACCAGCATTGGAGGGCTCCTGCTCACATTCCCAGAAATGCCACCACAATTCAAGCAAAGCTCAGGTGATTCAGGTGCTAAAGAAGTTGTTTTAAATTCTACCTGCTATCAAAACAACTTTAGAAAGTGCACATGTTTTTTACTTGTATGTCTCTTTGATAATATGGTAGAATTATTGAATGAAAAGGACATAATATGGAACCTGTTTAATAATGGGACTGGCTGCTTTGGTTAAAGAGGAAGCATACTGTGAATGAAGGATCAGGAATTTAACCAATCTAGAACACTGTGGATGGAAGCATGCATCATGCAAGAGGTTGGATGTCATGACCCCTAAGTCCCTCTAGAGACCCTGTGATCACCTGTGCTGAACAGAGGCCATCTTGGACCCAGTCATGCTCTAATTTCATAGATGCCATCTCCATGACATCCCTGGGTGTCATTTTCTGAGCAGAAACCACATCCAGTCTCAAAGAAAATAAGAGAAGATAAAATAGAAGGAAAATCATAGTGAATCTAGACTCAAGATGAAAAGAAAAAAATTCTAAAAATTCCCAACTATGTTAGAAAGAAAAAGTCGATTTAATAGCTAAGTGTTCAGGGCCAATGATTCCTTTTTTCTGAGCCTGGATCCCTTATGGTAAAATGAGAGAGGGAAGAGACTGAGAGAGTACCTCACAATTTTCTGTCAGCTGAGGCTATGACTCAGTGACTTCAGAAAGAAACTAATAGTACATTGAGATGAGTGGTTATCAATTCTTGGTTGTTACATTTTATATAGGGGAACCACAGAATCTTAGTCTGACTCCATGTGTCTCAACTCTAAACTCCAACTTGGTAAATATGGATGGTCCTCTTTCTAAGATCTATCCATCTTTTTAATGAGACCAAGATACAAGGCTTATTTGTGTGTGGTGGATGTTAGCCTTTACTCACAGTATCAAGTCCAAAAATGTAGCCAACTTAAAGACAAAATTATACCCACTACCTAACCAGAGACAATGAAGAAGAATGTGGAGAACTATTATGTACATTTCTAAATCTGAATAATAAGACCTACGTTCAAAGAACACAAACCTATGACAAGAATGCAACATTCTGTTCATTCTGTCCAAGGATCTCCATCAGCCATCTACTATGCTATTGGTTGGTTGCCATCTCTACCTTGAGGGATTATAAGATTTTTTCTAAAATGTGCTATAATTTTTCCCAAACTCTCATCAAATCACTTGCTTATATAAAAAATACAGTCATGCTGTAAGAGTTTATTAATGTTATATGTCCTTCAAATACTTTTTTTAAAAGGTAGTCAAAGCTGGCTTAAATAACATGACCTAAAATCTCGTATAATTCATGTCCAAGAGTCTTCTGGACCAAGGAAAAACAAGCACTGTAGGATTTCCCACACTCCTGTTAAGGATTTGAAGGACCTTAGTCTATTTGACAAAATAAAGAAAATATGTTTAAGATGTAATGCGCTTGCCAGAGAAAGGGTTTTGACCTTCTGGCCAAACAGATTCCAACCTAATGGCCAACTCACATGAAAACCAGCCTTTATTCTACAATTTGCACAATATTTGTAACTACCATTTCCATCTTCCCCACTTTGCCAACTCACTAATCCGTTGCCCTGAAGGAGGGATTATGCACAGGGCAGTGGCAGTGGTTTCTGTGTGTAAACAATGAAGAATCAGATCCTCTTTGCTCCTCCTGCCCTTTTTTTTTTAAACCCAGCTAGCCCAGAAATCTCCCCTGTGCTGAAGAAGCCCAAGAATAAGCACGATAGGAATAAACATGACACATTTAATTGTACAAATGTAAGATGTGTGTGATGTGTGCAGGGGGTGAGAGGCTATGTGTATACCAATGAATGAATTAATTAATGAGAATGGTTACTGCAGAGCGCAACACACTGGCCATTTACAAATACCATCAAACTGTTTTCTGTAAACTTTTAGAACACAAATGTCAACCCACTTGGGTAGCACTACCAGAGATTACTAATACTTTGGGTTTTATTAACTGAAAGAGAAGGTTGCTATTTCTCTTATTTCCTAGAAACACTGAAGCCTATAAATTTAAAGAAGGGGAGTCTCTACCTAGTCAGTAAACAAAGCAAAGATACATATATGCAAAACCCAAAACTCTTTTATGTAGACGTCATAGAGATATATTTGAAATAAAAAAGCCAAAAATCAGCTTCCTTTCACCTGACATATAAGCTGTCAGAAACAAGTGAATAATTATCTTCAAGGTTAAATTTAATGCATCCTTTTTTCCCTCTCTCAACTCCACCTTTATGTGTACCCTCCTAGAAATTAGATTTTTCTGTGCCTCCTCCTCTCGCCACACCGTGGAAGCAGAACTTGAGAAATCGGGACCAGATCTTGGAACAGCACGCCTCTGACATCACTTTGGTAGCAGGAAGTACCACAGAAGTCTGAGGTTTCACGCCTCACTGCCCTCTCAATACAAAATCCTCCCAGCGACACTGTGCCCAGAAGATGTTTACTGCCTTAACACACAGTCCCCCCCCCTTTAAAGTAACGCCCCTCCCACTGTACACCGTGTCCACCACTGTTAAGGCAGGGAAACCGTACCCTCTGTGGCTGACGCCATTAAAATGAAACCATTTTGAAAAATGCCATGCTGCTTTTTGTTTTCTTCTGCCATTTGGTCCTTGGCAAAGGCAAGGGATGAACCCAAACACAGCGGTTTCATAGCACCTGGGCAGGAGGGAGGGCCTGTGCCTTTGGGCAACCAAGCTGGCCACAAAGCTAGTCTTTGTGACAGCAGCTGATAGTCTCACCTGTCACCCCCCACCCTCACCCCCCAGCTCTATTCCTGGTTCTGTTTCTAGGAATCTCAGCTGGGGGTTGGGGGGTTCCCAAATCCTACTCTAGAAACCAAAAGTTTAGAGGACTCTGGCAACTTTTCCAAGTTCATAGGGCTCATTAGTGGTGGCAGAGCTAGGCCAAACCCAGGACTGCTGGTTTGAGTCCAATACAGACTTGCACAAGCATGGGTTTTACAGTAAGAAAAAGAAGGCGGTGTTTCAGGCTTAGAGTCGCAGCTTGGTGACCTTGGGGAAATAACATTTCCTCAACCATGCCTTCTCAGGCTTTCTCATCTGTGAAATAGACAATAAACATAGTTATAGCTCACAAGGTAGATGTTCATCTCTGATATTATACTTAAAGGTGCTTATAGGAATATAAACTGTTACATTTTTCATAAACCACAGCAGATTTATTTCTTGTGTTTAAAGATGCTTTAGGCCTCTGGGTCAGATGGATTTTTCCTCATCTTTTCAGACTCAACTTGCTGTCATCTTGTCCAGAGCCTCCTCTGTCCTCCCAGATGTAGTGAGGGATGAAGCTCTCCCCTGCACACATTCATCTTTGCCTTGAATCCTCATGACTCTTTGTACTTCTTCACCCACTAGGCTCTGAGAGTCTCAAGAAAATGGACCATGTCTTAATCATCTTTGCATCTTTAGCACCTAGCACAATTCTTGGCCCATAATAAGTAAAATCATTTTATTATTTTTAAAATAATAAAATAAGTCACTAATGGGCAAAGTGACTTAAACTAAAGGTGACTGTATCTTTTTTCTTTGACTTGCAAATACTGAAATGAAAGTCCTAGGCAACCTGCAAGTCTTCCTATGAGGTGTTTTTCAGGTAAGCCACATCCATGAGCTCAGGGCCACCACCACCCTCCACTCACTTCATTTGTAATAATTTTTCCAAAGTATCTTTATATGTATCACTCTTTGACAGTCTCTGAGGTATTTCTAACTCACCACACACAAAAAAGCTTTTTATGTTACTATTTTTAACAGGACCCTCATGATGCAGAGATGGAAATGTTTATGCTATAAATCAAACACAGAACTTTTTCCCAAACTGGACCCTGTGACTGCTGCAAATCTGCAGAACGTTGAGAGAATGAGCATTTGGTGGGGCTGATTAACAGGAAGCAGTAAGCTACAAGATACTCATGGTGAACCCGTAATGTGTCCTAGATGTCTGTTCCCAAGGGCCATGATGAATACCAAGAAGAAAATGCAGTTTTAAAATATTATCAGTCATGGTGTTAAAAGTAATAATATTAATATAAGCTATCATCATTTCTGAGCTCTTTACTATATACTGTATCTCTTGGGGTAAATGCACGTTTGTATTTGGAACAGTTCTAGAGAAATATAATATTCTGCTATCTCTATGGAAGATAGAGTCATCGGTTAAAGTCCAGACAATTTGTTATTCCCAAGTAGGCCATTCTGCCTCTCACTTTTGTGTCTTTATCAATGATTCCCTCTGCCTGGAATTCCTCCATCACTATCCTCATCTTCCATTTTCCTGCCATTGCTTCTTCTTTTAGCTAACTCTTCCTCATTACCTCTGGGAAATCTTCCAGCATCTCCTATCCAGAATAAAGTACTTTCCCCTGTGATTTATAATAAATGAAAAATCACCTTGGGTTGATTTTCTCTTCATGAGAATCTCCCTTTGGACTGTGAGCACCCTGAGGGCAGGAAATTTACCTTTTTCATCTTAATTCCCATCTATTATGGAATTTTATACCTATTACTTCTAGCACGGAGTAAGTATAAAATGAATGAGTAGAATGAATAAAGAGTTCCCTTGAAGTAGTAGGACAATTTGGCAAATTAATAATAAGATGAAGGAACTGGTGAACAAGACAAGACAGGTGACATCTTCCTATTTCTGTAAGATACTCTGAGCTCTCCAAAGCAAAGGAGCTTGAGAAGTATGCATAACTTTTATTATTTGCTTGGTATGTACGTTAAATAGTGCCTAAACATTTATAGTTTAATGGGCCAGCTAGAGACCATATAATCTCCCTGAATTCTTTCCCTAAAATGAAATTTCCTTAAGTAGGTCATGACAGGGAGATTTATCCCAGTGGTCAGATCCTGTTGCAGAGGAGGCAACTATAAAAATGTCCTTTGCTGGATGTGGTAAGCCAGGGTGGCTTGGGATGGTCTGGAAAAACATCATCTACACACCAATCCTCTAGAATCTCAAACATGACTAGACTTTCACGTGGTTTATTAATGTCCTCCACAGATCTCAAAATATTTTAAAATGGTACCACACTTACCCTAGAAGAGAAAAGCAAAATCTTCCCTTGCTGATAGCTTCATTCATACGCAAGCAGAATACTACTGGTGTACTCCTATATCAAAACATTTACTTAAAAACCAAAACAGATTAAAGACTTAAACATAAGACTTGAAATCATAAAACTTCTAGAAGAAAACATAGGTAGCATGCTCTTTAACATCAGTCTTAGCAATATTTTTTGGATATGTGTTTGCAGACAAGGTAAACAAAAATAAACAGATGAAACTACATCAAACAAGAAAATTCTTGCCCAGAGAAGGAAATTATAAACAAAATGAAAAGGTCATCTACTGAATGGGAGAAGATTGGCAAATGGTATATCCAACAAAAGGTTAATATCCAAAATAAACAAAGAACTTATAACAACTCAACATCCAAAAAAGAAAACCTAATTGAAAAATAGGCAGAGGACCTGAAGAGACATTTTTCCAAAAAGACATACAGACGGCCAATAGGCACATGAAAATCACTAGTCATCAGGGAAATGCAAACCAAAACCACAATGGGATATCACCTCACACTTGTCAGAATGGCTATTATCAAAAAGACAACAAATAATAAGTGCTGTCAAGGATGTGGGGAAAAGGTACCCTCATGCACTGTTGATGGGAATGTAAACTGGTGTAGTCACTATGGAAAACAGTATAAAGATTCCTCAAAAAATTAAAAATAGAACTACCATATGATCCAGCAATTCCATTCCTTGGTATTTATTCAAAAATAATAAAAACACTAATTTGAAAAGATATATGCACCCCTATCTTCACTGCAATATTATTTTCAATAGCTAAGATATGGAAACAAAGTGCCTAAGTGTGTGTGTGTGTGTGTGTGTGTGTGTGTGTGTGTGCACGCGCGCGCATGCACGTGTGCATGCACAATGGAATATTACTTAGCCATAAAAAAAGAATGAAATCTTGCCATTTCTAATAACATGGATGAAACTAGAGGGCATTATGCTAAATGAAATAAATCAGAGAAAAGACAAATACCATATGATTTCACTTATATGTGGAATCTAAAAAGCAAAACAAATGAAGAAACATAACTAAACAGAAACAGAGTCTAGATACACAGAACAGGTGGTTGCCAGATGGGAGGTGGGTGAGGGAAGGAGAGAAATAGGTGAGGGAGATAAAGTATAAACCCCCAGTTATAAAATAAATGAGTCATGGGTATGAAATGTACTATGAGGAAGATAGTCAATAATTACACAATATTTCATATCATGACAGATGACAACTATGCTTATCACGGTGATCATTTCAAAATGTATAGAAATGTAGAATCACTATGTTGTGTACAAGGAACTAACATAGCTTGTAGGTCAATTATACTTCAAAAACAAACTCATAGAAAAAGAGATCAAATTTGTTCTACCAGAGGCAGGGGATGAAGGGATGAGGAATTAGATAAAGGTGGTCAAAATGTGCAAACTTCTAATTTGAAGATAAATAAGTACTAGGGATATAATGTACAGCCTAAGTACAATTAACACTACTGTATGTTATATATGAAAGCTATTAGAAGAGTAATTCCTAAGAGTTTAAATCATAACAAAAAAATTTTTCCTATTTGTTTAATATTGCATTTATATGAAATGATGGATATTTACTAAACTTATGTTGGTCATCATTACATGATGTATATAAGTCAAACCATTATGCTGTACACCTTACATTTATACACTACTGTATGTTAATCATATCTCAATAAACTGGAGCAAAAAACTAAAGAAACTAGAAAAACTAGAAAGAAGGAAAAATTAAGAAAAGAAAAAAAAATACAATTACAAATTATCAACAGAGTGATACAGAAGATATAAGTAAATGTCATTTAAATATTAAACTGACATAATACATTTTAAATAAAATTGAATTTGCCAATCTTTGGTTTGTGCCCAGCTCTTTAGGACATACTAACTCTCTAAAGGTAAACCTCTATGAGCAAAGAGCAACTGAGGCACCCTCAGGAATGAGCTAGGATACTCACAGCCAAGTCTGCATGTGCTGCGTTTTATTTTTTCCCCCACGGTTCCTTGCATTGGGCATTCTGGAAATCATACAGACAATTCAGTCAACCAGATCAGTGTTTAAATCCTAGCTTACTCACTTCCTAGATACATAACTTGGGAGTTTATTGAACCTCTGTGAACATCCATTTCTCATCAGTAAAACAGGGTTAATGATGCCTTCAGCCTCCAGCCTCCAAGATGGTCCCAAAGATTTCCACCTTCTGGTTTTCGCACTCTGCGTGGTTTTCCCCTCCCGTGTTTTACCATTTAACCAGATTGGACTTCTATGACCAATAGCATACAGCAGAAGGAATGTTATGTCACTTCTAAGATTAGGTTATATAGGATTGTGGCTTCCATCTTGGGCATTCTTTCTCACTCACTGTGGGGGAAACCATGTTGTGAGCAACCCTGTTCAGATGATCACATGTCACTGAGTGAGCCCAGAAGCAGAACTCCCAGCCCTAGTCAAGCCTTCAGGGGCTTCAGACCCAGCCAACAGCTTGACAGCTATCTTACGGACCACTAAGCTAAGTCTCACAGATTCCTGATTTCAGAAACTGTGTGAGATAATAAACATTTGCTGTTTTAAACTGCTTAATTTGGGGGTTGTTTGTTATGCAGCAATATATAACTAACACAATGCCTGTTGTGCAAAGTTATAGTGAGGATCAGAAATAATATATATCAATGCTGAGCATTTACTTGGCACATGTTAGGGACTCGAATGGTAGTTATAAAATTTTAAATTACATTAATAATAACTATTATCAATCATATCAATCATAAATATAATTATAAAATAATAAATATAAATTCATCACACTGTTTTTCTATGGGAAAGAAACTAGTAAAAGGGTTCATCAATCCTAATGCTAGTTTTTTCATATTTTCTGTTGTTAACATAAGGTTTAATTTAGCAGCTACAGTTTAAAATTACAAATACCCACTGATGTAGCTTGAAGAGCTACAGAATTTTTTAATGCAAATATTTAAATGAAAAAGAAAATAGGAAGACTGTACTACTGACCAATAGATACTTCCTTTAAACTAATAGTATCTTCTGCTTGGCTGTTACATTAGTTAAGAAAAGTCTTTTATTCATAGATCTGCTGTGGGTTAAAGCCCTGGACACACGGGCTTCTAATTTCGAACCATCACTAAGGAAGTTACTTCACCTCTTTGAGCTTCAGTTTTGTCATGTGTAAAGCAGGGAAATTAGTACTTATCTCAGGGTGTTGCTGTGATGATTAAATAAGATAATGAATTGAAGTGTTTAGAAGAGTGCCTGGTACATATAGTCAGTGGTTGATAAACATGTGCTATGACTCTTTCCACTTTCTGCTGTGTGGTAGGAATTATTACGATCATACTCATTTTAGAGATGAGGTCATCAAGGCCCAGCATGTCAAAGGATTTGCACACAGGAAGAGGAAAGCTGCTCCTAACTCCACCTTCTGATTTTTGAAGGCAAAGTGTTGAATAAAATGTAACTTTTCCTGGATTTATACAGGTTGCAGTGAGTACATGTTTTTTAAAAATGGCTCTCTCTCTGTGGTGACCTAAGTGGGAAGGAAATACAAAAAAAAAGAGGGGTTACATGTATACATAGGAATGAGTCATTTTGCTGCACAGCAGAAACTGACACAGTAGTGTAAAGCAACTATATTCCAATTAAAAGAAAAATGGCCCTGAGAGTAATCTTTGATGGCAGAAGTCAGAAAGTGATTGCCTCTAGGTGGGAGGACGGGAATAGAGACAGGGGACAGGACTGACTGGAAAGGGATCCAGGGAACTTTCTGGAATGATGAAACTTTCTATCACTTCGTTAAAACAAACGGAACTGAACACATAAAATTCATCTATGTTAATTATACTTCAATAAGAATGATTAAAGTAAACAATAAAAACTCTACCTTATATATACAAATAAAGCTTCGGTCCCTGTCATGGCCTCAAGCCCACTCTCCTCTTCCTCCTTTTGCGTATTAGTTACAGAAAAAAGGAAAGCACCTCAGAGCGGACAGGTATAGCCTGCCACGCTCTCCACTCTCACACCACTGAGGGCCCTCAGACAACCCCCTCTCTCAGAGACATGCCCCGAGCCACCCACCTGGGCCACTGCTCGACCTGCCCATGTGGAGACAGGAGCCCTCAGTCTCCCTGGCTGTCAGTCTAGCCCCTCAAGTAAACAAGAAGTTCATTTGGGAGAAGAAGGGAGTGTAGAAGGTCAAGATCCTTCCATCCTTCTTTATACAGTGTAGAAAAACATCATATATCAAGGTAGCTACAATAATTCAAAGTTGCCCAAACTTCAACTCTGGCTCCATCCCACCTGCCTGGTAGTGATACAGCAGGGCTTGGGTAGCCCAGCGTTCCACATTTCAGCAGGATCTGTGGTAGGGTGGAGGTAAGTGGTTGAGTATGTGGGGCTTTTCTCTAAGATTTAAAATAAAAGTCTCTTTTGGAGAAGAAAGAAACATGAGCCCTAGGAGGGAACATTTTGCTTCTCTAAATCCAAGGAAAAATGGTGCTGCAGCTGGACTTCAACATTGTGCAGGAGAGGACCAGAGCCCTCTTCACCCCCCAGTTTAGGAATGCCAGGAATGGATGAGTGGAGACGGGGTGGTCAGCAACGTTTACTTGCCAGCCATGTGACCCATTCTCATCACACCCTTGCCCCAGCAGAATTGCAATGACCATGTGTCACAAACCTTCCCAGATTCCTGGCAAGCTGTGAAAACTTGCCAGGTAAAATTAATAATGCCCAAGGATGAGACTGTTAGAGCCAGAATGAACTTTAGAAACTGTCTACCCTGACCACCTTGTTTTCCAAAAGAGAAAGCAGCGCATAGAGACGTTCTTTCTAACACACAGGAGGGTTCATATCCAGAAGAATCAAGTCTGCTCTGCTGCACTGATTCTGCATCCATGAGCATCTCTGTGTAGCTGTCTTTGGGAGGGAAATGCTTTAAGGCAACAAATAGTTTAGGCAAGGACTGGGAACTGAGGCCAGATGACAACATTCTAAGCTTCTGCTCTCTTCCTTCTTTCCCCCACTGCTCTATGCAGCATCTCTCCAGGGCACAGAATCTGTGGGCACATTCGTCTCCACCTCTGGAAGGAAGCCCCTTCAAATCAGGGGCCATGCCCAGAACCACTGCTGGCCCCTCAAAGCCTCAGACACTGCCAATAGCCCTGCTTGTTCAAGTGAATGATGCTCACCCCTCTGTGGCCTCAACTTCAACAAAACCATGGAGATGGTAAATTACAGCCTTCAGAATGCCTTGTCCCCCAAATCTCTTTTTGCTCACTTCCTCCGCGTGGCACCTAGCACTTCCGACCCACAAGCCTGGTTCCCCTCTGAACAGCCCCAATGTAAACCACCAGTTCTCTGTGACATTTACATTAACATTTCTGGATCTTTGGTCACCAATGAAACGCAGCATCTGTCCCATTTCTCAGCACACTTCCACTTGAATACAGCTTTTGTCAATAATAATAGCTAACATATGGGATTTACTCTATTCTAATAAACTTTTAAAGCGCTTTGCAAGTATTAATGCAGTAATAATCCTGCGATAACCCTAGGAGATAAGTATTCTTAATTTTCCCATTTTCCAGAGTGGAAAACTGAGGCATACAGAAATGAGGCAACTTAGCCAAGGTTACTCAGTGAGTAAGTGGCAGTCGGGATTCCAGAGCAGGTAGTCTGGCTCTAGAGCCAGCCTCTTAGTCACTACTGTACTATACTATCTCTCTAGATTATCTTGGTGCTTTTTCCTCCCCTACCCCACCCCCAAATTCAGTGAAGCATTTCCCCCTCTATGTTCTTACAGCATTTTGCCAGCATTTTCCACACTGAATCAAAACTGTCTGTGTTTAAGTGCTTGTCTTCTCCCCTACACTATAAGTAGCTTGCAGAGACAGGCTTTATTCATCTCTGTCACAGTTCAATAAATATTTGCTGAATCTCTGAATAAATAAATGAATGAATATGTCCATTTCAAAAGAGGCAATGCTTTATTCTGAGAGAGGATAAAGATCTCTGGATCCGAAATAAACCAAGGCATTTATGGTCAACTAATATTTGACAGAGGAGCCAAGAATATTCAATGGAGAATAGACAGTCTCTTTAAAAAGTTGTGCTGGGAAAACTGGATATTAACACATAAAAGAAAAAAAAAGGGATCCTTATCTTACATCACTTACAAAAATTAACCTGAAACCATGACACCCTCAGAAGAAAACATAGAAGAAAAGCTCCTTGACATGGGACTTGGCAATGATGTTTTGAATAAAACACATAAAGCATAAGCAACAAAATGAAAAACAAACAAGTGGGACTTCATCAAACTAAAAACCTTCTGCACAGCAAAAGAATCCATCTATGAAGTGAAAAGACAAACTATGGAATTAGGAAAAATATTTGCAAACCATATATCTGATAAAAGGTTAATATCAAAAAACTAAAAAGAACGCATACAACTCAGTTCAGTTCAGTTCAGTCGCTCAGTTGTCTCCGACTCTTTGCGACCCCATGAATTGCAGCGCACCAGGCCTCTCTGTCCATCACCAACTCCCAGAGTATACCCAAACCCATGTCCATCGAGTTGGTGATGCCATCCAACCATCTCATCCTCTGTCGTCCCCTTCTTCTCCTGCCCCCAATCCTACCCAGCATTAGGGTCTTTTCCAATGAGTCAACCCTTCGCATGAGGTGGCCAAAGTATTGGAGTTTCAGCTTCAACATCAGTCCTTCCAATGAACACCCAGGACTGATCTCCTTTAGGATGGATTCACTGGATCTCCTTGCAGTCCAAGGGACTCTCAAGAGTCTTCTCCAACACCACAGTTCAAAAGCATCAATTCTTCAGCTCTCAGCTTTCTTCATCGTCCAACTCTCACATCCATACATGACCACTGGAAAAACCATAGCCTTGACTAGATGGATCTTTGTTGGCAAAGTAATGTCTCTGCTTTTAAATATGCTATCTAGGTTGGCCATAACCTTTCTTCCAAGGAGTAAGCATCTTTTAATTTCATGGCTGCAGTCACCATCAGCAGTGATTTTGGAGCCCAAAATATAAAGTCTGACACTGTTTCCACTGTTTCCCCATCTATTTCCCATGAAGTGATGGGACCAGATACCATGATCTTAGTCTTCTGAACGTTGAGCTTTAAGCCAACTTTTTCCCTCTCCTCTTTCACTTTCATCAAGAGGCTCTTTAGTTCTTCTTCACTTTCTGCCATAAGGATGGTGTCATCTGCATATCTGAGGTTATTGATGTTTCTCCCAGCAATCTTGATTCTAGTTTGTGTTTCTCCCAGCCCAGCGTTTCTCATGATGTACTCTGCATATAAGTTAAATAAGCAGGGTGACAATATACAGCCTTGACATACTCCTTTTCCTATTTGGAACCAGTCTGTTGTTCCATGTCCAGTTTGAACTGTTGCTTCCTGACCTGCATACAGGTTTCTCAAGAGACAGGTCAGATGGTCTGGTATTCCCATCTCTTTCAGAATTTTCCACAGTTTATTGTGATCCACACAGTCAAAGGCTTTGGCAAAGTCAATAAAGCAGAAATAGATGTTTTTCTGGAACTCTCTTGCTTTTTCGATGATCCAGCGGATGTTGGCAATTTGATCTCTGATTCCTCTGCCTTTTCTAAAACCAGCTTGAACATCTGGAAGTTCATGGTTCACGTATTGCTGAAGCCTGGCTTGGAGAATTTTGAGCGTTACTTTACTAGCGTGTGAGATGAGTGCAATTGTACGGTCGTTTGAGCATTCTTTGGCATTGCCTTTCTTTGGGATTGGAAAGAAAACTGACCTCTTCCAGTCCTGTGGCCACTGCTGAGTTTTCCAGATTTGCTGGCATATCGAGTGCAGCACTTTCACAGCATCATCTTTGAGGATTTGAAATAGCTCAACTGGAATTCCATCACCTCCACTAGCTTTGTTCGTAGTGATGCTTTCTAAGGCCCACTTGACTTCACATTCCAGGATGTCTGGCTCTAGGTGAGTGATCACACCCTCGTGATTATCTGGGTCGTGAAGATCTTTTTTGTACAGTTCTTCTGTGAATTCTTGCCACCTCTTCTTAATATCTTCTGCTTCTGTTAGGTCCATACCATTTCTGTCCTTTATCAAGCCTTTCTTTGCATGAAATGTTCCTTTGGTGTCTCTAATTTTCTTGAAGAGATCTCTAGTCTTTCCCAATCTGTTGTTTTCCTCTATTTCTTTGCACTGATCGCTGAGGAAGGCTTTCTTATCTCTCCTTGCTATTCTTTGGAATTCTGCATTCAGATGGGAATATCTTTCGTTTTCTCCTTTGCTTTTTGCTTCTCTTCTCTTCCCAGCTATCTGTAAGGCCTCCTCAGACAGCCATTTTGCTTTTTTGCATTTCTTTTCCATGGGGATGGTCTTGATCCCTGTCTCCTGTACAATGTCATGAACCTCTGTCCACAGTTCATCAGGCACTCTGTCTATCAGATCTAGTCCCTTAAATCTATTTGTCACTTCTACTGTATACTCATAAGGGATTTGATCTAGGTCGTACCTGAATGGAGTAGTGGTTTTCCCTACTTTCTTCAATTTAAGTCTGAATTTGGCAATAAGCAGTTCATGATCTGAGCCACAGTCTGCTCCCGGTCTTGTTTTTGTTGACTGTATAGAGCTTCTCCACCTTTGGCTGCAAAGAATATAATCAATCTGATTTCAATGTTGACCATCTGGTGATGCCCACATGTAGAGTCTTCTCTTGTGTTGTTGCAAGAGAGTGTTTGCTATGACCAGTGTGTTCTCTTGGCCAAACTCTATTTGCCTTTGCCCTGCTTCATTCTGTACTCCAAGGCCAAACTTGCCTGTTACGCCAGGTGTTTCTTGACTTCCTACTTTTGCATTCCAGTCCCCTATAATGAAAAGGACATCTTTTTTGGGTGTTAGTTCTAGAAGGTCTTGTAGGTCTTCATAGAACCGTTCCACTTCAGCTTCTTCGGCATTACTAGTCGGGGCATAGACTTGGATTACTGTGATATTGAATGGTTTGCCTTGGAAACAAACAGATATCATTCTATCGTTTTTGATATTGCAACCAATAGTAAAAAAAAAAAAATCCAAATAATCCAATTTTAAAATGAGCAAAGGCCCTGAATAGACATTTTTCCAAGAAGTTATACAAATGGTCACATGGAAAAAACTGCTCAACATCACTAGTTATTAGGGAAAAGTTAATTAAAACCATAGTTAGATATTGCCCCATGCCTCTTAGAATGGTTATTATCAAAAGAAAAAAAGATGCCAATGCTGGCGTGGAGAAAAGGGAACACTTGTACACTACTGATGAGATTGTAAACTGGTGCAACCACTATGGAAAACAGGAGGGAGGATCCTCAAAACATTAAAAATAGAAACACCATATGATCCAGCAATTCCACTTTGGGGAGTACACCCAAAGGTAACAAAAATACTAATTCAAAAACATAACCTGTACTCCCGTGTTCACAGCAGTATTACTTACAACAGCCAAGACATGGAAACAGTCTAAGTGTCCATTGATGGATGAATGGATAAAGAAAATGTGATTACATCCATGTCTGAATATTATTTTAAAAAGAAGGAAATCTTCTCATTTGTGATAACATGGATGAACTTCTGTGAGGGTATTGGTGGTTTGGCGGTTTAGTTGCTCAGTTGTGTCCAACTCTTTGCAACCCCATGGACTGTAGCCCACCAGGCTCCTTTGTCCATGGGATTTCCTAGGCAGGAATACTAAAGAAGTTTGCCATTTCCTTCTCCAGGGGATCTTCCTGATCCAGAGATCGAACCCGGGTCTCCTGCATTGCAGGCAGTCTCTTGCATTGCAGGCAGATTCTTTACCAACTGAGTCACAGGCAAGTCCTGTGAGAGCATTATGCTCAGTGATATAAGTCAAAACAGAGAGAGACAAATACTGTATGGTCTCACTTATACATGGAATCTAAAAACAAACCAAATTCACAGAAAAAGAGATCAGACATGTGACTGCCAGAAGAGGAGGTTAGGAGATAAGGGGAGAGGGGAACCAGAGGAAGGTATATACTTCCAGTTACAAGATAAATAAGTACTAGGTGTTAAAGAATCAGCCTGCCAATGCAGGAGATGCAGGTGATGTGGGTTCAGTCTCTGAGTCAGGAAGATCCCCTGGAGAAGGAAATGGCAACCTACTCAGTATACTTGCCTGTGATATCCCATGGACAGAAAATTCTGGTGGGCTACAGTCCATGGGGTCACAAAAGAGTTGGATACAACTCAGCAACTAAACAACAAAGTACTAGAATGTAATGTACAACATGACAACTATAGTTAACCTTGCTGTATGGTATACAGGAAAATTGTTGGGAAATTAAAAACCTAAGAGTTCTTGTCACAAGGAGAAAATTTTTTTTTCTTGTATTATTGCTTTTTTTATTGCATCAATATGAGATATTGGGTGTGAACTAAACTTATTGTGGTTATTATTTCACAGTTTATATAAAGCTAACCATTATATTGTAACACCTTAAACTTATCTACTTGCTTTTGCTGTTGTTCAGTTGCTAAGTAGTGTCTGACTCTTTGTAACTTCATAGACTGCAGCACTGTCTATGTCCTTCCTTCTATGTCTATGTCCCTGTCCTTCACTATCTCCCAGAGTTTGCTCAAATTCATGTTCATTGAGTCAACAATGCTGTCTCACCATCTCATCCTCTGCCACCCTCTTCTCCTTTTGCCTTCAACTTTCCCAGCATCAGGGTCTTTTCCAACGGGTTGACTCTCCATATCAGGTGACCAAAGTATTGGGGCTTCAGCTTCAGCATCAATCCTTCCAAGGAATATTCAGGGTTGATTTCCTTTAGGATTGACTGGTTTGATCTGCTTGCTGTCCAAGGGACTTTCAAAGAGTCTTCTCCAGCACCATGACTTGAAAGCAATTCTTTGGAGCTCAACCTTCTTTATTGTCCAACTCTCACATCTGTACATGACTACTGGAAAAACCATAGCTTTAACTATAGGGACATTTGTTGGCAAAGTGATATCTCTGCTTTTTATTACACTATCTAGGTGTGTCATAGCTTTCCTTACAAGGAGCAAGTGTCTTTTAATTTCAAGGCTGCAGTCACCATCTGCAGTGATATTGGAGCCCAAGAAAATAAAATCTGTCACTGCTTCTACTTTTTCCCCTTCTATTTACCATGAAGTGATGGGACCAGATGCCATGATCTTAGTTTTTTGCATGTTGAGTTGTAAACCAGCTTTTTCACTCTCTTCTCTCACTTTCATCAAGAGGCTCTTTAGTTCTTCTTCACTTTATGCCATTAGAGTGGTATCATCTGCATATCTGAGGTTATTGATATTTCTCCCAGCAATCTTGATTCCAGTTTGTGCTTCATCCAGCCTGGCATTTCGCATGATGTACTCTACATAGAAGTTAAATAAACAGTGTGACAATATACAGCCTTGTTGTTCTCCTTTCCCAATTTTGAACCAGCCCGTTGTTCCATGTCTGGGTCTAACTGTTGTTACTTGACCTGCATACAGATTTCTCAGGAGTCAGGTAAGGTGGTCTGGTATTTCCATCTCTTTAAGAATTTTCTACAGTTTGTTGTGATCCACACAGTAAAAGGCTTTAGTGTGGTCAATGAAGCAGAAATAGATGTTTTCCTGGAATTTCCTTGTTTTCTCTATAATCCAACAAATGTTGACAATTTGATCTCTGGTTCCTCTGCCACATCTGGAAGTTCTCACTTCACGTACTGTTGAAGTCTAGCTTAATGTGTTTCAATTATAACTCAAAAAAACTGGAAAAATATATATATTGTTTTCTTTACTATTTCAACTCATATATACACATAGTATATATAATATATATAATTCAATTTTATATATATGTATGTATAAAATGGAAACTTTTTAAAGTTAAAAAAAAAAAAATCCCTGGATTGTGAGTCAAGAGATCAAAGTTTCAGGTCCCATTACCAACTAGCTGTGTGATCTTGAGCAACTTCCTTTACCTCTCTGGTTCTCAGTTTCCTCATTGCCAAAAATGAATGGGTTAGGCTTAGGAACCTCTGAATTCCCTTTCGGCTGAAACATCCTAGGACTATGGCATCAGGGCAGGCCATGGAGAGAAGAGACTAGAGATAAGTTAGTCATCATGTGTCCCTCACATTATACACAGAAATGTACGCAGAGAAGAGGCTAGAGACAAGTTAGTCTTCGTGAGTCCCTCACATTATACACAGAAGTGCAACTCCACCAGTCTGACTTTACAGACAGTCACCAGGACAGCAGGCAGGAACGCTAACTGAGAAGGGATGAGGCAAAAGACGGCACCAAACTCAGTGGCACCGCTCCCCATGGGGGAACCACTACACGAGGACAGTCAAGGGGTCAAAGAGTCTGGCTGCCTTCTGGGAGCCATTAGTGCAGAAAGAATGAAAGAAGCCACTCAGTCTGCATTAAAGTCACCAGAACGCCTGGAACTCAGGAAGGGATTACTCCATTTGAGCACAACTTGTGATGTTCCTTTCACTGCTTTTCCCCCTGTTATCATTACCCAGTCAAGCATTCTTGGCAGTGTAAACAGGTGATTAACAGGCAAAGTTTGGAAGAAACTGGGAGCAGGAGCTGGATGGGTGCACAGCATATACATTCTTTGCTTCCCCCCCGACCCCGACTTCCCCTCATCCATAATGGCCACAGATCCCACGGATGAAGATTTCTCCTAGAGGAGGGGAAAGAGTATCTTGATGGTGGGAACCTCATTTATTCAGCAGCAAGATGAACCTGGCATGAGAAATCAGACTCAGAACTGAAGCTGGCAAAACATCTGACAGAGTGTTGGCCAGCAGAGACAACATGAGTTTTGTAGAGATGCAAACAGCAGGGAATGCCTGCCAGTCATCAAAAGGACTCCCCCGTGTTGTCTGGCCTTCTCTCTGAGGCCAGCTCATTTCACCCCGTCACAACACTGGTTTTAACAAAAGCTCAGAGCTATTTAATGGAGCATTTTGTGTCTTGTCCTCCAAGTTATAGGTATGTATTTTTATAGGATGGTGCCTCTTTTTTCTGGGGATATAATTTATGGAGTGTCATGAGTGACATGAGTGTCCCCAAAAGCAAGAAAAAGAAGTTTTTTTAAAAAAATAAAGAGATTGGAGAATCTAAGACTGGAACAGGGAAGGACTGGATGAGGAGCAGAAAAGCTTTGCTGTGTTCATAGCTGATCAAGAAACCTTCCCCAGTGAGAAGTCAATTCCACCAAGAGAGTCCACTCAAAGGTTGGACTCAGATTTATGGATGTTCATTTTCTGGCTTCAGTAAAGACAGTACCATGTTGGGATCTTTTCTTCTCTCGAGAATAAAAAAAATCTCAGAGTTGAAAGGGTCTATGGGTCCAGACCCCTACCTAACATAGAAATCGCTTTGACAGTATCGCCAGCAAGTGCTAATACATACTTGAATCATCACTTTTGGGAGAGGAAACTATTTGTCCTTCCTTCTTTGGAGATCTTTTCATTGTAGGCTTCATCCAGAAACTGAACTGAAATTTGCCTTTCATTAATGCCTACCCCCAAATAGGAAAAGGAGTACGTCAAGGCTGTATATTGTCACCCTGCTTATTTAACTTATATGCAGAGTACATCATGAGAAACGCTGGGCTGGAAGAAACACAAGCTGGAATCAAGATTGCCGGGAGAAATATCAATAACCTCAGATATGTGGATGACACCACCCTTATGGCAGAAAGTGAAGAAGAACTAAAGAGCCTCTTGATGAAGGTGAAAAAGGAGAGGGAAAAAGTTGGCTTAAAGCTCAACGTTCAGAAAACTAAGATCATGGCATCTGGTCTCATCACTTCATGGGAAATAGATGGGGAAACAGTGGAAACAATGGCTGACTTTATTTTTTTGGGCTCCAAAATCACTGCTGATGGTGATTGCAGCCATGAAATTAAAAGACGCTTACTCCTTGGAAGGAAGGTTATGGCCAACCTAGATAGCATATTTAAAAGCAGAGACATTACTTTGCCAACAAAAGTCCGTCTAGTCAAGGCTATGGTTTTTCCAGTGGTCATGTATGGATGTGAGAGTTGGATGGTGAAGAAAGCTGAGCACTGAAGAATTGATGCTTTTGAACTTGGTGTTGGAGAAGACTCTTGAGAGTCCCTTGGACTGCAAGGAGATCCAATCAATCCATCCTAAAAGAGACCAATCCTGGGTGTTCATTGGAAGGTCTGATGTTGAAGCTGAAACTCCAATACTTTGGCCACCTCATGCGAAGGGTTGACTCATTGGAAAAGACCCTAATGCTGGGTAGGATTGGTGGCGGAAGCAGAAGGGGACGACAGAGGATGAGATGGTTGGATGGCATTACCGACTCGATGGACATGGGGTTGGGTGGACTCCGGGAGTTGGTGATGGACAGGGAGGCCTGGCGTGCTGCAATTCATGGGATTGCAAAGAGTTGGACGCGACTGAGCGACTGAACTGAACTGAACTGAACTGAATGCCTACCCCCTTTTTTTAATCATTCCACATAACATAAACCCAATTCTTATGCCTTCAATAAATTCAAAAAATTTAAGGACATTTCTTGTGCTTTCTCTTTCCAGGTTTAGCAACCTCTAAATCATCAGCCAAAATATCTGTCTCCAGCCTGGTTGCTTTCCTCTGAACATGGGCCAGCTGACTTTTATCTTTATATTCTTTACAAAAATGAACATTCCTTTTGTGGTCTGAACATGATAGAAGAGGACAGGGCTGTTATTCCTCTTTGAACACTCCTTGCCCATGTGTGGCCATATCACACTGTGGACTAGTAATGTTTGCAACCCAAATTTGACCCTTTTCCTGTATATTATCTTCAGGTCAAGCATTCCTCCATTCTGTTCTGTACAATTGGTTGTTTGAACCTAAGTACAGATTTTTTTCCCTCTATTAAGTATTCTCTGGTTAGAGTCATTCAAGCTGTTTGAGACATACAGCATCACATTAAGTCATACAGATTCACAGACCTTCCAAATATTGGGTTTTCTACTAATATGATCAACGTGTATGTCATCTTTTTCTAATCAACTCACTGATATAAAAGTTGAACAGAAAAGGACAGAGGCCAGAGCTCGAACAGGTGTCGCTAGAGCCTTCATTCCAGATTAATATTTATCAAGGGACCAGCACTCCTTGGTGCTATCTCACTGTTCTCCTGACCTGGAACATCTAAACTACTCCATGTGACCTGACCTTTGCAAAGTTCTTCATTCTCCCTGTTGCACAGAATAATTTGCCTTTCCCCAAACACATCTACTATCCCTTTACCTCCTTTGCCTAGGGTACCCATTCCCTGCTTTTTCACCTGGTAAACTATTAATTTTTCAAGTCTCAGCTCCAAGTGTCACCCACCTACGAAGTCATTCTTTGCTTCACAGGCAGAGTTAGGTGTTCCCAGAGAATCCCATACAGTCCTCAACTAAAGTACCAAACATACCAACTTACATTTGCCTGTGTCTCCCAGAAGACCAGGGATAGCAAATGGGTGGCACATGGGCCATGGTCCCTCTCCTACCCTCATGGAAGATGGTGTTAATTAATCACTGAGTCCAGAGGAAGCCTCAGAATTCTTTCCAACACAACCCTCCAGGCTGTCACTACTAATTGATTGGCTCTGAAACTCAAGTTGAAACCCTATACTATTTCCTAATTTCCTTGAGGGCAGAAATCTTGCCTCATTCACCTCTGTATTGCTAGACCTAGGGCAAAGTAACTGGCTTAAATTAACTCAATAAGTGTCTGCTGTATAATGACTTTGTTTACCAGTGAGTTAGCACTTAAAAAATAAATTTTCTCATGTTCATATAAGAGCCTTATAAACAATATAATTCTGGTAGCAGCAAGAGCTGATTATTTGCATCAGCTGCAATTAATATTACAGAATAATAATTGGTCACTACTTAAGAACTTTTTCCACCTGATTCTGCACAGAGCTCCCTGAGAAGGCAGACCTGATTGGTCTTGGTATTCACAGACCCCATCTGATATACATACATGTACGGCCTTTGAGGCCTGGAACCAATTTGACTGCCTTCCCAGCTTTCTATCTTCTAAATACCCTTGAGATGATAGTAATTTTAGGAGGTCTAAATGCCAGGGTTGAAAACAGGTCTGCCAAAGTTTTATCTACAAGAAATCTGTATTATGAAGATTGCTTCCCCATGGAACACTCTTCAGAGACAGCCACTCGAACCAAAAAGAAAAAATTCCTAAAGAGACTAATTTATTATCACACCAGGTTTATTAAAGATAGTCCCTGGGACAAGTTCAGGGGGAGATGCACTTATGTAAACGTCAAATTAGGGCCAGCATCATCACTTAATTATTTATTAATTAGCCTTTCTTTGTGTATCTCTATCAAATGGATATTTCAGACCTTAAACTTCATTTAATATTACTCTTGCACAGTCATAATATGCACAGAACAGAACCTGTAGAAGGTAAGAAAGTTAAGATAAACCAATGTCTCCTTTGTTCAGTGACCTCTTTAAAATTCCTAGCATTAAATTAGAACCACATTCTGGGGCTTTGTGAAATGGAAGTGGTTAGTAGTACTTGGCTGGTGGTAGGTGATCAATAAAATGTTTATTAGATGGATGGATGTTCGGATGGTTGAATAGTTGGATGGGTGAATGGTTGGATAGTTGGATGGATGGATGGCATTCAGTTTTATCTATAGAGTAGCTAGATAATAAGACAACCTATGTCTTGATTCAATTTCCTAGAAACCAGAAAGAATCTGGCATAATCAACAAGAGAGCCAACACGTCAAAGAAAGCTCCAGTTATGTAATAAGTAAACTTACTAGGCTCAAATTCTTTTCCAGGGAAAGTATCTTTTAAAGATATAATTCAAAAGACTATCAAGGAAGACTTAAGTTCAGGGCTAATTACGATTACTGATTTGGATGAACTTGCAGATAGCATGACATCCACAGCAGTACTATAGGACCAAATAGTGCAGTCCTCTCTGCTTATCGTGGAACCCAGGGTTTCCCCAGCTGGGAAGCTAGTACCCCCATCAGCTTCTAAAAATACTGTCACTCAGTCAAGCTAGAAAAGGCCCAGTGAGAATAATAATTTGGCTATCAGAATTTTCTAGATTTCACCTCAGATATGCAGATGACACCACCCTTATGGCAGAAAGTGAAGAAGAACTAAAGAGCCTCTTGATGAAAGTGAGAGGAGAGTGAAAAAGTTGGCTTAAAGCTCAACGTTCAGAAAACTAAGATCATGGCATCCAGTCCCATCACTTCATGGCAAATAGATGGGGAAACAGTGGAAACAATGGCTGACTTTATTTTTCAGGGCTCCAAAATCACTGCAGATAGTGATTGCAGCAATGAAATTAAAAGACGCTTACTCCTTGGAAGGAAAGTTATGACCAACCTAGACAACATATTAAAAAGCAGAGACATTGCTTTGCCAACAAAGGTCCATCTAGTCAAGGCTATGGTTTTTCCAGTGGTCATGTATGGATGTGAGAGTTGGACTATTAAGAAAGCTGAGCGCCGAAGAATTGATGCTTTTAAACTGTGGTGTTGGAGAAGACTCTTGAGAGTCCCTCGGACTGCAAGGACATCCAACCAGTCCATCCTAAAGGAGATCAGTCCTGGGTGTTCGTTGGAAAGACTGATGTTGAAGCTGAAACTCCAATACTTTGGCCACCTCATGCGAAAAGCTGACTTATTTGAAAAGACCCTGATGCTGGGAAAGATTGAGGGCAGGAGGAGAAGGGGACAACAGAGGATGAGATGGCTGGATGGCATCACCGACTCGATGGACATGGGTTTGGGTGGACTCCGGGAGTTGGTGATGGACAGGGAGGCCTGGCGTGCTGCGGTTCATGGGGTCGCAAAGAGTTGGACACGACTGAGCGACTGAACTGAACTGAAAGGGCTTGCTAATTCCTTGGCATAATTTAACCAGCAAGACTCCTATCAATGTCCAATATTTATAAAGTTATCACTTTGAGCCAGGTACTGCTCTCCGTGTTACACAAGCTTCATTACTTTTAACTCATAGAAGAACAGATGAGAAGTAGGGATCCAGATGTTAGGTAATTTCCTGTGTTACCCACCTGAGATGTGGTAGAGTCTGAATTCACACCAGCAACCTGTCTAGAGCCCTCTATGAAATAAGTGTGCTCCTCATCACCTTCATAAAGGGAAAGCCCTCACTCCCTAGTCCTTATGAGCTAGGCATTCCCACCACACCCACCACTGCAATTTTTTTTAATTCTTTCTCAACAAAGTAGAAAATTTACCTCATCGCACATGCTGGTTCTTCTTTCTCCCCTCAATTCCTAAACTAACATTTCCCCAGGTCTACTCTGAGGTAATTTCCACACTAATATTTTCTGTGGTCAAGTAAGTTTGAAAATGTTGGATTAAGCAGCTAAACAAAACTTCCCTGCTATAAGACATCTCAAGGTCTTTATTTGTTGAAAGTTAAAATGAAAGTCACTCAGTCATGTTCGACTCTTTGCAACCCCCTGGACTAGACAGTCCATGGAATTCTGCAGGAATACTAGAGTGGGTAGCCTTTCCCTTCTCCAGGGGATCTTCTCAACCCAGGGATCGAACCCAGGTCTCCCACATTGCAGGTGGATTCTTCACTAGCTGAGCCACAAGGGAAGCCCAGAATACTGGAATGGTTAGCCTATCCCTTCTCCAGCTGCTCTTCCTGACCCAGGAATCGAATCAGGATCTCCTGCTCTGCAGGCGGATTCTTTACCAACTTTATTTGCTGGTGTGTAGCAAACAGCTTCAAAAGAAGGCCAAGATATCATGTGTAGCATTTTGTAAATGTATCTGACTAAAGAACACTTTTTTTCCCCACAGAACCCCTTAAGGTCCCACAGAATGCACACAAGAAATGGTGCCAGAAAGGGTGATGACCACCCCATCTCACCATAGATCGTCTCTCTAGCAGTATAAAGTTCTCTCTAAATTATACATAGGCTTAAATTTCTACCTCATCTTGCCTTACTCCCTCTCACAAAATCTGTCCCTTTGGCAAAACCACAAGAGAAGACATCATCCATGATAGGAACAATAGCAGGTTTTTTCTTTTTTCTCCTTTACAGATTCAGACTCATCTTATAGTTTGCAGGTCAGATTTAATGCCAGGAAACCATTGTCACCAGATAAGCCTCTTTTCACCAGATAATAAGAAGGAAGTAATCTGTTTGGGTTTTCTTTTTTGTCTTCCTCCTTAACTAAAGATAATTAACTACTTAATTAAAAAATAAAAGATAAATAACATTCTGCTAAAAGCTATGTTCCTACTCGACTGTAAGCCCTGACTTATTTCAAAGTTCTATGGCTTCTATTTCTCCCTCATCTGATGGTTTATTTCCCTCTAAATTAAATTATCCTTTCAGTATAAGTTTTAATATTTTAGGTTATCAGCCTCTTTAGAGAAGGGAGGAGGGAAGGAAGGAGAGAAGTTATTCAACAAATGAATGCTGAGGACCTGAGATGTGCCAGGTTTCCTATACAGTGGGAATTAAACACACTATGTTCTCCACCCTCATGGAGTTTACAGCCTTTTTTTATTTTCCTATTTTTTAATTGAAATATAGTTGATGTACAATATTATGATAGTTTCAAGTGTGTTACATAGTGATTTAACACTTGCATACATTATGAAATGATCACAATAAGTCTAGTAATCATATGTCTCCAAACAAAGTTATTAAAATATTATTGACAATGTTCCTTATGCTGTAGGTTACATTCCTGTGGCTTATTTATTGATATTTTCTAACTGGAGGCTTTTATCGCTTCATCCCCTTCACCTATTTTGCTTTCACATTACCCTCCCCTCTGGCAACCACCCATTTGTTCTCTATATTTATGAGTCTGTTTTCATTTTGGTTTGTTTATTTACTTGTTTTGTTTTCTAGATTCCACATGTAAGTGAGATCACGTGGTATTGGCCTTTCTCTGACTTATCTCACTAAGCATAATACCCTCTAGAACCATTCATGTTGTCACAATGTCAAGATTTCAATTTTTAATGACTAGTAATAGTCCATTCCATCTACAGCTGATACACACACACACATACACACACACACACACACACACAAGACATATACACACCTCTTCTTTACCCATTCATCTATCAACGGACACTTGGATTGCTTCCATATCTTGGCTATTGTAAAATAGCTGCAATAACTTTGGGGTACATACATCTCTTTGAATTAGTGTTCTTGTTTTCTTCAGGTAAATACCCAGACGTGAAACTGCTGGATCATATGGCAGTTCTATATCTAAGTTTTTCAGGAACCTCCATACTGTTCTATTGTAGCTGCATCAATTTACAATCCCACCAACAGCACACAAGCTTTCTCTTTTCTTCATATCCTCATCAACTCTTGCTATGTGCTTTCTTCTTGAGTTTATAGCCTTATAGGAGACAGTAACAAGAAGTAAAGACACAACTACACAATGATAACAAATTGCAACAAATGCTTAACTGTGCTTATAAAAGAGAGAATGCTAGGAGTGAGAAGAACCAGGGTGGGGACTGGGGGAGGTGCGCCACCTTTAGATGAAGTGTTCTGGAAGAAGAAAGAAAGAAGGATGAAAAAAGGCTGATGCTAACAAGGCAACGTAGACAGAGGCCAGACCCACAGGGTACCGTAAGCCAAGCCACAGTGAGGATTTCAGCCCTTAGCTAATAAAGAAATGGCAGCCATTAAAGAGTTTTAAACAAGGGAGGCTCATGATCAGATTTCTGTTTTTGAGAAAAAAAAAAAAATCATTCCAGCTACCATGTGGAGAATAGATTAGAAGGGCACAGAGAAATGTATGGAGACAGCCAGAAGGCTGCTACAAGCTGCATGGCTTGAAGCTGTTAAGTAAATAACAATTAGGTTTATTTCCAATTGTTCCTCATTGCCAAGGAATGGAAATGGCGTTGTGAAAACAAAAAGGAAATGCAAGAACCTAATGCTTGAGAATGCTGCGGTGTGTTTGGAAATCAAGCCTTTGCAGGCGTTCCACGCTGAGTCCTATAAAAGCCCATAAAGAGCCCCCCTTCTTCTCCCTGGTTCCCCCCGGGTGAACCCTCCTTGTTGGCAGAGAAGGGTAGTAAGGGTGTTCTGGTGTCCCAGGGGCCACACCATCTGCCCACCCTCTCTCTGGCTGTGTGCCAAAGCGAAGCAAGGAGGCAGATGCAAAGGGAAAAAGGATGGCATGAAACTCAGCGAGATACTGGAGAGTCCTTGGAGGCAAGCACTTGGAAATCATTCTGCTTTCCATCTTGGGAGGGGAGTTTCTGAGGTGAGAATCCAGGCTCCAGGGTCAAAAAGGCTTTCTGCTCACCCCAAAGCAGGCTGGAGAGCCATACCTGCGCATAGCCTCCAGCATCTCAACAAGGAGTCTGTCTTATGTGACATGTTCATGCAAAATTCACCAAATAGTTTATCAATTTTGACAGCACGTATCAAAGGGCCCCCATCTCGTTCTTTTAATGCTTCCCTGCTGAGGCCACACAAAAATTAGAATAAATTGTTTCTTTAAGAGATAATTTTCCTCTTTAAATTGGATGTATAAAACTTCCCTAAAAATCAATATCCCCTAAATATTGTCTAGAAATTGCAGAGAAAAATACTGAAGTCTCCCCTGGCCTGCAGTAAGAGGAAAGGCTATGTATGGAGGCTCCAAATAAGGAATAGTAAGAATTTCTCCTTTTTTCCACACATTCCCACTCCATGCTTCCAAAAACATGTTTCCTCACCATACTCACTCCAAAGGCAGTCTTCTCAGCATAACTTCATAGATGAAGGAAGAATAAAAAATTACATGTTATGTCCTTTCCTCTTTCCATGTGCCACATTCTACACTCCTGACTCACATTTTGGTACGCTGTCACTGAATTTGCTTACAAATAGCTGAGAAAAGAAGAGAAGTGAAAGGCAAAGGAGAAAAGGAAAGGTATATCCATCTGAATGCAGAGTTCCAAAGAAGAGCAAGGAGAGATAAGAAAGCCTTCCTCAGTGATGACTGCAAAGAAAAAGAGGGAAACAGAATGGGTAAGAAAAGAGCTCTCTTCAAGAAAATTAGAGATACCAAGGGAACATTTCATGCCAAGATGGGCACAATAAAGGTCAGAAATGGTATGGACCTAACAGAAGCAGAAGATATTAAGAAAAAGATCTTAATGACCCAGATAACCATGATGATGTGATCACTCACCTAGAGCCAGATATCCTGGAACACAAAGTCAAGTGGACCTTAGGAAGCATCACTACAAACAAAGCTAGTGGAAGTGATGGAATTCCAGTTGAGCCATTTCAAATCCTAAAAAATGATGTTGTTAAAGTGCTGCACTTGATATGCCAGCAAATTTGGAAAACTCAGCAGTGGCCACAGGACTGGAAAAGGTCAGTTTTCATTCCAATCCCAAAGAAAAGCAATGCCAAAGAATGTTCAAACTACCACACAATTACACTTATTTCACATGCTAACAAAGTAATGCTCAAAATTCTCCAACCTAGGCTTCAACAGCACGTAAACTGAGAATTTACAGATTTTCAAGCTGGATTGAGAAAAGGCAGAGGAACCAGAAATCAAATTGCCAGCATCTGTTGGATCATAGAAAAAGCAAGTGAATTCCAGAGATACATCTACTTCTGCTTTATTGACTACAACAAAGCCTTTGACTGTGTGGATCACAACAAACTGTGGAAATTCTTAAAAAGATTGGAATATCAGACCACCCAACCTGACTCCTGAGAAATCTGTTTGCAGGTCAAAAAGCATCAGTTAGAACCTGGCATGGAACAACGCACTGGTTCCAAATTGGGAAAGCAGTACGTCAGGACTGTATATTGTCACCATGCTTATTTAACTTATATGCAGAGTACATCATGCGAAATGCTGGGCTGGATGAAGCACAAGCTGTAATCAAGATTGCCGGGAGAAATATCAAAAAACCTCAGATATGCAGATGACACCACTCTTATGGCATAAAGTGAAGAAGAACTAAAGAGCCTCTTGATGAAAGTGAAAGAGGAGACTGAAAAAGCTGGCTTAAAACTTAACATTCAGAAAACTAAGCTCATGGCATCCAGTCCCATCACTTCATGGCAAATAGATGGGGAAACAATGGAAACAGTGACAGACTTTATTTTCTTGGGTTCCAAAATCACTGCAGATGGTGATTGCAGCCATGAAATTAAAAGACACTTGGTCCTTGGAAGAAAAGTTATGACCAACCTAGATAGCATATTAAAAAGCAGAGACATTACTTTGCCAGCAAAGGTTCGTCTAGTCAAAGCTATAGTTTTTCCAGTAGTCATGCATGGATGTGAGAGTTGGAGCATAAAGAAAGCTGAGTGCCGAAGAATTGATGCTTTTGAACTGTGATATTGGAAAAGACTCTTGAGAGTCCCTTGGACTGCAAGGAGATCCAATCAGTCTATCCTAAAGGAAATCAGTCCTGAATTTTCATTGAAAGGACTGATGTTGAAGCTGAAGCTCCAATACTTTGGCCACCTGATGCGAAGAACTGACTCACTGGAAAAGACCCTGATGCTGGGAAAGATTGAAGGCAGGAGGACAAGGGGATGACAGAGGATGAGATGGTTGGATGGCATCTCTGACTCAATGGACATGAGTTTGAGCAAGCTCCTGGAGTTGGTGATGGACAGGAAAGCCTGGCGTACTGCAGTCCATGGGGTCACAAAGAGTCTGTCATGACTGAGCAGCTGAACTGTCACTAAATTAGGGATATACCATCAGGTGGTGTGCACTATTATACCCATCCTACAGATGAGAAAATTGAGACTTAGGTTAAGCTACTTGCACACTGAGTGGCAGAGCAAGAATCAAAATCCATGTCACTCTAGCTCCAGAGGTCAGATTTGTAACCATTCTGGATTTCCAGCCAGAAGAATTTAACTCCCCTGCCAGAGGAATTTTCCTTTCAACTTTGGGCAGACCTATTAGCTCTTTAGATCTTGATGGCTGAATAGGAACAGAACTGGACACCACTGCTCTTTCCACTACATCAAGCATCCAGAGGGAAATGACCCGGCTTCACCAGAAAATCAAAAAGCTGGACATCCAAATGAGACCAGTCAGCACTAATCCTTGCATACTCTCATTTTCTAAGAAAACTTCAGAAGAGAAAAAAAGTGCTATTTTCATTGCAGAAAAAAGCCGTTGCTTTCTTAGCCAAAGCTAGCTATTTTCTTTTTTCTGGGAATCTCATGGACAAGTAAGAGGGCAATACATGAGATTCTCATTGGTTGAGCTATGCAGAGTCTTCCATTGGTGTATTTTGGTTTAGAGGGTGAGTCGGCACAGTACAACCTCATTTCTGTACAGCCAACCTAAAATATAGCCTTGAGACTGCAGAAAAGAGGAGGAGAGAGAGAGAAAAAAATCAGCAGTTTCTTTCATTCTCTCTTTCTCTTTCATGGAAACTGTTTGTTGCATAATTGCGTTGAGTCCTCTGGGCTAACAATCAGACCATTTCCCAAATCCACCTTACATGCAGAATGATGAGGCATTTAAGGAAATGTTCCTCCTCCCCATATAATCTATTTCTCTTTGGGTTAGTTGGATGGAGGTGGCTTGAGAGAGGTGGAGGCAGAAATTTGGGAAATCATAGCTGATGAATTGCAAACATGTACAAGTGATGCACAGGGTGGGAGGAAGTGAAAAGTGAAATTCCTGTGAAAATAATGCACATGTCCCAGGAAAATGAGCCACACATTTTTTATGAATCAAGAGACCAGAGCTTTCTTTATATGTGCGCCAAACAGCATTCCTGGGTAACAGTTCCATATCTCACGAGGTGAAAGCCACTTCACTCCATCTTATTAGAAACATTCAAAACAAGGCAAGTATTTTGAAACCCATAAAATTTATGGAATTCTAAGCACACCAAAGACAGAATGGACGAGGGACTCCTCTGTTTAACTGGTTTTAATTTATATTCACTTTAGCAGTTTTACCCACCTTTCAAATCCAACCAAGATTTGAAAACATTAATAACTATAAACCATTTTTTCTAAAACTGTCTCCTACTTTCTCAGCAACCATAGCAGTCACTTGCTTAAAGCTTCAAAGACTCAAGAAAAATGGATCCCAGAGTCCCTAGAAAATTGGTTATAACCTTTGTCACTCACCTGATTACTTATCCACTTCACAGGCCATTTGAAAAGCAAGAAAGGCCATCAGCTGGTGAGCAATGCAGCTACCAGCCTAAATATTCCCTAGAAATTCTAGACAGCAATTAAGGAGGAGAGAGGTGATCAAGAAAGTCTATTTATATTGAAGCCCAAGTAAATGAGACAGTGCAAGGTCTCAAAGAGAATACATTCTTCAGAACAACCAGACAAACAGCACCATAAACTGAGCATACAGTTTTAAATAGCTTAGAAGAATTTCATTGCTTTCACTTATGCAAGGTAAGACCCAAAGGGAACATTCAATTTAAATATTTACTCTTTTAATTCAGTGGTGCTTATATACATGGTATATCAAATAGAGTGACAAGAAAAAAAAAAAAGCAAAGTGTAAACCACGACCACTGTGCTCAATAACCTTAATTAAGGCTTAAAAGCTCAAATGACAATATTAGCAAATCTTTCCAGGGCACTTACAATGTGTCAAGCACTATGTATTCTATTTCATTTAATCTTCCTAATGATCTTACATGGAAGATACTATTTTAATCTTTGTATGCTCAGTTTGCTGATGAGGAAACAGAAGCTTAGAAAGTGAAGTAACTTACCCAAGGACACACAGAGAGTAACAGAGCTAGGAATTAAACAAAGCCTGTCTAATTCTAAAGCCTCATTGAGAAAGCGAATTGCACTTTGGATAGTAAGACCTGGAAGCTTTCCATTGTTCAATAAAAGCCAAATAGCTTATCTTATTCCAGGAACTATTGTAAGCACTTGGCATAAATTAATTCATTTGCTCTCTATAATAACCCTATGAAGTAAGTACTAGGATTATCCCCAATTTTATAGATGAGGAAACTGAGGCACAGGGAGGCTGAGCAACCTGTCCAGGGTTACATTTTTCATAAGCAGTGAAGTCTGAATTCAAACCTGGCTGCTGGCTCCAGGCTGTTCCCTTTGACTCTCTACTATCCATCTGTCTAAGCATGGTGACCCCAAGAAATCCAAGAGATTCTGGCTTCTTTAATAATAATAACGGAGTCCAGAACCAAAAGAGAAATGTTTCACTATTCCCTATGTTCATCTGACTTTATGTGGGGCATTTCATTCAAGTGTGTTCACAACACTTTAAGAAACACGTTGACAGATTGGAATTGTCCAGCAGAGAGCAAGAAGGGAAGAATATAGTATAAAGTGTAGTCTTAAAACTATGGAGTAATTGGGGCTGTCTGGCCTAGAAAGGAAATTCCAAAAGTACCCATATGTACCATTTTCCCAAAATGTCAAGAGGGCCCTAACTACCCTTAGAAGATGTGGGAAGCAGCTCTAAGACTTAACTGATTCATCATCCATTTGCTTACCAGTTTTTACCGAGTAGCCAACAGGTATCAAATAGAGGAAATGCTCCCTAGCTTAACATATTACTCTTGCATTTCAGAAGTGGAAGATCTGTTCATTCATTAGTGAGAGTCACCAGAGGTGACTTAGAGAGCAGAGATGATCCCTGTACCACATGGGACACTGGACATGTGACCTCCAATCCATTTATCCTGTCTTGTACTACCACTATCAAAAACTGCCATAAAAGTCCTTACAAATGACAGCCTTTAATCATCTTTAAGAGGACCAAAGAAGCACTCCCCTGCCCCTGTAAAAAAAGAAAGAAAAAATGTTTCCAGTGGGCTTTACATTGAGAATCTGACAAGTTTGAACAAAGGTAAAACATACCACTCTTAGAAAATAAGCCAAAAACACTATTGCATTCTAAAGCAAGAGAGTAATTATTTTTTTAAAAAATGTAATTTCTCTTCTCCACTTCCTTCTTCCCAAATTCCTCTTTGGTTAATGAGTTTATTAGCATATCTCATTAATATTTATCTATTCCTAGGGTGTATCTGGTCTGTTTTTCATGTTTCTACACTGAGTAAGAAACCGTGGCATCAGCCTTCTGGGTCTCCCTGGACCACAAAACTATCTCCTAACATGTCAGCCCTGGATCTAGTTATAGCAGCAGTGGGCACTCGTTGGTCCCTCCAGCAAAATGTCTTCCAGTTTCTGACTCAGGAGAAGCATCTGAGGCCAAGATCTATAAACACACTCCAGAATATGAGTACTTCCCAGCGAAAAAGCCAATCAGAACCATGGCAATGGTTTTAAATATAAGTCAGATGACAGTTTCCATGAATGACTGCATTCTTTGTTAAAATGAAGATGTGTACATATTTTCACTGCTACTATTAGTATAATTTTTTAAAGCTTTTTTTTTTCTATTGAACATTGTATTATTTGATAAAAGACTTAAAAGGCCTAAAAATCTTATGCTACTTCAAGAGGAGATGGTGAATTTTCCATAGATAAAGAAAACTTTTTCCAAACCAATTCTGAGAGTTTTTAATGATATTAAATACTTTTTTTCTTTTTCGTCTCCATCAATGTGAGTCTAAATTGTTTTCAGTTTAAAACAATGAAATAAGCCAATCAAAAGGTGGGCAACAGAATTCTACCACGTATCGGGAAAAGGGTTTCACCTAGGCTGCTCACTACTCCAGGATGTTTTCTCAGTATAGGGTTTTGCTTGCTTTGTTTTGTTTTTTAAAGAATGGTTTGGAGGGGTGAAAGTGGAGAAAAGACTAAGAAGAGAAACAAAATCTCCCAACAAAAAAATATCTTACGCTATATTTTGTGATACAATTTGAAACAGAAACACCATTCAGCAGGAGCTGCAATCACTCAAACAAGCATCCAAACTTCACCTTTAAAGTAGGAGCAAACGTTATCAGTGGAGGGCAAGTCTCCACAGAACACGAATGGCCTCAGAACTAAGTGCAAAGAGAAATCGCAGCAGGATTTGATGAAAGCAGTTCAGAGTGCGTATCTCCCATCACTTACCATCTTCTCTGATTCCAACTGAAAGAAAGTCAGAGAGAAAAGTTCTCCATAGGAACAAAGTCTCCATAAAAAACAAAAATCATAAATATACCCTCATTACGCTTGGGAATGGAAACCTCTCAGGTCATCTTCTACCCTCTCATTGGCTTTCTCTGGGTTTGGGAAGCCAAAAGAGATCATAAAAACACAACATATTTTCAACATTTGGGATTTGAAGAGGCCAAGAGATTATGACTAACAAAGTAAAAAGGTAATTATGTTTCCATTAGCACCACTAATGAAGAGAAGAAGAGAAAGAAATAACGGGCAGTCTAAAAACCATTTACATTTGACCCTGCAGGAAGACAGGTGGATTCTCTTGCAATAGACTTGGCCTTCTTAATTATTTTCCTCCCTCCAAACCAATGATGAAATCACTGTGCCTTCAAGAACATATACTAACTGATAATGGGAGAGAAGGCCAAGAAAGTCTGGGTGGCCTTGGACAAACCTGGGAAGAACTCGATAGGGTAATGTGTGTGTGTTTCTATCTACCCTTAAGTGAGCACAAGCTGTATGTGAGGTGCTACGTGGACTACCTGAATCACCTTTACTAAACCTTTCAACAGCAATGCCCTATAAATATCACCACCCCATGCTGCATGTGAGAAAAATCAAGACAAAAGGAGGTTAAGACATTTATGTAGCCACACAACTGGAAAAGAAGGGACCTGGGCCTATGTGTATTTGAGTCTAACATCTATGTTCATTCTATTCTGCCTTGCTGCTTCCCTCTTTTAAGAGACACTTCTCATAGTGGATGATCCACAGACAAGATCATCAAAAGCTGATGGGAACAACATTTCACACCAGATGCGTCAGTATGCAAATTGAGGGAAGGGTGATATTTAGCTGTTTACTGATGGGACCTACTGTAGACCACCCTGTTATAATATAAAACATATTTACCATGAGTTTCTTCCCAGATGTGTATGTTGACAGTTTCTGTCGAAACCAGGCAGTTTGTTTGTTTCTATTTCTCCACAAGTTTAATACAGAGGATTTTGCAAAGCCACATCTCAGGTTTAGATCTTACACTTTGGCAAACACAGTATAAGGCTGGCGTTTAATCTTGACAACATCTCATTAGTGTAAATTAGTGACTCAGTATTAAAACTAGAAAACAAGTGGTTAAGAGACCCCAGCTAAGACAAGTTTCATTAAAACAATAATGACTTAATGCTCACTGTGCCCAGTTTCAAAAAGCTTCAAGCTCCCTAATCATTTTCTGGATGGTTTCCATTCCAGCCAGTTTCCATGTTGGTGTAAATCCATCAATCTCCAGTAAGGATGTGCTTGGGAAAATGAACATAATGTTAAGTCTACAGAGACCTTCTTGCAATGTCAAAATCAAGTGATGTCAGTTTAAATTACAGCTTTAAAAAAAAAGGCACTGTAAAGACAACTGTCTCCTGGAGCCTGTCTGGTTGCCTAGAGCAAATGCTCTTCCCACTTGGGTAGAGAAACCGGTTTCCATTTGCCTGGCAGCTTTCTCAGTGTTCCCAGTTTTCAAGAAGACACTTGGCAGAGAGCGTGTTCAACAAGCCAGTTAACACGACTGAGCAATGGGGGCTCTGGTGACTTCTGATGCTCCACAGAGATGATCCTTTGCACCAATCCATCAAAGCCTTGGGCATATTATCCCCTATTTACTCTCAGCAGTGCTGGAAAACCACAAGCTTTCAAAAGAACTTGCTAACTTCCTGAGTCAGAAGCCCCAGCTTTTTCAACACCACAGATCTCTTCGGTATTCTTCCCCCAAGGGTGCCATGTTTCAAAAAACTCTCTCGTGTCATTTTTACAATGAGCAAAACTGTCTACTTCTCTTAGACTTTGAAATACCAAAAATGACCTACAAACCCCATTACTACCTTAGTCGAGAGATAACAGTTTGGAAAGCAATAAGATGAAACAGGAAATAACAATAGTAATAATGCTCTCCATTCACTGGTTGCTTACTGTTTATACCAGGCATTGTGCATTATTTACATTATCCAATTTAATCTCCATCACAACTTTGTGAGATGGGCTCAGTAATTATCTTCTTCATAGAAGGATTTAGAAACATTAGGAAATTTGCCCAAGGCCACCAAACTAGTGCCAGAGCAAAGATCTGAACCCCTGCTGTCTGACTTCAAAGCCACTGCTCTTCTCTGCTCCACTAGATCCACTCTCTCTCACCCTCAACTTCATTTCTAACCCCTATCACTCCCTTTGGAAAACATCATATGTACTGTGCTCACTTCTGGAACTTTTGGAAAGTTTCAAGTTATCTTACTCCCCTGAAATCCCTACCACTTGTCTCCAAAGTGATACTGCATATTCTTAGAGGATAGAGAGAAAGAGAGACAGAGAGAGACAGAACACCTACAGCATCATAGAGATTGAAACCCAAGTGCAAAACCAGTTCCAAGTAAGCCAAGGTACTGGTTCTTTTAGTCACCATTTACCTGCACCTAATTCCTCCACTCAAAGTGATAATGAAGGAACGTATCTCCAGAATGTCCCAGAGTCCCTCAAATATTCCCTTCTAAAGTCTCCTCTTTGCTTTTTTTAACTTTTTCTTTTGTACTAGGGTATAGTAGATTATGGAGATCAGTCCTGGGTGTTCACTGGAAGGTCTGATGCTGAAGCTGAAACTCCAATACTTTGGCCACTTGATGTGAAGAGCTGACTCATTTGAAAAGACCCTGATGTTGGGAAAGATTGAGGGCAGGAGGAGAAGGGGACGACAGAGGATGAGATGGTTGGATGGCTTCACCGACTCAATGGACATGAGTTTGGGTGGGCTCCGGGAGTTGGTGTTGGACAGGGAGGCCTGGCGTGCTGCAGCTCACGGGGTCGCAAAGAGTCGGAAACAACTGAGCGGCTGAACTAAACTGATAGTAGATTAACAATGTTGTGATAGTTTCAGATGAACAGCAAAGGAACTCAACCATACAAATACATGTATCCATTCTCCCCAAAACTGTTATAAGCTGCCATATAACATTGAGCAGAGTTCCCTGTACTATACAGTAGGTCCTGGTTGGTTATCCATTTTATATACAGCAGTGTGTACACATCCCAAACTCCCTAACTATCCCTTCCTCTTCCCCTTTCTCACTGGAAACCATAAGTTCATTCTCCAAGTCTGTGAGTCTCTTTCTGTTTTGCAAGTAAGTACATTTGTATCATTTCTCTTTAGATTCCATAAGGGATGTCATACACTATTTCTCCTTCTCTGTCTGTAAAGTCTCTTCCTTGAATGTGAAAGGCAAACAAGTTTCACTCTGACAGATGATGCCTCTAGGTTTCTGGTGAAAGCACCAAAGACAGCCTTGGACAATGAACTCTGGGCAGTACCTTCCTGCCACCACACCTAACTCACCCTCTCACTGCAAAGAGAAAACAAAGTACCTGGGTGAGGTGGGAGCGGGAGCTTCCTTTAGATGCCCAGAGCTTAAACCACAGGTTCTATAAGAAGAGCTAAACGTCTACATGGAGATATATTGATACTTATTTTTGAAAGCATATGTGAATAACATAATGATGTGTGTGGAGGGGGGAGTTGGAAACAGCAGAACACCCCAGGAGAGGATATCTACCGTATGGTTCCAACCACACTGTTAATGGATACATGGACAGGGACCAGTAAGGAACCCAAAAATATATTAAAAGTTTGGTTTCTACAAGTGACGCAACCACACACACTTCTCCTTGTGTTTTGAGTTCAGTTTCTGTTATAACACTTATGTGCAATAATCATTCAATTCATTCAATTACATATTATATACAGAGTATATAATTATGTGATACACAAATAAACAAATTCACTTTATAACATATTAGCCAAGCATCAACCATTTAGAAAATTCTGAGTTAGGAGGCCTATCTGGGGTTACTCACTTACCTCTCTCACCTCACAGGGAACTATGTCCAGTTGCAAGGTTCCTTTTGATCATATCCTATGTCTCTAGGCCCAAATCTTATGGACAGTATACTACCTCTTTGGGGAGTCTAACAAGAATTCTAGAATAATAGAATGAGGTATTCCACAAGTACCACTTTCCTACTATGAGATGAAAAACAGAAAAATTACAATTACTGTGAATAAACACTGGATTCCTAACAACCCAACACCACAAGGCTAAGCTGTGTACCAGAATAATAATAACAGTCATTAATACTACTATTTTAAAAAATATGTGGGGAAGAACAAGATGAAGCTTACAGCATACAAAGAGAAGAAAGAAGTGTGAATCAGATACCTTTCCTGTAGGACACAAGCCGCTTTATTAGCAGGCCTGACACGAGGTAGTACAGCGTACTTTATCTCAAGGACGTGGCAGGCTGGCACAGAGGCCAGGAACATAGACACACAGACTGGGCAGAAAGGCCAAAGCTGGCCCAGCCAAAGTGAGCTGCAGACCAGCATGGAAGAACACTGGGCAAAGGGCAGCATATTCAGATTCACCAAGGAGTGACGTGTCCTTCACAAATTAAAATTCTGGATTGTTAGAAGTTCCAAATAATTAGTAATAACCACAATCATCATTATCATAGTCAAGGTTTTGCCATGCATGAGCCCACAGGTTATGATCCTGCTCTAATATCTCTAGGTTTTCACCGTTCTAAGAAATGACTAGAACTTAGGAGCTGAGCATCTTTTCCAAAACACCTGTGATGGTACAGTGGCTTCAGAGGGACATTCCCACTAATGCAGACATTTCAACACAGCCAGGATATGAGCCTCTGGCATCATTCAATAGATACTGTTTATAGAGGGTGCTGGGGGACAACAAAATAAAACAGAAGAAACACATGATTCTTGGCACTGGGATTCATGTTAAGGTTTCAGTAACATGATGATTTGATTCACATACTGCAAATAAAAATGATGGAAAGTGAGTGCTTATTTGCTGAAAACAAACAAAAATGTGTAAAAATACATAACAAGTCTTGAACACTGTTTCTTCTCTGTTCCTCTCACCACTTGTCCAAATCCTACTCAACTTCCCAAACTCAGCTCAGATGTCTGTCCCCCACAAAACTCCAGGTCCCTTCTCTGACATTCTCACTCCTCTCTCCACCATCCAATGGGTGGTGATCACCTCCTCCAAGCTCACATATTTGTACCTGGTCTATTATAATTAGGTAATAAGAGCTGCCATTCATCAAGTGTCTAATTTGTACCACGCCCCCTTCATAGCTTTTATTTTTTCTTTCAAGTCCTAAAGCAATCCTTCCAGGAACGGAATGTATTATTCACAATTTAAAGACTGAAGTGTCAAAAGAGCTGAACAGTGGTGGATCTTGAACCTGAAATCAAGACTATCGGATTCCAAAACCTGCTGTTCTGCATCTTGCCATATCTTATGACCTGGTTACTCTCTGTCTCATATTTATCTCCCTTCCTAGGCGACAAGAATCTTGAGGAACAGATCCATGTCTGAGTCATCACACACTCATTTATGAACCATTTAAGTAATCCCTGAAATAGACAGCAAACAGAATAAAGAGCAGATACCTAACATATACTTGTTGAATGAATGATAAAAAGACAAAAATCACATGAGGACAGGTAGAAAGGGCAATTGTCATAGTGTTGGCAACAAAATGAAAGTGATAGTCGCTCAGTCATGTCCGATACTTTGCAGTTCCATGGACTATACAGTCCATGGAATTCTCCAGGTCAGACTACTGGAGTGGGTGGCTTTTCCCTTCTCCAGGGGATCTTCCCAACACAGGGACTGAATCCAGGTCTCTTGCATAGCAGGCAGATTCTTTACAAACTGAGCCACAAGGGAAGCCAAAAAAAATGAAAGTGATGGTCGCTCAGTCGAAAACATTGACTTAAAACTCAACATTTAGAAAACTAAGATCATGGCATCCAGTCCCATCACTTCATGGCAAATAGATGGGGAAACAATGGAAACAGTGACAGACTATTTTGGAGGGCTCCAAAAATCACTGCAGATGGTGACTGCAGCCATGAAATTAAGACACTTGTTCCTTGGAAGAAAAGCTATGACTCTATGACCTAGACAGCATATTAAAAAGCAGAGACATTACATTGCCAACAAAGGTCCGTCTAATCAAAGCTATGGCTTTTACAGTAGTCATGCATGGATATGAGAGTTGGACTCTAAAGAAGGCTGAGCACCGAAGAATTGATGCTTTTGAACTGTGGTATTGGAGAAGACTCTTGAGAGTCTCCTGGACTGCAAGGAGATCCAATCAGTCTATCCTAAAGGAAGTCAGTCCTGAATATTCATTGGAAGGACTGATGCTGAAGCTGAAGCTCCAATACTTTGGCCACCTGATGCAAAGAACTGACTCACTGGAAAAGACCCTGATGCTGGGAAAGATTGAAGGTGGGAAGAGAAGGGGAAGACAGAGGATGAGATGGTTGGATGGCATCACCAAGTCGATGGACGGGAGTTTAAGTAAGCTCCAGGAGCTGGTGATGGACAAGGAAGACTGGCGTGCTACAGTCCATGGGGTCGCAAAGAGTCAGACACGACTGAGTGACTGAACTGAACTGAACTGGCAACAAAAGATACCACTAACAGTTTTCTTGACCATTAGTTACAGAATGTCTTCCTTCTCATTTGTCCTGACAGGCCTCAGCTACTCTTCTATCAGCCTCAACTCAGCCCAACCTGTGTGGTGCCGGAGAATGAGAGCAGCAGCTAATGTTTATACAGAGAACTAACTACATTACCATTCTCTGCAGCAGCCTTCACCTCACAAGCTTCAATATCCCCCCAACAGCCATAATCAGGAAAATATGGGAAAACCAAGAAAGGTAGACTATTTGGCCCCTGACCACCATTTACACGGTCCAACAGTAACCTATGAATCTTAATCTAGATTTATTTTTTTCTTTGAAAGCATAAAGGACAAGTGGTCAAGAGCAGGTCCATAAATTTGCTCTGACTTTTATTAGATGGGGAATATTTTCATCTGAGAGGTCAGCATAACTTGGAGGAAAAGACAAAAAGCTCTCTGAAAGTGAATCACCATGTTACCCCTGACATAACACAGGACCACTGTCTACTGACAAGGAAGCTGATTGCTAGTTAGAACTCCTTAAAAGTCATCACAATAGGTTAATCTTTCCCATTTGACGTTATCATTTCATGTATTTCACATTTCATTCAGATTCTTTGGGGAAAGGAACATGACTGGGACTATTAAATAATGTAGCTGAATTCCTTAATGAGGAAAGAAAACCAGATCACTATGTAAGCCATCCCTAGTAGGAATCAAAGCGTAGAGAGAAGGTGAAAATGAGGTTGAATATATAAGAGGAAGTCTCATAAACTCACTCTACTACTTTATTTTGTCCAACCACCTGGTCTAACATTCAAGTTTTGTAAAAGTATCTTACTCATTCATTCATTGTTAAAAAGCATTAATTATGTGTCTAATGAGATGCTGGGAACTAGGAATACAATGATGAATAAGGCTTTGTCCACTTTCTCCAGAAGTTTCCAGTCTAGCAGGAGTGAGAGTATCTAAGAAAAGAGTTCCCATCAGTCTGATAAGTGCAGGAGTAGAACAGTTGACCAACTTTAATGTCACACCATTCAAAACCAGCTGTCCAACAAAATTCATTAAACTAATGGTTTTCTCTATGCATACCCGGTGATTTCACCTATGTTATCTGATTTCATCCTCAATTAATCCATCACAAGGAAATATTCTTCTTAGGGAAAAACCCTGAACTGACTAGCAACTCTTTTCCTTTCAAGTCTATGCAAAAGAACACCTGGAATTTCACAGAAAATAAATTTTGGTACAGAAAGGAAACAGTTTATGACAGATTCAGATATTGCATGAGATAAACCATAACTTCCCTATAAAAGCTTCTTAATAAAATAGTTTCCAGCCACTGAACAGGCCAAGTCTAAAAGAGCAGACTCTGTGGCTAATGATATTCTCTGATTTGGGAAGGAAACTTGAAAGGAAAGAATCAGAAAACAAAACACTAAACTGAAAGCAAAAACGAAGGCCTCTAGAACTCAAGGGAAGGAGAAAGTTCCTCGTCTGAAACTTGACTGACAAGAGGAAATGCAACCAGTTCTCATCCATACTTGATGTAGGAAACATGGCGCTTTGATTTTCAAAAGAAACCACTGATTCGAGATGATCAAGTGGAAGTAACATTCTCAGTCACTGGGGGAGCTGTCTCAGACACCTCGGTGGGTTCCGCACGGAGCCGCCACATTCTCCGTGCCCAGATTTGTTCATGTTTGATACTTGCATTACCCCAGCAGGAAACAAGCAGTCTTTGAATGGAGGGTTTTGTTCAGGATTCTAATAGCTTCCAGCATTTGCCCCAGACCACAAGGAGTACACCAAATTCACTTAGACATCCAGGCCAGAGTGAAGCATTTCTCTGTCAGATCTAGTCAGCTCTACCAATTTAACATTTTGGCTTCTCGTGGGCAAAGAGAAGTCTGCCAAACAGCACTGGTGGCTGGGGGCAATCTGCTGACACGTGGCAGTTCTGGAAAGAAAATTAATGAACACAACCAGCAAACTTTCTGCCCCACTCCACTCTCCTCGTTCAAGGGAGAGAAGCGAAGTGTCAGCTGTCGGGATGATAAACAACTCCTCCTGGAAACAGCCTGAAAGGTGGTTGTATTTTTCCCCACCCAATTTGCCACATTTCATTGTTTGCTTTCAAGATCACCTCACTATGAAGTTTGTGGATGTTAAAGGTAGAAACATGATTTGTTTCCTTCAACAATTTCATCCTAGCTAATCTAATAAATAAAGTGGGACACTAGCCACCTCTGATTCAGTCACCAAAGCTAACTATGTCCAATCAAAGTCAATAAAATATTTGTCTGGTGCCTACTATGTGCCAGGCAATATGCCAGGCATATACATACATATATCCACATGTATATATGTATATTAATGATGATAACAATGAATAATGATAATATATTACAATATATTATTATAATGACAACATCACCACCACCAATAATAACAATCAACCAATCAACAACAGTCATCTAGCAAGTGCTTACTGTGTGAAAAGTTATGATAAATGTATAGGATTATATCACTCCTCACAAACCTTTGAGCAATGTATAATTATTACTTTCCCCTTTTACAGGTGCAGAAAAGAGGGTTCCAAGAGGTTAAATAAACTTGTTCAAAGTACACAGCTTGTAAATGACAGAGCTGGGATCTGAATGCAAAGCCTGTCTATAAAGGCAATGCCTTTAACATCATTAAAGGAAGTCACACTGAAACAACATTAAAACTTTGTTGTAATGCAAAAGAATGAGATAGATGGTAAAGTTTTCCAGATTACAGCAAAAGAGATAGACTAGTATATTACTCATCTGAACCAAAAACAAAACTACTTTGTAGTAGAATGTTGTCAGCTCTTTAATATCTAGACCAGCATAATATGTGTGACCCATTTTCACCCCAAAAAAGAACTACATAATCAGCCATAATCAGAGATTAGGACAGAATAAGGACTACAAAATAACACAACAATAAAATGATAACATCTTTCCATTTTTTCCATAAGAGATACACTCAATTTCTGTAAACTGAAGCTAAATTGCCTATGGGCATGCATGTGTGTATGTGTGTGTTTCCTGTCGGATTTTCTAGTTTTACCACTCCATTCTTACATTATATATGGTAAAACATTCTTTACAAGGTTTTGAAAGGACTCATCTTAACAAAGAAAACATTCATAAAAGTTAAATGGGAAACTGAACTCATGGATTGGATAAGTAATAGAAAGCTTATAAACATCTGATTTCTGCACAAAACCAGTAAGGAAGAAATAAAATAAAATAAAACCAAAAAATAACCTTCTGAGAAGGTTCCACACTTCTGAGAAGAAGAAAAAAAAAATGAAAATTTTAGAGGACTTCAAGTACAGAAAAGGGCACTGTCCGATTGCGTCTTAGCAACACAGCTCTGAGGGACAGAGGGAATTTTGGAAAGTCTTGTTCTCCCAGGCTCTCACAGTCACTCAAATTGTTCAGGGGGTCGTTATGCCCAAATTTTTAGCCCTAGAATATTCATTCAGATTTAGGGCTGCCAAGGACCTGCACAGCTAGAATTCTGCCAGTGACAGAGTAGGAGTAATGTGCAGGAAATCATCAAGCAGTCTACCCCAACTCACACCAAAACAACACACATGGACCCATAAATACAATTTGTACATAATTCCCAAAGGTTCATGAATCACATGAGACATAGAATCCAGACTGAGAACCCTGAAACATAGTAAGAGCCCTTGCACTTGAGGATCTGGCGAAGTTTAGAGCCACAGATAAGACGATTCAAGTGCTTTCTTATTTTGTGGCTTCGTAACAGATGAGTTCCTCCAGTTTCTCTGACATGAGTTGAGGGCAAGTGGCTTTCATCAGACAATGGTCCAGTCATGAAAACAGTGACGGCTGGAGGCCAATTGCTCAAGTTCAATCCTGCCTCTGTCACTTCATGGCAGTGTAATCTTGAACAGGTTTTACTTATTCCTCTGTACCTCTGTTCCCTTATCTCTAGGACAGGGATTGATATTAACACCAGCTTCAAAATGTGGTAAAGATTAAACAAGTCTTCATAAAGAAAGCGTTTAGGACATCTACCTAGCACATAGGCAAACACAAAATAAATATTAGCTATTATTAATCTATGGTCCTTTCTAGGAAGAAAAGGAGGATGACCTAATATAATAAAGGTTCCTATCAGAAAAGCACTAGAGGACTGCAGAGAATAGTAGAGAATGTTGGCATTAATTAATTCATGAATGTCCTTTATTAAATCATCATTGGATGTTCATGTCTGCTATCTTTGCAAAGTTGACACCTGGTTAATCGAACCAAAAGTATCAAAGTATCAAATGTATCAAAGTATCACCATCTATGTCTCAATACAAAGGCAGTGTTGGCTGTTAGAAAATGTAGATAGCCTTCATCATAAGTAATGATTTAAAAACTATGCCATCAGATTAATAGCTTTCCTTTATTTCAGTTTGTGAAGATTCAGCCAGAGTATGGTTTTGCAGTCCCAGAGACACACAGGTGGTGACAAATTAGAAGAGACCTCAATGGGCATGACAATCTTGTACATATAGTCCAGTACTCTCACTGGGCAGCTGGAAAACCTGAACCCAGAGACATTCATGACTTGCCAGATACACCTTGCAAGTAAGTAGCAGAGCCAAGAACTCAGATTCTTGGATGTTTATTTGTTTACCTGCCTCCTTTCACTAGACTGTCAACCCCTGGAGTTCAGAGCCTAGTCAAACATGTCTTCCTACCTTCATGACAGCCCAGGACATGTAGACAAAGAAGGCAACAATAAATAAGGGTTAAAAAGGACCACCGTCATGCGGTATTCTTTGCTACTTCTAAGGTACTATTTTAACCCTGCAAAAGAGATAGTTATCTCATTCACTGAAAAGATGACACAGATGAGAAAGCAAAGCAGAAATCAAATCTAAGCATTCTGCTGGTCTGTGAGTCAGGAGATCTGAGCTTTTGTCTTATTCTACCCTAACTTGCTTTGTGACATTTGATGAGCATTCAACTTTTCTGAAAAGAAGACAATACAGCCTTGATAGAGCTGAAGGGAGTCCAATTGTATGAGATCACAAAATAGAATGAAATAATAAAGGCCATAATTAATTGTATGTTATAAAGGCTATAATTAATTTCATGTCACTTTCCCTAGTGGCTGAGATGGTAAAGAATCTGCCTGCAGTGCAGGAGATCCAGGTTTGATCCCTTGGTCGGAAAGATCTCCTGAAGAAGGAAATGGCAATCCACTCTGGTATTCCTGCCTAGAGAATTCCATGGACAGAGCAGCCTAGTGGGTTACAGTCCATGGGGTCGCAAAGAGTCAGACATGACAGAGCGATTAACACTTTATGTTTATATTACACTTAATAATTCTCAAAAGGCTTCTTTGTATATTACCACTTAAGCTTCATGGTAACCACGGAGAAGGTCAAGAAATATGTTATAGCCCCATTTTACAGATAATGACACTAAGGAACAGAGGGACCACATGTTTATATCAGGAGGGACGACATGTTTATATTAGATTAAACGAGAAATATCATCTCTGCCAAAGGACAGAATCCACAATAAGAAAGAAAAATATACACTCAGATCAAGGACCCAAAAAAGATATAGCACATAGCTTCCAGCTGGAATTAACAATGAGCCAAAGAGCCTTGTCATCAACCTCTAACTGCTAGCTTTCTTCACTCAAAATTCTACTTTCAAAGATATGTCTCTCCTGCAATCACAGAAAGATCACACATGGGTTATGGGAGATATAAAGTCAAGACATTTGGCATATGGATCAGACACAGAGCAGAAGAAAGCCTCTTAAAATATATCGTGTCTACAACAAAGTAAAATGTATTTCTAAGCATTTTATTGAAACTTCACAGGAAGAAAGACCCTAAAATGTGAAAAATGATAGCAAAGAGAAATTATATGATACTCTATGTTTTACTTCATCTGTAATAAAAGGTCATTAACATTCACTTTCTTTACAGGAAATGTCATTTAGAATTTTTATTTTAACAAACTTTAGCAAATACAAGAAATCAGTCCTACACTTGCCAGAAAGGGCTGCTCCATCCCCAAGCCCCATGTTATCACGGAAAGCCCAGGACTGAATTTCTGGCCGACTAAAGTGAACGTCAGTCCTTTGAAATTCCCTCAAGTCTTTTGAACACTTTCTCAGCATTCTGATAGTTTCCCACTTTATTGATGAAGGCCATTATTTCAAAGCAGAATCCAAGAAAATTGTATTTCCAGGTGTCATACAGCAAAGCAATCTAAAGTCCCTCTGCAAAACATAGATGCTGAAAAAGAAGTCAAGGGAAGCAGAAACTACTTCCTGGGAAATAATCTTCCAGCAAGCCTGTTGGTGCATTCGGGGCTGTGGTGGAGCTTCTGGTATCTTCCTGAGCACTGTCAGCCCAAGGTGCTGGACAGCGGGCAGACGTATTTTCTCTAGAGCTATGCATGTGTGCGAAGTCGCTTCAGTCACATCTGACTCTCTGCAACCCTATGGACTGTAGCCCATGGATGAGCTCTTCCGCCGATGGGATTCTCCAGGCAAGAATACTTGAGTGGATTCCCATACCCTTTTCCAGGGGTTCTTCCCAACCCAGGGATGAAACCTGTGTCTCATGTCTCCGGCACTGGGAGGCGGGTTCTTTACCACTAGTGCCACCTGGGAAGCCCCAGGTAGAGCTGTCTTGGAGAGTAAATGGGCATCACCGCGCAGTTGGCTATCTGGCCCTGAAGATTCAATACTCATGCAGGCTGCAACAGAGCAATACCCAACAGGAGAGAGAAAGGGCTGAAATCCAAAAGAAAACCAAATGACAGACTATTACCAAAGTGGGAAATGTTGCTTCCAGTTTGCATACACAGCAGCACCCATTTCTCTCTAACACAAGAGGACCATAAAAAACGTTCCGGCAGCCACGTCTCAGTTTGCGGCTTCGTCTCCTCACAAAGCTTTAAAAATGTCCTCATTCTGCCTGTGAAGCACTGGGAGGAGATATGGGAAGAAGGGAGTTCCTGGTCTCTACCAGATTCCTCCTGGATAGCTATGCTTGTCACCGGAATAAAGCTCCCTTCCAAAGACAGAAAATCTTTAATTTTCTGGTCCAGTCATCTTCTAGAAAATCTAACCTAATCCCTTCATCAGACAAACTTCATCAGACAAAATAGAATCTTTTGGTCATGACAAGCTTTGCGTCAAGGTACGGGAAGAGATTGCAGGACAAATTCTCTTTTAAACCTTAAAAGACTGTGTCCCACTTCCTCTCTGTCATTATTGTAAGGAACAGCTATGTAACTGACTCATCTCTATTGCTTTCGCTCAGAACACTATCTACTGGCCAGAATATTTTCAAATGTTGTCAACCACCAGATTGTATCCTTCAATTCTTTTTAGCTTCTTTCCAACTTTCCAATACAGAATCTCATTAACTGGTTTGCCTTTCTGGCTGCTGTACTTCGTTGTTAAGTTTCCCCATTTTAAGATATTTTCCTATGAAGATTTCTCTCTAGAGAGGGCAGTTATCCACCTCCCCACACACAAAATGAGGAACCAATTAAACTCAATACAGTTTTATTGAATAGCTATGATGTATACTACTTGGTGCTAGGCAGTGCAGGAAAGAAAGGCCAAAATCTATGAACAATAATAGTAACAATAATAATAGCTATTTACTCCGACCTTGTGTACAGGGGATCTTAACACATGATACACTATGATGCTACATGATGATGAGAATGTGGCTTCTGCTCTCTGATAGACCTGGGTTCAACTCATAGCTCCTCCATGCATGCCATTTTCTTAACCTTATGTGTCCCAGGTTCCTCATCTGGAAAATAAAGTTATTAACAAGATATATCTCATAGGGATATTTTGAAGATTCCATCCAATCACGAGTGTAAAGCACTTAGCCCAGAGTCTAGCTCATAATGACATGTGGCATGTATCCTGTTCTCCCCATTTTAAGAGGTAGAAACAATGTCAGAACTAGAATATCCACCCAGAATGAAGGCTTTATTTCTACTGCCTTGTATAACCAGAACATTGGAGGAAATCATGCTAGAAGCCTAGAGCATGGTGATTGGGAGAGACTTGAAGAGATCATCCCAGCTCCTAGGATGGCATCTTTCTCCAGGCCATCACCCCTGCTTTAGCACACAAATCTGTAAATCTCACCCATTTCTGAATCCCGAGACCTGGAGTAGCACTTGTAGAGGGGACATCTGTTTTTTGAATGAATGAATGGCTAAAGTGATTCAAATAGAGTAAAAACCATAGTTACACATTGAGCATAAACTATGTGTTAGGTCTCAATCTAAGGAGTTAATTTGAACTAGCATTGATTTTATATTTAGCATTTAATATTTAATTTAAACAACCAAATAGGCTTTGAAAAATGACCCAAGGGGTCAGGAAGAGGGAATGATATATCCTCATGGAAGAACAGCTACCCAAAGTGGGCTTTTTATTGTTGTTGTTCAGTGGCTAAGTTGTGTCCGACTCTTTGTGACCCCATGGGATGCAGCACACCGGGCTTCCCTGTCCTTCACCATCTCCTGGAGTTTGCTCAAACTCATGTCCATTGAGTTGGTGATGCTAAAAAGAACAGAAAGGACTCCACAGAATGTATAGGGGCAGTGGAGGGCATCCAGGCAAAGGGAGCCGCATGGGCCATGATCACAAGCTGTGAGCCTGTTGGCATCAATGGCCTGAGAAGAAGTGTCTATAGAGGAACAGAAAAAAACGCAATTCAATGGCTAGAGTAAGCCCAGTACAGCAGAAACTAACACAATATGGTAAATCAATTATATTCTAATAAAAAATAAAAATAAAATAGAGTAAGGCCAGGACAAGTGGGACCTCAAACACCAGCATGGGTGTTTGGCCTTGATTCCACCAAAATGGGAGAAACTAATGAAGCCACTGGTGGTAATAAGTCACATTGACAACAGCATTTGGTACCAAGCCTTCAATAGAACAACTGCAGAGAAATAGATTTTAAAGTTGGGGAGGCAGAGAAGCAGCACAAAGAGTCCCAAAGACAGAACAGAGAGGGGTGGGGGAATCTTCATCTTCCTGGCACCTGCTCTTCAAGGGAACATTGACTAGGATAACGGTAACTGCCCTCATGAAGACCACTCAATACCAACTCTCCCTAGCCAAACAAAACAGAAGGTCTTCATACAGCAGTGCAGATGGGCACCCAACCCAGGGAGCAGGTGAGGTCAGAAGTCCATCCAGGACTCCTCCACCCACACTGAGCATCATGATATGGGACGACAGACAAACACTGAAATAGGCACATTTTCTAATCTGTTCACAGGCACTCAAAGGCCCATGGCCATCCTAACACAGTCTAATTTCTTATTCAATCATCCCACCTTCCATCTAAGACTGTATATATTTAAACCAGTAAGCTGGGAGCTTTTGAACCAGTAACAATGTAAACATACATATTTATTCACTCACACATCCACATTCAAACTTTCCTTTGTGTACAGAGGACCACGCTGATTGTAGTGAGAGATAACACAGTTTACCATCTAACTGACCTAATTACAAGTATCATAAACAGTAGGGCAAAAGAAAATAAGTATCTTAATTAGCATTCTTGACAGCATCAAGAAACATGCCTAGGTCACCGTCAGGGCAGATGTACCAGCCCAGCAAAGAAAAGAATCCAAAGCCCTCATCTAAACAAGACAAAAGGAAAAACAAGTCTATCATCAGATTTAAATACAAAGTACACTTGAAAGTTAAACTCAACTCATACTTTTGGAGGCAACACAGTTTACCCGTTAAAGCAAAAAGTCAGATTTTTAGAACTACCAAGGTCTAATCTTGGTTTAGCCGCAGAATCACTATGCCATTCTAGGAAAATATGCAAAATACACCCAGTCTTCATTTGTGCATCACGGAGAGATTTAATCAATAACTGAGAGGTAGAATGAGAAATTGCTTAGCTAATGCAGAATGTTCTTGTTAATTAAAGCCATCTCCTGCCTTGGCCATGGATTAGAAGGAGGAAGGACAAAGATGGCTTTAAACAATTCGATCACCAAGCAAGAGCAGTGAAAACAAAGAAATGCAGAAGACTGTTTTAAGTCAAGAAAACACCATTTTAGGAAAATTAGTATTTGGCCTAAAGGCAAAGGAACACACATAAAACCTTAAAGGAAAAGCTGGTAAGTGAGAGATACAGACAGAATAACTTTATATGTCTGTATACTAGTAACCAGTCAGTATAGCTCAATTTCAGGGGCAGATAGCTACCTTTCAAATTAGGTTAGGAGGAGGGGGAGGGGGTTCCTGTGTGCCTGGAACTATGATAGACAACTTGCATTTATTACTTCATTTAATCCTCACTGCAATGTCCCAAATTAGATCTCACTATCTCTAATGCACAGAAAAAAAAAGAAAAACACTAAGTCTAGAAATACAAGTCTGAAGCCACTTCCATCATGTCAACTGTGAAATGGGGATAAAAGAATAGGAAGACTCCAAAGGCACCTTTGGTAACCAAGAGGTGCTGAGGAAACAGAACAAGATAGTCTTAAGAGGCTTACCAAATATGGTTCACTCTAGGGACTCTAAAAGACCCAAATATAGTATGGACTTGCACTTGACCATGGCCCCAGTGGCACATATCCACTGTCAATTGTCTCCAGTTGATAAGAACGCACAGACTCATAGCTATTTGCAGACCAGCTGCACTCTACTTAGATAACAGATATCCAAGTACATCGAACATGGAAAAGGCACTTGAGATAAGAACACCACCGTAGTAAATAAATCTCAGACTTGGGATGCACCACAACCATAAAGTGGGTTACTAAAAAGTTAGTATTCATTGTGTTTGTCTACAAAATATAGTTCATCTATTCTTAGGTCCTTTACTTTCACATTTTACTTCAAGCATTAATTAGGTGGCTTTTATTAACTACCTCTTAATGAGAGGCAACAGAAAATAAACAGATTAAAGCCAGGTCTAAGCCATCATAAACAACTGATTATCTGGAAATTTTAAAGTCTTAAACTACATATATAAAACACAGTTAATCTCATTCCTATTGTTTTTTAACTTCAAACTTTTTATTTTGTATTGGGGTATAGCCGATAGTTTCAGGTGAACAGTGAAGAGACTCAGCCATACATTACATGTATCCATTCCTGTTTTGTTTTCTTTTTCAAAAAGCTCCTGCAAGTTATCCAGAAACTGATATTTTATAAACTGAATCTTATTTGTTCATTTATTCATTCCACAAATGCTTATGAGTAACTGTTAAATGCCTAGGACTATATTAAGTGTTGAAAATCCAGATGTAAAAGATATTTCCTGCCCTCAAGAAAAGAAGATCTAATAAAGAAAGAGCAAAAACTGCAATAACAATGCAGGGAGATGAGTGCTTGTTAAGCTACTATAAGCACAGGTATAATGGGGACACAGTGGGAAGGCTCCTTACCCAGTCTCATGAGGTCAGGGATGGAGCACTTTGGAAGCTGGGAATGAAAGATCATTCTAGACGGAATAAAAGGATCACTTCCACTCCTGGCCCAGATGGAGAAAGAGGGACAGTTGTCAAGACCTGGATATCAGACCACCAAGGGCAATGATCTCTGAGAGAAGGGCAACAAAATAAGTGAGCCCTGCAGATGCCCCAGTTTACTAACCGAGAGAGTCTCCAGGCCAAAGTGTGTGGGAGCAGGGGAAACTCAGGTGGACTTCCTGGGGTGAGTAAATGTCCAGGCCAAAGTGTGTGGGAGCAGGGGAAACTCAGGTGGACTTCCTGGGGTGAGTGAATGGAGTTAACAGACCAGGGAGCCCAAGGCAACTACAATCTGTAAGAAAAAGTACCTGAGCCAAATATTTGGAGAGACTGCACTGATTTAAGAGACTTGGATTTTTATATCTTACCAAAAAATAAAAGTGTTAATTGTTCAAAAAAAAAAAAAAAACAAAACAGAGAGAGACAGAATACCAGAGGGAGGAGACAGCTTCCCAGAGAGTGAATTCCGAGAAGAATATTGATCAGTGCATGTGTGTGAGGCAATTACCCAAGGAATTGGGGGGTGGGGGGATTCCAAAAGGATGTTTCCAATTGGAACCATGAAAAAACTTCATGATTCCTAGGCATTGGGAGAGTACATAGAAAGGGTCTTGCCTCTGTCTTAGGGAATAACTGGCCCTAGATCAAGTACTATTCCAGTTCTGCCTAATAATCTTAGTAGCAAGACTCAAAAGAATCAAACTACTTCTAAACAACTTAACTACATTCCGGAACAAAGAATATTTATAGGAATACAAAAACATTCAGCATTCAATAAGGTAAGATTCACAATGTCTGGCATGCAATCAAAAATTACCCAGCATGCAAAAAGCAGGAAAATATCACCTCTAATGAGGAGAAAAATCAATCAAAGATGACCCAAAACTGACACGGGAAGTTAGAATTAGCAGACAAGAACATTAAAACTATTCTTATAACTATATTCCATATGTTCAAAAATTAAGTGGAGACATTGAAGACATTAAAAAAAGACACAAATCAAACTTCTAGAGTTGAAATCTACAATGTCTGAAATGAAAACTATACTGGATCAGATTAACATCAGATTAGATACTACAGAAGACAAAGATTAGTGAATTTGAAAACACAAATATCAGGACTATCAAATGAAACACAGAGAAAATATAATTTGTAAAATAACAGATAAATATTACATTTAATTATATTATTAAATATAATTATTTTATTATATTGTTAATACCTTGTTATACTAATACATATTAATATTTGATATTTATCCCTACCTTCAAATAACTTATAACCTTTATGTAGAAACAGATTGTGATTAAAAAAAAGAAAATATGATCATAAAATATTTGAAAACAACAAAATATTATGAGAACAGAAAAAATGTCCTGAGACACAACATAGTTCCTTACCAAACAAATGGCACACAAAACTGCTTTGAGGAGAAAAGCAAATTATTTCATGCTCAGGAGGTTAGGTTAAGAATGGTCAAAGAGGAAACATTTGAATTGTCTGTTTCATAAATGGATATTTTCATGTAACTTAAAGCATTGCTCATTAGTATATGTCAAGAAATGCAACTCTTCTTCTACTTTATTCACTCATTCACCTTTTACTGAGCAGCATCTTTGTGTCAGATACCATCTAAGCACAGGCATGTTCTGTCTCTATTTCTGATGGGTTTATAATGTAGAGCACGCAAGAAAGAGAAAAAGACTATTGACCTTCCTGCAAAACATGCTCTATAGAAAGTGTCTTCAAGGGTTTTGAGAAGGAGGAAGTTAACTTAGCAAGGGGGGAAAGAAACAAGCAGAGAAGAAATTCATGAGACAGACGACAGTCACCTATGGCTAATATCTCCAGTCCATCCTGCTTTCGGATTTGGCTTCCAAAAGCTGCTGCTGGAAAATAAGTGGCAAAGTCCTCAAAGGAAAGGAGAAGGAAGCCAAACAGATTTTCACTGTACTAATCCATGTGAGAAAGAAGTCAGGAAACTTCTCCTTCCAGGCAATCAACCACACCTAAATGGTGCTAAGATTTAGATAAGTCCTGACAAGTTAGCTGGAGAATGCCTTAAATAGATGGGCAGCAGGATAGTAATATGTCATATATTTTCAGAATAAAGCCTCAGTGAGTGAAAAATTCAAAGCAAGAGCTTGGCTTGAGGTTGGTTATCTGATATTTTCATTAAAGAACAAAGGCATTTTATTTTTTTCTGAAGTTAACAGGCATTTCACACTAGGCATGGTTGTTTCGCTGTTGTTTAGTTGCTAAGGCGGGTCCAACTCTTTTGTGGCCCCATGGACTGTTGCCCGCCTGTCTCCTCTGTCCATGTGATTTTCCAGATAGGAATACTGGAGTAAGTTGCCATTTCCTTCTCTAGAGGATCTTCCCAACACAGGGATCAAACCCGTGTCTCCTGCATTGCATTTGGATTCTTTACCGCTGAGCCACCAGAGAAGCACACACTATGCACGGTTGTTGTTCAGTCACTAAGTCGTGTGCAGTCCTTTGCGACCCCATGGACTACAGCACGCCAGGCTCCCTGTCCTTCATTATCTCCTGGAGTTTGCTCAAACTCATTCCCATTGTGCCGATGATGCCATCCAACCATCTCATCCTCTGTCACCCCCTTCTCCTTTTGCCCTCAATCCTTCCCAGAAACAGGGTCTTTTCCAATGAGTCGGTTCTTCACATCAGGTAGCCAAAGCATTAGAGCTTCAGCATCAGTCCTTCCAATGAATATTTATGGTTGATCTCCTTTAGGATTGACTGGTTTGATCTCCTTGCAGTCCAAGGGACTCTCAAGAGTCTTCTCCAGCATCACAATTTGACAGCATCAATTCTTCAGTGCTCAGCCTTCTTTGTAGTCCAACTCTCACATCCACACATGACTACTGGAAAAAACCATAGCTTTGACGACATGAATCTTTGTTGACAAAGTGATATCTCTGCTTTTTAATACACTGTCTAAGTCTGTCATAGCTTTCCTTCCAAGGAGCAGTGTTAGTCGCCCAGTTGTGTCCAACTCTTTGAGAGTCCATGGACTGCAGCCCGCCAGGCTCCTCAGTCCCTGGAATTTCCAGGCAAGAATATTGGAATGAGTTGCCATTTCCTTCTCCAGGGCATCTTCCCTACCCAGGAATCGAGCTTGGGTCTCCTGCATTGTAGGCTGTCTTTACTGTATAAGTGACCAGGGAGCAAGCATCTTTTAATTTTATGACTGCAGTCACCATCTGCAGTGATTTTGGAACCCAAGAAAATAAAGTCTGTCACTGTTTCCATTGTTCCCCATCTATTTGCCATGAAGTGATGAGACAGGATGCCATGATGTTAGTTTTTTGAATGCTGAGTTTTAAGCCAGCTTTTTCACTTTCCTCTTTCACTCTCATCAACAGGCTTTTTAGTTTTTCTTTGCTTTCTGCCATTAAAGTGGTATCATCTGCATACCTGAGATTATTGATATTTCTCCCAGCAATCTTGATTCCAGCTTGTGATTCATCCAGCCTGGCATTTTGCATGATGTACTCTGCATATAAGTTAAATAAGCAGGGTGACCATACACAGCCTTGACAAACTCCTTTCTCAATTCTGAGCCAGTCCATTGCTCTATATTGGGCTCTCAATGTTGCTTCTTGACCTGCATACAGGTTTCTCAGGAGACAGGTAAGGTATTCCCATCTCTTTAAGAATTTTCCACATTATGCATCATGTGAAGCTAAAAGGAAGTTTCACAATCAGAGTGCAACACTCCCATTTGGCAGATGGGAACCTTGAAAACTCAAGACTGGACCAAAGCCCCAGAGACGGTTACTGGCAGCACTAGTTAAAATTCAAGTCATTTCACCTCTCTGAGAAGTTGGCGATCTTCACATCAAATCATGTTGCCTTTATGCATCATTTAGAGTGATCTGTGTTGTGGTTTTAATAGAGAATTACACTAATATACGAAAGGTATATTTGGATGTGGAATTGGAAGGTTTATAACATCTTGGTTTAGTTTTAGTTTTAGCAAGAATGAGTGTGTCACTGTGAAAATCTCATACTGGGAAAATTTTCCTTCATGTTTCATTTATAATGAAAGATTTTTTTAATGTGTCCCCAGTGCATTGTTTATAGTCTATTTTGCTAAGAAAAGAAACAAGGAATAGGAGTAAAGTATCAGCTAGGACTCTCAATCTGCTCCACACAAGATATGTGAACTTGGGCATGATACTTAACCTCTCTGTTTTCTCATCTGCAAAATGAGAGTAACAATAGTATTGACCTCCAAGTTTTGAGAATTCAGTGAGATATCTAATACAAAGCACACTGCCAGGCACATCATTAGAAGCCGCTGTTGCTGTAGATGGTGACGGTGAGGGTGGGGGTAAAGGGTTCATAATTATTATTTCAATCTTGAGGCTCATCCATTCTAGACACCCTTTTTTCATTCTGGCACATGAAGAGAGCTCAGTTGCATCTATAACAATGTTACAACATTCTCTCCTTAAAAGTTTGTGCTTTTCATTTAAACTTTACTCAATATTGTTACAATTATAATAATATTAATAAGTTACTCTGCTAAATCTGAGAGGCACTAATTTCTTTGCCACCAGGCTATAAACACTGGGCTATAGAGCTTGATAATAAAATATGAGAATATCACACTTTCTCCATCTCTGCAATGTCTTCACATAAAAGCTGGGCTCTATTACAAGTGTCAGCCTGAGTTTCCCATGGTTAAACTATGTGGTAAAACTGAACCGTCACACTACAGATTTGTCCTAAAAGTAGGATGCGAATTCAACGACACTCTCCCAGTGAAAACGATCTGGTTCATTTTTTTTAATTTTTTCGTTTCCATCTACACTCAAAGGCACTGGTTTGCATTAGTGAGTAAGTGCCTACAAAGGTTTCTTCCTCTTCTGGACAATTAATTTATATAGTATAAGACAAATATTGGCACATCTGGACAAACTCAGCATGAGCCTAAAAACCATGAAATTTCAGAAGGCATCTGTGAATAAAAACACCTCTCCAAGCTTCTCAGAAATGACAGACTGAGGTAGGGGGTCGGGGGGACAGCAGGGGTGATAGCAAAATGGACATGATAACCCTTGTCAATGGTCTAAAGGGCTGTCATGTGAAAGAGGGAGCAGATTTTTGAGGCTGAGAGCTCAGGAAGACAGAATGAGACGCAACTTGTGGAAAAGCTGCGGGGGTCAGCTTTCAGCTCTAAGCAAGGAGAAGCTCCCAGGGCAAGAATGTATGCACACATGCATGCCTCTGCAGGGTGAAACACTGGGGCAAATCCAGGCTGCACCACTGATTAGCTCCTCACACAGGGCAGGTTTCTTAAGCTATCTGAACCCTCAACTATCAATCAGAACAGCTATCCCTACATTCCAGGGTCTTCCCAGAATTGAAAGATCACATACATATTTGACACTCCATATGTAGTTGGCATTATGATTAGTTTCACTCTTATGTTTACCTCTGATGGACAGTATGGATTTGCCAGACACCTTTGGAACAGCATAATCTACACGACCTAACGGTTAAAATCTCTAGTTCGGTTTTTCACTTTCTCTTTTGATCTTAACCTATTGAGGGAAGCTCAAATGGTTCTACGCTCAGCTTTGCCATGGCTTTTATGTTAAGACACCAATCTAGTGGCCTTCTATCTTCGCTGGATCCTTCCAGCAGCAGTACATAAAGAAAGACACTTATCATCCACCAACTTTAACCCAGGAAAGGATTACAGGAATTACCTAAGAAATTATTACAAATCATTTTTCATATACAGGTGTTCCCCCCTTGCCCAACACATGTTTTGTGTAAATCACATTCTTTTTTCCTACCAAATGAGCTTATAATTGTTTGCATATGTTTATTATTTTATTCCAAGAATATTGCTCTATGACCATTAAAGAAAATCTGGAAAACAGGAAAATGGGGCAGTGAGGGGAATAATCATTCACAGTCTGTACATTATTATTTCTTCTCTGTCGCCTTTTGTATGGCTCTTTTTCTACACAATTTTAATTTAGGTTGCAATTTCAAAGGGGACTTTTTAGCAATTTTAACTGCTCTTCCCCGAGTCATGTCTCCTGCATTAAGTTCCTCTCATCTCAAGAAAAATTGAGTAGCAATGATTCAAAACCATCTTAAAGTACCAAAGGACATTACTATTGAGAAATATGGAATTCTAGAACCAAAAAGAATCATCATTTGAAGAAAGAATGTGTAATCCAACTCCTTGTTTTATGGATGAGGACACATAAGCCAGAGACAAGCTGGAAGCAGTCTCTGCTAGAGCATGGACCAGGGTGCTTTACCTCAAATCCATCGTAAATCAGGCCATAGTGACCACTGCTTCCCACCCAAACACAACTTCCACCACTTTGGACTGTAGATCTTTCACTTTCCTTAGAAAGATTCATAAGAATATGTTCTGTGCATAATGGGTACATGCGCTCAGTCATGTCCAACTCTTTGTGACCCTGTGGGCTGAATCTCACCATGTCCCTCTGTCTGTGGGATTTCCCAGCCAAGGATACTGGAGTGGGTTGCCATTTCCTCCTCCAGGGGATCTTCCCAACCCAGGGATCATACCTGCATCTCCTGCATCTCCTCACATTGGCAGGCAAGTTCTTTAACCACTGAGCCACCTGGGACAACTGGATAGCAACATGTAAAAGAATAGTCACGGACTTGCCTGATGGTCCGGTGGTTAAAACTCTGTGCTTCCACTGCAGCATAGCACCCTGATTAAGGGCCACACAGGCCCTTTTGATGAGGACGCCCCTGCCCAACCAAAAACTCAAATCTGCCCTACAATAGAATTCAAACAGGAAGGAAGGGAAAAGCCTTCAGTCTTTGCTTGATGTATTTATTCAACTTTTGACGTATCTTTATACATGCAAATTGTGATAGTTTATTTCATACCCATCAAATAAGAGACAACTAAAAATACTTCCAATGCCAAGAGTTGGAAAAGGTGAAAAGTAATAGGAACTCGTACGCTGTAGGTGAGAATTCACACTGGTGCAAAGCTCTTGGGGTGGAATTCACCAACAACTAGGTATGCTGAAGACATGTATACTCTTATCGGGTTCCTAGGTATAGAGCCTAAAGAAATTTTCTCACATGTTCACAGAAAGACTGGTCAAAATTTTTCACAGCAGTATTGCTTATAATACAGAAAAAAAGGAAAACAGAAGAATGAGTACTTGATAATTGTGAAAAGGTCATAGAATAGTTACTGCACGGCACCTAAAATAACTTCCTAGATTAATATGCCTTCCTAAATTAACAAGATTAAATTTTAAAAAAGTATAATTTTGAACAAAAAGAGGCAGCTATGGAAAGTCAGGTACAGTAAGTTACTATTTATAGAAGGTTTAAAATTGGGCAAAGCGATACCATGCATTATTACTGGATTTATACATCCATAACAAAGCATAGAAACATGCATGAAAATTTTAAAAAAAACATTATATTTAGTTGAGAGATTATCTCTAAAAAAGAAAAGAAAGAGGATTAGGAAGGAGTATTCTGCTATTTTATTTCTTTAAAAAATCTGAAGGAAGTATGGTAAAGTGAAAAGGAATTTTTTTTTTTATGTATACTTAAGATATTTCAAAATTTTAAAAAGAAGACAAACAAAGCATGATGGATTGGCCATGTAGTGATATCTGTGTAACCTGGAGTCCAAAGGTAGAAAACACAATGGTCCAGCCATGATTTGGGCATTTTAACAAATCTAATGGCCATCACAACCTCCTTTGTTTCCCCTTTCCCAAGCACAGTGCTTAGTCAAAAATAAATATAGATAAAATGTTAATGAATGAATAAGTCAACAGACTGGCAAATAAATGACCAAGTGAACAAAATGGGTTCTTATGCATGCCTTTGATTAATAAAAATTGGAAAATATTATTGTTAATAATTTGAAATTCAAACTCTTTCTACATACAGGTCCATGGTAAATTCTTAAAGGTATCATTAGTGGAAAAAAAAAAGAAAACCAGTGGACAAAGTAACCTTTGAAGATTTTTCTATCCCTAGAATTCAGTACTTTTCTGTATCTCAGAGTCAATCACTGCATACTCATCACATTCTATTCATTAAACGGAGCAGAAATTCATTGTCAAAACAGATCCCAGGATATGACCAACAGCCTGAAAGACATATGTCATAAGGTAAATAAATTGATTAAAGCACTCTTCAGAGCTTTATGAAAGAATTCCCTGATTTCTTGGCCCTGTTACCTAGGTGCATTAGGACTCTAAATCATGCTGTCTTCATGACTGGAAGTAGTTCCCAAACTGTCCTCACAATGCTAGAATGTAACAAAAAAACTGCCAGTATAATCACCGTGATTTCAAATTCCTGACCATTATAGGGAAATATAACGGTCATGAATTTGAAATCATGGGCTTCCCTGGTGGTTCAGACGGTAAAGGATCCGCCTGCAATGCTGGGTTCGATCCCTGGGTTGGGAAGATCCCCTGGAGGATGGCATGGCAACCCACTCCAGTATTCTTGTCTGGAGAATCCCCATGGACAGAGGAGACTGGCAGGCTACAGTCCATGGGGCCGCAAACAGTCAGACACGACTGAGTGACTAAGTACAGTACATAAGGAAATATACAGACTCAGTAATACCAAATAGAAATTTGCTACCATAAATTTTCACCATTGTTTTCATAAAAATTCAGTTGCCTTTTAAAAAAACCGAAATAAGATACATGATATATTCACCCAAACCTAGTAATTAGATCCAAAAAAGCAGTTTAAAATAACATAAGCAAAGAGAATAATTTTAGAAAATACCACAGACCTCCAGTCTCTGAAATGAGATGGATGTTTTTTACTTTCTTCTTTATGTTATTAAAACATTAATTTACTTTTAAATATAATCCTGGAGCTTCCTTCAAAATACCTTTTGCACGAAGCTGGGGTATGTATTTATAGTGTCCCTTTAAAGTTTAACAAAGGAAGGATTCAAATAGAGTTACCTCCACTCTGCAAACGTCTTTTTTCAAATGTGTAACAGGATCTTACTGCAGTCTCTAGGTCTGCTCTCCACACAAAGAAAGGCTGGAAAACATTTGTGTTATGCTTCTGCAGTTAAAAATGAAGAAGCCTTCTCCTTTCCATCAGTTCTTTCTTTATTAATAAGGTGGCCACACTAAGCCAGAAATTATAACCATCTGCTGTAGCCATTAAATGCAGATTCAAAGACCTAATGATAAAGTGACCTCTTTATTAATAGCAGAAAGCGACAACTGGCCATTTTCTCAGTGTATGCAAGGGAAGAAATCAATCCATTTAGTTCAGGTTGACGGTCCCCCTCAGCAGTATCGCCGCTTATTCTTATTCCTCTTCTCTTTGGCCTTCATATTTGTAATTGTCAGGAAAACAAAATAGGAACTCTGAAAGTACATTGTGAGTTTTGTTTACCTCTGTTCTTGATGAGATACCATGTATCGCCTCACCTAATTTGAAGACTATCTTTTATTTCTCCCCATCACAAAAGCATCATTGCACTTATAGCCGAACCAATGAACAGACACATGGGACTTATTTCCTGTGGTGATTAAGCCTGAATCAAGGCTTGAAACAAAGAAGGTGTGTGGGAAAGCCGCAGATTTTCATGAGGAACAATAGTAGAGTCACTGCAGCTGGATTTCAGTGATTCAGTAATGGAGCCCCATGTTTTCTTCAATTCTTTTACTAGAATTTTAATTATCAAGTTGCAAAATGATGGTGGCTTTCCACTGAAGTGGCTTTTACCGACCTAACCTTGCAGGGCAGACAGAAGTTCTTTGTTGCACTGCCAGAGGTGTGGAGACATTGGCATGGCAGCCTCCGTGCCCTCTGTCTCAGATCCTTCTGGCAGGAATCCTCCACCACCACCTAGACGCTGGGGGATGAATCTCCCTGGCTCTTATCCAAGGGGCTTTAGTACTGGAAGGACCAGAAAGACCTCTTTACAAACCTCATCTTTATTCTAACTCAAGCCATAGGCTTGAACCCTAAAACACAGCAAAAGAATGAACCAGTATAACTAAGTTAGGTCATGAAGGGAGAGTAGGAATCTGGGGTCTGGATGCTTTGTACAGGATGTGGAAAATACTCCTGACCAACCATGGAGGGGATTCTGCAAGTACTATCTTCACTGCAAAGCTGGAATTCTCTAAAAAACCCATAACCCCACTGCAAGCAGCCAGCACCTCTGAGCTGCCAGCAACCCCTGCCCCACTCCCTGGCTTCTTCTCTCCTGGGTTTCCCCTCACTGGTTCCCTTGCTCCTGACACACTGGAGAAGGCAGTCCCAACTGTCTAGGTAGAAAAAGACCTCCATGGGACAGAGGGACAGAGGCAAGAACACAGGACTGACAGTCCAGCCCAGACAACCTTGGAAATAAACTTGAAGGGGACATCAAGGAACTCCACCTGTTTATGTGCGTTCCTGCTAAGTTGCTTCAGTGTTGTCCGACTCTTTGTGACCCTTTGAACTATAGCCCACCAGGCTCCTCAGCCCATGGGATTCTCAAGTGGGTTGCCATGCCCTCTTCCAGGGGATCTTCCTGACCCGAGGATAGAACCCACATCTCTTACATCTCCTGCATTAGCAGGTGGGTTCTCTACCACTAGTGCCACCTGGGAAGCCCCCACCTGTCTATACCCTCACTGCAAAAGGAACTCCTGTCTCTCCAACCAGAACTCAACATACACAAGAAATGCGAGCGAGGGAGCAATCCTACACCAGCCAAATGCCACAGACTCACCCAGGTAAATGATGGACACAGGTTTGGTTCCAGGTCACCCCTCCTGGGCCTGAAGTCAGGAATGCAGGAGAGTTCTTGCTCTGTTGCAACAAGTTGTGCGACCTGAGGAGTGTGACTAAATTTCTCACTAGCCTTCCCCAAAGGAAAAGAGAGCAAGGCTCAGTCATATCATAAGTCCCTGGCAGCCTGAGCCATTCATAATCTTCAATCATTTCCTTTCTCTGTTGCCTCAGTTTCCTCAAGTATAAAATCACACCATTGGAATAGATGGTTTCAAGGTCCTCTCTAAAACTGAGGCTCTTTGATTCCGCTGATGAATCTGGATCACAAGCAAGGATTACTCTATTAATCTCAGTGGCCCTTCTTCTGCCAAATAATGACAGGAATGTGCTTCAGCTGAAAGCCCCCACCCCAGCTACCAATCCATCTGGTTGGGAAACATACAGCTACTTCTATCTGCCTGCTTGCCAACACAAAAATCTTCAAACAGGGAAGGGATGATTAATAGCATCTTTAATAGGGACCCCACCTTGACATTAAATCTCGAGCTGAGGTTATCAAAAACAGCAAATACACAAAGAACTTATTCACAGCCTGGAGAGCAAGGCAGAGAGAAAGCCAGAGACTGTGCAGGTGGCTGGGAGAAAAACTGACATGAATTACAAAGAAAAGGTGCCTTGAGTTAATAGAATATAACTCTGGTAATGGGGGCTAGGGGTTGAAAACAGATGTGAGGGGCAGTCCATCTCAGGACTATGAGGAATAAAAGCAAGAGCCACAACATTTCTCAAACACACACACACACACACACACACTCTTTCCAGTAAAGCTTATGACATCCACTATGTTAGTCCAGGGATGTGGGCTGTAGTACCCTTGGAAGGAAATTTAAAGCCAAAAGGTGATTGGACACAGCTCCGAAAATCCAGTTTTCCAACTAAGGAAAATTAAAGTTTAGAACTAAGTAAGTAGTGTGAAGGAGGGTGGCAATAAGATTAAGTTGCACCTTGGTGATCCTTCATAGTTATTAAATCCCTAAACCAAATGCCTCGTCTATAAAATGAACATTATTAATATTCAGTCCATCAGAAAACAGATTTTTTTAAGTGTGTACAACACCGTAGTGTTTGGGACACAACAGACACTTCAAAAAACGGGAACTTATTACCAAGATGTATGCAGGTATCAAACAGCAGAACACAACAGCTTGTCAATCCAGAGAGACAAAAAGAAGTCAAACAGGACAGACAGTGACAAACAAGGCAACATAGTGGGCCAAGGGCTGAAACAGCAGCTGCGAGAAAGCCTTCAGCACCGCCGCTTCTAATAAATATCTACTGAAGTTAGGAGGAAGTAAGCAGACTGCCCAATGAGTGGTAAAATAAGACCCTTGTATGCTGAGAGACGGAGAAGGAAATGGCAACCCACTCCAGTACTCTTGCCTGGAAAATCCTATGGACAGAGGAGTCTGGTAGGCTGCAGTCCATGGGTTCACTAAGGGTCGGACATGACTGAGCGACTTCACTTTCACTTTTCACTTTCATGCATTGGAGAAGGAAATGGCAACCCACTCCAGTGTTCTTGCCTGGAGAATCCCAGGGACGGGGGAGCCTGGTGGGCTGCCGTCTGTGGGGTTGCACAGAGTCGGACATGACTGAAGTGACTTAGCAGCAGCAGCATGCTGAGAGAGAGAGAAATAATAATGTAAAGCAAAGGAAGAGAGACATATCATAAATACTAAAAGTCGTTATCAGGAGGTTTGGGTATTAGGCTGTTTTGGGGGGGGTTGTTTGTTTATCACTATTTTCCGAATAGTTTTCTATAAACATCAGTTTTATTTCAAAATTAATAAAAATTATAAATTAAACATTTATAACATTCACTGAGAAGCTGCTATCATGGGGAACTGGAGGCTCTAGAGGAGACAGTTGACATTCTGAGATTAGGGCTGTGTTCTAACTATTCAAGAGTGGTTATCACATATATGGAGAATCCCAGCTCAATAAATGTATGTGGAGATCCTTCTCAATTCAAAGGCATGCTGTTAACTATTTCAGGGAAAATTAACACATCCCCAGTCTCATTAGGGAACTGGACATGCCCACATAAAATGATAACTCAAAATGCAGAGTGCACCAGTGGGACAGCAAATTCAAGGAGCGTGATTGGAGCCAGGCCTTGAAGACCTGAGGGACCTCAGAAGGAGGGATAAGGTCACACACTTTCTGTGGCAGAGACAATTTAATTAAAAAGAAGTTCCATTCTACCCGCTCCGCCAGGTAACAGAGAATTCATTGTATTCTGAGGAACCGAAAATCTTAGGAGAAGGCAGATTGCATGACCTTCCATTTGCAATAGCTTCGTTCAGGAAAGGGAATAATTAGAATCACATAGAAGGGGCCGCTTTCATTCAATAGATAACTTTAAACAGGCTTCCAAACCCCATGAACAAGCAAACTTCCTGCACTAGACTCCTACAGGGCTTAATTTTCACCTCAGCCCAACACTTCCTCAGATCCCCTTCACTGTTATCAGGCTGCTTAACTGCCTTCAAGCCCTCATCCCCAGCCTCCAATCACCCCAGTGGAACATGAATTGCTTTTACTCCTTCATTTATCCATTCAACAATTTTCCAACACATGCTCTATGCCAGCAAGGCAAAGATAAATAAGACAGCCCCATCCTCTCAAAGTCCATAGTCCAGTGGCAATAACTGACTCATTAAAGGATACCTCCAGCTCAACAACTGAGACTTGCACAGTGTGTCCAAGAGAAAGGAGAAAGGATGTGTGGCTCACTAGCCTGAACCCGGGCATTAAGGACTAATTAAGGACTAGGGGGAGAGGGCAGCAAAGGTTCTCCCTGTGGTGAAAAGCAACACAAACAAGAAAAGCATGTGGCCAGATCTGATAACATGAGGCAGAGAGGAAAACCCAATCAAGAGGCAATATGGATGGAGGGCTTACTGCGTGTGAGGCTGACATAATCCTCACAATAACCCCATAAGGGAGGTCCCATCACCCTAATGTTACAGATGAAGAAACTGAGGCCACACAGGTAAAGTACTTTGAGCAGAAAAGGAGGTAACCCCTCTGATAATGCTGCCCTTCCCTGAGGCTGCAAGGATCGGCAAAGGCTGCTTGGAGAACCCCATAGGATCACACTAAGGAGCTTGGGTTTTCACCACAGTGAGCAGGCAGTGAACAGATTTAAGCAGGGGTGACCCAGTCAGATCTGGTGCACGGGGCTAGTCCAGCAAGGTGTGAGAGGCTGACCTGAAGGACTGGGGAAACCAAATAAGAAGCTGTTGCAATATAGCCTGTGAGTGATGGAGTAGCCTGATCTAATGGTGTAAGGAAAGAGCAGAGCGAACAGATGCGAAACATACTTGTTGGGAGACAATTCTCTGTGGGTCTCTTGAATTTCTATACAAATCATGAGCAAAGCACTGGCTGCCTTTGGCCCCAGATTATCCTTTCAAAGATGTTTATATGGACAACAGCCTTGGAAGACATCGTCTTCCTCTGGAGCAAAGGGAAAACATGTCTACTATCCAATATAAAAGGTTTAGGTTTCCTAAAAGCAGGTTTCCTGCATATATATATATATATATATATAGGTGTCATCTGGCCCTCTTCATGACACCCCATGGGAACTGTCACCCCAAAATCCTGACACTCTGGCTACCGTTATAGTTAAAAACAATAAATTCCTTCGTCTCTAACCCAGAAGTCTCCTGTCTCCTGCCAGTATTCAAGAAACCGGCTAACTCATTCATTTGCAAATAGGGTGAAATCTCAAATCCCTCACAGCTGAGGATTTATTTTGGAGGGAAAATCAGGAAAATTGGTAACTAGCTAAATGCAAAAGGTGAGGGAGAAAAAGGAATCAAAGATTACTTTGAGTGTTTTAGTTTGGATGAAGGGGAGGACAGTGGTACCACCAATTAAGATAAAGTACATAACAAGCACAAGGTTGGAGCACAGGGGGCCTAGAGATTCAAGGATAAATTCAGTTTGGAGGCCTCTGAGACCTCTTTGCAGACATAGCAAGCAAACAGCTGATTGAGTCAAAAGGGGAGGGCCTCTGTTAAAGATATAGGTATAGAGGCCATTCGCTAAAACTATGGGAGTGCATAATATCCTCTATCCAACATATAAAAAGATGGCTGGATTCTGCTGGCTTCTCCAGGAGCCTAGGCAGAGCATTCAAAGGAACCATCATATTCATCCTTAAACTCCTAGTGCCCAGCAGAGGGCTTGACACAGTGTATATGCTAAATAAATGTCTGTAAACCAGATGGCCAAACTAGACCTAGAATTAGCTACAGCCTTTGTTTAAATTGGGTTTCCCTTGTGGCTCAGCTGCTAAAGAATCCACCTGCAATGTGGGAGACCTGGGTTCAATCCCTGGGTTGGGAAGATTCCCTGGAGACGGGAAAGGCTACCCACTCCAGTATTATGGCCGGAGAATTCCCTGGACTGTATAGTCCATGGGGTCGCAAAGAGAAACTTTCACTTGACTTTGTTTAAATTAAAGTTGCTTCAACAGTTATCTCAGTTCAGTTCAGTCGCTCAGTCATGTCAAACTCTTTGCAACCCCATGAACCGCAGCACCAGGCCTCCCTGTCCATTACCAACTCCCAGAGTCCACCCAAACCCATATCCATCGAGTCAATGATGCCATCCAGCCATCTCATCCTCTGTCGTCCCCTTCTCCTCCCGCCCCCAATCCTTCTCAGTATCAGGGTCTTTTCCAATAAGTCAGCTCTTCGCATGAGGTGGCCAAAGTATTGGAGTTTCAGCTTCAACATCAGTCCTTCCAATGAACACCCAGGACTGATCTCCTTTAGGATGGACTGGTTGGATCTCCTTTCAGTCCAAGGGACTCTCAAGAGTCTTCTCCAACACCACAGTTTAAAAGCTTCGATTCTTCGGCGCTCAGCTTTCTTTATAGTCCAACTCTGTAATGCTAATCTAGATTTTCTCAAATCAGGATCTCACATACAGAGTGTCTAAATTTGTTTCACATGAAATAAAACCAGTGTCATATGCAAATAATTACAAATCTATCATTCTCTCATGGGCAATGTTCTGTTCAGAAGCAGAACATAATTCTAAGACGACTAATTTCATGGCTGTTAAAAAGCAGTATCATTGGTTCTCTTACTAGATAAGAGTTCCAAGTTCTCGTATCTACAATTTCACTTTTTCATTCATTCATTTAAAAAAAAATACTGATTGAGGACCTACCATGTTTGTTCAAAGAACTGCACCGAAAACTGTAAGCAGGGACTTCCCTGGTGGTCCAGTGGTTAAGACGTCACATTACAATGCAGTGGGTACAGGTTCAACCCCTGGTCAGGGAGCCAAGATCCCACATGCCTCACAGCCAAAAAACCAAAAAAGAAAAAAAAAAACCAGAAGCAATATCGTAACAAATTCAATAAAGACCTTAAATGTTCCATATCAAAAAATCTTAAAAAAAAATAAATAAAAGCAGTAACAGATTTTAAAAGTTCCCTCCTTAGAGGAATTTACAAAAGCCTTGTGGTGGCAAATAAGCCAGACCAGAATTTAGTTTCTAGACCTACATTTAGCAATTTTATGACCTTGAGCAAGTTACTTACCCTTTACAAGCTTTCGTTTCCTCACCTGTGAAAAGGGAATAATATACTTTATAATACATATAACACAGAGCACCTGGCACGTAGTACTCCCTCTAAGTGGTAGCCGAAATTATTACGATTATCATAAGCCAGTTGGGGAAGAAGTGCTCAGAGAAAAGCCACTCACTGAGGGATGCTGAAGGACATTACAAATGCACAGAAGTGATCTAAAGCACTAGAAATGCACCACTTTAGGAGCCTGGGAAAAACAATAATAGTTAACACTAGTGAGTGCCTGCTGTGTTTACTTGTTTAAACCATTCCAACACACCTATGAATGAGTAGTATTATCCCCATTTTCCAGATGAGAAAACTGGAAGCTTGCTCACCTACACAAGTTCAGATAACTTGCCTAAGGTCACCCAGCAGACAGTGGTGGAGCAGGAAGTCAGTCCAGGCTGTCTGGCTCCAGAGTCCAAGGCCAAATTGCCTCCTCAGGGAGAAAAGGAGTGCACTTTTTACAACTTATATTTTTAAAGAAAAGCACAGGGATCTTTGGGAGCATTTACCTTCAATCTACAACTACAAATAGTCTTCTACCCAGTATTGAAAGATCATTCATAAATATCTAAACAGACAAGTAGACTTTTCCAGGCTGGCTGGAGTCCTGTTTCACAGATTCTGAAAATTCAGTAAGGAAAATTTGATGTCTCACACTGAACTCCGTGTAAGGCAAGATCACGGTGCATCATGTACTGACCCATGAAATCTAAACTGACTGAAAATCGAGGGGAGTGGGGCTTAAAGCTCTGAAGTACCTTTATGAAATAAAATGACTCCATTTACCAACCCTCATTTCTTACTGATTTGTTGGCTGTTCATAAACACTTCCTTGGTTAGTTTCATTTACACTTCTCACAGACGAAGAGGGTTTTCCCCTCACCTCCATGTGAATAACACAGCAGGCAGATAAGATGTACAGCCACGGTGTTGGACCATCATGGAGTTCAACCAAGTTTGATGTTGTTTTGTTGTTATTGGTGTTTCAATTTCAAAGACTGTGGAGGTGAGAGACATTCCTGGCAGTCAGTGGTTAAAACTCCATGTTTCTACTGCAGGGGGCATGGGTTTGATGCCTGGTCAGGGAACTAAGATCCCACGTGCCATGCAGCATGGCCAAAAAAAGATAGTGTAGGTGAAATACCCAATATCCAACCATCAAGTGATGGCTCAATAAACTATGTAGACCGTACCCACTGTGGGTAACAGACATGAAGGACAACATTTACAAAGATTTGGAAAAATATTTTCATGTTAAGTGAAAAAAGCTTGATACAGAATAGTGTTTGATCACAAGAGGATCACACTTATGGAACTTTTAAATATGGATGCATAGGGCAAAAGAGGCTAGAAGGAAATAAACCAAAATGTTAAAAGTGATTATGTTTGAGCCTAAGGGAGACTGAACAGTTTTTCACTTTCTCAATATTCTATTTTTTTAATGGACATAAGTTATTTGTAAAATTTTAATTGCAGTAAATCAAATTGAAGGAGGAGGAGGAGAATGGAGAGATGGAAGAGACCAGACAGTTAGTACTCTGTCACTGCTTGATCTCTTTGCTCAAAGTACTAATCTTTTTCAAGATTTATACCACTCCTTGTATTTCTTAAGTGAGTGGGATGTTTGCTTTACAGAGAGATTAATGGATAGATAGATATATAGGTAAATAGATAGAGAAATGATATAGAGACAGACATTATTTTACCAAAATCATTCCAGAATGGCTCCTCTTAGAAAGACAGTCAAGACCTGACTTCCCTGTCCACCTAGACTCTCTCTTCTCTATAAACTAATCAACTGACTTTTTAAGGCAAGGGAAACATACAAACATCCTAGATGTATAGATTCAAGCTTTGAAATTCTGAATAGATGGCACAGGTAACCGATTAATGTATGAACTAGTCACCATACAAACATGACAAAAAGAGTAACTTGGTCCACGCACAATTAGATACACCCTTTCTTTTGGCAGTCACAAACAATTAATTATCAACATAAATATGAATATGACAAAACTAATCTTTTTCAGAGAAGCTTATGCAAATAACTGTTTTGAAGGAAAAAACCTACTCTGCTAGCCGGAAATGACTAAATTGAGCCTGGTGAAATGAGTAGAACAGTTATACAAACTAGATAATGAATTTAGCGGCTGTTTACATCTGGGAATGTGTATCACATACACACTACCCAATATGCAACCAGTGATCCTCTAACCACTTTCCAAACACCAGTCATAACACAACCTAAAAAAGAATAATAGAGTGTATGTTTTTAAAAGAATACAGTTATTGAAAGAGCTTTGGGAAATTAACATAGCCCTACTTTGGAGGTGAAATTCACATGTAGTTTAAAAGGAAAACAAATCTGACATACTGAACATTTGTCATATGGCTCTCACTGACAGAGCAAGCAGGATTTCAAAGCAGAATGGAAATTGGAGTTCAGTGGGGAGTACAGATGCTTGACTACCTTTTTTAAGGGGAGCAGAAACACTCCATTAGAACCCCGCTGCTTTGGCCAAGTGAAGCCTGATCTCCCCTGCCACTCACCCAGGACAGAGCTCCAGTGTCTTTGATGCTGGTTAACAGAAAATTCAAACACGCTCACACACTTCATCACTGTAAGACATACCTCTATGTGGTTGTCAGCCTTTAGCATTATCAACTCAACAGGCACATGAGCTTTATATAAAATAAACGTGAGTTAATTGGAAGACAAGGAGGAGGGGGTGGGGACATTCTTAAAAGGTGGAAAGTCAATTGCATTAGTGGTCACAAAGGAGCCAGGGGGTGTTTTTGTTTGGCTGTGGAACAGTCATCTTCAGAATTTTAAGCTCTTTAAATAAGGCATCAGTGATTTTAAGAAATTAGGTTTGATCTGTGCCAAGTACAGAGATTCTGCAGCGGTCTTTTTATATTCATTTGCTCAGAATTACCCCTCTGATTATGAAATCTTAAGAAACTGGATGTAAGAGAACTTTTTTTTAAGTATTTATTTTTGGCTGCATCGGGATCTTCCTTGTGATGCACGAGCTTTCTCTGGTTGTGGCACACAGGCTCCAGAGCTCATAAGCTCTGTAGCTGTGGCGTGTGGGCTTAGTTGCCCCCATAGCATGTGAAATTTTAGTTCCCCCATCAGAGTGTCAAACCAGTGTCCCCTGCATTGGAAGGCAGATTCTTAACCATTGGACCACTAGGGAAGTCCCAGGGGAACTTTTTTGATGATAACCTTTTTCCTGTTTATATCTGGCCACACTTAGCATACGGGTACCTATAGATTCTTTTTATTGTTCATAAATTTAGCTTTCCCAGTGGTTCAAATAAGCAAGCACTAAAAACCAATTCATAGCGTTGTCTTTTTTTTTTTGACACACAGTCTCCAAAGCTTACAACAGCCTTCAGATACTTCAATGTGGATGAATCATCGATAGTTATGGCATAGAGGCTAAGGGCTGGGACCCTGGAATCAGATAGACCTAAGTTCAAATCCTGACTGTCAAGTTGTGCAACTTCAAGCAAGTTCCCTAAGTTCATAATGGTCCTAATCCCAGTAGAGCTGTTGGGAAATTGGAATGAGATAGTTTACAAAAGGTGAAGAGCACATCTGCTACTGATAACAATAGGATCAAAAGAAGGAGTGGGTTCAACCACAGATAAAAGCCACTGGAGGCTGGTCTCAGCTTAACTTTTACTTGAAATGTATGATATATGAACCACTCCTGGGCTGTTTCCTCAGCTGTAAAATGAGAACATACTGCCTCAGTGAAGCCCTAAGTTTCCAGATCTAAATATTTGGGAAAATGCAACTTATTTTGCTGTGTGCAGTCAGTATTACTCACCAAAGCAAGTGCCTTTTATCGACCAGATCACATTGATTTTCATCTACCTTTTCCACCATTAGGTGTTTATTACTGCATTGTGAGCTTCTCCAAGGAAGGAGCTAACCCACATGCTTTTTCTACCCCTAGTGTTGTAACACTATCTGGCACACAACAGACAACCTATAAATATGGACTAAATCAATAATTGAGTCATCTTAGTATCTTCCCTGGAGAAGGCAATGGCAACCCACTTCAGTCAGTACTCTTGCCTGGAAAATCCCATGGACGGAGGAGCCTGATAGGCTGCAGTCCATGGGGTTGTTAAGAGTCGGACACGACTGAGCAACTTCACTTTCACTTTTCACTTTCCTGCATTGGAGAAGGAAATGGCAACCCACTCCAGTGTTCTTGTCTGGAGAATCCCAGGGATGGGGGAGCCTGGTAGGCTGCCGTCTATGGGGTTGCACAGAGTCGAACATGACTGAAGCAACTTAGCAGCAGCAGCAGCAGCAGTATCTTCCCCAAGGGTATAGGGTTTTGCACACAGTAGGTGTCGAAATACATTTGTTGAATGAATGGATCTGAGTAAAGCTGGGAGTGCCTTCCTAGACACTCTCCTTTCTTACTCCTCTGGACCCTGGACCTAGGACTGAGCCTGGCACAAAGAAGAAAGCAGGATCAACTCATCTTTCACTCTGCAGGCATGTCAACTGGGATTAAAGCAATTGGCTTACTCATAAAAAAGTAAGTAGTAAAGTTTGAGTGGATCCCAGTTCCGGAAGGCCTTCTTTGTGCCTGGCACTGTGTTGGACATTGTACATTTTATCTCAATAGCCCTGCTAGGGAGAGATGATTGATCCTATTCTTTAAATGAGTAAGGAAAGGCTTAGAAGAGATTAAGTCACTTGCCTAAAATTGCAAAGTCAAAAAATAACAGCTTGGATTTAAACCCAAGCTTCTGGAGCCCATGCTCTTTCTATTATGCAAGACTAAGGAAGACAGAAATGCACCAAAATAGACAGGACCAACGTATTTGAAGTTGTATGGCTTTATGGGAGGAAGGAGGTGAAAACAACTGGTCAATCAGGCTTCAGGGAGGAGGTTGACCAGATGGGGCCACCTACCCCAGCCAATGATTGACCTATGTGCTTGCCACTGCATCCATGTTCAGCAGAGCTAGAAATGTTGATTAGAGTCATTTGCCAAGCAGGATCATTTATCTAGGTTTGTGGCTGGGGAAAATAGCAGTGCTAGCCAGCTCCTTCTGGTCATTATCTACAAGTCCAGACCAGCCCATCAGATTGCCTCACACAGATTGATCTCAACACAGCAGTCCATTTCCCATGTGTTCTTATAGCCAATACACAGATCTCAGAAACTCCCATGTGGAAAGACCATCTACATTTTCAGAGAGCTAGAAAGGGAGGAGAACAGATCTCAGAGGAAGAAATGTAATAATCCTTGGGCAAGCCTAAACCCCATGTATTCTTCATAGAAACAGACTAAAAAAGATGACATCATTTTCAAAGCATTGGAGTAAGAGCGTTGCCATAAAAAAATACACCATTTTAAGTTTCTTTATAGTTTTGTTAAGATTTGGCATGTGAATAGTGGTACCCCTTCTATGATTAGAGGGAAAACTAACTTAAAAAAATTGAATATATCTGAAACACCTTCTACCTAGAATCTTATATATATGTATATAGACAGACTGCTCAAAATAATTAATTTTTAATTTATCTGGAGGTCCCAAAATAATTCTCCTAGTTATATTACACTAAGGCCTCTGGTTTGCAGGCTCCAAGTATTCCATTTTAAATACCTGATGTAGACTCTGCCAACTCTCAACTCAAATGCCCTGGCACTTATCCCCCTTTGCTTGACTCAGAACATCCAAGATGAAGGTGACATCTTACTATTCCAAGAGTTTAACAGCCTGGCCAGAGTGGAAAGGACAAAACTAAACAGAATGTTAGAGAGAAATTAAATCCAGATCAGCGAGTTGCACTTTCTTCTTAAGTTGAAAAAAAAAAAAAATCAATAAAAATAAACAAACAAAACCCCCAAAATAAAAGAAAAAAAAAAAGAAGAGGAAAAAAAAAGCTCTGGATGGAAAAGTCACCAATGTGATTTTACTATTACAAAGCTTGCCAGGAGCCATAAATAAAGCAGGGTCTTTATAGTTCCAGTTCAAGGGCATGACTAAAGAAATCACGTGTAAATATGTCCACGTGAGAGCTAGTCTTTTAGACCACTAAAAAAAGGCAAGCAGAAGTCCAAGTTTTGCTGGAAAACTTTGGCTTGTTTTTGTGTAAAATTTACCCCAGTATGCCTTGCAGTTATCTGTTTTTACACATTATTATTATCTTTTTAAAAAGGAACTTCAAAGGTAGAACCTCCAAGCCCATGCCTCACTTCTCTTGACTCCTCACCTGTCCCATAGCAGCCACTGCCCCCTGGGCAGAGCAGAGCCCTGAGCTTTATAAGTGACAAGCTGCTCACAAGCCTGGAATCTTAACAATACAAAACATCCCTTCTTCCCCAGGGCAGTGCTCTACATTGTTTAAAGAACATTTTTTTTAATGACTGTGTCTTCAGTCTTCCCAGCTTGCTCTTTTCTTGACATAATTGGTTGGTCACCAACAACACCCCAAGAGTGGTCTGTCTACCACCACACACTCGGAAAAAAACAAAGGCAACAAAACCCTTCCAACCCAGCTGTTCCATTTCACTCACAATCAAGCAATTAAATACTCCAACTATTAATACTTATCCTTGCCCCAATCCAACACTGTATTTAAGGAGATCAATATTGATAGTAGTAAAAGTGCTATCTTTTCCTAAGTGTCCATAGTCTGCCAGGAGTTGCATTAGATGATTTAGAGAGAGACAGGTCTGCTATAACAGCAAATACAAATTCCAAAAAATCACTACACTGTAATAAAAACCACACAGCTTATGAGAAAATAGGAGTGGGGCACACCATCCAAAAACTTTATTAGTGACACAGAATAAAAGATAGGGATCCAATAAACATAGTAGCATAGTATTGCATGTTAAATGGTTTAGATGTACATTAATAATGAATATTACAGTTTATCTTGGAAAAGACCTGAAGTTTGCTTGTAGAACTGGGTGCTGGAAGGGTTGCAGCTTGTGGATTATTGAGAAGTGGTGGGCAGAGGGTTACCTGAAATCAGAAATTTGTAACACCAGGTGTGGATGGGTGTGGCTCATAACACACTTTAACTGCAGGAGCCCGTAGATGTCTGAGATGCATGTTCTGCAGCTCACTTCTGCTGGGCACAGTTTTCTGAGTTCACCTAGCATTTCTCACGGATAAAGTCCATCATAAACAAACATGAAATCCGTATTACCCTCAAATTGTTCTCTATTATATCAATCAGACTGGAATAAATTTGTGTTTTTAAAACAAATGCTATAGCAGAGCTGACTATACTTTATCTTACTGAATCCTAACAAATTTGAAAGACAGATAGCCTTACCTCTATTTTCAGGAAAAAGAAACTGAGGCTCAAAGAGGTTATGTGGTTCCCAAAGTCACAACACTCATGATAGATCAGTTGCAAGGACAGGAACAAAATCTGCCACGTTATGCCCTAAAGGTGCAACCTTGTTTTTTTCATTTGTCAATTAGTGTTGAGTAGGAGGAACCCTCACTCCTTATGCATCTAAATGCTAAGATTAGAACCTTCTCTCTTTCCTCACTCTTGCTATATTTGTCTGCCCCACTGTGATGTGAAGTTCAATGGGAGTATCTATGTCTGTAGCAATACCATGTCCCCTAACTTAAGCTGCGAGCTATACACCCAAAGATAATTAAGCTTCTTAGACATTTGTATGTGTGTTTGGGAGGGGTGGGCAGAATCTTTAAATTTATTGCTGTGAAACTCACCAGTCAGATTCTATAGAATTTCAGCAGATTTCATGGAATCTAAAGATTCACTTTCTGGCTTTTTTGTTTTCATAATCTTCCTTTTTGGAGAAGGAAATGGCAACCCACTCCAATATTCTTGCCTGGAAAACCCCATGGATGGAGAAGCCTGGTGGGCTACAGTCCATGGAGTCGCAAAGAGTCGGACACGACTGAGCAACTTCACTTTCAATCTTCCTTTTAGAGAGCTTATATTCAAGTTTCTCATGAAGGGAAGAAAAAGGGAGAAAAAACTGTCTTACTCCATAAAATGACTGTTGTGTCTGACAAGACAGTCCTGTCCTTGAAACCATTCCATGGATCCACAGTACCCTTAGGATCAAACCCAAGCTCCCTGGCATGGCCTGCTAGGCTCTCCCTAATCTGTCCCCAGACTACATCTCAAGTCACACCTCGGTCTACTTGCCACCTGCACATGTGTGCTCCAGATAGACTGGATGACTTTCAGTCCTCCCCATACTTCATGGTCTCTCACTTCCAGACTCTACACATTATCCTTCCTGCCTGGAATACTTTTCACACCACCCATCGTATCACCTTGACTCTGCCTGCTCAACGCCAATTCCATCTCTAGATCTCAGCTTCAATGTCCCTTCCTTATGGAAGCCTTCCCTGGTCTTATCTGGGTTAGGAGTCCCTCAGAGGTGCTCCCATAGCTCATCACACCTTCCCTATCAGGGCTGCTAGCCCAGTTTACTAGGATCATTCACGTATTTGTCTAATTCCCCCATAAGACTAAGCTCTGTGAAGGCGGGATTGGGGTCTGGCTTGTTAAAGGAAAGACACAAATGAAGGCATTTGCATGACATAGCATGAATGAGCTTTTATATGACCTATACGTGCCATTTTATGGAACAATGGAGAATCAAACAAAGGATTCAAGAGAACACACAAATCTACCATTGCCACATAACTAGCAAGTAGTGGAACATTCATTCGTTGAAGTTGTAGCAACTCTTATGTTTCAGGCACTGGGTGCACAGCAATGACCAAATCAGACAGAAACCCTAGCCCAGGAGCTCACATTCTAGTGGTGGCAAGACAAACAATAAACCAAATAAATAAACAGGATATACAGTCTATCAGCAAATCAGTTTATCCGACGGTGGTAATACCAAAATCACTGCAGGCAGTGATTGCAGCCATGAAATTAAAAGACGCTTGCTCCTTTGAAGAAAAGCTATGACCGACCTAGACAGCATATTAAAAAGCAGAGACATTACTTTATCGACAAAGATCCATATAGTCAAAACTATCGTTTTTCCAGTAGTCATGTATGGATGCGAGAGTTGAACCATAAAGAAAGCTGAGCACTGAAGAATTGATGCTTTTGAACCGTGGTGTTGGAGAAGACTCTTGAGAGTCCCTTGGACTGCAAGGAGACCAACCAGTTCATCCTAAAGGACATCAGTCCTGAATATTCACTGGAAGGACTGATGCTAAAGCTGAAGCTCCAATACTTTGGCCACCTGATGCAAAGAACTAACTCATTGGAAAAGACCCTGATGCTGGGAAGGATTGAAGGCAAGAGGAGAAGGGGACAACAGAGGATGAGATGATTGGATGGCATCACCAACTCGGTGGACATGAGTTTGAACAAGCTCCAGGAGTTGGTGATGGACAGGGAAGCCTAGCATGCTGCAGTTATTGGGGTTGCAAAGAGTCGGACACAACTGAGTGACTGAACTGAACTGGTGATACTATGGGGAAAAAAAAAAAAAAAGAAAGAAAGAAGATAGGTAGGGTGTCCCTGAGATGGTGTCTTTTGAACAAAGACCTGGAAAATGTGAGGGAGTGATTCAGGCTGGTATCTGGCCTTCAGGCACAGGGAATTGAAAATGGCAAGATACTAAAACAGGAGTTTTGCTGGCAAGTTCAAGGAGAAGCACGAGGACAATGGTGCAGCTGGAAGGAGTAAAATTGCATCTTGAATCTGGAGGGTAAGAATACAAAGAGATATTATTTCCTGAGCACCACCAGGATAACATAAGCCCTGTCCTTAAAGAATTTACAGTCTGGTCACATAGGTTTAAATACGTTAGAATCAAATCACATCCTCTGAAACAGGGCAACACCAACACACATGCTAGCAAGGTAATGCTCAAAATCCTTCAAGGCTTCAACAGCACGTGAACCAAGAAATTCCAGATGTACAAGCTGGATTTTAAAAAAGCAGAGGAACCAGAGATCAAATTGCCAACATCTGATGGATCATAGAAAAAGCAAGGGAATTCCAGAAAAACATCTACTTCTGCTGCATTAACTACGCTAAAGCCTTTGACTGTGTGGATCACAAAAAAACTGTGGAAACTTCTTAAAGAGATGGGAATATCAGAACTTCTTACCTACCTCTTGAGAAACCTGTATGCAGATCAAGAAGCAATAGGTTAAAACCGGACAAGAACAATGAACTGGTTCAAAATTGAAAAAGGAGTATGTCAAGGCTGTATATTGTCACCCTGCTTACTTAACTTATATGCAGAGTTCAGTTCAGTTCAGTCACTCAATCGTGTCTGACTCTTTGCCATCCCATGGACTGCAGCACACTAGGCCTCCCTATCCATCACCAACTCCCGGAGCTTCCTCAAACTCATGTCCATCGAGTTGGTGATGCCATCCAACCACCTCATCCTCTGTTGTCCCCTTCTCTTCCCACCTTCAATCTTTCCCAGCATCAGGGTCTTTTCCAATGAGTCAGTTCTTCACATCAGGTGGCCAAAGTGTTGGAGCTTCAGCTTCAGCATCAGTCCTTCCAATGAATATTCAGGACTGATTTTCTGGTTTGATCCCCTTGCAGTCCATGGGACTCTCAGTAGTCTTCTCCAACACCACATGATGTATATGCAGAGTACATCATGTAAAATGTCAGGTTTGATGAATCACAAGCTGGAATCAAGATTGCCAAGAGATATATCAATAACCTCAGATATACAGATGACACCACTAATGGCAGAAAGCAAAGAGGAAACTAAAGAGCCTCTTGATGAAGGTGAAAGAGGAGAGTGAAAAGGCTGGCTTAAAAATCAGCTTCACAATACTAAGATCATGGAATCCAGTCCTATCACTTCATGGTAGATAGATTGGGGGGAAAGTGGAAACAATGGAAGATTTTATTTTCTTGGGCTCCAAAATCACTGCAGACAGTGACTGAAGCCATGAAATTAAAAGACACTTGCTTCTTGGAAGAAAAACTATGACAAACTTAGACAGCCTTTTAAAAAGCAGAGACATCACTCTGCTGACAAAGATGCATATAGTCCAAGCTATGGTTTTTCCAGTAGTCATGTACAGATGTGAGAGTTGGAACATAAAGAAGACTGAGCACAGAAGAACTGATGCTTTCAAACTGTGGTGCTGGAGAAGTCTCTTGAGAATCCCTTGGGTAGAAAGGAGATCAAACCAGTCATTCCTAAAGGAAATCAATTCTGAATATTCATTGGAAGGACAGATGCTGAAGCTGAAGCACCAGTACTTTGGTCATCTGATATGAAGAGCCAACTCATTGGAAAAGACCCGGATGCTTGGCAAGATTGAGGGCAGGAGAAAAGACTGAAGTGAGGAGAAGAAGGCGGCGACAAAGGATGAGATGGTTGGATGGCATCACCAATTCAATGGACATGAGTTTGAGCAAACTCCAGGAGATGGTGAAGGACAGGGAAGCCTGGCATGCTGCAGTCCATGGGGTCACAGAGTCGGACACAATTTGGCGACTGAACAATACACAGGTCAGTTTACTCCCTTGCCTAGCAGAAAGACGTGGATCCTTTGAAAACTGCTTTGTCAGACCTTCTACTGAAAGAAGAAACAGGTGATGAATGTTGCCCCCATCCGTGATTTTAGTGTTGGCTGCCTAGGGATGAACAAGAAATCTTCTGTACATAAACAGTGCCAGCAGCCACATCCCAGGGTTATGAACTGTGGCTTTCTGATCAAACATATGAAATTAACTCAAAAAATGTTTTAAAATGTATTATTGCTAAGGAAATTATGTAATAAAGACAAAAGCTTCCCTATTACTTAAAGTAATGAAAACAAAAATAAGGATTTATAAGCTTCCCAGTTCTGACCTAAATTTGCTGTGCATTATTTTTCTACATCTCTTTCTACTTTAGAAAAACCACTACTAATTGCATTCACATTACACAGTATCAACCAAACCTGGATTTGGGTTTCTTCCAAGACCACCAACAGGCTCAAGTTACAGCAAGTTTATTAAATGTTTTTTTTTTTCTTCCTCTCTAAGCAAAAACTTAGAATGCTGTCCTTTTGGAAAGACTAAATAGATAAATGCTTGATAACATTTTAAGAAGATCCCAAGTACATGAATAAAGGGAAAAAAGTTTTTTAAAAAAATTCACAAAATAATACAGGATTTTTAAAAGCAGAGAGTTTATTGGTGGCTGGGAGCCTGGAGCTAATGAAAAAAACATTTACAAGTTAGGTTTCCACAGCTTTTCCTTTGTGTTCTCTGGTTCAGATGCTGCTCGCTGAGCTCTAGGAAAACCTGGAATTCGGTTAGAGATGAGAAACACAAGGAATCAGTGACCAGTTCAATCTCAACCAGTTTCAGCTCTCCCTTGGAAAGCAAACATGGTAACCTATTATTTCACAGCTATGTTTCTAAACTCTTGACTGTAAAAGTATTTCTAACCTCGGTATTCCTATGATGAGCTCTATGGTCCCATTTGGGAACACAAAACCTAGGTATTAACAGTCCCCAGTGACCGAATCGCTCCAGGGGAGCTCCAACCCCCTGGCAGGGCCTGAGGCCAAGCAGAACCCTCTAGTTTCTACAGCAGATGCCACTCCAACTCCTGGTCCAATTCCTTATTCTCCACAGTAGAGATCACCTGCCTTAGGACCCTGTGGTTCCCAATGACCTCCTCCCAGCACCAGAAAGCAGGAGAAGAGTAGATGTGGAGACAGAGGGTCAGTAATCAGTTTCTGGCCTCAGACTTCTCAGGAAATCAGTCTTGTATATTACCATCACTACTATGTTTTCTGTTTCCTTCCTCCACCCTCTTAGGGCCCAGTTATTTCCTGGTGTCCACTTCTTTTATCGATTTTACAGCCAAGAGGACTCAGGTCCCCTCTGCTGGAAGCAGAATTGAGACCATACTAGGTTCCTCGCCCACTGAATTAGGAGTCATTCCACTAAATCAGTCTTGTTTACGTTCAGTGGCTCCAATCTAACCTACTGATTATGGATTTTAGCTAAAGAGAGAGTAAACTCTGAACATTTCTTCCAAGTTACACAGAATGAAGAAACTGAACATTCACACAATGGAATATGATGCCATTAAAAACTGAGTTTTCAGGACTTTTCTGGCTGTCCAGTGGTTAAAACTCCATGCTCCCAATGCAGTGTGTGCTAGTTTGTTCCCTGGCAGGGGAAATAAGATCCCACATGCTGTGTCAGTTCAGTTCAGTTCAGTTCAGCTACTAAGTCGTGTCCGACTCTTTGCGACCCCATGATTGCAGCACGCCAGGCCTCCCTGTCCATCACCAGCTCCCAGAGTTTACCCAAACCCATGTCCATCGAGTCGGTGATGCCATCCAACCATCTCATCCTCTGTCGTCCCTTTCTCCTCCTGTCCTCAACCTTTCCCAACATCGGGTCTTTTCAAATGAGTCAGCTCTTCGCATCAGGTGGCCAAAGTATTGGAGTTTCAGCTTCAACATCAGTCCTTCCAACGAACACCCAGGACTGATCTCCTTTAGGATGGACTGGTAGGATCTCCTTGCAGTCCAAGGGACTCTCAAGAGTCTTCTCCAACACCACAGTTCAAAAGTATCAATTCTTTGGCGCTCACTTTTCTTTATAGTCCAGCTCTCACATCCATACATGACCACTGGAAAAACCATAGCCTTGACTAGGCAGAACTTGTTGGCAAAGTAATGTCTTTGCTTTTTAATATGCTGTCTAGGTTGGTCATAACTTTCCTTCCAAGGAGTAAGTGTCTTTTAATTTCATTGCTGCAATCACCATCTGCAGTGATTTTGGAGCCCTGAAAAATAAAGTCAGCCACTGTTTCCACTGTTTCCCCATTTATTTGCCATGAAGTGATGGGACCAGATGCCATGATCTTAGTTTTCTAAATGTTGAGCTTTATGCCAGCTTTTTCACTCTCCTCTTTCACTTTCATCAAGAGGCTCTTTAGTTCTTCTTCACTTTCTGCCATAAGGGTGGTGTCATCTGCATATCTGAGGTTATTGATATTTCTCCCGGCAATCTTGATTCCAGCTTGTGCTTCCTCCAGCCCAGCATTTCTCATGATGTACTCTGCATATAAGTTAAATAAGCAGGGTGACAATATACAGCTTTGACATCCTCCTTTTCTTATTTGGAACCAGTCTGTTGTTCCATGTCCAGTTCTAACTGTTGCTTCCTGACCTGCATACAGGTTTCTCAAGAGGCAGGTCAGGTGGTCTGGTATTCCCATCTCTTTCAGAATTTTCCACAGTTTATTGTGATCCACACAGTCAAAGGCTTTGGCATAGTCAATAAAGCAGAAATAGATGTTTTTCTGGTACCCTCTTGCTTTTTCAATGATCCAGCGGATGTTGGCAATTTGATCTCTGGTTCCTCTGCCTTTTCTAAAACCAGCTTGAACATCTGGAAGTTCACGGTTCACGTATTGCTGAAGCCTGGCTTGGAGAATTTTGAGCATTACTTTACTAGTGTGTGAGATGAGTGCAATTGTGTGGTAGTTTCAGCATTCTTTGGCATTGCCTTTCTTTGGGATTGGAATGAAAACTGACCTTTTCCAGTCCTGTGGCCACTGCTGAGTTTTCCAAATTTGCTGGCATATTGAGTGCAGCACTTTCACAGCGTCATGTAGTGTGGCCAAAAAATAAAGAAAATTTTAATTAAAAAAATTTTTTTCAATTGTTTTCAAAGAATATTTTTAACAGTTTTATTGTGGTATAATTTACATGCCACACAGTCCACCCACTGAAAGTATGTCGTCCAATAGTTTTTAGTAAATGCTCCTAGTTGAGCAATCCTCACCACATTCAACTTTTAGAACATATGTATCACCCTGAGAGTTTTGCTGTTCCTGTGAGCTTCTGCTCCAACTCCAGCCTCAGGCAAAAATTACCCTGCTTTCTGTCTAGATTTTTGCCCTTTTTGGAAATATCATATAAATATAATCATATAATAAAAGTTCTTTTGTGTCTGGCTTCTTTCACTTAGCATAATGTGTCTGAAGCTTATCCATGTTGTAATCTGTATCACTATTTTGCTCTTTTTTATTGTTAGACAATATTCTATTATATGGACATACTGCATTTTGTTTATCCATTCATCAGTTGATGAACATTTGGGTTGTTTCCACTTTGGGGCCATTATAAATAATGCTTCATTGAGCATCTGCATACATGTTTTCCTATAGACATATGGCTTCATTTCTCTTGGATAAGTTACTTTGGGTGGGTTTTTTGGTTTTTTTTTTTTTACTATTATTATAGCCATTCTGTGTGTAGTGGCATCTTACTGTGGATTTAGTTTACATTAAAATATTTAACAGCAGTGAAAAATATTCCCATATAATATGAATGGAAACAAAGCAGGTTATAAAAGTGTTTATATAGAATGACATCACACATATGTGAGTGTATATATTTATGAAGACTAAAAAGAAATACATCAAAATATGTCTTCTGTCCTTGAAAAAGGATATGGGAGACTTTTATTCTATTACACTTCACTGTGGACTTTTTGTATAAGTAAATACATAATTAAAACACATTTAAAATTTTAAATATTGTTAAAACACTAAAAGCTACACAATGCTTATCACTAAGAATCAGGATATTCCCCAGCCCCAGCTAAACTCAACGTTATTATTCTTCATGAATTGTGGGAGTTATTCATAGCAAATTTGCAAAACCAGAATGGCTCCTCTCTGCCTTACAGCATGCTACTCCACAGGTTAGGAAACTACAAACCCAGGCCAAATCCAGTTCACTTCCTGTTTTCATAGGACCTATAAGCTAAGAAAAGTTTTTATATTCTTACATAATTGAAAAAAATTAAAGAAAAAGAATATTTTGTGACATGTGAAAGCTATATGAAATTCAAATTTCAGTGGCTATAAATAAACTTTTATTGGAACACAGCCAGGCTCATTTGTCTATAATTGCTTTTTTTTTACTCTCAGAGCAGAGCTGAGTAGTTTTCAGAGAGACTACACGATAAAAAATATTTACTATCTGGCCCTTTACAGAAAAAGTTTCTTGGTCCCTGTCTACCTACCCCTGATGGGTGGCTTAGAAAAAACAAGCTGGCTCAGTTTCATTATCTTCAAGAAAATTCATTAGGGAAAAAACTTTTCGAGTAGCCACTCATTGTATCAATTCATATTAAGGTCTTTCCTAAAAATATAAGCTCTGTTTCTGAGAGCAACAATATCAGAAACTTTCAAAGCACTGTTTTAAATTATAACCTTCTATTTCTCTGCCTGGTACCTAGCAGGTCTTCAGTACTTGTTGAATAAATCAACAAGCAAAGAGATGGGTAGATGAATGATGGATGAATGATGGATGGGTGGATGGGTAGATGGGTGAAATCAATGGCTCTTGAGGTGTAACTGTGAGATAAATGCCACAGCGAGTCCCACTGTGGGTCGTGAGGATCCAAGAAAAGATCTGTCCTCATGAATCTCTGAGTAAGACGATGGTAACTCACAAAGGAATAAACACAAATGACCAAAAACATATGAGGAAGATTTTTAGCATCATTAGCAAATCAAAAGTATGTGAATATCAATGACAATATTCACTTTTTTAACCTAGGAGACAGTCAAGTATTTTAACATGACAATACATGATGTCAGTATAGGTAAAAGAAAGAGCACTTTCTTTCAGTAGAGAGGATTATGCATTTTCCCAGTCTTCATGGTGAGCAACATGATTATATTCAATATGTATCAAAAGCCTCTGACCTTTGATCCAGTAATTCCACTTCTAAGAATTATTGCCAAGAAAATAATCATGGATATGTGAAAAAGTTGACAGACAAGCAGAGCATTGTTCAAACTAGAAAGAGAAAAGGAGAGAGAAAAAGGGGAGTGGAAAACCTACTGTCCAACCATAGGACTTAAGAAAATTGTGATATAGTCACATATATACTAAATTTTGCAATGATTAAAAGTTGATTATTTGAGTGTTATATGTTTTGATATAGAAAGTTGCTCATAGTAACACTGATAAGTAGGGGGAAAAGCAAGTCATAAAATCAACTTGCAAGGGGATGAGCCCATTTAAAAAAAAAGGTTTACATAGAAAAAGCTTTCAAGGATATAAGCTTAAATAAAAATAATTATTACCTCGTCGTTATTTTTCTTTTTACTTATCTGCTCTTTTCTCATTTTCTATAATAAACACATCCCTATTTTAATAAACATTAATTAATTATTATGATGCAGACAAACTAGGGTGTAAGCTCTTACAGGCAGAGACCTATACTCACTCATTTAACAAATGTCATATTAGCATCCACTATATGCCTGCTGCTGCTAAGTCACTTCAGTCGTGTCCGACTCTGTGCAACCCCATAGACGGCAGCCCACCAGGCTCCTCCACCCATGGGATTTTCCAGGCAAGAGTACTGGAGTGGGGTGCCATTGCCTTCTCCGCCACTATATGCCAGACACTTCCAAATATTAAGGCTTCATGAATAAACAAAATAGATCCCTGTTTTCATGGGGCTTCCATTCTAGTGTTTTACATGTCTCATCTTTGTATTTACCACATCAGCAAGCACAGTTCTAGACACATGCAAAAGCCCTCATTTAGAAATCAGTGTTGGTTAATTCTTTTTCTTTTTTTTTTAGTATAAACATTCAAGTTACTGCTAAAAAGTTGTATAGAATATTTTTCATGTTTAAAAAATAACCTTTTCTAGTCTACAAGCAATAAATGCTGGAGAGGGTGTGGAGAAAAGGGAACCCTCTTACACTGCTGGTGGGAATGCAAACTAGTACAGCCACTATGGAGAACAGTGTGGAGATTCCTTAAAAAACTGGGAATAGAACTGCCATATGACCCAGCAATCCCACTGCTGGGCATATACACCGAGGAAACCAGAATTGAAAGAGACGCGTGTACCCCAATGTTCATCGCAGCACTGTTTACAATAGCCAGGACATGGAAGCAACCTAGATGTCCATCAGCAGACGAATGGATAAGGAAGCTGTGGTACATATACACAATGGAATATTACTCAGCCATTAAAAAAAATACATTTGAATCGGTTCTACTGAGATGGCTGAAACTGGAGCCCATTATACAGAGTGAAGTAAGCCAGAAAGAAAAACAACAATACAGTATATTAATGCATATATATGGAATTTGAAAGATGGTAACGATAACCCTATATGCGAGACAGAATAAGAGACACAGATGCTTGGAACAATTTTATGGACTCTGAGGGAGAAGGTGAGGGTGGGACTTTCTGGGAGAATAGCATTGAAACATGTATATTATCATATGTGAAACAGAACACCATTCCATGTTCGATGCATGAGACAAGGGCTCAGGGCCGGGGCAATGGGATGACCCAGAGGGATGGGATGGGGAGGGAGGTGGGTGGGGGGTCCAGGAAGGGGAACACATGTAAACCCATGGCTGATTCATGTCAATATATGGCAAAAACTATTACAATATTGTAAAGTAATGAGCCCCCAACTAAAATAAATAAATTTATAAAATAAAAAAAATAAATAAATAAAATAAAAAAATAAAAAAATAACCTTTTCTGTATCTATAGTTATATTATCTTTTGAATTCCTAACATTATTTTTGTCTTTTTTTTAATTTGAATTTATTTATTTTTAATTGGAGGATAATTGCTTTACAATATTGTATTGGTTTCTGTCATATAATCAACATGAATCAGCCATCAGTATCCGTATGCCCCCTCCCTCTTGAACTTTCCTCCCACCTTCCACCCCATCTCACCCCTCTAGGTTGTCACAGAGAACAGGATTTGAGCTCCCTGCACCATACTGCAAATTTCCACTGGCTGTCTAATTTTACATATGGTAATGTATATATTTCAATGCTACTCTCTCAATTCGTCCCACCCTCTCCTTCCTGCCCTGTGTCCACAAGTCTGTTTGCGATATCTGAGTCTCCATTGCTGCCCTGCAGATAGTTCATCAGTACCATCTTTCTAGATTTCATACATGTGTTAATATATGATATTTCTGTCTCTTTCTGACTTACTTCACACTGTATAATAGGCTCTAGGTTCACCACAGAAAGCCTGCCAGTACATTTATTAAATGCTTTTATGTTCACATACACACACACACAAAGGCTTGATGTAAATACTACAGCTTTTCTTGAAACTGCCTAGCCTATAATGCCAAAATGAGAACACAGGTTCCTGGAGCAATTCTGACTCAGTCCCCAGCCACTTGGGGAGGGGGAGGCTGTCAGATAATATTTCATGAATAGCTGGGCTTAAGTTACTTGGACCAGCTGGGGCTTTTCTTAAGCTACATTTTCCTCTGGCCAGAATATTCTCATGGCTGAAGCAGCCTGTTCAGTATCACTCCACAGAGAAATGGGTCTTTCTGTTTTCCTCATAACTGCAGACGCTGCTTCTTTTTCAGGCTAGGGAAACCCATGGACCTGGTATTCAGCTTATGTAATAACTGGCTCCCTGTTGGGGTAAGCCACTAAGAGACCTGCACTCAATTTCAGAAGACAGATATTTCTCCTTTTGGGCCAGAGCCGTTAGTAACGTATTGACTCAAAATAAGTACACACGGGTGTTTTCAGTTTCCCAGAAGTCTTGAATCACGAACACGTCAACTCACTGTTATTTTCTTCCAAATCTAGCAGTGAGAAGTTTCGGCAGTTTCCAATGGTTACCAAATATATCAACCATGCAACAGTTTAAAAGGTCTCCAAAATTAAAGCCACAAGCACCATCATGTGATTGTCAGGCAAAAGTCATTAAAAACTGCACAGGGAGGCAAGATGGTGTTCTCAACACCTGTGTTCAAATCTTAACACCAGCATGTTCTCCTGGGTGAATTTGGGGACAAGGTACTTGTTTTTTTGAAGCTCATCAATACAATAAGGATAATGATAACCTGGTTCAAGGTGAGAATTATGCAAAGCACCTTGCTTAGTGCTTTGATTCAGGCACAAAAAGATTACTTAACACATGGTAGCTCTGGTGCTTCTTTTCTCATTATAACCTTGAGCATTAAAAGGCTTAGTTGCAATGAACACACTGTAAAGCAATTTTCCTCCATGTATCAACCTAGAGGGGTGGGATGGGGAGGGAGATGGGAGGGAGTTCCAAAAGCGAGGGGATATATGTATACCTACGGCTGATTCATGTTGAGGTTTGACAGAAAACAGCAAAATTCTGTAAAGCAGTTATCCTTCAATAAAAAATAAATAAATATTTAAAAATACTGAAGAAATAAATAAACAAAAAACAAACGGGCTTAGTTGGATGAAAAGTAAATCTTTTCCCCTTCCTCTGCTCCCAGGGGTTCCTTACAAAGCAGAAACAAGCATTACTTGCTATAGAAGAGAAGCCTGTAACGGAATCTATTCCACCTAGACTCAGAGGAAGGGCTTGGAGTCAGAGAACTAGGTTCAAATCCCAAGTGATTCCTAGCTGCGTCACCTCACACAACTTATTCTCTCATCTGTGTCCTCTGTGTCCCCATCTGTACGATAGCAATAAAAACAATACCTGTCAAGAAATTAACAAATGACTTAATAACACTGAAAAATAATACCTATCTTATAACAAAGGGTTGTTAGAAAGATTATATGAGAAAATGTTTATAAAGTCCTAATACTACCACTATAGAACCACTCCAAGAAAGTGACACATTTAGAACTTTCATTTGACTTTTGAACTTTACTGTCAACTCCTGGTATGTTTTAAGTTCTTTATCCACACATTTCTCAAGGCTGTAAAAGAACTAATCTCAGCTAAACTCAAAATTCACATAAAACCTTAATCTGCACACAGAGGAAATGACCGCAAGGTAGGATAGAAGAAAGGGAAGGAAAAATTCACTCAGAGAGCTAGACCAGGATTTCAGTTCTTCTGGGGCAATTTTCCCTCCTCCTGACCTCCTAACTAAAAACAAAACAAAACACCAAAAAGAAAAAAAAAATGCAATAGTGCAATTATAGCCTCAATTTTCAACGTGATTATTACTGAACACTGGTTCTTTGTGCCTGTTGCAGTATGGAGAGATAGATGTCATTAAATAATCAAACAGGTGTGTAGAAAATTACAACAGATTTTAGGGGCTGTGATGAGGGTGGGAGGGGAAGAACCCCCAATTGCCTGACATGTTGACATCTTACCAATGACATTTTACCAAACAAACAAACAAATTTATATAAAACAAACATGCCTTATCAAGAGAAGGAAAAGTTTGGGATTTCAAATATGCTTCTTTATGATATGGTGATTTCTCAAATACTTTCAGAACTGGGTCATTTCAAACACCCAAATCTTGTTCAGGTATCAAGACCTGCCTCAGTTCCCCCATTTCCTACTCAGAAGAGATATTTTTTAATTGCCAACTACTATGAGATGGTTGGCTTTCCTAGTGGCTCAGCACTAAAGAATCCACCTGCAATGCAGGAGATGCGGGTTCAATCCCTGGGTTGGGAAGACACTCTGGAGAAGGAAATGGCAATCCACTTAAGAATTCTTGCCTAGGAAATCCCATGGACACAGGAGCCTGGCGGGCTACAGTTCATGGGGCTACAAAAGAGTTGGACACGACTTTGTGGCTGAACAACAATAGCAACACAAACTACTATGTTAGGAGCTCTACATATGTTATGTAAGCTTAATACTAGCAATGATACTATGATACAGGTGTTATTAACTGCATTTTATGATGAAACCTTGAAGACCAATGAGTCTAAAATTACATATCTATTGACTGACAGCACTGAGATTTGAACCCAAGTTTAAGCCCCAGGTACTTTCTCTTCCTCTCATCAACTACGCCAACCAAATTACTTCTCTCTTCACTGCCTTTCTAGAGTAATTCCTATCTGTTGCTATGCCCTCCCTCTTCAGTGGTATCTTTTTCATGAATATATGTCTTGCCTCCTTAAGAAGATTAAATTTCCTGATGGAAGGAACTCTACCTGTACCTTTTCTCTATCCTCCTGACAATGATTACTGTTGCAAGGAGGCCCAGAGCGTAAGAAGCTATGTGACTTGCTACAGCCCCATGGACTGTAGTCTGCCAGCCTGCTCTGTCCATGGAATTCTCCAGGCAAGAATACTAGAGTGGGTAGCCTTCCCTTCTCCAGGGCATCTTCCCAACCCAGGGATTGAACCTGGGTCCCCTGCATTGCAGGCAAATTCTTTACAGTGTGGGCCACCACGGAAGTCCTGACTTGCTCAAGGTCACATCCAATCAGTGATGAAGAAGGCTCAAACATGCAGATGCTGAAAAGCACCAATTATCTTTCATGCTTGGTCCCCTACAAAAATCACATACACTCTGACACCTCCTCCCATGAGTCAGTGCCTACAAACACCACCTTCTGTCCCAGGAAAGGAACATGTCTCCTATCTATAGGTCCGAGGAAGCCACAGATGATCCCACTATCAAAAAAAATTAACACTCTGATGACCCAAGGTAGAGTTTGGATTTTTTTAACATGTGAAAGGAAGATGTTGAGTCAATCATTAAAAAAAATAAAAAACCTACAAAGGCTATTCTGGGAGAGCAGAACTACTGCCCCTTTCCTGGAGAAAGTCTGACAAAGGTGCTCAAGGAAACTACATCTTGCCCCAGGGATTCTTTGGAAGCTTCTGGGGGCCTTCAATTTCTGAGGCTTTATAAGCAATTTTGCCTTATTAGTAACCTTCGAAGACCTCCCATCTAGACTGTGCTTTTCTAAATAATATGATATTGAAAAATAACAGAAACACCGAGAAGAATTCATTGAAATGCAGAGAAATACCACAGCACGGTCTCCATGCACCAGGTTCAAACCCCAGCTGTACAATTTACTAATTAGGTAAACAAGAAGTTCACCTCTCTGTGGAAGAGTCTGCTCATCTATAAATTGGGAATGCTGAAAGAATAAATGAGATAAGGTGAATAAAGCAGTTAGCATGGTGTCTGGTATAGAGAAGAGAGGAAGAATTGGCAGAACTTAAGAATTTACCATCATCAACTTTTCCATGTTTGACATTTTTCATGATACAGTGTTTGGAGGGGGGAAAATACATCTCTGTGCTGATTCTACTAAGGAGCCAACACTGAAGGATCTTTGCCAACTAAAGACAAGGCTAACATGGTAAGAAGCATCTAGAAATAATCCTCCAAGCTCCAAATTCTCAAGCTTCTCACCCTTCCCTCCAAAATCTCAAGCTGTTTCTTTCTTCAGAGCCCTGCTAGGGTCGAGACACAGCACATGGAAAAAGGAAGAACCTTTCAGAGAGATCACACTGGGTTCAAACCCCAGCTCAGATACTCACTGGCTGCAGATGACTTAATCTCTTTGCACCTCAACAGTCTCATCCTCAATACAGCAATAATAATTCATATCTCACAAGGTTATTGTGAAGATTGGAAAGGATATGTGTAAAGTGCCTCACCCATTTCTGAGCCTCAGTAAGTAAATACCGGCTCTAACGCGTGGCAGTTATTACAGTGGGTTCTGTGGAAACACTCCATGTTTCTCCCCTAGGGCACTCTGGAGACGGGTGGCTCCCGGGAGCAATACATCCAGAGAAGAGGAGGGAGTCGGGAAGCCTTGATGAGGGTATGGCACAGACCTGGCCAGTCTCAGCCTCCCAAACCCTCCCAGGGTCTAGAGAAAAATAACCCAAACAAATGAAACCAAGACAAGGAAACAGAGCTCTGCCCTCCTCCTAACCCTTTTCATGAGTGAATCCCAGTCACTGCACTTTGGTTTTGATTAGAAAGCTCGGTTGTGCTTCCCCATGCCCTTGCAGTCCCCCAAGCCCCATCCTAAACAGGGATGGCCTCTTATTAAAGACCATCGTGCTTTAATCTATACACCAGAGCAGACTAATGATACTGTACTGGCTTTTGGTCCTTTGCCAAAGAGTGAACAGTGCCAACATTTGTAGACTTCCAACAGGAAATTAAATAACTGCCCTGATGGAAATATGAACCAATTTACGGTGGTCAAACCTGAATCTTCCAAGACATGGGCATAGTTTATGCGTATCAAGCACCAGGAATGTTTGAGGAAGGAGATGGGGTAAATTCAAGATAAAACTCAACAAAGTTCTTCAAGGGGGACTTTGAAAATGGTCCTTTCCCCCCTACTCTGCCCTGGGTATATCCTTCTAGTAAGTACAGAACCATGCTGCCCTGGGAAATATTAACTGCTGAAACCTCAGGCAGGGCAGCATTATAGCCACAAACTGAAAAGCACAAGCAAGCAGGAAATGCAAAACTCCAGTTTCCTCCCAGTAGACACGTTCCACACTCTACCCCCTATGTTATGAAATACACATTTAGAAGCCATCCTACTACATTAAAGCTTTCCTCTTATACACACAGAGAAGAGTAATGCTTTGAAAACTTTCTCTTTAGGGTCTTCTCATTGTTACACTCAATGAGGTCAGGAAGCATATCCATCTTTTTCTCCCCACATATGCCCAATGCCCAGTACAATGGCTGGAACTCAATAAAATCACTCAATAAAAGGGAGCTCTTTCTACCATTATTATAACTATCATTATAGGAAATGCAGGACATTAGGTAGACCCTCTCAGGATGATAGCTGTCCAAAACACACCCCTGCCATCCTCAGAGTCCTGTAATACAAAGCAGCAAGGAAGATGCCTACCATGGATTAAATATCTGCCATGTACCAAGCAGAAAGCAAGGTGTTTTTCTTACTGTACCACGTGTAGTCCTCACAACAAGCCCACGAGGTGCACATTCTTATCCTCATCTTGAAAATGAAGACAAGGCTACTCAGGGAGGCTCAGGAAGGTTTCATGGAACAGAGGCAGCACCCAAGCCCATATCACTCTTATTTCTTCCCCAGTCCATAGCATTATGGACTCTTTTACTTCTTTCCCAGTCCTGTAAGGTGCATAGTATTAGCTCCACACTATGGACAAAGAAACCGAGGTTCAAGAAACCCTTACTGGTGAAAATTCATTAAGGCACTCTCCTCAGATCCTATCTCCTGAATCCAGCTGAAGGCTCATTTTCTTTCAAGGGGCTGCTAACACATTTCTCTGGTGATAGAACTGGTTTAAACGGTTACATGAGACAGTATATGCAAGGACCCTCTATGAACAGTCACTGGGCACAATGCAAATATTCAACACTTTAAAGAGTTAATAGAGTTCTGCTTGTGACCAGGTTCCAAGAGTGATTGCTGTTGTGGGTTCTACATAATCCCCAAATGAGTCATCGCTCTCCCTGGCTTCCAGTCACAGATGGCACGGTGTCCCCACTCTCCCCACACCATGACAGATGACCACAGTCCCCGGAGGGGTCCAGCAGAGGGAGTGGGCTGATGCAGTGCCTCTTAATCACCCAGGAAGCTTTTTCCAAATAAGCAGGTCTCCTCTCCCTCTGTACTGTCCGTGTCTGTAGGTCCTGGGCAGGAGCTATGCATGGATGATGTATAGCGGGCCTCCAGGTGATTCTGTACTTTCCCCCAATTAAGAACCTCTGGGATAGAATCTCTCAAACTCACCTGAACAGTCAGATAAGCTCTCACAGACCCATCATCACTGTAGGGAAAGTAGCTAAAATCACTGTTTTGACTGAGAAAAATACGTTTATAAAAGGAATTATGCTTTGAAAGTTAAAAGTCTCTCACCCTTGATGATGCTATCATTATTATTATTGTTATTAGTTTCATCTTCATACACAAAGTAGTATATTATTAGACCCACACATCCTCCTAGCTTCCTTTTATGAACACTCCAAAAAAAAATCATGCAGGCATACACACAAAAGAAAACAAGAAATAAGTCAGTCCTATTTCCACAGAAAGTCAACAGAGAAGGATTAGGTATTTTTCCTTTAATACAAAATTACAGGCCACCACCCAAGAAACAAAAAAGACAACCACACTTCAAAAACAACAGAATTGCTTATCCAAAAATGCATAATATTTGAAGATTTAATGCTCCAGATTAGCATAATTACTGGTATTCCCTTGGCTCTGCTTTTTTCCACATCCAAAAAGTCATCATCACTTCAAGACTCTCACCAACATCAACGAAAACAAAAATGGGTAAAGCTAATTTTTCTCCCACAGAGTAACCTGTAGGAACGAGGGCTGCTGAGGGTCAGGTGATATCAGGCTGGCCAAAAGACCAACCACCAATTATACTGTATTTGCAAAAATAAACAAACAGAGGCCAGTAATAATACTCCAGTGCCCTGGTGCTTTTTCTTCAGAGAGATCAAAGCTGTAGACAGAAACAAATTAAGTGAGAGGGAAAAGGCTGGTGGAGAGGGGAACAGGGCAAAGTAGATCCAAACTCCTAGCTGAGGGAAATAGAGACATTTCAATAAAATGCAGAAGTAGTAAGAGGCTGCAAAAAGTCACTGCCCTGATCCTTTAAGCAACCTGAAGAGCTGCATTCATCTTTTAAAGGAGTTGCCTAAAATCATAGGCAACTACAAGCAAGAAACCGAGTATGTGAGAAAGCTGGGGAACCTGTTTCTAAGGGGTCATACCAGGCTAAGGTTGTGATGCACGATTTTGCCTGCTTATTGAAGGGCAAGGAAGATACCAGTGTCGGCCCAGAGCTCCAGAACAGCTTCTTCCATGGAAACAAAAGCAGATGAGCATTTCTGACCCCGACCTGACTGAAACAGGTCTCAGGGCAGCTGCCTGACTCCCCAAAGCTAAAATGGTCACAGGAACTGTTCCAGGTGTTGTCACTTCAGCAATCCACAACAGTATACAAAATAACTGGTCATTATGTAGAGCACAAAAGAGATAAACTATTCAGCAATAGAAGGGACTGATGGGGAAAAAATCCTGATTAAGGACCACATATATTATAAAAGCTTCATTTGAACGTTAAATATAGGGTTTTCCTTGGTGGCTCAGTGGTAAAGAATCTGCCTGCCAATGCAGAAGACACGGGTTCAATCCCTAGTCCGGGAAGATCCCACATGCCTCAAGGCAATTAGGCCCATGCACCACAACTACTGAGCCTGTGTGCCACAACTATTGAAGCTCAAAAGCTCTCGGGTCTGGGCTCTGCTATGAGAGAAGCCACTGCAGTGAGAAGCCTGTGCGTCGGAATTAGAGAGTAGCTCCTGCTCCCTGCAACTAGACAAAAGCCAAAAGCTCGCATAGCAATGAAAACCAGGCATAGCCAAATAAATAAATAATATTATAAAAAATAAAATAAATAAAAGTCAAGTATCTTTGTTAAACAAACCCACAAACTGGCAACTAAGTAAGGGGGGGAGCGGAAACAGTAAGCTCAATGACCTTTCATGAATATATTTTCCAGAATAAAAGAAACAAATATGCTTTCTGTTTAAAGCAACAAATACTTTTCTGTCTTTGTTTACTGGACTTCTCACTCTCAACGCAATTGTGGGTTTAAATCATTCCTCTGCTATAGGGAGAAATCCATCTCATCTTTACATTAGTTTCTGACATGTCATTCCCTCAGTCCACAAAGCTTTGGGGCATAGACTGCCCATCAATTTAATGTCAGAAATGTTTATTAAGCATCTATTCAGTGTAAGGCCCTGTGGTAGGTAGGTTCTGCAGTGGTAAAAGGATGTGGCAAGGGCACTGGTACTTACTCTGTAATAAGTAAGGACATACTCACACACACATTCAATTATACTGGAAGGCGGTGTGTATGAAGTGCTGGAAGGCATTCATTCATTCAATCAGTCAGTGTTTATTGATTCTCTGCACTATGGTGGGCAGATGGTTCTAAGAAAGGCCCTTTCAAATGGGGCAAAAGGTTTCTAGAAGGCGGCAACATTTAAATACATCTTACCACTACATATAACATTGCTAAACAAATGAAAAGTTTCCAAATCCCTAAAACTTAACCAAGATTCATCTTTCCAAGGGAAAAACATGATTTTTACTTAGCTTTCTCTATATAACATAACTGAGCTGAATTTTTAGGAGGAGTGTTTTCTAGAGTGTGCTTTTAATGATGAGTAACCTCATTGTTGTCTAAATCATTTAAAAGGTTAAAAATTTTAAAACCAATTTTTGAGAAACCACCATATTGTTTTCCACAGTGACTGCATCAATTTACATCCCACCAACAGGGTACAAGGGTTCCCTTTTCACTACACGTTCACCAACATTTGTTATATGTGCTCTTTTTAATGACAGCCATTCTGACAGGTGTGAGGTAATAGCTGACTGTGGTTTTGATTTGCATTTTCCTGATGACTAATGGTGTTGAGCATCTTTTCACATGCCTTTTGGCCATCAGCATGTCCTCTTTGGAAAAATATCTATTTAGGTCTACTATGCATTTTTACATCAGGCTGGTTGTTTTTTTTTTTTGATGCTGAATTGCATGAACTATTTATATATGTTGAATATTAACCCCTTATTGGTCATATCATTTGCAAATATTTTCTTCCATTCAGTAGGTTGTCTTCTCATTCTGTCAATGGTTTCCTTTGTAGTGCAAAAGCTTTTATGTTTAATTAGGTCTCATTTGGAGAAGGCAATGGCACCCCACTCCAGTACTCTTGCCTGGAAAATCCCATGGATGGAGAAGCCTGGTAGGCTACAGTCCATGGGGTCGCTAAGAGTCAGACACGACTGAGCGACTTCACTTTCACTTTTCCCTTTCATGCACTGGAGAAGGAAATGGCAATCCACTCCAGTGTTCTTGCCTGGAGAATCCCAGGGATGGCAGAGCCTGGTGGGCTGCCATCTATGGGGTCGCACAGAGTTGGACACGACTGAAGCGACTTAGCAGCAGCAGCAGCAGCAGGTCTCATTTGTTTATTTTTGTTTTTATTTTCTCTGCGTTAGGAGACAGATCCAAAAAAATATTGCCATGATTTATGTCAAAGAGTGTTCTGTGTTTTCTGCTAGGAGCTTTACAGTTTTTGATTTTACATTTAGGTCTCTAATACATTTTGAGTTTATTTTTGTATATGGTATTAGAGAATGTTCTGATTTCATTTTTTAGATCTAGCTACCCAGTTTTTCCAGCACCTCTTACTGAAGAGACTGGTTTTTTTTTTTCCATTGTATATTCTTGCCTACCTTGTCACAGATTGACCATGAGTGTGTGGGTTTATGCCTGGGCTCTATTCTGTCCCATTGATCTATGTGTCTGGGTTTGTGCCAGTACCATACTGTTTTGATGACTGTAGCTTTGTAGTATAATCTGAAGGCAGGTAGCATGTGGTATACATAAACACACACACTCACACACACACACACACAATGAAATACTACTCACCCATAGAAAAGAATGAAACATGGAACATTGCCACTTGTAACCTTGTGACAACATGGATGGACTTTGAGGGTATTATGCTAAGTGAAATAAGTCAGACAGAGACAAACAGATAGCATATGATATCACTTACATATGGAATCTAAAAATTACAACAAACTAGAGAATATAACATAAAAGAAACAGACTTGCATATATATAGAACAAACTAATGATCAACAGTGAGGAGAGGGAAGGAGGTAGGAGCAATGCAGGGGTAAGGAATTAAGCAATACAAACTATTATATAGAACATAAACCACAAGGATATATTGTACAACACAAGGAATATAACCAAGATTTTATAATAACTATAAATGAAGTATAATCTCTAAAATTTGTGAATCACAATATGGTATGCCTATAACATATACAATAAATTGTACATTAACTAAACTTCAATTTAAAAAAAAAAGGAAAAAAATCAAAAACCAATCTTTTACTTTTCATTTTACTATTCAATGTCTTGAGACCCCCAAGACCAATATCTGCTTCTCTTATTTCAAAAAGGAGAAGGAGCACTTAACAACATTCAGAGGCAGTGGGACTTGGAAAGGTTTCAGAACAAGTCACACTGGAGTTAGACACAGCTCAATCCCTTCCCAGCTGTGTGACCTTGGCAGATGACTTTGCCTCTCTGGGCTGAATTTCTCCATTTATAAATTGGGGTCAATAATTCCTCCCTCATAGTAAGTGGTATGAGAATTAAATGAGGCAATAAAAAAAAGCCCTTAATAGAGCGCTCAACACATATAAAGCTTAATAGATGGTAGTTATATTTTTAATGGCATTTAAACACTCAAAGTTGTATTATAGGAAATAATCCTCCTAAGTTCTGCCTATTTCATAAGTATCCCTGTTCTTATTTTATTTAAAGGGAAACTGGGACCTGAAAGGTCACAAAAAGTTCATTGTCAAGTTATGTACTTAATAAATTCAGAATTTCTCTCCATTTATCCATTCACTTATTCATTCAACCAAAACATAGCGAGTCTATGCTATGTTTCCAGCCCTCCTGGACCTTATAATCTAAAATAGGAATTAGCAAAATGTTTCTATAAAGAGCCACACAGTAAGTATTTGAGCCACTGCAGACCATACAGGACTGATGCTGAAGCTGAAACTCCAATACTTTGGCTACCTGATACGAAGAATTGATTCATCTGAAAAGACCCTGATGCTGGAAAAGACTGAAGGTGGGAGGAGAAGGGGACGACAGAGGATGAGATGGTTGATGGCATCACCAACTCGATGGACATGAGTTTGAGTAAGCTCCAGGAGTTGGTTATGGACAGGGAAGCCTGGCATGCTGCAGTCCATGGGGTCTCAAAGAGTTGGACACTACTGAGTGACTGAACTGAATTGACTGAGGCCATACAGTCTCTGTTGCAACTACTCAACTCCAGCATTGTAACACAGAAACCCTCATAGACAATGCATAAATGAATGTGTGTGGGTATGCTCCAATAAAACTTTATTTACAAAAACAAGCCACAGGACACATTTGACCTGGAGGCTTTAGGTTGCCAACTCTAACCTAAAAGAGGGCTTTCCAGGTGACTCAGTGGTAAAGAATCCCTCTGCCAGTACAGGAGATGCAAGAGACATGAATTTCATCCCTGGGTCGGGAAATTTCATCCCCTGGCATAGGAAATGGCAATCTGCTCCAGTGTTCTTGCCTGGAAAATTCCATGGACAGAGGAACCTTGCAGGCTAGAGTCCATGGGGTCGCAAACAGTCAGGCATGACTGAGCATACAAACAGTCTGAAAGAATCTTGTTTTACTTCCTGAAAGCTTTTACTTATTGGAATTGATTCCAACTTGGACCTGAGGCTCCCTGGTGGTCTAGTGGCTAGGATTCGGTGCTTTCACTACCGCGGCCCAGGTTTGATTCCTGGTCAGGGAAAACTTTCTTCCAGTGTCTGCACTCACAGATGTCTTCCTCTTCCTGCTCAGATCAAACTTGTATTGGGCTTCCCTGGTAGCTCAGATGGTAAAGAATCTGCCTTCATGGCAGGAGATCCAGGTTCTATCCCGGAGTCAGGAAGATCCCCTAGAGAAGGAGGGAATGGCAACCCACTCCAGTATTCTTGCCTGGATTATTCCATGGACAGAGGAGTCTGGCAGGCTACAGTCCATGGGGTCACAAAGAGTCAGACATGACTGAGCAACTAACACTACTACTACTGGACCTGAGGGAGCAGAGCCAAAGGTAAGGCAATTCTTCTTCCCAGGCCAACTACCTGAGCCATCCAGACTTCTGGATGGCTTTGCCCCTCAGTGAGTACAGAGAACTCATTTAGTTTAGATTTAAACTCAAGTTTAGATTTCCTAGGCTAGGATATTGTGAGTGCTAAGTTGCTTCAGTCATGTCCAACTCTGTGACCCTATGGACAGTAGTCCACCAGGCTCCTCTGTCCATGGAATTCTCCAGGCATGAATACTGGAGTGGGTTGCCATGCCCTGTTCCAGGGGATCTTCCTAATCCAGGGATCGAACCCACATCTCTTGCATCTCCTATGTTGGCAGGCAGGTTCTTTACCACTGGACCACCTGGGTAGCCCTGTAGTCTGGCATCACCTCCCAAAACACCCCAAACCGTTCCTCCAGCTAAATGAACCACCAGCTCTTCCCCCAAGGGTGCCATCTATTTTACACCTCTACGCCTTTGCACAGGCTGACTCCTCCACCCAGTTGTCCCTTCCTATCTCTTTTTCCTGGAAATCACCTTCAAGACCCTTTAACATCCAGCTTAAATTCCATCTTCTCTATGACGTCCTTTAGACAATTAGTCCTCCAAAATCACAACACAAATACCATCTATTGCTATATTACATTATTTACACTATATGTGTGTGTGCCCACCCCACTTTAAAGACTGGAACTGTGCCTTTTCATCTCCAGAACTCAGCACTGGTTCTGGACATGGTTAAGTAAAGAAATGAAACATACCTGCTATTTCTATGTGATTTCCTAATACACAGGAGAGGTTCAGGACTAGACTACTAGGACGTGCTCAGCTGCTCAGTCGTGTCCAACTCTTTGCAACCCCATGGATTGTATCCCACCAGGCTCCTCTGTCCATGGCGTTTCCCAGGCAAGAATACTGGAGTGGGTTGCCACTTCCCACCCCAAGACAACTAGGAATCCATCAACAAAAAGGAGAATAGAAAATGTTCCCAAAACATCTCTCAACTCCTCTGGCCACTTCCCAAGAAGCAACATTCTTCCTCCAAATCAACCCAAAGGCTTTGTGACCAAATCCATTCACCTGCTAATAATTTCCCAGCACACCTATAAAATGAACATATGCACTTAATTCTCAAAATGGACTTCTCTTGTCTTAATTGAATACATTTTTCCTGAATAAATTTTGAATGTTTTTCCTCCCCCTAAACAAACACCTGGTTTTAAGCTCCACGGAGCCTGGGCAAGTGGCCTGCATCCAGTCTGTTTGAGCATTGGAATCCAAGATTTGGTGAATTAAACTGCTGATTAGTTTTCTTCGTTTTCTGAAATTGCCCCTGCTAAGATGAGTTAACCAGCGTTGAGCTCTCTATACCTTCTTTGTCAGCATATCAGAGGACCTTCTTTGATCTTCTTGTGTGCCTTGCTTTAAGAAAATCACGTAAGTGTAAAACACTAAATGTCTAATGTATTCTTGCCTATGGAAAGGTATAAAGACATAGTTTTAGTTTATCAAGATTTTCTTACACAGATACTTTCTGGATTCCATACCTACCGCCTAAAGTGAAGGATACTCAGGAGCAACTTTCTCTCTTTAGTTAAAAGAAGAAAAACTCATTTGATGAAACTTGGCCTTCCAGGGTCCCACTGCCTAAGAGTCAGACTAGAAGTGGTCTCGGGTTTTCTGAAGTGCCTAATCTAGCCAAAGAGTGACAGTGCCTCAATTCAAGACTTCTTTGAAACATTCCCCACAGAATAACAAGTACAATGCATATGTGACACACAAGATGCGAATTCAAACACAATTTGGAAGCAGACCAGGTATCTGAGATCCACTGTTTTGGAGTCTCTTTCGTACTGAAATAGAGATATTTCAGCTCCAGGTACCTCTTGCTGCTCTTTTCTGGAAGACTTTCTGTCTTCCTTTGCTCCCAATATGTATAGACATTCCATACACAGCCTTTGTTACACTGTGGTCATCAGTTTGTCTTTCCATCTCCCTCCTGCTGGCAGAGAGCATGTTTCTGGGTCACCAGAGCCCAGTTAGGCTGGTAAGTGGAAGTGCTTAGTAAGTATCTGCTGAACAATGTTGATGGCCCTGACACTACCTTTTCCAGCTCACCTGCAGACTCTGCGATGTCAGATCCAGGACTGGCTATGGCTCCAAAGAAAGCATTTAAGACACTGAATACAGCAGGTGGCCTTGGCATCCATATCCCTTTGTACTCAGTTCCAGGTGGCCATGGATCAAGTTGTATGACAGGATGACCACATTCAGCCCCAGGGTCCCCACTGATAATTATCTTCGTTCTTTTGAAGACTCTTATCTTCCTAAAATCTGGTCCATCTGGGATAAGAACTATATCTCTTCCTGGCAGTACTCAAATTAGGTGGTTTATATACTTCTTTTAAATAAAAAAAAAAATTTAAGTTCTGTACTTCTAAACAATATAAGTCAAAGCTATGTGACTGAGAAGCACTATAGATTGGTTTACTGATTCCTCCCCTCTCTTACACCCTTTTTAGCCTCTTGATCTATAGAGACTAGAAAATGAAACTCAAATTTACAGCCTCCTCTGCACCTGACACACTTCTGGCCAGTGAAATGTAGGTGAAGGTCACGTGAGAGACTTTCTTTCCCAACATAAACGTGTGCACTGGACTGCTACTAAAACTATATAGTAATAAAGGTAAGGCAAATATTCATCCATTCATTCATTGATGCAACAGCCATTTACTAAACACCAAATTACTGAATTAATTAGAATACAATTACTGATTACTGAATTAATTAGAATACAACTATTAATTACTGAATTAATTAGAATACAAAATAGACTACTGTACCAAGAAACCCAAAATTACAAAAACTTAAATAAGGTAGAAGTTTCTTTCTCATATACACATTCTTTTTGAAATAAAAAGTCCAGTTATTCAGTCCAGGGGGCTTCTTAGGTAGCTCAGTAGTAAAGAATCCACTTGCAATGCAGGAGAAGCGGGTTCAACCTGAGTTGAGAAGATCCCCTGGAACAGGAATCTGCAACTCACTCCAGTATTCTTGACTGGGAAATCTCATGGACAGAGGAGCCTGGAGGGCTACAGTCCATGAGGTCACAAAGAGTCGGACACAACTGAGCGACTAAACAACATTCAGTCCTGGATGGTTAGACTTTCACCTCCCTCAGAGTTATTTCTTAAGGTTGGATGCTCTCAAAAGTCCCTCCTAATTGTAAGATTCCAAGAATCTAAATTGGACTCCTGAGACCTGAAACTTCTTAGGATAAAACTAAGGAACACTTCAATCAAATAAAGAAGTTGTTTATGCAAAGGTCCCAGTACAGTGTCTGACAAATAACTGTATTTATTTTTAACATTTTTTTTTTAAACAGTGTTTACTCTTCAGACAACTTGGGGGTGACAAGGACCCAGGAGTCTTCCATCTCATTGCTCTGCCATTCTGAAAGTGTCACCTTTACTCATACAACTGAAGATTGTCCACACACATTCCAGCCCAAGAAGAAAAAACAGTAAGAGATGGCTCACTTGTCTCTTTCTAAGAGCACAACTCAGAAGTTAAAACATATTACCTCTGTTCACATTCCTTTGGCCAAAACCTGGTCACAGGATCATATTCAGCTGCAAGGAAAGCTGGGAAATGTGTCCAGAGAAAGCTTCTATTACTATAGATGGAGGAGGAGAAGAAGGAGAAGGCAGGGAGGAGGAAGTGGAGGAAAAAGAGAACAGCAACCACAGCAACAGCCACAAACACTGGGAGAAACAAGTAGCAGCCTCTGCACACGTCTATACACCAGGCACTGTGCTGGGTACTGGAGGCAGAGATGAATAAATCCTAGTCCTTCCCCTCAAAGAGCTCAGAGTTATTACTATAACCTGAAAGGGTCCCTGTACCTTTGTATTACCAGAGACCAGCAAAGAGCCCTGCATTCTGCTCATGTTTAGAAACTATGGACTGACCTCAATCAGTAGGAGCAGCAAATATCCCCACCCAGAACCAATATGTACTGGACTTGAGAAACAACTGTGGCTATGGCATCATCCCTGCCCTCAGGAGGGTCCAGGCTAGTCAAGGAGACAAGAGGACACAAACGCATGAAAGGGTGATGCAGTAAGGAATTGCAAAGCCCAGTGCCAAATGTGGAAAAGCTCTCTGAAGCCTAAGACAGCCAGAAATGGCTCTGGAGGAGGAAGAATAACATCAGTTGCCTCCTGCCCACAGGACAGATCTTGAATGAGATGTTGGGCTGTGAAGGCAGGAGAACTAACAGACAGATGTTGGCACCAGCTCAGTACATGAAAGAGCCCTGCAGAGCCCAGCTGGGTGGAGGAAGACCCTACCCTCTTCTTTCATCAAGCAGAAATTGTCCTTGATAATCCGAGCATACAGCAGCGGTTTGCAGAGAGACAGCCATTGAATCTCCATATTCCAAATACAAACCAACCAAACCCCACCTTTCCCATCATTAATGATTTCATGGTCCCAGTTAAAATTGCATTTCCTTAAAGCAATTTTCCCAGAAGTGGCAGAAGGGCAGAGATTAGCTGCAGGTTGCCATGGAGAGCCTCAGAAGACCATCTGCCTTGGATGGTTAGACTTTCACCTCCCTCAGGGTTATTTCTTAAGGTTGGATGCTCTCAAAAGTCCCTCCTAATTGTAAGATTCTGAGAATCTAAATTGGATTCCTGAGATCTGCAACTTCCTAGGATAAAATTAAGGAACACTTTGATCAAATAAAGAAGTTGTTTATGCAAAGGACCCAGTACAGTGCCTGACAAATAACTGTGTTTGTTTTTAACGCTGTTTTTTTTTAAAGTGTTTAGTATTCAGTAAAGACTAGTTAGTGTCATTTTTAGATTCTTTATATTGTTAGTAGTAGTTTGTTGTTTCTTTATATTTATAGCCCATCTCACCCAGGAAAAATTTAAAGTTGCTTACAATATAACAAATAAGATAATAACCAGCATTTTAAGTCAGAGCCCGTAAATATATCAATAAGACAAGGAAATAAAACCAGGAAAATACAGTACAAACATAAGGTCGCAATATTCTAAAATGGAAGTTATGAATTTTCTCTGAGTTTCCTTGAAGCCAAAGTAGAGAAAGAAAAACTAAATTATTTACAAATTGTATAACATATGGATGGCACAAAAAAGGTAACCTCCCAAGAACTCATTTCAAAGTATTGTTGAGCTGAATGCTAGTCCAGGGTACTTAATCCAGGTATGTAAAATCTTAAGAGAAAGTCAGGGGGCAGGAAGGGGATCCACTGGTAATACACTAAGGAATTACTGGACTAAACAAAGTCAAACAGATTTTTCTGTTGCAGGGCCTTAGAACCTTTACTATGTTCTAAGTCTCCAAAGAGCAGCACAGTGTGCCTTACTTATAAGCCAAGGACACAAGCATCTTATATGAGGAAAAAAGCCCCTATAGATGGATGGACAACCACTACTATAATTTTATTATGATCATTATAAGACAAGACAGATTAATAATCTTTACCAAGAAATCATCTTTTTTGCTTTGTTTTTTTTAAAGAAACAAGAACAAGTATTCTCTCATCTTTCCTCTCTTAAACTGTCTTGGCAGTTTCATTCTAGGTAGTGCATTATCTGCATAAAAGATTACACTGTAGGGCATTTTGAACTTGGCAGTGGACTTCCCCTGTCCTCTTTCTGTTATCTACACATTTCTGGAGGTTTTGTTATTGTTCAGTCCCTAAGTCCTGTCCAATTCTTTGCGATCCCATGGACTGCAGCATCCCAGGCTTCCCTTCCTTCACTATCTCCCGGAGTTCACTCAAATTCATGTCCATTGAACCGGTGATGCTATCTAACCATCTCAAGTTCTGCAGCCCCTTCTTTTGCCTTCAATCTTTCCCAGCATTGGGGTCTGGAGGTAGAAAGGATCTATATTCTCACCCCCATTTTAAAAGGAAGAAAAAAAGAATCGCCCAGAAACTGAGCTTCAAGGTCACACACACATAGTAAATGACCGGAACTGGTCCTAGAGCACAGGCCTCGCAACTCTGTGCTGCAATCCTCTCCCTCTGGGGCTCCTTCCCCTCCCTGATCAGGTGCTCTTTTATCTTATTGTGTGTCTGCAGGTGGGTGGCAATGCTGCTGACTTCTTTCTGGCTCCATTTGGTCCCTTTTCTTTCATCCATTAATTAAATCATGCACTTTCCTTATGGGGGAACAGAATCTTCAAAAGAGGAACAAGAACCCTCCCTTTTGGAGCATTCAGGGATTAAAGTTCATCTGGCTATGGAATGTTCCCCAGGGACTAACCGCATTACTGAGAGGAAACTGCTGAAAGCCGGTGACACATTAAAGACACACTAATATGAAAACGTGAAGAGCGAGCTGAGCTACAAGGACAAGGTCTCAGGCTGCCTAGACTGTGTCTCCAGCATTCCCAAGGTGGGGCCACCTCAGGGGACATTCAGGTCCAGGGTACTACTTAGGATGCCTTCAGATGAGCACTCAATTGTAGCACTGTCCACTGTAGTGACCTCAAGAGATAGCCCTGGGGATTGACTGATATAGGGGCACCTCCTTACAGAGGAGAGTGTGTGGCTGGGCCATGACCACTCCCCGCTCAGAGGAGAGTCCTGCCCCAGGGGCATGGAAAAGGCAGTCCTGAACAAAGGTCTGTGTACTTCATTTACTCAACTTCACCAGGCTTCTTCACTAGTCCTGGGCAGGATGCTTTCCAAACACAGGCATACCTTGAAGATACAGCAGGTTGGGTCCAGATTCCACAATAAGGGGAATATCGCAATAAAGCGAGTCACATGGATTTTTCAGTTTCCCAGTGTCTAGAGTACTGTACCTAAAAAAACAATGTGCATACTTTAATTGAAAAATACTTAACGGCTAAAAAACTGCTTATCATCATCTGAGCCCTCAGCGAGTTGTAGTTTCTGCAATAGTAACATCAAAGATCCCTGATCATAGATCACCTTAACAAATAATAAAGAAAAGGTCTGAAATATTACAAGAATTGCCAAAAATAAGACACAGATAGGAAGTAAACACATGCTGTTGGAAAGCTGACATTGATAGACTTGCTCAGCACAAGGTTGCCCCAAACCTTCAATTTGTTAAAAAAAAAAAAAAAAACTACCTGCAAAATATAATAAAGTAAAGCACAATATGCCTGCAAACATCCATTCAAGCACCATACATTTTTATTTAAAATAATCATAGATTTAAAAATAAATAAATAAATAAATAAAATAATCATAGATTTAGAGGAAGCTACAAAAATAGAACACAGAAATAGAACTCATGTTCTCCACCCCACCCCCAGTTTCCATGGTGGTGACATCCTACATAACTATAAAATTATAACATAAGAGAAAAGTCAGGAAATTGACTTCAGGATATCCCTAGGCTTTACTCAGATTTTTCCAGTTTTATGTGTGCCCAGTTGTGACTGTGTATTATAGTTTATGCAGTTTCTTCATGTGTAAATTCATGTACCCACATCGAAATCAAGATGCTGAGTAAGGTCCTCATGCTACCATTTTATAATCCCATTTATCCCCTCGCAGTATCCCCAACCCAGTCCCCAATGCCGGGCCACCATTAATCTGTTCTCCATCTCTAAAACTTGGTTATTTTCAGAATGTTATATACACATATTTTTTAAGATTAGTTTTTGTTCATTCAGAATAACTCCCATGAGACCTCTCCTAGTTGCTGCACATGACACTGTTCACATCTTTTTATCGCTGAGTTGTCCATTCACCCATTAAAGGACATTTAATTGTTTCCAAATTTTGACTATTACAAATAATGCTATTATAGACAACAATGCACCGGCTTTCACAGGGATGCAAGTTTTCAAACATCTGGGACAAAGGTTTACCAGTACAATTGCCGGGTTGTAGGTCAAAGGTTTTTTTCAAAAAAAGTTTTGATGGAGTTTTCTGGAAGTATATATTTCACACAGTACTCTGGGGTTCAGAAGCTATGGATTCTTTAATGCCATTCATTAATTCATGCAAAAGGCAAAATTAATGCAAAATTACAACCTTTCAGTAATGATAGCACAGAAATTCTCCATTCATAATAAATATTTGAATGGTTTGCATTAGGGTTCATATAAGATAACCTGATAAAAACATACAAAAAATAAAGTCAGATAAAAAAATAGCATCAGCAAGTAATATTTATTAAGATCCTGCTGTAAGCTAAGAGCATTACATTATTTCATTTAACTTACACAAAAAGGGCTTCCCTGGTCATCTAGTGGTTAAGAATCTGCCTACCAATGCAGGGGATACAGATTTGATCCCTGGTCTGGGAAGATCCCAAATGCCGCAGCACAACGAAGGCCCTGCATCACAGCTACTGAGCCTGTGCACCGCAGCTATTGAAGCTCACGTTCCTAGAGCCCATGCTCTGCAACAACAGAAGCGACAACAATGAGAAGCCTGCACATTGCAACAAGAGTAGCCCCTATTCGACACAACTAGAGAAAGCCTGTGCATAGCAACGAAGGCCCAGTGCAGCCAGAAATAAAATAAATCAATCTTTTTCAAAAATACATTAAAAATTAGCAAAACATATCTTTAATGAAAAAATCTAAGATTAAAAAGGGTCACATAATACCTCCATGGTGGTAGTTTTGGTATTTAAGACAGTTCTGGGATCAGGGATTATGCTACCCTCTGCTACTGCTACTGTTGCTAAGTCACCTCAGTCATGTCTGACTCTGTGCGACCCCATAGATGGCAGCCCAGCAGGCTCTGCCGTCCCTGGGATTCTCCAGGCAAGAATCCCAGAGTGGGCTGCCATTTCCTTCTCCAGTGCATGAAAGTGAAAAGTGAAAGTGAAGTCGCTCAGTCGTGTCCAACTCTTAGCTACCCTGTGGACTGCAGCCTACCAGGCTCCTCCATCCATGGGATTTTCCAGGCAAGAGTACTGAAGTGGGGTGCCATTGCCTTCTCCAATGCTACCCTCTAGAATTCCCAAAAGCCAATCAAACTTCAAGGATGAGAAAGACTTTCTCAGCAGAGCAGTGCTTCTAAAATGTTAATGTGCATACGGATCACCTGGGAATCTTGGTAAAACGCAGAGTCTGATTTAATAAGAGAAGGCAGGGGCAAGTGGGGAAGGGGCAGTGGGAGGGGTAGCATTTGAGACTCTGCCTTTCTAACAAGCTCCCAGGCGATGCTGATGTTGCTGGTCCTTAGACCACACTGAGCAGCAGTGTCCTGTCATTGAGCACACCCACTCACTCACTGTCCTTCGCAGAGGGCCCGAATTTCTCCAGGTGGCAGAGATCATTCAGAACATCACTGTCCTCCTTGCCTCCCTAAATCCAGGTCCTAGTCAGCTTCTTACACCAGGTCAGGACCCACCCAGCAGATGCTATGTGGGAAAGAGCTCCAGGCATCCCATTTATTAGGGGCCCAACCCAGGAGCCGGAGAAGGCAATGGCACCCCACTCCAGTACTCTTGCCTGGAGAATCCCATGGACGGAGGAGCCTGGTAGGCTACAGTCCATGGGGTCGCTAACAGTTGGACACGACTGAGCGACTTCACTTTCACTTTTCCCTTTCATGCACTGGAGAAGGAAATGGCAACCCACTCCAGTATTCTTGCCTGGAGAATCCCAGGGACGGTGGAGCCTGGTGGGCTGCCGTCTATGGGGTCGCACAGAGTCGGACACGACTGAAGCAACTTAGCAGCAGTAGCAGCAACCCAGGAGCACCAAGAACAAGAAAAAAGACCCACACCTCTTGGGATTTTGAACTTCAAATTCAGAACATACTCCTGCAAAACCTGCCATTTTAAGTTCACAAACAAACGGTAATCTTATAGGTAACAGGGCAAAACATCTTAAGCAGTTGGCAATGTCTTTGGAGTATCTTAAAGGAAGTAATGCCTCTCAAATTTTCAACATCCCTGAGGAGAAACACTGAAGCAAAGATGGACCCAGGGTAACCCCAGGACCCAGTCCTCCTAATGTGAAACCTTCTTATCTGTCTGCATAGCATCCCTGTCTCTGGGCCTGGCTGCCTGCCCATCTGGGCTAAGAAAAGGAAAATACTCACGATCCTGCCTTCATTACAAGGGAAAATGTTAGCCTCTGCTTTTAATTAAGCATTTTATACTGATTTTCTTCTTTGACCAAAAAAGATAGCCAACTGCATATTTTCTAAATGATCCATTCAGATCTAATAAACAATGTTTTTCTTGTAAAAAAAAGAGGGCTCCCACTATCTCCCTTGTCTGCCATAAAAATTTGAGCTTTCCAATATTCATTGATCGGACAAATATTTAATGAATGTCTCTTTCATTTGTGCCAGACCTCACATGCTAGGCATTGAAGACACAAAAGTGAATTAAACACCATTCCTCCCTACTCAGAGCTCACAGTTCAGAAGAGGAGTCAAACATGTAAACAAACAATCCCAGTAGAGATTGACGGTGGCTGTTTAAAAAAAACAAAACAACAGGAGATGAAGGATGGATGTTTTTTCCTGCTCCTGATTCACATGCAAAATCATAATCCATTTCCAATTTGAAGGAGCTAAGAGGTATAAACAGATGGAAAACAAGCAGCGTCACAGTACATTCCTGAAATACATCGCGGTCAGCAGTCAACAACCACACAGACACTATATGCCCAGCATTCTTCTGGGCACTGGAGAGATGACACAGAATTCCAGACCAAGGAGTTCTCATATTCTAGAAGTTCTTCAAATATTAACGGGGAAAGTTAGGCAACGCAGACTGCAGCTAAATTATGCAGTGCCTTGCCCCTCCATGGCCATGGAAATAGGGAGCCACTGAAGATTTTTTTGAGGAGGGCAAATACATGACGAAAGCTGTTTGTATATCATTCATACATTATATATAAATATATATAATCTTATAACTTTATAAGAAGAAAAACTACTCTTAATTGACCACATATTATGTGCCAGTCACTATTATTCCTATGGCTTTACACTGTACTATCTCCAGACTTCCTAAAAGCCTTAAAGGCAGACCTGATCATCCTTTTTTATAGAGATGAGGGAATTGAGACTTAGAAACCTTTAATAAATGTGTCTAAGGTCATGTGTCTACTGGTGATGGATCTGGGAAAGGTCATCCAGCTAGTTGGATTAATATAAGGAAGAGATCACCAGCAGGGAAATTAATGTAAGGCCCCTGGATCATCCAAACATGAGGTATGGTGATAACACTGAAAATAGAAAAGCTTATAATGCAATTCACACAAAGAGCTTCAACCTACTTTTTCAAAGTTTACCTACTAATGGTGCACTACAGGGCAGCAGTAACCAGCCACAATGTATTAGTACCTACTATGGGCTAAGTACTATGTGTGATTGGGGCTGGCGACACAAAGGAGACCTGTAGAGAGGCTAGTGACTTGTCTATCATCACAAGGCAAAGTGATGGGACAGTGAGAGATCCACCCTGCCCTCCTTCCTGACCACAGGCTGTCTGTCAAGCACACAAACCTGTATACCACCACAAGAGGTCAGGCCTCCTCCTCACCCTCTAGCTCTTCTCAAAAGGCTGCAGTCCCCACTGACTTGCTCCTCAGGGGTTCTTGGTCCTGATTCTGAATTATTCTAACCAAGATCAGTTACATAGTTTGCAAGGCTCAGTGCAAAATGAAAACGACAAGTCCCCTTGATCAAAATAATATTAAGAATTTCAGGACTGCAACAGCAGAGCATTAAACCCACTGTGGAGGCAGAGGGCAGGGGCCCAGGTCAGGTGCACAAGTTGCATACCCACAAAGCTGACCCTGATTCTAACCTAGTTTCCACTTTGCTAGATCAGTAAAAATTGTACCGCTTGACACCTTCCTAGACAATGATTCTTCTATTCTTATTTTCTGAAGATCAGGAGACCTACTGCTTAGCAGACAGCTTCTCTGTTCAATGATAGTCTTAGTTGTGGGTATAAGATGGATGAAATTGCCCCAATGGCCAACACTGACTTTGTCCCTTTATGCTATATGTTTTCCAATGATTACGTGGTACTATTTTCAGTGAATAAGAATTTGGTAGTCTGCCCTCCCAAAGGTCATCGTTTAGATAGAGAACATGGTGGGAAAATTCAAGGCTATGATTAATTCCAGTTTAAAAAACAAAAAACTACTACTAAATTTCACATATAGGGCTTGATTAAAAAATAATAATAAACTAAAAATTATTGTTATTACAATAATTTGAGTGCTTATAATTACCAGTGACTACTTTGAGTCCCTTTAAAACATACATAAATCTTCACAAGAATCTGAGATACAATATTAGAAAACATGTTCACTTGGTTTCACTTACCCAGTGCTCTCGTGAAAAAGTTTATCTGTAAAGAGCTAACTTGCAGATAGAGGGAGAACTAAACAACCCAACTTGTGACCTTGGACAAGTACCTTTCCCTCGCTGGACCAGGTGTGCTCACCTGTAAATACAGTGAGGAGCCCAGATGCCATGAGGCGCTCCAGACTCCGCCAGTCTGTGACTCCCTCCCACAGCAGGAACACAGGAAAATTTGCTCCTCTCCACTCAACAGTCTTGCACATTCTACCATAGAGCACTAGACCGACAAGCCACAAAGTCTAGCACAGCAGATATAAACCTGGCCGATAGCCAGGACACCTGAATTCTAGTCCTATATCTATTCATCACTACCTCAAGGTAGGACTTGAATCAAGTCACCATACCACTCTGAGCCTCAGTTTCCTTATCCATAAATTTATTAGCAGATACCTAAGCTCCTTTCTTATATAAGGCACAATGCCTGGTATCGAGAAAGTTCTCAATGTTAGTTATTTTCATCATCCTGTTATCAACTATTATTCCCTATTCCAATAGTTCCCACTGGTTGCAAGCGAGAAGACTCCTTTTAATGCAAAAAAATCATGTAAACTCCCTCTCCCATCTAGTAGATTTAACATTTCATATCGATTAATTGGGCTTCCCTTGTGGCTCAGACAGTAAAGAATCTGCCTGCAATGCGGGAGACCCAGGTTCAATCCCTGGGTCAGGAAGATTCCCTGGAGAAGGGAATGGCTACCCACTCCAGTATTCTTGCTTGGAGAATTCCACAGAGGAGCCTAGTTGGCTACAGTCCATGGGGTCGCAAGAGTTGGACATGACCGAGTGGACACTACTGAGCGACTGACTGATCAATTAATTAGGAAAACACAGAATATCAAAAAGTCACTATGAATTTATTTTCAGTTCATCAAAGCAACATACATATATATTTGAAAATATGAAATATTATCTTGCAATCATTGATTGTGCTTGATCCTCAAAACTTTCTGATGATTTTGAGGACCCGAGCTGAGTGCTGTGCCACCTGCCAGCTCAGAAGGCCCAGTCCATTGCCAACTCCACCTTCAATCACCTTGACTTCCCAGCTCTTCTTCCCCTCTCTCACTGCTCTTACCATACTGCCAACATCTAAAACACAAGGCAAAGGAGAAACATGTATATATAGCTTTGGGAGCTGAATATATAGCTAGTTGCCCATGTTTCTGCCGTTAAATCTTTTTCTAATATAGTACACTTTTGCAGGGCAAGAATGCCTGGCTCAGTCCTGAATAAATTCTTCATAAGTGGGTTTTACTACATATTAGGAAAAACCCCAAAATACAAGAATATTAGAGTAGGGATCATTCTTTAAAGTGATGCTTTAAACTTTAATTTTCATACAGATGCCCCGAAGGTCTTGTTAGAATGCAGATTCTGATCAAACAGATTTGGAGAGGAGCCTTAGGCTCTCCATTCCTACCGAACCAGCTCCCAGGTGATGGAGATGCTGCTGGTCTCCAGTCCTACTGCTCTGCAGAAAAGAACTTGTGAATCAGAGAAGGCAAAGGTCTTATCTGCTGTCACATAGCTTGTTAAAGGCCAGGGTTAGGAGATGAGTGCAAAGTTGTGGACTTTTAGGCCAGAGCTCTTCGGCTATGCCCTAGTATCATCCTTTCTCTCTCATCAAAACAAAGTTTCTGGAAAAAAAAAAAAACAAACTCATCTTCTTTTCCCATGAAACACAACACACACATGTATATAAATAAATACACACACACACATACACACATATATACCCTAGAGGACAGAAGTTAATTGTAGTCTCTCCCTCAGTTTCTAGCACAGGGTCTTATAAACAAAGATACTCAAAATCATGTGTCAGTGGATTAATCTCAGGGGAGGTGTGGGGGGAGGGCATATTCTAATTAGAGTAATGTCTTTACCTTTTTTCCCCCTTTTTGATTTCTATAAGGAGACACATCTCCAAAATTGCCTGTACCTATATGCTAAGTTTTCCCTAGAGGTACTTTTCTAAATTAAAAATTAATTTGCTGGGAGAAAGTTCAAAACAAGCTATTATTCTAAATCAATATTTAGGGAGGAAATAAGGGGTTTTTATCCCATTACCAGCAGGGATTTATGTTTCTGAATATCCTTTACACTGGACCATTGAAGACACGTGAAGTGTTTGAAGAGTTGCACTTAGCAGCCTAAGTGTTCAAATAGGATGGCTTCAAAGCCTCCCTCGCCCTCCCACCATTCAGAAATCACTCCCAAGTCTTCTGGGGTTTTCAACTGTATTTTAACAATCTTAAGAGCTCAAGGAAGCTTGCTCCATGAAATTAATTAGCAGAGGCCCAAGTACATAGTAGGTCCACAAAGGGTCATGTCCCCCACCTAGAGTCACACGTTCGCCAGGTTTTCAACAGAGCTTTGTCTAAAAGCACAGAAAACAACCTCAAAGGGAAGAAAACTTGGCAGCATTTCAGCTGTCTCACACTTTGATTATATTCTACCACTTGGTTAAAATTAACAACTTTAGTGCAAATACTTTGGGTTTGGGTCTTGCCACACTTTGGAAACCAAGAGGACAGAAAGGTAACACTGAAAGGTATAATTCATGTTCCCCTTTGCAAGAGGAGACATCAGCAAGTTCTAGAGCTGAGAGAGCCCCTCTCAGTGGAGTTTCTGAGGGTTTCTAACTAGAGGAATGTAATCCATCAGCCCCCTGGAGCTCTGGCCTGGCTGCCGCCCCTCCCACTCAACCTTCCTGAACCTGCCCTTTCAACCACAAGCTCCCCTTCCCCACATGCAGGGCTCTGGCTCCCCTTCACTGTACCACATCCAGTCATTCCCTGTGTGCTGATGGTTCTGCACGCGAACAGGCAGCCACATGACAGCAAATGACAGCCTCGTTGGCAGCCCACCACTCAACCTTCATATTTCTCTTAAGGCACACATCAACACAGATTCCAATTATGTGCATGTCTCTCTGCATCTCTGCTGCCCACCTGACCCCACTGTCCAGGAGCCCCTAGAAAACGGATCATGTTTTGGTTCAATGTATCCCTGGTGGCCAGCACAATCTCTGATATGTGGACAGTTCAGTTCAGTTCAGTCGATCAGTCGTATCCGACTCTTTGCGACCCGATGAACTGCAGCACACAAGGCCACCCTGTCCATCACCAACTCCCGGAGTTGACACAAACTCAAGTCCGTGCAATCGCTGATACCATCCAACCACCTCATCCTCTGTCATCCCCTTCTCCTCTTGCCTTCAATCTTTCCCAGCATCAGAGTTTTTCCAAAGAGTCAGTTCTTGGCATCAGGTGGCCAAAGTATTGGAGTTTCAGCTTCAGCATCAGTCCTTCCAATGAATATTCAGGACTGATTTCCTTTAGGATTGACTGGTTTGATCTCCTTGCAGTCCAAGAGACTCTCAAGAGTCTTCTTCAGCACCACAGTTCAAAAACATCAATTCTTCGGCACTCAACTTTCTTTAGAGTCCAACTCTTACATCCATACATGACTACTGGAAAAACCATAGCTTTGACTGATGAACCTTCGTCAGTAAACTAATGTCTCTGCTTTTTAATATGCAGTCTAGGTTGGTCATAGCTTTCCTTCCAAGCAGCAAGCGTTTTTTAATTTCATGACTGCAGTCACCATCTGCAGTGATTTTGGAGCCCAAGAAAAAAAAGTCTGTCACTGTTTACATTATTTCCCCAACTATATGCCATGAAGTAATGGGACCAGATGCCATGATCTTCATTTTCTGAATGTTGCGTTTTAAGCCAGCTTTTTCACTCTCCTCTTTCACTTTCATCAAGAGGCTCTTTAGTTCTTCGCTTTCTGCCATAAGGGTGGTGTCATCTGCATATCTGAGGTTATTGCTATTTCACCCAGAAATCTTGATTCCAGTTTGTGCTTCATCCAGCCCAGCGTTTCACATGACGTACTCTGCATTTAAGTTAAATAAGCACAGTGACAGTATGCAGTCTTAACATACTCCTTTCCCAATTTGGAACCAATCTATTGTTCCATGTCCAGTTCTAGCTGTTGCCTCTTGTCCTGCATACAGATTTCTCAGGAGGCAGGTCTAATGGTCTTGTATTCCCATCTCTTGAAGAATTTTCCACAGTTTGTTGTGATCCACACAGTCAAAGACTTTGGCATAGTCAATAAAGCAGAAATAGATGTTTTTCTGGAACTCTCGTGCTTTTTTGAAGTTCCAATGGATGTTGGCAATTTGATCTCTGGTTCCTCTGCCTTTTCTAAAACCAGCTTGAACATCTGGAAGTTCACGGTTCATGTACTGTTGAAGCCAAGCTTGGAGAACTTTGAGCATTGCTTTGCTAGCGTGTGAGATGAGTGCAATTGTGTGGTAATTTGAACATGCATTGGCATTGCCTTTCTTTGGGACTGGAATGAAAACTGACCTTTTCCAGTCCTGTGGCCAGTGCTGAGTTTCCCACATTTGCTGACATACTGAGTGTAGCACTTTCACAGCATCATCTTTCAGGATTTGAAATAGCTCAACTGGAATTCCATCACCTCCACTAGCTTTGTTTGTAGTGATGCTTCCTAAGGCCCACTTGACTTCACATTCCAGGATGTCTGGCTCTAGGTGAGTGATCACACCATCGTGGTTATCTGGGTCATGAAGATCTTTTTTGTATAGTTCTTCTGTGTTTTCTTGCCACCTCTTCTTAATATCTTCTGCTTCTGTTAGGTCCATACCATTTCTGTCCTTTATTGTGCCCATCTTTGCATGAAATGTTCCCTTGGTATCTCTAAATTTTTCTTGAAGAGATCTCTGTTCTTTCCCATTCTATTTTTTTCATCTATTTCCTTGCACTGATCACTGAGGAAGGCTTTCTTATCTCTCCTTGCTATTCTTTGGAACTCTGCATTCATATGGGTACAGCTTTCCTTTTCTCCTTTGCCTTTCACTTCCCTTCTTTTCTCAGCTATTTGTGAAGCCTCCTCGGACAACCATTTTGTCTTTTTGTACTTCTTTTTCTTGGGGATGGTCTTGATCACTGCGTCCTGTACAATGTCATGAACCTCCGTCCATAGTTCTTCAGACGCTCTATCAGATCTAATCCCTTGAATCTATTTGTCACTTCCACTTTTAGGTCATACCTGAATGGTCTAGTGGTTTTCCCTACTTTCTTCAATTTCAGTCTGAATTTAGCAATAAGGAGTTCATGATCTGAGCCATGATCTGAGTCAGCTCCCAGTCTTGTTTTTGCTGACTGTATAGAGCTTCTCCATCTTTGGCTGCAAAGAATATAATCAATATGATTTTGGTATTGACCATCTGGTGATGTCCATATGTAGAGTCTTCTCTTGTGTTTTTGGAAGAGGGTGTTTGCTATGATCAGTGCATTCTCTTGGCAAAACTCTGTTAGCCTTTGCCCTGCTTTGTTTTGTACTCCAAGGCCAGATTTGCCTGTTACTCCAAGTATCTCTTGCCTTCCTACTTTTGCATTCCAGTCCCCTATAATGAAAAGGACATTTTTTGGGGGTGTTAGTTAGTCTCCATAGAACCATTAAACTTCACCTTCTTCAGCATTACTGGTTGGGGCATAGACTTGGATTACTGTGATATGAATGGTTTGCCTTGGAAACGAACAGAGATCGTTCTGTCATTTTTGAGACTGCATCCAAGTACTGCATTTCGGACTCTTTTGTTGACCATGATGGCTACTCCATTTCTTCTAAGGGATTCTTGCCCACAGTAGTAGATATAATGGTCATCTGAGTTAAATTCAACCATTCCAGTCCATTTTAGTTTGCTGATTCCTAAAATGTCGATGTTCACTCTTGCTATCTCCTGTTTGACCACTACTAATTTGCCTTGATTCATGGACCTAACATTTCAGGTTCCTATGCAATATTGCTCTTTACAGCATCAGACTTCACTTTCATCACCAGTCACATCCGCAACTGATATGTAGCCAGGATTTAGAAAATGCTCGTCTTTTATCAGATAATATTGGTATGTTTTCCTCCACTTCTTCCTTCTGGTTCTCTGCTTCCTCCACCAGGCTTCTTAAAAAAATTTTAGAGCTGGAAGGGCCAATCAAGTGTTAGCCACTCAGTTGTGGCCAACTCTGAGACCACATGGACTACAGCCTGCCAGGCTCCTCTGTCCATGTAATTCTCCATGCAAGAACACTGGAGTGGGCTGCCATTCCCTTCTCCGGGGGATCTTCCCAACCCAGGGGTCAAACCCCAGGCTCCCTGATTGCAGGCAGATTCTTTACTGTCTGAGCCACCAGGGAAGCTCAGCCACCTTATTTTATAGATAAGGAAATTCAGTTTGACCTTCAAGTGATGTGGTGCCCAGTTGGCGGTCCAGATGGACAGAGCACCTCTAGTCTCTGACATCTGTTGCAGACCTACCCCCATCCCTCCTCATCCTCTGCCTCCAGGCCAGGTAACAGGACTCGCAGGCCACCACTTCCAGCAGAGAAGGAGACTGGTTCATTCGCGGCCCAGTGCTGGAGGCAGGGAAAGCCAAGTTCCACTCCAGATTCCTGCACTGAGGAATTCTAGGGAGTTCATTCTGACCAATGTCAGTGGGGGCCTCAGGCTCCTCACCTGTAACATGGCTACCTGACCTCAGAGTTATTGCGTGTTCAGTATCTGCCAGGGGTCTGGGAGCTTTATCCTAGTTCATCCTCACCAAAGGTAATGAGGTAGATATCATTAGCACCCCAAGTTTACAGATGGGGAAACTGGGGATTTGAGGTTTGTCCAAGGTCACTCAGCTAAACTGGTTTGCCTGACTCCTAGGTCAGTATTTTGACTCTGTCTCATTTCACTTTCTCAGGGGCCCCTTCAACTGTAAGAAGCTGTGATAGGCAGCAAGGCCTTCTTGGGGGCACACAGGAAGCTCACCCCCATGAATCCTGTCCCAGCAATCAGCCTTAGCCCTCACCTAATTGTGTTAGCAGCAGGCAGCTGCGCCTAATCCTTGACGCACACAGTGAGAGACAGCATTCTTTCCCTGGGGGCTCCGCCTCTCCTAAGATTAAATACCATCCCCAGGAGGCTGTTATCCCAACCACGGGGAAGGACGCATCCCAGCCAAGATGGAGCTTACCGCAGGAAGCCACCGCCACGCTGGAGGAAACAAAACACAGACCCAATGGCTCGGGTCTGATCACAGGCACTGGGTGTTGTGCCAGATAGATGGGCACACGCCTGCCAGTTGTCAGCAGGTGACGATGAAGCAGCCACAACCTCTGCATTTTCTGGAGGTGCCAGGTGGTGCAGCAGCCAGCACTCAGATTAGAGATCACGTCCTGAGCATATCCTAAGAGCATTCCCGAGAACAAACACTACTGTTTTCCCAGAATCCTGCGCTGTGCCTGGAGCAGCATCAGTTGACAGACAAATGAACTTACTGACCCACCATCACCGGAGTGGAAGAAAAGCAATCCTCTCCAGAAATAAAACTGAGCTTACCGGCAATTATTCAGTTTGGGATAAGTCCCTTTACCTCAGTTATACCATTCTACTGTTGTTGTTTAGTCACTCAGTCATGTCCAACCCTTCTGCGACCCCATGGACCTTAGCCCGCCATGTTCCTCTGTCCATGGGATTTCCCAGGCAAAAATACCAGAGTGGGTTGCCATTTCCTTCTCCAGGGGTCTTCCAGACGCAGGTATCACACCCTAGTTTCCTGTGTCTCCCGAATTAGAGGCAGATTCTTTACCGCTGAGCCATTGGGGAAGCCCTGTTCTATAGCCCCAAATAATAATATTCATCTCCCCAAATCCACTGGGACTTACTCATTCATCCCAAAGGACTCTCTAACAAAGGCAAAGAGTTATTTTTAAAGGTACAGTTATTTCAGTTCAGTTAAGTTGCGTCCAACTCTTTGCAACCCCATGGACTGCAGCACACCAGACCTCCCTGTCTATCACCAACTTCCAGAGTTGACTCAAACTCATGTCCATTTAGTTGGTGATGTCATCCAACCACCTCATCCACTGTTGTCCCCTTCTCCTCCTGCCTTCAGTCTTTCCCAGCATCAGGGTCTTTTCCAATGAATCAGCTCTTCCATCAGGTGGCCAGAGTATTGGAGTTTCAGCCTAAGCATCAGTCCTTCCAATGAATATTCAGGACTGATTTCCTTTAGGATTGACTGGTTGGATCTCCTTGCAGTTTAAGGGACTCTCAAGAGTCTTCTCCAACACCACAGTTCAAAAGCATCAATTCTTCTGTGCTCAGCTTTCTTTATAGTCCAACTCTCACGTCTAGATGATTACGGAAAATCCATAGCTTTGACTAGATGGACCTTAGTCGGCAAAGTAATGTCTCTGCTTTTCAATATGCTGTCTAGGTTGGTCACAGCTTTTGTTCCAAGGAGCAAACGTCTTTCAATTTCACGGCTACAGTCACCATCTGCAGTGATTTCGGAGCCCAAGAAAATAAAATCTGTCACTGTTTCCATTGTTTCACTATCTATTTGCCATGAAGTGATGGGACCAGATGCCATGATCTTCATTTTCTGAATGTTGAGTTTTAAGCCAGCTTTACACTCTCCCCTTTCACTTTCATCAAGAGGCTCTTTAGTTCCTCTTCACTTTCCGCCATAAGGGTGGTATCATCTGTGTATCTGAGGTTATTGCTATTTCTCCCAGAAATCTTGATTCCAGCTTGTGCTTCATCCAGTGTGGCATTTCACATGATGTACTCTACATATAATTTATATAAACAGGGTGACAACATACAGCCTTGATGGTCTCCTTTCCCTATTTGGAACCAGTCTGTTGTTCCATGTCTAGTTCTAACTGTTGCTTCCTGACCTGATTACAGATTTCTCAGGAGTCAGGTTAGGTGCTCTGGTATTCCCATCCCCTTAAGAATTTTCCACAGTTTCTTGTGATCTACACAGTCAAAGGCTTTGGCGTAATTAATAAAGCAGAAGTAGACGTTTTCCTGGAGCTCTCTTACTTTTTCTATGATCCAACAGATATTGGCAATTTGATCTCTGGTTCCTCTGCCTTTTCTAAATCCAGCTTGAACATCTGGTAGTTCATAGTTCACGTACTGTTGAAGCCAGGCTTGGAGAATTTTGAGCATTACTTTGCTAATGTGTGAGACGAGTGCAATTGTGTGGTAGTTTGAACATTCTTTGGCATTGCCTTTCTTTGGGACTGGAATGAAAACTGACTTTTCCAGTCCTGTGGCCATGGCTGAGTCTTCCAAATTTGCTGGCATATGGAGTACAGCACTTCAACAGCATCATCTTTAGGATTTGAAATAGCTCAACTGGAATTCCATCACTTCCAGTAGCTTTGTTCGTAGTGATCCTTCCTAAGGCCCATGTAGTGATTCTTCCTAAGGCCCACAGTTAATTAAGGTCACTTATTTAAAAGTTATTGAGCACCTACTATCTACACAATGCAAAATTAGAGAAAACTGCCAGAAAATTCTAGGCTTGGGGATGACAGGGAGCCTGGCATTATGGAAGAGAGTGGATCGGGAGTTCTAAGACCTCAAACGATTTCTTTAGAACAAAGGTGAGAAGCCTCACCACCTACTTCACTTCATACTTCCTTAAACTTTCAGAAAAAAGTGAAAGTCGCTCAGTCCTGTCCAACTCTTCGCAACCCCGTGTACTATACATTTCATGGAATTCTCCAGGCCAGAATACTGGAGTAGGTAGCTGTTTCCTTCTCCAGGGGATGTTCCCAACCCAGGGATCAAACCCAGGTCTCCTGCATTGCAGGCAGATTCTTTACCAGCTGAGCTACCAGGGTGTTCATTGGAAGGACTGATGTTGAAGCTGAAACTCCAATACTTTGGCTACCTGATGCGAAGAGTTGACTCATTTGAAAAGACCCTGATGCTGGGAAAGATTGAGGGCAGGAGGAGAAGGGGACGACAGAGGATGAGATGGTTGGATGGAATCACCGACTCAATGGGTATGGGTTTGGGTGAACTCCGGGAGTTGGTGATGGACAGGGAGGCCTGGCATGCTGCGGTTCATGGGGTCGCAAAGAGTTGGACATGACTGAGTGACTGAACTGAACTGAACTGAACCAGGGAATCCCTAATCTTCCAGAAAAATGCCTGTGAATTTTACTGGGTACTGTAACTGATTCACCATCAAAGACATCAGCAGAAAATATTTCAGGAAAAGAACAGGGGAAATTATGTAAGTTGTAAACTTCCATTTCTCTCTCATTCACTCTCTTTTCAAGAGACTAGGAAGGAGAATTGGTGTTCTAATAATGATAATAAAGGAACATTTTCATCGTGCTTTGCAATTCACAACATCCTTTCACCTGGATTTCTCAATATATATAACAATCCTCTGAGATTTTATCAGCCCGTCATACAGATCAGGAAATTGAGGCCCAGAGAGGTTAAGGAACTTGCCCAAGATTGCACAGCAGATGAGTGGCAGGCGAGGCTCAAATACAGAGTTTTTCTCCCCAAACCATGCAGTCTTCCCTCTGTGCAGGGCTGCCTCATACACTCTCACATAAAAGAGAGCTATTTCTTCTCCCCCAATTATCTGAATGCTTGACCTTTAAATGAGGATGCTTTCGTTTTCTCATCTATGTAATGGGTATAACAATAGGGCATTCCTAATGCAGTCCTTGTGAGGATTAAGTGATACTTGACTATTGCCTGGCACACAAATGTTACTAGTAGTAATAAATGCAGTTGCTGTTAGATTGTAAATTGAGAGCATACTTCCATTTCAAGGCTTTTATACTCTCCTTTATACTCGGTCCCCTCCTGGAGGATATCCCCTCCCCCACATACAGAGCCACAGTGCTCACTCTCGCACCTCCTGCAGGACTGCTCAAGAGACACTTGATCACAGAGCCCTCCCTACCACCCTATATAACAGAGCCCACTCCACCCCATCACTCTCCGCATCACAAGTTCTTTTACTGTTTCATTTTTCTGAGCACTTACTCTCATTCATTTCTTTATTTTCAGAACTCCTCCCTGAGTAGGGTCTTTGTTTTACTCTCTGCTTCACCTCTGGCATCTAAAACAATGTGAGTCACATAAATATTTGTTGAGTGAATAAAGGAAGCCTCCTGGATCCATTGCCAAGAAACAGAGACCAACTCTTGCTTGCTATCTGACTCTTCAACCTCAGATAAGACTGTAAAGTTTACAAAATATTTTTACATCCTTCATCTCCTTTAATCTTCCATAATCTTCAGGGAAGGAGTTATAATCCCCACTGCAGAGATGAAGAGACTGAGACCCCAGATCTCAGAGCAGAGCAACCCCCTGGAGAGGCAGAGTCCTGAGCTGGCTCCCGAACCCTATCGCCACCAGGCACTTAGATGTCGGGGGTCACAGACTCCCTCTGAGTTGTTTTGGCCCTGATAGAGCAGCTGAAGTTCCCAGGGAAGCACTGGCTTAGAGAGAGAGGGGCCTCGGAAATGGTCTTTATCCCTTAGTCAAGCACCAGATACCACAGAAGTTAGATTTTTGTAAACATATTTGTCAAAATAAACCCACCCATTATTATCAATAGTATAAAAAATGTCTTATGGGTTATTGTTTTAAGGCCTCTCAGGCACACATTTTCCAGGGGAGCACCTCCCCCACCGAGACACCTTTCCTGATTCTCTAACAATCCAACTCGGTGCTTTGCTTCACGGCTCTGTCCTCCACACTTGCAGGACTTGTGCCTGTACCTCACTGCACAGCATCACCTTTCTCGTGCTCCCACAAGGCCAGCTCCCAGCAGAAGTGGCTTCGAGTGCCTGTGGACCACCTACCCCCTAGAGTGCCACCAACAGAGCAAGACATAAAACAGTCCGGCCTTTCTTCTTCACCACTGCCTCAGGCCCTAAGAACTCAACTAAATTTGTTAAGCTCTCTTTTCTCTCTCCTGCTCCTAGCCTGAAGCAGATGGTCGTAGGAATTTCTAAAAAGGTGCTGTGGGAAAATGCAAAGACACACAGGCCTTTCTGGCCGTATTTGCATACAAATTGCTTGTGAGTTCAAAATTCAGAGAATTTTTTCTCCCTCTGCTTGCTAAGAGAGAGCAAGAGCTCCCTGGAGATATTTCCCTAGGAATGAGAACTTCCAAATTTCCTGAAGAAAGAAAGTAGAGGGGAGAGCAGAAGGACAAGAAAAGGGACCCGGAAGGGAGAAGGATGCTCAGTATCACTGGTAGTCCTCACAGCCCTGACCTTCCTGGGGCCTCAGGCATGGTGCCCTCTCCCCTGTGGCAGGGTGCCAGCATTTTCCACATCTTCTCTCAAACAGAATAGACATGAAAGAAGAGAAAGAGGAGGACCTTAAGGGAGAATTTTAATTTGCTGCCAATTAAGGGCAGAGTGACCCTAATTTATAGCAGCAGCACTCAGAGTTATCACAGATTTTCCATCTTGGGAAAACAGCTCCGCTCTCAGCTGCTCACTGCTCCCCTGCAAATAGAGCCTACAGCACATTTAATTGAGTCCAGATTGGCTTTTTACGGGGGTGAGATTCCTCATCTTTTGGAAAGATAGCCTTGAGATTTTCAGTTGTTCAAAGATGCGTTTTCAAATTGCCAGACAGTAACAGCAAAGCCAACTGGAATGATCCCAGTCTCTAGGAAGGAAGGACAAAGCCTAGTAAAAGTAAGCAGAGTCGTTCAGTTGGCCACCAGGCATTGTGCTGCCTGTGATCCAGACTCAAGCCTTATTCTAAAGTGCATCCAACCCAGTGAAACAGAGATGCCACAAAATAATAATTGCACAAATAAATGTGTGTGCATGCTAAGTCACTTCAGCCGTGTCCAACTTTGTGTGACGCTATAGACTGCAACCTGCCAGGCTCCTCTGTCCATGGGATTCTCCAGGCCAGAATACTAGAGTGGGTTGCCATGCCCTCCTCCAGGGGATCTTCCCCACCCAGGGATCAAACCCGTGTCTCTCACATCTAACCTGCACTGGCAGGCGAGTTCTTTACTACTAGCACCACCTGGGGAGTCTGCACAAATAAATATTTAGTTACAAATCATAATCGTGAGTATTTCTAAATACAGGGTGCTATGAAAGCCAGTAGGTGGGATCCCAACCTAGTCTGGCTAGTCAGGGAAGTGACATTTAAGTCAAACCAAAGGACTGGGAGCTGATAGGCTGAGGAAGGATGTCCCCATGGGAGGGAACAGCCATGGAAAAGTCACTGTGTACAAAGGTGAGACCTGAGATGGGGCAGCATCCAGACTTGGGAAGGCCTGCCTGAAAGTCCCATCAGAGACTCCCTGATCACAGTTTTGGTGATGCCTCCACTCTTCCCCTTCCCCACTTCATTGCTTTAGGTCAGTCTTTAGGTCTTACTTTCCTATTGCCCCAAGAGCTCTGAATTTCCTTCTGAATATCATACATCTCTTCCTCTAGCCCCCTTTGCCATGGACACACTTTCACTTTGACCTTGTGCATTTTCAGAAATACTCAGAGGTTACCAGTATGCCTTGGGCGGTGCCCAACTCCAGCAGAGGAAAGTGTGTGGGCATCCCCACTGGCTTGGACAACTCAAGACACAGCACACTGGAGAAAAACAAATTAATATTGGCTCTCCATCTCAGATGCCACCTCCTTTAGAAACCCCTGCCAGTAATTCCAAACAATTCATACCTCTCTCCTCCTTGATCTACAAAACTTACATGTGCACGTTCCTCGAGGCAATTAATTACATTGACTCTTGCATTCACTCAACACATATTTGGTGATTTTCTGTCAAGGAAAACATGTTCGACTAGATGATTGTTAACTAACAAAGACTGACTTCCTGCTAATAGAGAAGTAAGTAGAATGGAAAGTGGCTCGTTATATGACAATGGGGAAGTTATTTAACATCTCTGAGACTCAGTTTTCTCTTGGGAATAAAAAGACTGACCTCCTTTTATGAATATACATGTATGGAAAACACTATCAGAAGCTATCTCTGAGGGATAGGAGTACGGGGAATTTTGTCTTCACATCGCATTTCTGATTTTGTTTTTAGTGGACATAATTTCTCATGAGGAAAAAAGCATTCAAACCACTTTTCTTCTAGGTTAAGAAAACAATACCACTTCACTTTGTTGTGAGAATTAGTGAGGTATGATATGTGCATGGTCAGGACACAATAACCTCCCCCAGAGCAGAGTCTATGGGCTCTGAACAGAAATTGGGGAGAGATGGAGGAGAGACTGGATCCTTGCCACCCCTCTCAGTAGTACCTACTCCAGGGATCAAAGTCATTCTCTCCTACACACCAGCTTCTTTCTGGAACAGAGACATGGCCAAGGGCATCTCTCAGCTTCCCTACCCTAAAGTGGCTGCCCCTATATCGCAGAATGGCCTATAATTAGCCCATCATAGTGAGACTGGGGGCAGGGTTATGACTGGCAGTCTCCCCACAACAAGGCTGGAGAGTGGACAACAGCAGTTTCTTTCCCCAGTAGATAAAGGGGGCAGAAGGAGGAAGTTTAATTCAGGGCAACACTTTTGTAAGGACAAAACAATAGGATTCCACTACAAAATACAAAATGCCTTGCCAGGTGTGTCACCCCGTAGTAGATGCTCAGTAAATGATGGTGACTATTATTACACTATTAACATGGAGGTTTGGGCTAAATCGGAAATAAATGAGTATGACTTAGGAGAGCTGTGTGGGAACACTGGCTGAATGTGAGAGCACCAGGGAAAGAAAGACAAAAGAGTGAATTCCTGAATGTGGGAGTACTGGGGATTGAAGAACAAGATTTCAGGGAGGAGAGATGGAGAAAAGGAGGAACTTCAGCCGGATGTGGGGAGGGGTGGTGTTAACTACACAGATTCTAGAGGCTGCATGACAGAGGAACCACCCTACACAAAGATCAGGACAGTGAGGTTTGATTCAGTGAGTTAGTCTCAAACCATGTGGGGATATCAATCTTGCCTAACAAAAACAGTAAACTTCCTACTGAAGAGAATCCTGTCATATATTTCTCCTGCATCCGCTTTAGTTGCTAAACAAATATTTATCCAAATGGAATTGCCTGTGACTTCCTGGGAGTTTACACAGGACATGTCACTTGGCGGGTAAGGAGCTGTGGCTCCCAGATCCCTTCTGTCCTTCTCTCCTCTGCATCAACACTTAGCAGACAGACCACTGGCCTGTTGATTTGATTCTGTGAGTCTGGGGGAATCTACTTTCACTAACATCCCAAACTGGTTAAGAAACTTTCTAAGTCCTAAGGCTGAGAGCTGGGAGGGTTATTGATAAAACATTTTGACCATCTCATCCCTATACGTATATATGTGTATATACACACACACACACACATAGTTTTAATCCTAACACAAAGATGACATCTGACAAGTACTCCTTAAAGAAAAAATCAAGTTGCAGCCAGTATAAGGGAGCAATGCCTTACTTTCATCTTCGGAAGGGAAACCAAGCAGTGTTGGAAGTGCTGGACTCTCTCTGCCCCTTGACTGACTACTTGCAGGGCACAGTCAGATATGGTGCCTTGCTGACAGCTGGGGAGAACAAACGGGGCATGCTCAGCTCAACTCAGCTCCTCCCTTGCTCAGTAGAGGGGAGAGATGCCCTTTATCAGTGGCCCTTGGGAAGCCCCCACTGCAGGTTTTGACACTCTGAAGACTATCTGGCCACAGACAAAGCACTCCATTCCTTGGCTCAGGGACACCAGATGTGAGTGGGCAGAGCATGCTGAGAGCAGCATAGAGAAAGAGAGGGTAACTCACCAGTAGATTAAGAACATCATCAAAAATTGTTGCTGCTTATTGTCAGTCAGCCTACTGCTAATCTCAAACAGGCAATATTTTGCAACTAAAAGTTCCTATATAACACCCAGCAATTCTCTGAAGGGGGGCGGTAAAGAGCCATCATGGAACTAAGCACTACTTTCTTAAGGCACGGGTCTCACAGGAGTGCGTATGAGAAGAGCTAACTTTCATCACACTGAACATTCAGGTGGGAAAAAGAAAAACAACCAATCCTCTGCAGGGAGTATGAAAATTCTGTATAAACTATGACCACATTGGTGTGAAATTCAAGAGGTGAGGATATAATAATCTCTCTTGTGGAGAAAAAGTAAAATAGTTGTTTTGATGGATGCCTAATCCCATCAGGAAATGATGTCAGTTTCCCTGGAAGAACAGATAGGAGCCTTTCCAGGAACTTTAGGATTTCAGGCAACAGAATCTGTTCTTACCTTAGGATGTTCAACCTTCACAAGGCTTAAGAAAGTCCCTGTCCTTGAGTAATATTAATATAGCTATAACCTAAAAGTTCTAGGTGCTAGGAAGGTCTGCCCCCGAGATGGTTATATTATAAAAGAAAGGTTCTGAGGTTTAGAAATTTTGCTCTATCACATCCTGGGGAAATCTCAAAGGAGGCAATGCACTCTCATTCTCGCCATTTAATTCATGGGAGTAGCTACAAACACATACTAAACACCATCCAGGCACCGAACATGCATTTCTGGTGGTCCTCCCCACCCTGTGCAGCTGGGCACCCTTATGCTTCCCATATTACAGGTGAGGAAGTTGAGTCTCGGAGAGGTCAAATCATTTGCTGACCTGGCAGAAAAGTGTTGAGCCTAGTTTCACAGCAAGACCTTCTGATGCCAAATCCTTTCTGTTACTGGCTCCACTGCACACTGCAGTCATCAACCACTTAGGAAACTCCTTCTTTTTAAGTAACTTCTCTCAGTCTATTTGCAAGTGAACTTTCTTAAATTATAGGGATCTTAGCTCAAGGCTCCACCTACAAATGACTCACAATTGTTTCCAAAATGAATAGCTGATTTGTGGAGAATCAGGCAAATTCATTTACTGATGAAACTGCAGTGACAATAGACCAACAACATCAGTCTAATAGGGTCACAAATTCCAGTCTCTTAATTTTTGGTCACACCATGCAGCTCTCTAGTTCCCCCACCAGGGATCAAACTTGTGCCCTCGGCAGTGAAAACTCAGAATCCTAACCACTAGGACTGCCAAGAAATTCCCCCAGTTACTTAGGGCATAAAAACCACTAAAAGCCCAAAGTTAAAGAGGCTGGGTTTTAGACAGGCTCCACCAGCTGTAGTGACCTTAGGTGAGTTGCCAACCTCATAGGCCTAGTTTTAAAAGGGAGAGAGAAAGATAGAAAGCTAAAGAAAGAAATCTTGTTTTATTAGATTATTTGAAAAATTAATGGTAATATATAGGAAAGAGTTTTGTAAGCTGCAAAGCCCTATACACATGGAAGATTCAATTATAATTATTTTGACTCAGCTATTTGGCTGGGATCTTACAGAGAATCTGAATCATCAGGTTTTTTTTAAAATGAGACGCAAAATGGCATAATGATCAAGGACCAAGCCCCAGACTCAGGATAACTATTTTCAAATCCTGGCTCTCCCACTTAACTTGCTATTTGATCTTGATTATGTACCTTCTCTGTACCTCAGTTTTCTCATCTGGAAAATGGAGCTAATAACCACTGCCTATCTCATAGAGTTGCCCTGAAGACAATACAAGTTAAAATACTTAAAGAACTTAAAATGGCTCTTGGTACACAGGATGTCTGATGTGTATTACTCTACTAGTATGATGTTTATCACACAGACAAGAGGTAGACTAGGGTTTAGCAGCCTTCATTACAAAACAAAACTGCTGCAGCAGAGGCAATAAGATACAGGATACTTTTGACCAGCAACCCAGCAATGTACTGGATTTTTAACTCTCTGGGACACCCTTTTATAGAGAAAAATAAGTCATCAGGCTCCCAGTAAAAACTTGCTTCTTCCTCCCTTCCCCTGCTGGCTTCCTACACAAACAAACATAAAGGCACCACTCAAAGCCCTCTTTCCTCTTCCTTACTCTCCCATCCCCGAAGATCAGCTTCATCCCAGGGTGACGGCCCAGCTGAAGAAGCCTGGACAGCTTGGGCAAGTCCCTGGAGACTAGGGCAGCAGCACAATGTCCAGCTTTTCTCCTCCACTCTCCGTCTCAATCTTTCCATCCTTCCCAGCTCATATCACACCCCATTTCCTCCCAAAAGACTTCTCAGCACTCTACATCTGTAATTGCCAACTCTATATTTGCTGGCTGTATAATTATTACACAAATGCCTATTTTATTGCTCCTAAAAGGTAACCTCCCCAAGGGCTAGTCATAGTTCTTCTAGAATCCCCACAGTGCTGAGTATGGTGCTCCAGACAGACATCATATGTATGCCATAAATAATTGGGGAAGGGGTTGAATTCACTGGAAGGAGCCCAGACTCCCTGCTAAGGGGTCAGATGCAAACCAGGTCTGAGCATTTACTCCTCTTCCCAAGCTCATGGCAGATGCTGCCATCAGATCACAGCATTCCCTCCCAGAGACCCTGGAAGAAACCTCAGCATCCTTTTCAACACTGCACCACAGGCCGCCAATACAAATTGACTGGAAAGATTAACCCTTTTTGCCTTCTCTGCTTCCTAGGCATTTCCTTAATTGAGACTCTATAGCACTGGGACTTCACCACTATTACCATAACCACTATACTCTATTGTACAGAGCTGTTGACCTGTCAGTCTCTGGTAGACCAGGCTTTCAAACTTTTAATCATGAGAGCTCAATAATAACCCAAATTAGCATGTACCAAACTGAAGCTAAAGTTTCCCCAAACAATATTCATCTGATTAATGTAATTCACTCTGGTATATCCCTATAATATTCTTATCTAAAATACTGATTCAGACTCAAAAAATTCATTTCATGGTGCACTATGGTTTACAACTATATCCATATGATAGATACACTGTACTTAGCCACTCAGTCGTGTCCGACTCTTTGCAAGCCTATGGAATGTAGCCTGCCAGGATCCTCTGTCCATGGGGATTCTCCAGGCAAGAATACTGCAGTGGGAGCCATTTCCTCCTCCAAGCGATCTTCCCAGCCCAGGTATTGAACCCAGGTCTCCTGCATTGCCGGTGGATTCATTACCAGTTGAGCTACCAGGGAAGCACAACTGTAACTAATAAACCCAAACATTTTAGCCTCATGCAACAGAAGTTCATTTCTTGCTCACCTAAACAGATGTGGACTGGTGGGTAGCTTGCACTGGGCAGTCACCAAGGGTGTATTCCAAGCCATTTGCATCTTGTGGTATCTTCAACACATGACTTCTCGAGTTCCCACATTCAAGATCATAGCAATCCTGCCTGGGAAGCTTTTTATGCATCAGGTGTACAAGTGACACTCATTGCCTTCAATCTCTTTCCATTGATTAATATTTAGTCACATGGCCTTATAATTGCAAGGGACCTGAGAAATGTAGTCTAGCCATGTGCCCAGGAAGAGCTGAAACAGATCTGATGACTAGCTAGAAATCTCTGCCAAAGACCTGCCATCTGAAAATTTCTCCAAGGGAAGGACCTAGCCTTATTCCCATTTATATCTCTAGTGACTAGCAAAATATTTGGCTCAGAGTAAGTGCATGGAAAATGTATGGTCAGAGAATGAATGGAGAACATGGTACGTCCTGGCCAGAGCTCCAGAAGTGTTATGGTTTATGATTAGGCTTCATGATTCTCTCCAAACTCACACCTGTGCAAATCCCCTCCCCTGCCCAAAGCAGACCTGAATCTGAAAATCTGGATTAGGGCAGGTGGGGAAGATACCAGCGAAACTGTCTTGGTGTTTTCTCGTCTATTTGGGAGCTGCACAGACACTTACTCTTCCTACAACCACATGCCTGCTGAAAAGGAGCACAGCAGAACAACTATGAGCACACAGGCTTTTGAGGCAGATAAATCCTGACCAGGCCTGTCTCTGGTTACAGAACTACAGCTGAGCATTCAGGATGCTGAGCATCTTCTTGCATTATCTCATTGCATCCTCACAATAAGCCCCTGAAGGACACGGATTTCTCCCTCTGACCCTCCAGTTCCCTGAGTGAGAATCAACATCCTCTACCCCTATCTTCCCAGAGCACTTTTTCCACAATTCTTTCCTATAGTAAGTCCCTCACAACAAATGAGTTCCATTCTGAGAGCACATTCATAAGTCCAATTTGTTCCTAAGTCCAATAAAGCTAGCCTAGGTACCCAACTAACACAATCGGCTATAGAGTACTGTACTGTAACTGTCTTATAGTACTTTTTACACAAATAGCACATAAAAAACAAACACAGAAAATAAAACATTTATAACCTTGCAGTACAGTACCTTGAGAAAAACAGTAGTACAGTACAACAGCTGGCATATGGGGCACAGTCTTTGAAAGTTTGCAACTTGAAGGTTCATATGTAGGGGAGTTACTATAATTCGTGTATGGGGGAGCTAGTTGACATGCGAAAGTACATATCTATTCACCCTGCCTCTCCAATTACACTTCAAGGATAATGGAAATAGCAGACACTTGAGGGTCAAAATACCTAGGATCAAATGCCAAACCCAACTTAAGAGTTGTGTGAGGTAGCTAAGATACTTACCACAATATTTGAGCCTTGACTTCCTTATCTGAGAAATGGGGTCAGAAGTCCAGGCTCAAAGGATGCTGGAACATATAAACCCAATACCAATAAAGAACTATGCCTAGCACATAGTAGGTTCTTTAAAAAGTAAGATGTCCCTCCTCCTTCACTCCTTGAAAGCAGGGATAAAGTTTTATTCCTGAGCACTAACACTGTATCTTGCACATAATAAATATATAACAAATGTTAGTTGAAATGCATTGAATGACCAGCCCTTTACTGTTGAAAAATACAAATAAAAGACACAAACCCGGTGTGAATCTTTAGAAATCCTTTTATCTCCCCTCCCCCTTCCCACACATTTCATTACTCTTTTCTCTTTGGGAAACGTGAACTTCTTTTTCTCATACTCAGAAATTTTAAATGGCTAACAGAGCACCTCAGAATTCTTTCCTCTGGCCATTATCCTTCTCTTTCAAGTTGTGCTCAGCAAGATTATTTGGATATTGGAGCTAAAAACGGTCAGATTACAAGTAGAGGGCCCTGAAATGTAACATTCCCCATTGCAGGATTCTGGAATTACACCAAGCACCAGGGAGGGCTTGCTCTTCCCCAAAGAGCTCACAGTTCTGAAAAAAGTCTTTTGTTTTAAGGCTTTGCGAAGCTGCCCTGTGGCATCTCCTCCGGTTCGGGTCCCCAGCACTAGTGTGGGACTGCTCACAACTAGAGTATCTACATGCCCCTTGTAAAACAGAACCTACCATCTTGTAAAAACTGCTGCTCAGTCTTGGTTTATCTCACAGCATAATGATCATCGTTTTGGAACCACTTGTTCTGATTTCTCCAGCAAGCCCCTGCTAATGATAGCAGCTAACACAGGTTTACTAGGCTTTGTATCAATTATCTCCTCTAATGCTCACAAAAAACCCTATGAGGTGGATATTACTGTTATCCCCATTTTGCAGAGAAAGAAACAGAGGATCAGAAGGTCAAAGAACTTTGCCCAAGGTCACACAACCAGCAAGCAGCAAAGCCCCAATTCAAACCCTAGTCTCTCAGATTCCAACCCCATTCCGTTTCTGTTACTCCACACCACCTCTTTAAATGGCTATAAAAGAAGGTCCTTTCTGTATAGAAATACTTGAAAAAATAAACAGTTTGGACTGGTTGATCTTTAGGTCCCTTCCCCCTCTTAAAAAAGAAATCTATGGTTCTATGGACAGAAGGAAAAAAAAAAAGGAAATGTAAGGAGGCCAAACATTATGAGGCTTGGCTTATCAGTATTTAATAACAGCTTTTGGATCAAAACTCTACAGAACCTTATTTATGGTCAGACAGTTACTGTTAAGCAGAACCTTTTTATACAACCTTTTCATCTGAGGATATTGTAGCCTTCTACTGCCTTTCTATTAGTGAGAGATGGGGTGTGAAATCTGCTGGCCCTGCCAACATTATCCCATTAAATTATCTGCCCTCTTTCAATGTAATTCACTCAGGGGCACCAGTTTGAGCCTCAGGCCCTGTGGCTGTCCGTGCCTGGGCGTTCTGAGGGGGAGGTGTGAAGGAAAAAGTTCAGGTGGTAGTAGCACCCCCATGACATAACATCAATCCACGTTTCACTGCTTTACCAAAATAAAGTGGATGCCACAATTATACCATTCCTAAACAAACTGAAAACCCCAACCAAGCTTACTGCAACAAAGAGAGAGCCTTTTTACTGCTGTTTATTTTTATTTTGTATTCGTTAGCTTTTTAGATATTCCTGGCATGCAAGTCAGGCTCCGTGTAACAAGCAGCTGCATTTAGTTAAGGATTTCGAAGAGTTGCCCCCCACCCCATTATCCTCCCCCCACCGCCCACTTAAACTCCAGAGAAATTTCTCAGACTCAAAAAAGGCTATTCCTTTCTCTGCGTCTGTCTACAGAACAGTCTCTCCCGACACACCTCGGGGATTAGGTAAGGCCAGGCTGAGGCTCTTGTGTCAAGAAAGAGACCTCGGAGACTTGAGTGTTTCCCAGCTGGGGCTGGATTTGCAAGGGTCTGATTCACATCGGGAACTTGGAGCAGGCAAGCCAGCTCTCCCAGCAGAGAACATTCTAATAAATCACCCCTGTTCAGCCTACACCCCAAGTTGTACACCACGATGCAAATACAGAGGCACTTCATCAAAATATATCTCATCGCTGGTTGGAAGGAACTGCCAGACACACTCCTCAAACCGCATCCAAGTTGCAGTTCATTACAACGATATAATTCCTCTTGATCAGAGGTGCAGACCATCCGAGGCCCTTCCGGTCTATCTCTGAATTACAGTAGGTCTGGCTTGGAGAACTCCAGCACAGGAAGGAAAACTGAAATTGGCTGTCTCCAATCATTTCTTATGAGCTTCTCTGATGGCTCAGCGGGTAAAGAATCTGCCTGCAATGCAGGAGACATAGGAGACGTGGGTTTGATCCCTGGGTCAGGAAGATCCCCTGGAGGAACAAATGTCAACCCCCTCCAGTATTCTTGCCTGGAAAATCCCATGGGCAGAGGAGCCTGGCGGGCTACAGCACATGGGGTTGTAAAGAGTCAGACACAACTGAGCACAGCACAATTATTTCTTATAACTCCTAGATAAGGCTAAAAAAAAATGTTCCTTTGCTACCCTCAGAATACCTAGGGGAATGGCACCTTTGGCAACTACATAACATAAAAGGAGTGTAAATTTTAAGACTTAAAGCAGGAAAGACTGTTCAGGGCAGCAGTTAGATAAGAGCATGAACTCTTAGGGTCTGTAAGGCCAGCAAGGCCATTTCCTAGCCATGTGACCTTAAGAAAGCAATTTAATCTCTCTGTGCCTAAATCAAAATGAGCTGATTACAACACCTTCCTCATGGGGCTGTTGTGAGGATTCAGTGAGTTAATACTTGCAAAATGCTTAGAATGGTGACTGGCCTATTGTAAGGATTATGCAAGTGTTTGTTAAATAAATTGTATAAACAGAGGCATCACGGAATGCTTGGGTTCAGGGAAATACATTCCTAGTTGAGGTCAAAGGATTTGGCACCATTCATCAGCTTCTCTCAGGCCTAATAACAGCCGGACTGGTGGGAGAGAAAGCGGAAAGTGAGACAAGATAGAGGCCCCATGGATTGTGCAGATGTGGGCTAAGGCCCAGGACCCCCCATCAACCTACAATCCTTTGCAACCTACCCAGGAAGGCAACCCATGGCCCCAGGCATCAAACACTCCAAATCAATGGCTCCTATCTTTAGGGGATTATAGTTTTCTTTGAAAGTCAGATTATAGCTAGAAACATACAACCATAAAAATTCACATTAAATTTTGTGTATTATTTCTGGGAGTTTGCATAGACTTCATTTCAGGTACCCCAATTTAAGACCCTCTAGTCTGGGTATTCTTCTCCAGTACTTGCCATACATGGTTTCACTTAGATCTCATACACTCAGGAAGGGCTCAGAAAAACTAACCACCATACCCAGTAAGTATAAAAGAGTCAAACCCATTCTGGTTCTGTTAACTCCAACACCTGTGCTCATAACTGTTAAGCTCCAGTTAAGTTCTACCACATTCTCTTCATACTAGAAGACGAGAAAAGAAAAGGAAAAATCCTTGAAAATATGCCATGTTGCGTTTTTACTAGGAAAAGCAAATTACACCACTTTAAAATTATACAACTTTACATACGCCCAAGGAGATTATTCTCCATTCATTCAACAAAAAACTACGGCTCACCCTTACTATATATATGTCATTTATATAGATATACATATATGTATGTATGTATGTTTGTATGTATACAGAAGGGTATTCCAGGTGGCTCAGTGGTAAAGAATCTGCCTGCCAGTGCAGGAGACGCCGGAGACATGGGTTCAATCCCTGGGTCGGAAAGATGCCATGGAGAAGGAAATGGCTACCCGCTCTAGTATTCATGCCTAGAAAAACTCCTGGACAGCAGAGCCTGGCAGGCTACAGCGCATGGTATTGCAATGAGTTGGACATGACTGAGTGACTGAGCACACACATATATATACATATAGTCTACAAAGCCCTCCATTCTCCATAGGACGCTGGGTAAAATTTTCAGAAATATTTTAAATAGGGTATGTGGTCACCACCAAACCACAACCAATTTGGACACTAATGGATGCAAGTGACACACCATTTAGAAACTTTCAAGTCTAATTTGAGGCCTATGCTCACCATGCAGGAGACAGAGAGGAAAATACAGACCAAAGTTTAGTCTGTAAAAGGACTCCTTACCAAATATCAGGAAGATAACCCCAGGTATCAGAATAGCAATACAGCCATAAGGAAACTGAATCGATATTAGAACTTAAATATTCCCAACACACTGCCAGAGGCAGTGGGACCACACCGTTTGTCAACTGGGCCTCAACGTGGCTCCCCCAGGGAGATCTTCAGGTGTCTCCAATAATGATGGGGCTGAATAGCTTGGTCCCCGGTGTTTTCACTAGCAAGCTAACAGTCTTATTGCCCTCAAGAGACTCTGATTCTAGAAGCAGACAGAACAGGCTCCTATTAAAACAGCTTTGGAAAGTTTACAAAATGACAGCAAACAGTAGCAGGCCACCACCCTCTGACTCCAAGCAGCCAAACCACAGAATCTATAAGACTTTGAGAGGCCAGAGTGGGTTCTAAATGCCCTGAACTCTGGGTGCAATTATCAAGGCTTCAGTTTCTTAGAGAGTTTTAGCTCTGGATTGGTAAGAGGTCGATGGGGAGAAAACAATGGACAGAACTGAAAAAAATAAATGTAAAGGTTTGCTACTTCTGGCTAACAAAAGAGAGAAGTGATGGGAGAAATGCTGAGCATTTTTTTAAATAAATAAATAAAACATATCTCCCTTTAGGCTGATTTCCTGAGCCTCTGGCTGAGTTACCTTGAGAATCTTGGATCAGACAAGAATAAATCTGAGTTCCACTAGAATATTTGTCCCCAGAGAAAAGATCAAGCATTCACAGAAATGGAAAGGGATTTATTAGACAATAAATAAGACAGTAATAATGGATTTTAGCTCATTATTGAAGAGTTCAGGATAGGCAATGCTCTTTTAAAAAAAATAAATTGTAATGGGAGAAAAAGAAACAATTTTAATTCATACATATGGAGGTTTCACAGAAATGGGACCTAAGAAGTGGCCAAAGAAGTGGCATCTTTTATACTTTTTAGACAAAGAAACAATAAATTTGTGAGAAATTTTAAGTTTTTTAAGCTTGTAGACAGTTAACACAAGATAGAATTTGGATGACTGTTACAATGATTACAGTGTCTACATTACAACTGTCTACAATGATTACAAAATGATTGTCTGGAGGTTTATTTAAAGGCAGTTAAAGAAGGAAAGGTACACTGGACCCACATGTCCTCTCCTTGGTTCTTCCCCTTCCCCAGGATCTAAAAGCATCAACTGCTGAAAGGTTATATAGAAGGAAAGGAGTAGACAGAGGATATAACTGAAATAATCAAGGCCCCAAGCTAGAAGACTTGCCTTCGCTAGAATCACCCTGGTTATCTCCACCTCAATTCGCGCTGCAACCTGACATCAGGACTGTTTACAATGTTGAAGGCAGTACGGCCCATTTTTTACTTTTCACCCAGGTGTGTGGCATGGAACCAGATGTTTGGCATCAAGGAAGCAAATATCCATGTGACCAAGCTGTTTACATTTCATTAGGATTTTTCATCAGGAAGGTGCACTCCCTGCTGATGTACATCTTAATTACAATTAGGAGCTGTATTTACCCCGGAGGAGTCTCCAGATTAGCACAACCACACTATAGGATCAGTTTCAGAATCATCCTCGGAAAATGTGGTTCCCACTTCCCCAAAGTCATCTCTAAGAAATCAAAATTCACACACAACTTCCTTCCAGAGTGTGTTTTTCTACTACGAAAAAATATTAGCTAGATTTTAGTCCAAACTAATTCTGCAGTCATAGTTCATGTAGGGAACAGATCTCTTCCCCTCAACTGCTAAATAGCCCAGAGCCTTTTTTCTCCCTAAAAGCAGAGCATTAACTTAAAAATGAAAGATGCATGATAAAAGAGCATAGGTTGGGGCTGGGAGGGAGGGAGGGAAGAATTCAGGGGCTCCAGTACTCCCTCAAGGGATGCATGTTAAAAGTGAGGCCCAAGACCCTGGAGACTTTAATCAACTTTCCCCCTCCAACCTCCAAAGAATGAATCGGTTGTCTCCACAGGCGCAGCCCGGCTCTTCCCTCTCATTGTGTACCGGCTCAGACTCAGCAAGGATCCCAGCTTCCCGCAGCGAACTAAGACGCCGGAGCTTTCGGTGAAGTCTTTCTCTAACTGTTGCGATTGTCTTTGGAGATTACCAAAATCAAGTATGCATTAGCTGGCTTTTCCCCTCTTCTTCGCAACACACACACACACACACACACACACACACACACACACACACACACACACACACACACACACACACACACACACACACACGTGCACTTAGGAGCGGCAGGCCGCCTCTGACAGCACATTTTGCACAAAGTGGCGGTGGCGGCAGCGCACACGTTGTGGCCTCCATCGTGAGCCTCCAGAAGCCCGGCGAGTCGGGCACCGTGGAGATACGAGGCCGCCCGAGCCCCAGGAGGACAGGGCTTTTGTTTGGGTCGATCTGCGGACGACATAGACTCTCGCAGGCACCCCTGAAAATTCAAACTCCCTTCTGGACCACGCTTTCCAGGACCGCTACCATTTGGGAGCAGGATGGACCTGAACACAAGTTGAAGCGCATTTAGGGGTCCAACAAGAGATGGGGAGGCGAAAAGCATCCCATCGCCCCACGAACCCCAACCCCTCCACGCTTCCTGTTAGCGCTGACAACTGAGGCTGGGCGCCGGGAAAGAAGTCCCGGGCGCACCTCCGGCCCGCATCGAGGTTCGCGGGTGAATCCTCGCCTGTCTCCCCGGCGCCTGAGGTCGCGCTGGAGAGTCACCCGACGGGACGCCGGCCGCCCCCCGAGGCGCGCGCGGAGCTTCCCGTCTACCCAATGCCGGACGAACCGGCTGGAGGTTGGCCGGGGCCGGACGGGCCCGCAAACTGCCCGATGCGCCTCTTACCTTGGGCAGTGGCCCCGCGCGCCGCCAGCAGCAGCGCGGCCAGCAGCGGCAGGAGCGGCGGGCGCGCCCCGTGGCGGCGCGGCCGGTGCATTCCTCCTCTCGCGGCGGCGGCGGCGGCGGCTCCCAGGCCGCGCGCAGAACATCCACGGGTTCTGCCCGGGGTCCCAGCCACCTCGTCCCGGTCGCTCTCCCCGCAGGATGCCAGGGGCCTCTGCGAAGTTCTTTGTCCGTCTAACCTGCTCCTTCGCCTTCGCCCAGCCGCTCAGGACCCCGTAAGCGCGGTCCCTCCCCAGCCCTCTGGCTGCAGCCTCGCCGCGGCCGGACAGTCAGTTCAGTCGCGGGCTGTCGGGGTAGCACTCGCGGAGGGCGAGTCTCGCCCGCGCAGACTCTGAGAACAGCGCGCCCTGCGCCCGGGGGCTGCCGTCCCGGGGCTCCCTCCGTGGCGGCCGCAGCGGCTCCTCCCGCTCTGCGCGCTGGCTCTCTTGCACTCAGCCTCCCTCAACTTGTCACTTTCCACCAACTCTCCAGCCCAGCGCCTGGGCCCCGACCAATGGCAGAGGCGGACCCAAGCCGGCGACCCAGCGCCCTCTGCTGCCGCCTTTCAACACCCGCATTCCCGCGCCTCCAGCAAGCCCACCTCCCCTCCCCCACGACACCTCAAACCTGCAGCCGGAATTGAGCAGCCGGGGGGACCTCGGGGCCACTTGACAGAAAGGGAAACCGAGGCTCTGGGAGGTTTATCTGCCTCGCAAACCGGTGGCTGAATGAGTTAGTTAGGAGTCCCAGATAGTACCGATCTCAGCTTTTCCTCTGTTAGCAGTGTAACCCTGGGTAATAGAACATTTAGTGATACCATGCAATTCCCCTTTTGAGTTTCTCTTTGACCCATAAAGTGATTTATGGTTTCTCAATTTCTAATTTCACTGCATTGAAATCAAAGTCATCTGTACCGTTTCCTTTTGGAAACTTACTGAAGATTTTTCTGTAGTCAGTTTCTGTCAGTGTCCCCTTGGTCTCTTCAAAGAAGGTGTTTTTCTGTCTTCAGAATTGGAGGTAGGTGGCGATCTCAGTTTGACCTCGTATTTGTTACATTACTTAGGCCTTCTGTGCCTTTGCATTTTTTTTTTTTCAGCTGCTTGGCCAAAGGGATCTTTAAAGTCTCCTACTAACAGTATGTTTTTGTCCATTTCTCCTAGTTAAGCACTATGAATTTTGTGATGCATAAATGCTCATGACCTTATGGAGAGGGCCTTTGATCATATAGAGTGTTGAGCACCTGCTGTGTTCCAGGCCCTGCTTTAGGCTATGAGTGTGCAAGAGCAAAAAGGGACACCAGCCAGTGTTGGCCTAGAGGAACACCGAGAAACCCACAGTATAAATAATCATGTACTGAATACCTCTTTACCTAGTGCTTTGTGTGCATTTGTTCCTGCATCTTCCATTGGCACTTAAAAAAACAGTCATCACAAATTTTTATGTCTCTTTGCACTTTTACATAGATTATCATCATAATACAGTTTTAGAGATTGAAATGCAAAAAATAAAAAAGAATAAGTGACTTCCCCAGAGTCACAAAGATAATGGATGGCCAAGCCAAGGCTCAGTCTCTTGGGACTTCCCTGGTGGTCCAGTGGCTAAGATTCCACATTCCTAGTGCAGGGGGCCTGGGTTTGATCCCCAGTCAGGGAATTATTAATAGATCCCACAATCAACAATGAAGATCCTGCATGCCATAGGGAACATTGAAGATCCTGTGTTACAACTAAGACTAGGTGCAGCCAAATAAATAAAAGAGTATTAAAAAAAAAAAAAAGACTCAGTCTCCTCTTTACCATGATGGGCCTAAAAGCTCTTGGCCAGAGCCTGGCATATAATAAGCACTTGATGATGGTCAGTAGTCATAATTGCTGCAGCATTAGCCTCTAAGAACCTAGTTTTAGGATTTTATAATGAGCAGTCATCTCATTGAAGGCAAGGACTTTGTAGCCCAAATTATGTCCCAGCAGATCCTAGACTATAGGCTCAAGGCCCTCTGCCTTCAGGCAGGTGAATGACTAACCCATGTGGGACAAACAGTCACTTATTCTTCTCAGGACTTCAGAGCAAGAGTGTCTCCAGCTGCCCTGGTAGCCTTTCCCCTTTCTATCACTCTGACCTGAGGTCAAGGAATGATGGACAGAGAGGCCTCTTGGGTCAACCAGTTTATCACCCAGATAGGTCTGTCCTCAAGTTTTTCTGCCTGAGACCCATTCAACTCTATCTCAATTATCTCCTGTCACTTGCCTGAGGAACTTACTGCACAAGGTTCTCTTGTTAGAAAACTGTCTTTGATGGTCAGCCTCAATACACCATGGCCCAGAAATCATAGGAATCTCAGGACACTGAGAATCCTGGCTTGCTACACAGTCTTCCATCGTCTACAAAACACACTCAGTTGTCAGACAAGGAGCCTTTCCTGTCCACTTACCCTGCCCCCAAACCCCACCCCATAATGGCTCGGCCCAGGTATCTCAGGTAACAGAAGGCTGCCAGTGCTGAGTATACAGAACTTAATGGCATTTTTATCAGTACTTAAGCTTTTCAGGAACTTAATCACAGAATCATAGATGTGAGGAATGTGACAGCTGGAAAGGGCCTTGGAAATTACCCGCCTTAACATTTTATATAGGAGAAACCGGAGAGTCAGGAAGGTGAAACTCCCTTGCCCAAGGTCCCACAGCTGGCCACAGCCAAAACTGGAACCTGCATCAACCAGTCCAGACCTGGGTAAGCACTCCCTCAGTCACCCTAGATCCCTGAAAATTTACCGATAATATTTTGTTGTTGTTGTTTAGTCGCTAAATTATGTCTGGCTCTTTTATGATCCCATGGACTGTAGCCCACCAGGCACCTCTGTCCATGGAATTTTCCAGGCAAGAATACTAGAGTAGGTTGCCATTTCCTACTCCAGGGGATCTTCCCAACCCAGGGATTGAATCTGTGTCTCCTGCATCTCCTGCATTTTTAGGCAGGCTCTTGACCACTGCGCTACCTGGGAAACCCCTAAGCTTACTTAGACCATCAAAATTCCTATGAGGTCAGTGTTATCTTTATTTTTCACAAAGAAACTAAAGTAAAACAAGGTGAAGAGATTTGGCCCAAAGTTGCTTAATTTCTTTCATTAGTTAAAAGAAAATACAAATATGTACTTCACAGAATGGGAAATTTCAGTTAAATAAAAAATGTGAAGTGTTTAGCACAGCACTGAGCATTTGCTCAACAAATGTTTTTTATCACTCTTAAAAAAAAAAGAAAGTTGCCCAAAACCACAAAATCAAGGCAAAAAGGTAGAACTCAAGCCTAAGTCAAATGTCTCTCTACATTATACCCAAGTAGTGGGATGTGTAAAAAAAGATACAAGCAATAGAAATGCTCATCTTGCAGACCTCCTATGGCCCTGCCCTCTCCCTTAACCACTCCAGCCATTGATGCAAATGGATCAGATAATCCAGGAGGAGCCACTATCTTCAGAGTTGTGGCTGTAGCTATGAGGTACCTGCTGAGGTTCTGCTGCTGAGGGAGACCACTATCCACCATTACCTCTCCCAGGAGCACACACTCATGGCTCTGTGTATTATTACTGTGGACACTTGGAAGGCACAACTGTGGTAAGTCACAGTGGGAAGGTGGAAAAGGTGCAGGATAGTGACAAATCAATGGGGTCAAGTGCAAAGGAGAACACAGAAGAAGCTACCTTATATTTTGGAAAGTGGTTGCAGAGAGAGATTCATATGGGGCATTTGCTTGACTTACCAACAAATACAGCCATTAATTTTTCATCTTGGAGAAGCCAAGTAGAATGATGGTTACACTTGAGGACTCAGGAGCCAGATAACATGGATTCAAATCCTAGGTTTGTACCTAATAGCTGTGAGAGCTTGAGTCTCTGTAATATTCACCATCTAACTTTGTTCTAAAGGTTAAATTAGTTAACACTTGTAAAGGGTGTAGCCCAGTGCTTATCACACAGTAAGCAACCAATATTTATGAGATATTATAATTAGTGATTAAGAACAGGGGCCCTAGCACTAGACAGACCTGGCTAGATGACCTGAACAAATCATTTTACTTCTTTATGGTATAATATGCTCATCAGAAAAAAAACAGAGATAATAATAGACCCAATCCTACAAAGTTATTTTAAATATAAAATTGTATATTACATACCTTGACTATAAAATCTCAACACAGTGTATAGCATGGTCCCTATTCAATAAATCGCTTATAATTTTTTTCTCCAAACTTCTATGTTATGCGGTGAGAGAAGGGCATAAATATGGTGATCACACAGGTTGGATTTCTAGCATAATCTTGATATCATATATTTTGTTCCAGTAGCTTCACAGGTCCATTTGTACAGGGGTAAAAAGCTGATAGAAAGACACATGTGCTCCCTGTTGCACCCCAAGGTTATGCTCTTCTTGTTCACGCTGTACCTCTGAGATACCGTGTGTTTTTAACATCTCCTCATTTTAGTATCTCCATCAGTTCATTAACAAGAAATTCAAGAACAATAAGGGCTTGTAACTAGTACCAAGATGTTATACCCTATAAAACTTCTGAAAAAAAAATAGGAAAAAATCTTAGCTGTCTTGGGTTTGGTGAAGATTTATTAAAGAAGACACAAAAGTCAGGAACTGTAAAAGAAAATAATGATAAGTTATATTTCTTCAAAGTCAAAAGCTATTACTTTCTGAAAGACATTGCTATGAAAATAAAAAGGTAAACCACCGTCTAGAATAAAATATTAGCAAAGCATGTATCTGACTAGGGACTTGCATATAGACTATACAAAACACTCTTGCTGCTGCTGCTGCTGCTAAGTCGCGTCAGTCGTGTCCGACTCTGTGCGACCCCATAGACGGCAGCCCACCAAGCTCCCCCGTCCCTGGGATTCTCCAGGAAAGAGTACTGGAGTGGGTTGCCATTTCCTTCTCCAGGGCATGAAAGTGAAAAGTGAAAGTGGAGTCGCTCAGTCGTGTCCGACTCAGTGACCCCATGGACTGCAGCCCGCCAGGCTCCTCCGTTCATGGGATTTTCCAGGCAAGAGTACTGGAGTGGGGTGCCATTGCCTTACAATTCAGTAAATCTTTAATCCAATTTTCTGTTGATGGGTGGAGCTGTGTTCCCACCCTGCTATTTACCTGGCGCCAAACTATGGTGGAGGTAATGAAGATAATGGTGACCTCCTTCAACACATCCCATGCATGTACTGCTACTCTCAGTGCCCCCAACCCTGCAGCAGGCCACCACTGACCCACGCCTCTGCTGGAGACTGCTGGACACTCACAGACAAGTCTGGATCAGTCTCTTGTGGGGTCATTGCTCCTTTCTCCTGGGTCCTGGTGCACAAAGTTCTGTTTGTGGCCTCCAAGAGTCTATTTCCCAGTCCTGTGTAAGTTCTGGCAGCTGTATGGTGGGATTAATGGCAACCTCCTCCAAGAGAGCTTATACCATACCTAAGCCTGCTGCACTCAGAGCCCTTGTCCCTGTGGCAGTCCACTGCTGACCCGTACCTCCACAGGAGACACTCAGACACATTTCTGTCTCAGTCTCTGTGGGGTCCCTGGGTCCTGCTGCACACAAGGTTTGTTTGAGCCCTCTTAGAGCCTCTGGTGGGAATGGGGTCTGATTCTAAATGCAAAATTCACCCCTCCTACCGTCTTGCTCGGGTATCTCCTTTGACTTTGGACGTGGGGTATCTCCTCATAGCCACTCCAGTGCCTATCGTCTTACTGGGGTTTCTCTGACCTTGGAAACGGGGTATCTCTTCTCAGCCTCTCTAGTACTGTGCAGCCACCCCGTGCCACTCGAGTACCGACCTTATCTTCACGACCCAGATAATCAAGATGGTGTGATCACTCGCCTAGAGCCAGACATCCTGGAATGTGAAGTCAAGTGGGCCTTAGGAAGCATCACTACAAACAAAGCTAGTGGAGGTGATGGAATTCCAATTGAGTTATTTCAAATCCTCAAAGATGATGCTGTGAAAGTGCTGCACCCAATATGCCAATAAATGTGGAAAACTCAGCAGTGGCCACAGGACTGGAAAAAGTCAGTTTTCATTCCAATCCCAAAGAAAGGCAATGCCAAAGAATGCTCAAACTACCATACAATTGCACTCATCTCACATGCTAGTAAAGTAATGCTCAAAATTCTCCAAGCCAGGCTTCAACAATATGGGAACCGTGAACTTCCAGATGTTCAAGCTGGATTTAGAAAAGGCAGAGGAACCAGAGATCAAATTGCCAACATCTGCTGTCATCAAAAAAGCAAGAAAGTTTCAGAAAAACATCTATTTCTGCTTTATTGACTATGCCAAAGACTTTGACTGTTTGGATCACAATAAACTGTGGAAAATTCTGAAAGAGATGGGAATACCAGACAACCTGACCTGCCTCTTGATAAATCTGTATGCAGGCCAGGAAGCAACAGTTCAAACTGGACATGGAACAACAGACTGGTTCCAAATAGGAAAAGGAGTATGTCAAGCCTGTATATTGTCACCCTGCTTATTTAACTTATATGCAGAGTACATCATGAGAAATGCTGGGTTGGATGAAGCACAAGCTGGAATCAAGATTGCTGAGAGAAATATCAATAACCTCAGATATGCAGAGGACACCACCCTTATGACAGAGAGTGAAGAAGAACTAAAGAGCTTCTTGATGAAAGTGAAAGTGGAGAGTGAAAAAGTTGGCTTAGAGCTCAACATTCAGAAAACTAAGACCGTAGCATCCGGTCCCATCACTTCATGGCAAGTAAATGGGGAAACAGTGGAAACAGTGGCAGACTTTATTTTTGGGGGCTTCAAAATCACTGCAGATGGTGACTGCAGCCATGAAATTAAAAGACGCTTACTCCTTGGAAGGAAAGTTATGACCAACCTAAACAGCATATTAAAAAGCAGAGACGTTACTTTGCCAACAAAGGCCCACCTAGTCAAGGCTATGGTTTTTCCAGTAGTCATGTATGGATGTGAGAGTTGGACAGTGAAGAAAGCTGAGCGCCGAAGAATTGATGCTTCTGAACTGTGGTGTTGGAGAAGACTCTTGAGAGTCCCTTGGACTGCAAGGAGCTCCAACCAGTCCAGCCTAAAGGAGATCAGTCCTGGGTGTTCATTGGAAGGACTGATGTTGAAGCTGAAACTCCAATACTTTGGCCACCTCATGCGAAGAGCTGACACATTTGAAAAGACCCTAATGCTGGGAAAGATTGAAGGCGGGAGGCGAAGGGGACAGCAGAGGATGAGATGGTTGGACAGCATCACCAACTCAATGGACATGAGTTTGGGTAAACTCCAGCAGTTGGTGATGGACAGAGAGTCCTGGTGCGCTGTAGTTCATGGGGTTGCAAAGAGTCAGACATGACTGAGCAACTGAACTAAACTGAACTTACAACTCAATGATGAGAAGAGAAACAACCTAATTCTAAAAATGGGCAAAATATATGAACAAAAATCACCAAAGAAGATATATAGATGACAAAGAAACATGAAAAGGTGTTCAGCATCATTACTTATCAAGGAAATTCAAAGGAAAACCATGTTGAAATACTACTACCTACCCACTAGAGTGGCCAAAGGTAAAAAGATGAACCATAATATCAAGTGCTGGCAAGGATGAGGAGCAATTAAAGCTTTCATATGTTGTTGATGGGAATGTAAAATGGTACAATCACTTTGGAAAACAGTTTTCCAGTTAAGAGCTAACTTTAATCTACCACTTGATCCCACCGTTCCTTCTAGGTATTTTTCCAAGACAAATGAAAATATATGCCCAAAGACTTTCACACAAAACTTCATAGTGGCTTTATATTTTCATTGCCAATCATTGGAAACAACACAAATGTCCATCAACAGGTGAAAGGATAGACTAGCCCTGGTGTCTGAACAATGAAATATTAATACTATTCATCAGTAAAAAGCAATAAATTATTAATACATATAGTAACATGGATGAATATAAAAATAATTATGCTGAGTGAAAGAAGCTAGATTTTTAAAAAATAATATATATAACATGATTCAGTTTATATAGAATTCTAGAAAATGCAAACTAATCTGTGATGACAAAAAACAAATCATTGTTTTCCTGAGGACAGAGAAATGGAAGGATGGATGACAAACAGGCATAAGGACATTTTGGGGAGTGATTGATATGTTTACTACCTTGATTGTGGTTATGGTTTTACAGAGTATACGTATGTCAAAACTCACTGCAGCAGTCTGGATCCAATCAGGTGATAGAAACCACACCATACACTAAGCAGAGGAAGTTTAATTCTAATTCTAAGATTTATTAATTATTAACTATGATAAAAGAGTAACCATAAGACTTAAGGAAACTATATACGTTATCCTAGGGCTGAAGGAGAGTACTTGAAGGAAGATAAACTTAGAAGAGCTTCAGACCTCACTGAAGAAGGTATGATTCAGCCCACCAGGCAGTAGCAAAGGTTATTGTATTGGCCAGACTAAAGCAAGCAATAGGGCCCTGCTTAAAAGCAACTAATGACATAAGCATGCAGTGGGAGTCTGGGTTCAGGTGTGGACAAGAGGCTTTTAGAACGTGTGGGCAGTGTGGGGTTTGCAGATGGAGCTGCAGTGCTGTGTATAGCCCTTTACACCTTGGAGCCACAGATGGGATGTGGGGACTTACAGTAGGAATACCTTCTCAGTGTGTGACCACAGGTAACTGCATGCAAGCCACACTAGCTTTGGTTTCTATGTTGAGAAGGCTGCAAAAAAGACTATCACCAGGCCAAGGCTAGAGGTAGATTCTTGGCACCTCCACCTGTGTTATCATACCCACCCCACCTGGCCCATGCTGGAAACTGCAAGAAACCTCTTCCTCCAGCAATGTCACTTTAGACCTGGCTATGAAAAATGATCACTTTAAAGGAGAAATGCTTAAACAAATTCCATTACTGAGTATACAGCATATATTGAAGTGTACCCTCAGAACTGAGAGCAATAAATTGATAACTGACATGATCACGAATTATATACTCTAACAGCTCGTGCAACTCAATATTGAAAAGCCAAACAACACAATTAAAAATGAGCAGAAGACCTAAATAGACATTTCTCCAAAGAAGACATACAGATGGCCAACAGAGAAATGCAAATCAAAACAAAAATGAGGTATCACCTTGCACTGATCAGAATGGCCTTAATCAAAAAGTCTATAGATAATAAATGCTGGAGAGGGTGTGGAGAAAAGAAAACCCTTCTATACTGTTGATAGGAATGTAAATTGATGCAGCCACTATGGAAAACAGTCTGGAGGTTCCTTAAAAAAAACTAAAGATAGAATTACCATACGATCCAGCGATTTCACTCCTGGGAATATATCCAGAGAAGACAAAAACTCTAATTCAAAAAGATACATGCACCCCACTGTTCATAGCAAAATTGTTTATAATAGCCAAGACATGGCAGCAACCTAAGTGTCCGTCAACAGATGAATAGATAAAGGAGTGGTATATATCTACAATAGAATATTATACTGCTATAAAAAATAAAGTGAAATATTGCCATTTGCAGCAACATGGATGGACCTAGAGATTATTATACTAAGTGAAGTAAGTCAGAGAAAGATAAATATTATATGGTATCACTCATATGTGGAATCTAAAAAATAATGTAAATCAACTTTAAAAAACAGAAACAGACTTACAGCCATAGGAAACAAACTTCTGGTTACCAAAGAGGAAGGTTGGAGATGGGTAAATTAAGAGTATGGGATTAATATACATCACTATACATAAAATAGATAAACAATAAGGATTTACTGTACAGCACATGAAACCATATTCAATGTCTTATAATAACCTGATATTGGAAATGGAAAAATTGATAATGATATTGATAATGGAAAAGAATCTGATGGACTACACCTGAAGCTAACACAACATGGTAAATCAACTACAGTTTAATAAACTAAAATTTTTTCAATTGTACACTTTAAATATGTTCAGTTTAAAGTATGTATGTCAGTGATGCCTCAATAAACTTTCAAAGTAATATATGCTGACAGTACCATTTAGAGAAAGGTTTTAAACATAAGAGATAAAAATAAATAAGAAAAAAGTAACTTGGAAGAAATGGAATAAGAAGAAGAAAATTCACACACACATTCTGTTGTTCACACATTCAGGGAGATAAGTGACGAAACTGCTTTTATGGAATAAGAACAGGATGCAGGGGTGAGGAGAGGGAGGAAGATGTGAGAACAACAATAGTCGTCCTGGAAATTAAAAATAATTATTATGTCTGAAACAAAAATAAAAGGCTTGGACAAATGCTTTCAAAATTCTGAAGGTAAATTATTTTTTACTTAGAATTCTACACTCAACTAAACTATCATTTGGAGTGAGAGAACATCTGCCAACATGCAGATCCTCAAAAGCATCTTCCATATATATATACACTGTGTTAGTTTCCTATGGGCTCGGTAACAAATTACCACAAACTTGGTGGGTTAAAACAATACCAATTTATTCTCTTAGTTTGGTAGGCCAGAAGTGCAAAGTCAGTTTTATTAGGCTAAAACTAAGGTGTCAACTGGACTGGCTCCTTCTGGAGGCCCTAGGAGAGAATATGGTTATCCCAGCTTTGAGAGCTGCACTCCTTGGGTCATGACCATCTTCTAAGCCAGCAGTGTAGCATCTTCAAATCACTCTGCACTTCATCTTTACATCTGTACTCTTATAAAGACCTTTGTGATTACATAGGACCCACTTGGATAATCCAGTGGATAATCTCCTCATCACAAAATCCTTAGTCACATCTGCAAAGTCTCTTTTGCTATGTACAGAAGCAAAGTCTCTTTTGCTATGTAAAGAAGCAAATTTGGTATGTAAAGAACAGGTTCTGGAGATTAGGACAGAGGGATCTTTAGAAAGTCTTTAGTCTACCATATACCCTTTCCAAGGATACTATCAGAGGATATATGGTAGCTATTCAGAAAGTAAATAAACAAACAAACAAAAATGGATACTTAGAATCTAGGTAAAAGAAGAGAGGAATTTCCAGGATGATAAAGAATGGGTACTGAGGAAGGAAACTGAATAATTGATCAGGGAGAATTATCCAAGATTGGAACAGGTCTGAAGACTTTAGGAGAAAAATTACCATCTGATAGATTCTTAGGTGAATTTAGGCCTAAGAGAAACTTTTGATTTTTCAGAAAAGTTTTGGGAGAAATTGGTGATAAACATGTAGAAAACTAAACAAATATAAACAATGATTAACTCCATGGAGTACAAAAAAACGGTTGTACAAAAAAGGAAAAATAAACATAGTATGTTACATGGTTTAGCTGCAGCTAGAAATTACATAGACATCATACTGCAAACACTTAATCCAACCAAAATTACAATCAATATGAGAGTGGGAGAATGGGAAGTATACACTGTTGTGTGTGGGGGTGATTGTGAAAGAGAGGTCATAATTCATAGTGGAAAGTTGAATAGATAATGACTAACAACAAGGTCCTACTGTATAGCACAGAGTTCTATATTCAATATCCTATGATAAACCATAATAGAAAAGAATATTTTTAAAAAGAATGTATATATATGTATAACTTAATCACTTTGTTGTACAGCAGAACTTAACATGACAATGTAAATCAACTATACTTCAATCAAATAGAAAATAAATAGATCATGACTAAAACTCATCAGGATATAGCTGTATAATATTTATTTGAGATCATGAAGAGAAATATTGAAAGAAAGGATTAAAAGGATTCTAAATCAAGGAGTAGGTGTGGGAAAGAGGGGCAGATGACAGGAGGACACCAGAATCACTGAGATGCTCAGTAGTGGCCCTCCTCTGTAAGGCCAGAACAGATGTTAAGAGATGCTGTTAGAATATGGATTGTTGATAGTAATAAGGATGATAATATCCCAAAATAAAGGCCAGGTGGAAATGCTTAACCAAAGACACAACATGGACACAATGATTGTGATGAGTAGTGAGGTTGGAGGGGCAGTCAGGGAAGCCTGGCTCACAGAGTTATTTAGATGTTTAATAGAATACAGCATTCCCAAGGAGGAAAATACGTGGGCAGGCAACAAGGGCATTGTTCAAACCATTCAGCCAAAATTAATCGAGTATGGATGATCAGTAGGTGGAAAGCAGTTTCTCCAGTAAAAAAAAAAAAAAAAAATCATGGTACTTTATCAGGTTTCAGGCCGGGACCAGTTTCTTGACCAGAACTCAGTTGGCTGAAGGAGAGGCATATCCTTAAGAAGAAGGTCCCTATCACAAATATATAAAAGAAAAAGCTCTTCCCCAAGTGGAGTGCAAGTGGTCTTGCTGCTTGGACCCATATGACCAGTGCTGTGCTCAGTCGCTCAGTCATGTCCAACTCTTTGGGACCCCATGGGTTGCAGCCCACCAGGCTCCTTTGTCCGTGGGGATTTTCCAGGCAAGAATACTAGCGTGGGTTGCCATGCCCTTCTCCAGGGGATCTTCCCAACCCAGGGATTGAATCCTTCTCCCACATTGAAGGTGGATTCTTTACCATCTGATCTATCAGAGAAGCCCAAGAATACTGGAGGGGGTAGCCTATCCCTTCTCCAGGGGAACATCCTGACCCAGGGATTGAACCAGGGTCTCCTGTAGTGCAGGTGGATTCTTTGAGCTACCAGGGAAGCCAATCCTATATTATTGGAGGGTGTCTGTAGTGGGAAAAATCATATGGAATTAGCTGCAACCTTCAGTAGAAGAATCACAGGATAGACCTCTAGGGTTTTGTGTGGCCATGCCACGTGTAATAAATTGTGACACACTAGTCAAAAAACAGCATCTTTATGATAATCTCTAAGTCGATCCATGTTGCTGCCAATGACATTATTTCATTCTTCCTTATGTCCAAATAATATTCCATTGTATATATGTACCACATCATCTTTAGCCAACCCTCTGTTGATGAACATTTAGGTTGCTTCCATGTTTTTACTATTAGACTATCATACCAAGTAAAATAGTGAGAGACAAATATCATATCAGTCAGTCAGTCAGGTCAGTCACTCAGTTGTGTCCGACTCTTTGCGACCCCATGAATCGCAGCATGCCAGGCCTCCCTGTCCATCACCAACTCCTGGAGTTTACCCAAACCCATGTCCATCGAGTCACTGATGCCATCCAACCATCTCATCCTCTGTCATCCCCTTCTCCTCCTGCCCCCAATCCTTCCCAGCATTAAGGTCTTTTCCAATGAGTCAGCTCTTCGCGTGAAGTGGTCAAAGTATTAGAGTTTCAGCTTCAACATCAGTCCTTCCCATCAACACCCAGGACGGATCTCCTTTAGGATGGACTGGTTGGATCTTCTTGCAGTCCAAGGGACTCTTATATCACCTATATGTGAAATGTTTAAAAATGATACAAATGAACTATTTACAGAGCAGAAAGAGATTGATAGATTTCAAAAACAAATTTATGGTTACCAAAGGAGATAAGTGGGATGCAGGGATAAATTAGGAGTTTGAGATGAACATATACCTACTACTACTACATATAAAATAGATAATCAACAAGGACTTACTGTATAGTACAAGGAACTTTACTCCATATTCTGTAATAATTTATATAGGAAAAGAATCTGAAAAAAGTAGATATATGTGTATGTATAACTGAATCACTTTGCTGTACACACAAAACTAATACAATATTACAAATCAACGAGAAATTAAAATACGCTTACTCCTTGAAATGAAGGTTTGACCAACCTAGATAGCATATTTAAAAGCAGAGACATTACTTTGCCAACAAAGGTCCGTCTAGTCAAGGCTATGGTTTTTCCAGTGGTCATGTATGGATGTGAGAGTTGGACAGTGAAGAAAGCTGAGCGCCGAAGAATTGATGCTTCTGAACTGTGGTGTTGGAGAAGACTCTTGAGAATCCCTTGGACTGCAAGGAGATCCAACCAGTCCATCCTAAAGGAGATCAGTCCTGGGTGTTCATTGGAAGGACTGATGTTGAAGCTGAAACTCCAATACTTTGGGTACCTCATGCGAAGGGTTGACTCATTGGAAAAGACCCTAATGCTGGGAAGGATTGGGGGCAGGAGGAGAAGGGGACAACAAAGGATGAGATGGCTGGATGGCATCAGTGACTCGATGGACATGGGTTTGGGTAAACTCCAGGAGTTGGTGATGGACAGGGAGGCCTGGCATGCTGCAGTTCATGGGGTCGCAAAGAGTCGGACACGACTGAGCGACTGAACTGAACTGAACTGATACTTCAATATAAAATAAAAATTAAACGAAAAAAATAGCATTCTTTTCCTGATAATCAGGGCCAGTTACTCCCACCAGGATGATAACTCATTTACTTACATACTGGCCCTTTGGCATGAGGAATCCAAAGTAACCAGACAGTAGCTTAAAATTTAATAGAACTCTTATTGTAAGTTTAGCGGAAGAGTTCCTTCTATGGAGACAAACTCCAAGGTTATGAGGAAGGGAAATGCAAATTTCATATTTGCTATATTCAAGAGATACAAACAGTTGACATATAAAAATACAGACTGAAAGCAGAAAAAAAAAAAAAAGTACACCACATCCCTGGGTTGGGAAAATCTCCTGGAGAAGGAAATGACAACCCATTCCAGTACTCTTGCCTGGGAAATCTCATGGACAGAGGAACCTGGTGGGCTACAGCCCATGGGGTAGCAAAGAATTGGACACGACTTAGCAACCAAACAGTAGCTGCAACAGTAAAGAACTACAAAATATTGGAGAGAAAATACAGAAAACCTAAATAGAGGGAGAGCTATATCATGCTCATGAACTGAAAAGCTCAATAATGTAAATATGTCATAAAGGCAGAAAAATATACCAATGAAAGAGAACAGAGAATCCAGTAATAGGCTCTCACAAATATTTAATAACAATTGATTTTTTTCTTTTTACAAAGGCATCAACATAATTCAATTGAAAAAAGGAGTCTAAAATATGTGCTGTACCACCTGGAGAAAAAGTGAACCTTGATCTGCACTTTACACCATAAAGGAAAATTAATTTGAATTGAATCAAGGCTTTCATGTAAATTAAAACTGCAAATCTCCTAGAATAAAATATACATGAGTATCTTTGTAACAATAGGCTCGGCAAAGATTTCTTAGGACATAGAAAGCAGTAATTGTGAAAGAGAAAATTGTTAAATTAGAATTTAGCTAAATTAAAAGCATCTGCTCATCAAAAAAAACACCTTTTACTAAATGGTCGATAAACTGATAGAAAAAGTGATCAACATCATTATTTAACAGGGAATTGCAAATTAAAATCACGATGAGCTACCATTTCACATTCATGAGAAAGGCAAAAATTAAAGAGACGAAAACACCAAATTTTGAGAGAATGGAGAGCCACTGAGTTTCTCATCAATTGCTGATGAGAGTGAAAGATATTATAAGCAACTTGTAGCAAACTCTTTAAAAGTATCTTGTAAAAATAAAAATATCCCTACCTAATGATCCAACAATTTCACTCTGAGATATTTACCCAAAAGGAAATAAAAATCTATGTACATAATTTGTACAGCAATGTTCATCGCACCTTTATTCATAAAAGCAAGACACTGGAAGCAATCAAATGTCCACCAAAATAAAAATGAATAAATAAAAAATGAGGCATATTTGTTCTATGGCATATAATTACTAATTTAAAGGAACAAACTACTGGTGGATATAATGACATGGACGTATCTCAAAAAATACTATGTTCAGAGAAAGAAGATAGACACAGAAGAGTACTTACTATATGGTTCAATTTTTATGAATTTCAAGAACAGAGATGATTCAGCTGTAGCAGAAATTATATTAGTGGCTGACTCTAGAGGGGGAACTTGCATTCCTCTCTCTCTCCCACAGATAGATTGGTGAGGGACAGAAGGGAAATTCTCAGAGATGAGAATGCTATATATCATAACTGGAGTGGTAGTTATAGTTTTGAAAATTCATCAAACTGCATATATTAAGATACATGCACTTTATGGAATATACTTACCATATATAAATTATTTTAATATACAGCAGAAAGCAAATGAGAAGGTCAGATGTAGGCATAAGCAAATGTCCAAAGCTGAGTCCAATTACAGCTTTCAGACTTAACCTATGTTTACAATTTCCCCAGATTGTCGAAGATAGTACAGTGATTCTTCCAGAATCTCCAAGTTGATTCCAGATCCATTGCAGAGTAATTCACTCTCTTAACCTCTAGAAGCAGGCTCATATGCAATAATAAAAGGAAGATTTACAGAAATCTTCAAAGCTTAAAACTGCAAACGGTGGTAGAGGGCACCTAGCCATGGGTGGTACTTCTGTGCACTCACAGTAGCAAGGTTGGGAATGCAAAGGCGTGAAGCCAGTGCAATGGGACCTCGGTAGACTGGACCATTTCAATCCAGTGGAGCACCATCCTTGGGAATGCAGGCCAGTATACCCAACTCTTCCCTTCTAAAAGAAACTAGAAATTCAAGTATCTTAAATAAAATCTTCCAACTTTGAAATGTTGGCAAATAATTTTCAAGTTATATAAAATTAAGTAAGAAAAATCATGTAGAATATACAGGAGAAAATCTTTGTGATCTTGGAGTAGGCAAGTATTTTTAAATTAATGACCAAAAGCACAATCCATAAAAGAATAAATTGATAAATTTGACGTTAGCAAAATTAAAAACTCTTGCTCTTTAAAGGATCCTTTTGAGAGAATGAAAAGACAGGCCACAAACTGAGAGAGAATACGTCATATATCTGATAAAGGACTTAAATCCAGAGTTTATAATGAACACTCAAACCTCAATAATAAAAAAATAAACAACTCAATTAAAACATGCAAAAGACTCAGACACATTACTAAAGAAGATATGAAATGACAAATAAGCAATAAAAAGATGCTCAACATCATTAATCATTAAAGAACTTCAAATGAAAACCAAGTTAAGATACCACTTGTATTTGGCTTCCCAGGTGATGCAGTGGTAAAGAATCTGCCTGCCAATGTAGGAGACGCAGAAGACGCGGATTTGATCCCTGCGTCAGAAAGATCCCCTGGAATAGGAAATGCAACCCAATCCAGTATTCTTGCCTGGAAAATTCCATGGACAGAGGAGCCTCGTGGGCTACAGTCCACAGGGTCACAAAGAGTTGAACATTACTGAGCAACTGAGTATGGAAGCACGCATCTACATATTAGAATGAAAACTTGAAAGACTGGTCATCTAAGTGTTGACAAGGATGAGGAGAAACTGGAACTCTCATACATTGCTGATGGGTGTGTCAAATGATACAACTTTACAAAGCAATTTGGAAATTTCTTAAAAGTTTAACATATACTACGTAGGACCTGCCATATGACTCCTAGGCTTTTAACCCAGAAAAATGAAAGCATATGTTCATACAAATTATACATGGTTGGACAGGGCAGGTATATTTGTAGTAGCCCCAATTTGGAACAGCCCAAATGTCTATCAACAGCTGAGTAATAAAACAAACCATGGTATTCCCATACAAAGGAAGGAAACAAAGACCCAAATGAGTGAAAGAAGACAGACACCCAAAACAGTATATTCTTTTTGATTCTTTTCATATAAAATTCTAGGAAATACAAACAAATGTGAAAGGAAGCAGGTCATTGTTTCAGGACAGGGAGTGGATAGATTAAACAAGGGAAATGAGGAAAGTTTTGGGGTGATGAATATGCTCATTATCTTGATTTTGTGACAGTTTTCATGGTTGTGTTTGTGTGTCAAAATTTACCAAATTGTACACTTTATATGTGTTCTTTATTTTATGTCAGTTGTATTACCTCAATAACGAGGTGTTTCTTAAAAACATAAAATGCTATTTAGGTCCACCCAAAGATATCTCTGGGCTAAATACAGCCCTTGAAATACACCTTCTAAGTGAATTTGCTTCTCCCACTTAAGAGTTAAGAAAATTGAGACCAAGAGATACAGTAACTTGCCCAGATAAGATTCTGCTTGTAAACTCTGTGTCTAGGGGCTAGATAAGAAAACATCATAATAATGTTGTCTATTATGATGATTATTTAAATGAATTATGGTTCCTTACCTATTTTAAGAATTGCTCTCCTCATGGAAAGTAGTTTAATATGAGATTTGTTCTGAATCTCCACTCCATCACTGATTAGCTTCATGACCTTGAGGAGTTTCCTTAAAATTTTCAGAATCTCAGTTTCCTTACCTCTGCATTCACATTAAGTATATTTACCTCATAAGGCCCTCTTGAGAAGTAAATAAAATAGGATATGCTCAAGTAAATTTTCAATAAATATTAGTTGGGTGAATTTAACCTGTGAGTCAGATAAGTGTATGTAATATGAATTGATACATTATAAAGCTGAAGATGAGCAAAGCTAAGTGTTTGCCCTTGATCTTGCAGCTGGGAAAAATAGAGTTAACTTACCCAGTCTCCCAGTTCACAGTCCAGTGTTCTTTTGTAAAAAGGGACATCTCTGAGGTTGCTGGAAAAACAGTTTCTAGATGGAGAGTAGAGAAGTTCTGCTCAAAGAGTCACTTAATTCAGAGATCTCAAAATGGTAGCCTGGTGGCCATATTTGGTCTTCTGAAATGTTTAGAGTCTAAATGTATAGAGTTTTAAGAAATTTAAGTCAACATTTAAAGTTTGAGAGATTTTTACCTAAAAAATCTGAATTTACTACTTGGCTTGAAAAATGTTAGCAGATATGGCAACACTGAGCATTCACTGAGGGAGGGCAGTGGGGAGCCTTCTGGTCTTCATGGTCTCCACCATCTCTCACACCCTGACACCAGGCCTGCCTCATTTATTATAATATAAAGCTGGACCCATACATGTTTGCATGTACAACCCATTTTCCACTATTCCACCTCACACGGTTAACTGCCATTTCCAGAAGGCCAACCGTGTTTATGATCTGTCATCTAGAAATGATGATGAGCTGTGTTGACATTCGGACAGTCATTCAACAGAACTGACTGCCTAGAGGCTGCATGTGTAAGCAGTTTTTACACACACACACCAGTTGAAGCAGAGATCTTCCAGTATATTTGAGCAATATAGATATTCAATCTGGACTTTTTGGACACCAGAGTGGATAGACTTTGAGGGTTCTGAATCTCAAACGATCCAACTTAATATCCTACCTTGGTCAGGTGTGCCTGGAAGTGCCCTGTCTCCATAGATCTGGGCTCCAAGAGCCACAACTTTAAGCTATTTTATGGCCACATTAAGTTTCCCAAGGAAACCAATGGGTGTAAAAGCCAGTGCTGCCCGGGACGTAGAGACAGCTCCACGTTAAACCTGAAATGAGCCCATGAAGTAAACACACAAAATATATTCAGAATAAACAAGGTGAAAACCAACAGATAACACACAAAAAAATGTTATTTTTCTATGTAAAAACGTCAAAACTGCCTACAATTGGTGAATACAAATCACTTCTTGGCTCTGAGATAGTTCTTCACGGCACACAAATGTAAGTTAAAACGCATGCTTGAGACCTTGATGTACATCTGCTCTTGATCTTCTATCAATACAAAATATTTTTCCTTTTTCAACCTAAACACTGAATCAGGAAGCCTGTAATGAACTAAATAGTACTAGTCCATCTAAAAACATTTTTGAAAACCAAAGTCTAGAAATAGATACATCTTCTTATTTGTCTTTCCTAATTAAAAAATTTCAACACGAAGAATATCTTGAAGTTTTCGGTATTCTGATTAATAGTACATGTTGCCACTATGAAACACAGGTCACCGTGAGGATAATTGCCTTAGATAGTTTGACAGAGCTCTGGAAGAGCCACCCATGGGAGGAGAATCCACTGACCCTCTGTGTGTCTATGGTTTGTTTTGTTTTGCTTTTTCAAACAGTGAAAACGTTGCTGGTCAATACTTTTGTGGTTTTGTTTCCTAGAGAAAATACATGACACACAATCCATTTTCTATGATTGTTTCTCAATAATAGAATTAAAGATCTATTGCCTGGTGTGACTTGTAAATACCATCAACCAAGAGAAGAGCACTCCAAAAACTAACCATCATTGTAAGGCAATATATTAAATATTCTGAATAATAAACCGGGTGCCACCAGACCCAAGATAGAAGTTGGTATCACAGTACAGAAACATTTCTGTTTTCTTGTCTTACTCAGAGAATCCTCTTTTCTCCAGACTTCCTTATCTCTCTAATAAATGCCAGATTTTATTGACACATTTCATCTGCTTCTTGCCATAGACACCAAGAGCTCTGGAATGTGCTGTCTCTTTTTGGGCCTCATTATCTCCACACATTTGCAGAGACAGCACCATTTTAATTCTCCCAGGCTCTTGACTTTGTTTTTAAACACAGTCCCATCACACACACAGGGCATCTGTTTTCCTCTCAGAAGAGAAGCATGCCTGATTACTTGCCTTTTCCCCTCAGAGAAATGTACTAGGCACAGATGACACAAATCTTTTGATCAGCAAGTTTCCAGAGAGATACAGATTTGTTCTTCACAATCAGCAAGGAAGCTGCACTCAATTTTTTTCCTTCACTACAGTTAAAAGAGAAATAAGGGGTGGGGGGATGTGACAGCCTATAAAACTATGACAGACAGGGCATTCTTTAGGGAAGAGAGTAGAAAAACATTTGCAAGGTCACCCCAGGAAGTTGCACAGAAATTTATCCCTAAAAGTTATGCACAAAATACCCCCATTTGAGCAGAGAGCACTTTGGGGTTTTCCTCTTGGATGCTGGGTCTTTTTTTCTTTTTAAATCTCACTGAACTCTGAGCTCTAGACTCATAACAATGTTAGGTGTGTATCGTCACTATGGGGTTTTTCATCTCTGTGTAACTTTACAGACTAGCTCAGAGAATCCCTGGGCTAGAGGGAATTATCTGGATTCCTGTTTTACAGCTGAAGAAACTGAAGAAGAGAAGCAAAGAGTTTCCCACTGAGACACAGAAAGAGCCTGTTTGAGGGGCTCAGTCTTCAAGGTTTCAGAGTTCAAACGCCTACTCAGAACACTACAACAGGGAAACAAGACAGCCTTCCAAATCTAGCATGAAATTCTGGATTTTGTTATTCTCTCTATATAACGCACTAGAGCATATTTGTGTGGGTAGGGATGGCAGCAACAGAAAAAAATGTGATCAAATGGCAGCTATATCCAATATAGTCTTATTCCACATAATTGGATATGACTTAAGAAATAGAGTCATTCTTTCCTGCCACAAACATCAGTTAAACCATTGATGCCAGATACATCTAAATCCTTCCATTTTATTGTGTGTTTGATAATAGCTTATCCTCATAATTTTAAAAAGAAATCATTTGGGTACAGTTGAACTACATACCAAAATTCTTCTTAGAAGATGTAACTTTTGGTATAGAAAGCAAAAGCATTTGGTTCACTAAAAAGAACAATGCCTCCTATGCAAGTAAGTTTATAAAAATTTCCAGGTATATATGGAGACTTTATTTCACATGCAGAAAAGCCCCCTCATGGTGATCCACAAATCCTGCTAGAGGCAGTGAAAGAAGGGTAAAAGGCCAGGATAACCCGTTTCTAGTCTTGGTGAGTAATAAAAATGCATGCGTGCTGAGTCATTTCAGTTGTGTCCAACTCTTTGCGAACGGATTGACTGCAGCCCATCAGGTTCCTGTGTCCATGGGATTCTCCAGGCAAGAATTTTGGAGTGAGTTGCCATTTTTCCTCCTCCAGGGGATCTTCCTGACCCAGGGATCAAACCCACATCTCCTGCATTGGCAGACGAGTTATTTACCACTAGTGCCACCAGGGAAACCCTAAGTCGTCTGTACCCAAAGTTCATTATTAAATCATACAGGTATTTGAAGAATCAAATGAGATGTGGGGGACTTCCCTGGTGGGCCAGTGGCCAAGATTCCATGATCCTAATGCAGGGGACTCAGGTTCTATACCTAGTCAGGGAACTAGATCCCACATGCCACAACTAAGAGTTCACATGCCACAACTAAAGATCTTGCATGCCGCAACTAAGACCTGGTTCAGTGAAATAAACAGAATGAGTTGTGAGTGGTCTTTCAGAAGCAAGTAAAGGAATCTGCACATTTAAGTGCTAGGTATGCTTATGGATATGAATATAGATGGCACAAATATATTTCATCTAATCCAACGCCCTTATTTTACAACTGAGAATATGAGGAATTAGAGAGGGTTAGTGACTTGTCCAAGAGCGCAGAGCCAAGAGTCAAGATGAAAACTCAAGTCCTTGACACTTAGCCAAACGGAAGGTCTTACTTTAGGATCCCTGAGAAGCAGGCTCTGGGACAAGGATTCTAGTGGAAGTGGTTTACTTGGGAAGTCATTCCAGGGACCACTGGCTGGGCAATGGGAAATGAGATAGGGACAGGAAGGAACCAGTCAAGCAAGTTTCCATCACAGACAACTGGAGTGTCATCCTGCTGGGGGGGGGGGGTGGACTCAGGGAATCAGCATAGATCTTGCAGCTATCTGAGAGATAAGAAGACTGGGGTTGTGTCCCTCGTCAGTCACTGGGTGACAGCTGCTGGGGAGAGTGTCAGTTCCCCCCTCATTCCTAGCATGCATCTATGACTGACATCTTGGTGGCCCCCTAGTCTGATGTACCAGAGATTGGTACAATTCCCCCTACCACTATATTCCATTGCAATGTAAATCCACAAGGACAAGTTCTCTGTTTGTCTGTTTTGTTCACTGTTGAACCCCCAGTCTTAAATAATCAGTGATGACACACCATGGCTATTCATTAAACATCGATTGAATGAATGAAAAACATCCCTGACCATTGGCCTGTCTGTTTCACCTTAAATGCTCCTCCAGTGAGGAGGTACTCTGGATGAGTTAAGGCAGGTGGGTCCTTTGTCGAGCCATCTCTAATAGAAGTTCTCCCTAACATCAGCTTCCTATGTAACACTTCTCTGGGGATAAATCTAATTCCCTGTTCCACTCAAAAGTCCTCTAAATATTTTAGATAGTTGTGTCTGCCTGATTTCTACAGCTGTCCCTTATGACAAAGTCTTCAAACCTTTCTTATAGTGAGAAGGACATGGTTTAGAAGAAACCTCTGCCACTTTCAAGAGGAGTGACCATGGGCAAGATTCTTCTCCCAAGAAATATGACATTAATAAATCTACATTTCAAGGATGATGTGTAACTGAAACCATGTAGGTAAAGCCCTAGTGTATGATGCCCTTTTCCCACAGCTCCACACCTGCCTCTGCAGCAGATAAGACTACCCTAAGGAAATCTCCCATGTCTTCTGCGTCTCCCAATCATCATTAGATGGCACATTCTCCAAAGAGGAGCAGAAGACAGGAAAGATGGAAATCCCTCTACCAATTTTACTACTTTTCAGCTGTTATTTTAAAACTCCTACATGAGGAAGGAAACGGAAGCTGTTAACCAATGAGATGGTTGTAGGGAATATGTACTTGCCTTGTCCAAAGTCTCTTTGATCTTTAATTCCACAAATACAGAAGTGGTAGTTTAGCGAATGGATGAAATTAGAGTAGAATCCTAAAATTCAAGCTTGAGGAAATGTCAGAAAATCAGCCTGTAAAAGTAGCAAAAGTGCTGGACTGGAGGTTGAAGAGTTGCTTTCAACTCCTGACTGCCACAAACCAGATGAAGGATCTGAGCCCTTTTTTTAACCTCTCTTGGATTCAGTTTTCTCATCTAATTTGGGCTAAACTATAACCCCTTAATAAATAAACTGTGGCAATCCAGATAATGGAATATTATTCAGCACTGAAAAAGAGCTATCAAGCCATGAATAAAATATGAAGGAAACTTAAATGCATAACTTAAGGGAAAGAAGCCAACCTGAAAAGGCTACATACTGTATTATCCCAACTGTAGGATATTCTGGAAAAGGTGAAACTATGCAGAGAGTAAAAAGATCAGTAGCTGCAGGGTTAGGTGAGGGAGGGATAAATAGGCAGAACACGGAAGGGTTTTAGGGAAATGATTCTTTATGATGCTCTAATGGTAGATATGGGTCATTATATACTTGTCAAAATCCTTAGAATATATAACACCAAGAGTGAACTCTAATGTGAAAACAAAAACAAGCCCACTTTCTGTGTGTTAAATAATAACAGTACCACATGTCTTATCACTCAAGGTCCACGTGCAGGCTCTGCCATTACCTCCATTTTGCAAACGAGGGAACTGAGCAGCACTGTGACGTGGTCACCAAAGGTGGGATCTGAACCTGGATCTGCTGACCACAAGCTTGGGGTTCTTTGCTTTTCACCATATTGCCTAACTCCCAGATTTCAAATCCTCTAAAAATTTCTTGGAAGTTCATGGTACTTATCTAGTGTCCAGAATACAGAGGAGCTTCTCTGCAAAATCCTTGCATTTGTTTTGTGCTGTCTACAGTTTATGCAGGTTACAGGAAGGCAGCAAAATAGAATGGGCTTTCAAGTCATTTATTACCTGCATAACCTCAAGCAAGTTCACTTCTCTGAGTCTCAGATTCCTCATTTAGAAAATGGAACTGATGACAGCATTTTCTCTCCAGGAATGTTGTAAGGACTGCGGAGGACAGTGCAAGTCATGCATTCAGCAATTGCCTGCCATAAAGAAGACTAAAGAAGGTTCTGTTACTCTTACATTGGGTATGTTGTACAGGCAGTGAGAGGTACCACCGCATGATGGTTAAAAGTGTGGCTTCAAATCCCAGCTCTGACACATACTAGCTGTTTATCCTAGGCAAGTTGCTTACCCTCTCTGTGCTTCAGTATCTACCTGTGAAAGGGGGTGAGTGCAATAGTACCTCCCTTGAATGACTTGGTGAGAAGACACTGAGCTAATGCACTGACGATGCTTGGATCCTCATGTAGCACATAGGAAGCTCTGGTCCATGCTAGCTATTGAGATCACATTCCCTCTCTTTCCTTCGGTAAATCTCAACTCCATGGTTATAAGCAATTGCAAGAGCACTTTGAAATATATTCCTCTTTGTTTCAAACACACACCAAAGGAGCCAGCTCTCAGGATGGTCCCCCCACTTCTGACTTGGGGTTGCATTCCATCGGCCCTGATGAGAGTGCCGAAATCCCCTTCCCCGTATGTATGAACTCCCAGCCCCTGGAGGCCTCTTTGGAGAAAACGGTCCACGAGCAAGGGCTCTGGAACAGGCAGCACAGATTGGCAAAGCTAGCTGGAGCTGCAGATTCCCTTAGAGTTGGAGTTACGGTTTAGGGACCCCTGGCCTCCTGCATGGGAGTGGAGGAGGGTACTCCTGGCTGACAGTAGAATCCTCTTCAAGGCTCCGTCAAGAGAGCTGCTGGAGCAGGCTGTAAGGTACTACAGAGAGGGACAACAATTCTGTGGCCCTGAATCTTGGGTTCATATTCTTCAGCTGAGCCCCCACAGCTGGTCCCTTGGCTCCGCATGCTCCCTGCTCCAAGTCCCCACCTAGGGCGCATGTTTTCTGCTCTGCACGGGCACTCAGTGCATCTGACAATGCCGGAAACTTCACTCCTTCAGCCGCTCAGACGCTGAACATACCTTACAAACATGTGTCTTTTCATGGTCAAAGAATGCAGGGTGGAATGTTTTGGCCAGATGCTTGAAAGAAAACCCCAGTCAACGATGCTGATTAAAAAAAAAAGAAACATTCTTACTGAGATAGGGGCTAAAATGAAACATTCCTTCAGGTGGCCGCTGTGGTTATTGGCATGTGTGTTACATATTCACCTGGGCACTGTGGTTGGCAGCATCTAGAACTGGTACCACAAATCCCCAAAGTTACCAGGTGTTATGGAGAAGGAAATGGCAACCCACTTCAGTATTCTTGCCTGGGAAATCCCATGGATAGAGGAGCCTCCAATCCATAGGACTGCAAGAGTCAGACGCAACTTAGCAACTAAACCACCACTACCAGCAGGAGTTAAGCAAAGCCATCTTCCTGAGACATCTATTTGATCTGATGAAAGCTAAAATTAAAACCTTACTTTTATATTAAGAATATAAGATCTATTTAATATAAACAACATAATTAATCAGAATTCATAAGTTTGAGAGAATTTTTTTGGACCAGAAAACAGGACCTGGTAGTAATTTTGTTCATTCCCCTCTGCTGTAAAGGATGTTTCTCTGGGAAAGTTTTGCCCATGTCGGGCCTCAGTCGCGGTGTGAAATGCAAGAGAGAAGACAGCCTCAGACACAGAGGATGGAGCACTGGGTGTGCAGTCCTGAGACCAGTGTGCAGGCCAAGACTCTGTCACCTCCTCACTGCGCGACCTCATGGTCAGACAGAGATGTGAAGCCTTGTCCCGTCTGCCTCCCAGGGCTGCTATGGCAATCCAATGAGACAATGCGTGTGAAAGAGCTTTGGAAGCTAAGTGTTCCACAAATGTAAGTTATTATGATTCAGCCTTGTTGTTTTTGGAAAGCTTGTTTCATTTTATATATCACATGTATCCTCTACCCCACCCGCTTCCCCCACAGGCAGATCGAAAAACAGGAATCTCTGAGCTGACAGAAAGAAAGGAAGTCACCAGGCTTGCTCCTCTCACCCAGTTTTGTGTCAAGGCCATGGGAGAAGCACGCTCCCATGCAAGGCTGGCAGCCTCGGGCTCGTCACCCTGTTTGGAGGGGCAGGCAGACAGAGCGCGGCATTCACCGCTGTCTGAATTTCATTATGTGGGTCTCCAGACAAGCAGAGGGGAAAAGTGCAGAGGAGCGGGTCGGCGTCTGAAATGTGAGAGGGGCAGCAGTCTCTGAAGTGTATGGGAATGGGAGGAAACCTAATACTGCTTCCGAGGGGAGAAGGAGCATTGCCTCATGTGAAAATCACTGAAAGCGGTCAGCAGAGCTTGGGGGCAGGGCGGGACTTGCCCACTGACCCACTTGCAGAAGGGCCTGGACTCTCTTCTCTCCCACTTGAGAGTGAAGGTGCAGTGGTCACACTAGGCCATCTGTCTGGGTGTTCACAGCGACTAGGGACTGGACTTGGGTCCCAGGGAGTCCACGGAAGTACTGGTTCCATGGGAGAACAGTTGGGGATGGAGCAGACAGTATGAACCCAAACTCGAGTTAGGAATTGGAGAGAATGGGGTTGGAAAATCAACCAGAGTCAAAACTACTGTTTACTGAGCATTTATAAGTCCCTAATATGTCACTTGTTGTTCGCTGTTGTTCAGTTGCTCAGTCATGTTCGACTCTTTGCGACCCCATGGACTGCAGCACCCCAGACTTTTGTCCTTCACTATCTCCCAGAGTTTGCTCAAACTCATGTTACTCAATACTCACAATAAGTCTATAACTACATTTATTATTCCCATTTTTATGCACAAAGAAACTGAGGTTCAATGAGTTAAGGGACTTTGCCAAGGATACATAGTCAGTTAGTACCTAAGCCAGAGTTTGAATCCAGATTTGTGCAACCCCATGTTTCTTGATTCTGAACTCTGTTATACTTCTCTCTAAATGGGAAGTGGGGCCATGGCTGGAAATTAAATGCAGATGGATTAAAGTACAAGCTTGATGGAAACAAGGGAGCAAGGTCTAGATGTTTTATATGTTGGTGATTTGGTTTTCTAAGCTGGCAGAGGATGAATATATACATTTGTAATCTAAGAGTTGGCCACCTTTCCCAAGTAGGTAATTCATGGCCTGACTTCTTATTTTCTATGGGCCTGGGTGAGGATGGGACTATAACCACAATTAGAAGCAAATGCCAAACCAGCCAGCAGGGACATAGGAAAGAGGGCATGATGAAGAGGAACAGATGTCCCGTCACTGATGAGATTTGCCCTTGGTGCTTTTATCAATTATCTGTTGCCATAATAATGCTGCATAACAAATAAGCCCAACATTAAGTGACTTAAAACCACAGCTGGACTTCCCTGGTAGTCCGGTGATTAAGACTCTGCACTTCCACTGCAGGGGGCATGGGTCCAATCCTTGGCCGGAGAAACTAAGATCCTACCTGCCTGTGAGGCATGGCCAACAAAAAAAACCAACAGCAAAAAAAAAACCCCACAATCATTTATTATTTCTCATGCATTTAGAGACTGGCAAAGTAACTCTGCTTATAGGGGAATAGGCTCAGATGATGTCATCTGGGCTTACTCATGTGTCTTCCACAGGGTGGAAGGTCTTCTGGGGATGGCTGATCTAGGATGAGTTGGCTCTACCCCATGTAGGATCTCATCACCCAGCAAGCTAGTTCAGGATCATTCTTGTGGTAAACAAGAGGAACAAGAGAGAGTAGACATGTGCAAGACCTCAGACACACCATCTCTTCTGCCACATCCTACTGGCAAGACAGTAAAAAGGCAAACCCCAGATTCAAGGATTGGGGAAACAGATTCCATCTCCTGATGGCTGACGGAGCCACACTGCAGAGTGTTTAGAGAAACGGTAGACATTTTTTGCAGTCAGTCTCCCACAGGATTCAACCCCACTCCCAAAAGCAGATGAAAAGCAGTAACATTTCCTAATATCCTGAATCATGCCCACTTCCTTGCCATTTCTCCACTAAATGCCATTTCTGTGCCCAAGCCTTCTGTGTCTTAATAACTGGGAAGATACAATGGCTCTAGAATTGGGCAGAATAAAAGAATGCCTTCTTTTGGGGTGGGGGGATACTAAAATTCAGACTGCTTGTCCACTGACTTCATCTCTATAGCTTTTATAACTAAGAAGGCTGCATTAGAAAATAAACTTTCTCAGTGAGCCATCTCAACCTAGCCATACATGTGTGGGAATGCCGTCAAATTCCAGGAAACAGATGTTCATTTAATAAGATGAATTTTTACTAGTACTTCTACCACACTGCTAATCCTATGTTTGTGATCTGAATTTAAGACAATAAACTCCAGCAACTTATTTCCTACAATGTGGCTGATATCATAGGTTCCCCAGAGGTACACCTTTGAAATCTTTACATATGAAAAAATTGGCCTGAGAGTTGACATTTGTATGCCAAGAACTGGCTGTTACAATGTATTGGAAAGAGCAATGGGCTTGGAATCAGAAGACTTGGCTGGTGGTGAACTCAAAGGAGCATCATGCTTAGGTACCTGCTCTGATATGAGACTGCCTGGAACTGAATTCCAGCATCATCATGTATGGGGCTTCCCTGGCGGCATATATACTTTGTAACCTTAAACATATTACTTAAACTCTCAATATCTCTGTTTCCCTATCTATAGAATGGAGATAATACAAGTGCCAACATCACAAGAATGATGTAATCAATTAAGACGTTGAGAACAAGGAAATGAAATCATTATCTCAAAAAGCTATCCACACCCCCACTTTTATAGCAGCACTATTTACAACAGCCAAGACATAGAGACAGCTTAAGGGTTCATCAACAGATGAATAGATAAAGAAGTTGTGGTATTTGTATACAGTGGAATATTATTCAGCCATAAAAATAAGGAAATCCTGCCATTTGTGACAATAGAGATAGACCTTCAGATTGTTATGCTACATGAAATAAGTCACAGAAAGACAAATACTGTATGATCTCAATTCTATACGGGACCTAAAAACAACAACAACAACTCATAGATACAGAGAACAGACTCTTGGCTGCCAGAGGCAGGGGCCTGGGGAAGGGGAAATGGGTGAAGGTGGTCAAAAGGCATAAACTTCTAGTTCAGTTCAGTTCAGTCACTCAGTCGTGTCCAACTCCTTGTGACCCCATGAACTGCAGCACGCCAGGCCTCCCTCTCCATCACCAACTCCTAGAGTTAACCCAAACTCATGTCCATTGAGTTGCTGATGCCATCCAACCATCTCATCCTCTGTCGTCCCCTTCTCCTCCTGCCCTCAATCTTTCCCAGCATCAGGGTCTTTTCAAATGAGTCAGCTCTTTGCATCAGGTGGCCAAAGTATTGGAGTTTCAGCTTCAACATCAGTCCTTCCAATGAACACCCAGGACTGATCTCCTTTAGGATGGACTGGTTGGAGCTCCTTGCAGTCCAAGGGACTCTCAAGAGTCTTCTCCAACACCACAGTTTAAAAGCATCAATTCTTCAGTGCTCAGCTTTCTTTATAGTCCAACTCTCACATCCATACATGACTACTGGAAAAACCATAGCCTTGACTAGATGGACCTTTGTTGGCAAAGTAATGTCTCTGCTTTTTAATATGCTGCTGCTGCTGCTACTGCTAAGGCACTTCAGTCATGTCCAACTCTGTGCGACCCCATAGACGACAGCCCACCAGGCTCCCCCGTCCCTGGGATTCTCCAGGCAAGAACACTGGAGTGGGTTGCCATTTCCTTCTCCAATTTAATATGCTAGGTTGGTCATTACTTTCCTTCCAAGGAGTAAGCGTCTTTTAATTTCATGGCTGCAATCACCATCTGCAGTGATTTTGGAGCCTCCAAAAATAAAGTCTGCCACTGTTTCCACTGTTTCCCCATCTAGTTATAAGAGATCAATTCCTGGAGATGTAATGTACAGCACAATAACTATAGTTAACAATATTGTATATCTGAAAGTTGCTAGGAGAATAAATCTTAACAGTTCTCATCACGAGAAAAACAACTTAAAACTATATACAGATATCAGATCATTATGCTTTATACCTTGGAGTAATATAATGTTATATGCCAATTATATGTCAATAAAACTGGAACGGAAAAAAAAGATATTGAGAACAATGCCTGCACTGAGTACCCACCACCACTATGTTACCTATCGTTATTGACTCTGACCCTTGCTGCTTGAAGAATTATAACCTCTCTGGCCTGAATATCATCATCTATAAAATGGGGGCAATATTACCTGTCAAACCTACGGACTTACCTTATTGGATCCTTCAACTTCAGACTTCAGATGGGCTTTCCTGAGAGCCTCTGGGAACCAAGGCTTGTCTCAGGCCAACCCACAAAGACAGGGCACCTGTAAGAGTGAGAGAGGAATTTAGTCATTCTTCTATCAGTTTTATTTCCTCACCCATCTCACTAATTCAGCGTCGGCGGTACCCTTCCACGTTCATGCTAGGTGCTAACGCAGCTCATTTGCTTTGCTCCAGGGAAGCTGGTGGAAGTGCATGGAGGGACCACTTCCTGTTCTATCAGGCACCACCTGAAAAGACAGAACATTTGCCCCAATTGACCTGTGGCCACTCTGCTCCTGAGCATGTAAGAAAAAGCCAAGTTGTACACAGCTGCTCTGCCCTCATTTCTTTGACCCTGGGCCTGGGGAGACAAAGAAACAACTTCTCTTGTCCTCAGGACAAGACATGGGGGTGAGGCCCTCAAAATACAGCAATTCATCTTCCGGTTTGAGGACGGGGGAAGCAATGATGAGCCTAATTGCCCAAACTAGAAATTTTGATTCAGCTGTGACTCATCCCTTATAAGCCCCCTACCAAGTCCTGGCAACCCTAATTAATAGACATTACTCATAGCAGCACACTCTCCCGCACTGCCAATGCTCTTGGCTTAGTTCTGGTCTCATCATGAGTCACTTGGAATATGGCAAATGTTCCCTCTCTCCTCCTCCCTCTTCCTCAATGCCAGAGAAAGCTTGCTAATGACTTAGCCATTTTTCAGTGGTTTCCTGGCCCCTTCAGGATAATCAAAACCTTGCGCTTAAGATCCTTAAAACTTCAGCTAAGGCTTTCTTCCAATCCCCGTGCCATGTCACTTTCCTACACACGAGACTTGCAGCAACCAAACTGAAGCCCTCCCCATGCAGCTAATACACCATGCCCTCTTCTGTGAAATGTCTCTTCCTCCTCTCTCTTCTAACCAAGCTCAGCCTTTGAATAGTATCTTAAATGTCACCTTCTCCAAGAAGCTTCCCCAGCTCTCTCAAGCAGATTATTTGTTGAACTCCACAGCAGTTTGCACCTACTTCCAGCAGCACACTCACTATATCACCGTGTAGTTGTGTGTCTATATAGGCGATCCAAATCTTAATCCCCTAGAGCTGGAAAAGCTCCATTAAATTCCAACAATTCTATGACCTGTGGAAGTCCAAAGCCTTTCATATGGCCTTTGTAATTCCCAGGGGGTCTATATTTTCCTTATCCCCCTTCTGCAGCTCCTTCTACCCCTGCTGCCTCTAGTCAGTGTGATGTTGACCCAGGCCTGACCAAGCTCATCATATAGGCCTATACAGATCATGCTCTGCTCAAGGGCATTAAACTAGGGGGACAGGGAGGTCTGGAAGGTGAGCCTGTCCTGAAGGTGAGCCTGCTTACTTCAGCATCCACCTAGAAGAGGTTTAGTTTACTAATTTGTGAAAATGTACAGCATGGAATATTGGTGGTCCTGGGCTTTGCCTAAATTTCCAAATTCCTCCTTATAACAAGGATTTGTGATTCAGATGAGCACTTGAATCTGGGGTGGTGGGGAGCGGTGGGGGGGGTAGATAGGGGAGATGGAGGTCATGGCATTTCTATTCTTTTTTTAAATTAATTTATTTAGTTTAATTAGAGGTTAATTACTTTACAATATTGTGGGTTTTGCCATATATTGACATGAATCAACCGTGGGTTACATGTGTCCCTCCATCCTGAAACCCCCTCTCACCTCCCTCCCCACCCCATTCCTCTAGGTTGTCCCAGGGCACTGGCTTTAAGTGCCCTGCTTCATGCATCGAACTTGCACTGGTCATCTATTTCACATATGGTAATATGTATATGTTTCAGTGCTATTCTCACAAATCATCCCAACCTTGCCTTCTCCCACATAGTCCAAAAGTCTGTTCTTTACATCTGTATCTCTTTTTCTGTCCTGCATATAGGGTTGTTGTTACCGTCTTTCTAAATTCCATATATATGTGTTAATATACTGTATTGATGTTTTTCTTTCTGACTTCACTCTGTATAATAGGCTCCAATTTCATCCATCTCATTAGAACTGACTCAAGGCATTTCTATTCTTAAACTGTGGTTTAGTATCCTCTTTACCAGGGAAATTCTAGTGCCATTTCTTCTTACATAATCCCCAACCTCACATCAGCTCACAGAATTCTTTCATCCCTCCATCTCTCTTCCTCCTCCTCCTATTTCCTCTCTTCTTCTTCCTCCTCCAACTTCTTCTTCTCCCTGTCACTTTCCCTCCCCCTCCCTCCCTTCTCCCACTTTTCCATGAACAGTATAACCATTTTATTTGTTATTTTTATGCCAACACACAAAGTTTCATCAATAATTTATTAAGACATTCTTATAAACAAAGAATGTTCATTCCCTAAAAGAATGTCAACTGAGATCTACTGTTAAGATAATATACATGTCATCTTATTGCACATACATCTGTTTGCCTTCCCCCATTTGCCTATTATTTCCTTAAGAGTTGAGGTTGTAGTTCCACGGTGCCCATTATAGAAGCTATCCAGTCACTATTCAATAAAGGAAGAACTGAAATCACCTGGGACTTACCAAGACCAGGCTCAAGTTCTCACTCTGCCACCTATTAGCTGAAGACTTTAGACAATTATCCTCTTAGAGCCTCAGCTCCTTCATCTATAAAAAAGCATCAGGACTAGGGTGAGGTAACTGAGGAAAGTTTGCATGGCAAAGTTTGTACTCATGGAAAAGTTTAAGGATCCTGAGAGTGCCTCCTTAAATGCATACCCTGGGAAATGGACTTGCCTCACCCTAGTCCTGACCCACTCCACTGTTCTTGCCTGGAGAATCCCAGGGACGGGGGAGCCTGGTGAGCTGCTGTCTATGGGGTCACACAGAGTCGGACACACTGAAGAGACTTAGCAGAAGCAGCAGCAGTCCTGACCCAGATCTAGAAAATAGGGATCATAATGGTATCTATCACATGATAATAAAGATTGCAGTAGAGAGTATTTGAAATGAAGCATGCAATACTAAGCATGTCATCTAGCATATTTTTTAGTATTGGGTTGGCCGAAAAGTTTGTTCTAGTTTTTCCCATAACATTGTGCAGAAAAATCTAAATGAACTTTTTTGCCAATCCAATATTAGGAGGGGTTTTACCTTAACAAGTGTAGTCCTTATTATCATTTCAAGCTGTATTATATGAAATTGCCCAGGAGCATCATTGTTTAATAGAAGTTACTCAAAAATTAATGTGTAGAGTCATAATAATTGGAAAATATCTTTAATAATTTTCTACTTTGTAAAAAAATGTTTTTGTGTGTTTTCCTATGGATTGGAGTGTACAGAAACACATCTTCATGTCTCACCCCAAATCATCCTTCATGTAGAGTTGTCATGGGAGAGGCAGCTTCATCGTTCTATCTTGGAGTATCTGCCCAGAGGAATTTAGGGTTAAACTTCATATTTGAAACCACTGTGGATTTATATTCTTAGCTGCTTAACCCAGTGGCCTGTCTCTCCCAATTGACATCAAAGATGATTCTCTTTGTACCTCAGTTTCACTGCTCTGAAGGGTGAGTACCTATCAACGTGGGTATTTCAACATTCCCAGGTTGGATGTCTGCTCCAGGTGCCCTTGGACCACTGCCATGAGACTTCTCATTGCATGTCTCCACTGGATTTCAAACATCTATCCCATTCGACTGACATGTTAGGTTCTTTTAAAGTTCTCTTTTTAAAAAAATTCTTCTGGACATTGAATTAATACTGACTTTAGAGAGCATTGCTGTGGCTGCTGCTGCTAAGTCACGTCAGTCGTGTCCGATTCTGTGCAACCCCGTAGACGGCAGCCCACCAGGCTCCCCCGTCCCTGGGATTCTCCAGGCAAGAACACTGGAGTGGGTTGCCTTTTCCTTCTCCAGTGCATGAAAGTGAAAAGTGAAAGTGAAGTCGCTCGGTCGTGTCCGACTCTTCGAGACCCCGTGGACTGCAGCCTACCAGGCTCCTCCATCTATGGGATTTTCCAGGCAAGAGTACTGGAGTGGGGTGCCGTTGCCTTCACTGTTAGAGAGCATTAGGTCAGGTATAATTTGTTACATATACCCACTGGGAAAAATATTATTTTGAAATATATTGAACACACCTATAAAGTTATGACAAACTTTTGAAAATATAAATGTCTGAACTGAACTCAGTGAAATCTTCTGAATGAAGTGGCCCAGTACTCCCTCTGGGAAGAAACCAAAAAGCTGAGGCCCCCCTCCACTCGAGGCTTTCTGCGGTGAAAGTTTTATGTTATGCAGCTCATATTTGAAGTAAGACCATCCTCAAATACCCTTCAAACTGGGTGAAACTCCATCCAGCTGTTTTAACACAACGTGATGCCAAAGAAACAGACAGGAACTTAACCACGTTTATGGAGCTGATGGTGATGATGGACATGTGAGAATGTCAGACTGGCTTAGAGACACTGAGTAGCAGCAGACAGTACCTGGCACAGAGCAAGGCTTCCATAAATGCTATTATCTGTTAAGTGAAAGATGGAGCACAAAAATGTACACACCCCATCATTATACCTATGAGAAACAAATGAAGAAACATATGCTAGAAAGGACATGAAAGTGTCAATAATAGCTGTGTTTGGACAGCCAGGAATTCTTACCCTTTCTTCTTTTCAATGTTTTCTTATTTTTCTTTAATGAACATGTATTGTTTATCACAGAAATAGCATAGAGTGTCATTAAGTTTTGGAAAATATTTTTGGGAAGCTCTATTTTGTCTCCTCTCAGCCTTTACAAATCAAATACTTTCCAGACCTCGGAAATGTTCTGAAAGGACGTGAGAAAGACTTTATAGGAACTGACAGGGAGTTCGTCCTCTGGCAAGAAGGCTAATCGTTCTTTTTCTTTTTTCTCTTTCTCTTTCCTTTTTCCTTCTCTCTAAGTAGAGCTGATCAATGATTTGCAGCTGTAAGAGCTGCCACATTTGTTTCTTTAACGATTTTTTTCTGCAAATCTCCCCATTGCCAAAGCTGCCTGGGCAAATTAAAAATATATAAACATTTGGAAGTCTGTTGTAATTTTTTAAGCAAAACAGTGAATTTTTCCCAAAAGCAACTAGACTGTGTAGGTCAACTTTTCTTTTTAGTTCCTTTTTTGATACCAGTAGATTTAGTAGCCAGAAAACTGCTGTAGTCTCTTTGCAGAATCCAGGCAATGTAAAGGCATTGACCTCAGTTAAACTCCTGACCAGCCCAGCTAGTGAATAAAGTAAACAAAAATCCCACAACTAAAGCTTGATTTTATGCCCCAGCTGTGGGACAGGATGTGGATATTTTAAAACAAACAAACCAACAGCAAAATGCAACCACTGTCACTAACTCTCAAGCATCAGGGTGTGGCCCCCATCACCCAAAGCAGCTCAAGTCCTTCCCAAAGAGCTCCTGCAATAAATCTTTGATGAAGCATGACTCAGAGCTCCTGGACTGTTAAAGCAGAACCCGAGTTCACCTAACATTAAAGTTCTGATTCAGGCGTTCTATGTGGAGGGACTCAGCATAGGTTGTTGCAGCAGCTGACAGTACTAAGTACATTAGGTGCTGTCCTAATTCTTTGCAGAGGAAGAAAAAAGGAAGAGAGTTAAAATAATTGAGCACTCCCCACTGGTCAGGCCCTCTAACCTACTTTATTTCATTTCATCTGCATAGCAAAACTATGAGATGAAGATTATTGTACCCATTTTACAGATGGGAAAACTGAGGCCCAAAGAAGCAAAATGACTTGAGAAGCATCATCCAGTAAGACAAGGGCAGAGCCAGGAATAAAACACAGATCCCTGTGGCAATTGCCCAATAAGGATGGAATGGGAATTCCCTGATGCCGAGAATGCATTCTAGGAATCTCCCTAGATGAGGAATTCTCAGACCTATTCCTTAGTCAAAAGTTCAAGTACTTCAACCTGTGACTAAGAGGGTTTCTGAGCAGTTTAAGGAAAAGTGATAGAGTTCTTTTTTAAACGCCACTTTGCTCGTGTTGTGCCTATGTGAGCCAGAGTGATCGTATCCCCCTGGTGACCAGGCCTTAGGAAAGGGAGAAGACAATCCCATCTGGTCTCTGAATCTTGTCACCTGATAGCACAGGAGCCAGGCTCTTCTGGTTTAATCCTAAAACAGCCACAGCTCCCTTGGCAGGCTTTATTTTAGCCCACAGGGCTATGGGTTAGAAGATAATGAGTAAATATTTCAGAACCAGCTCCTCATAAAAGAACAGGGAGAGGCCTAGGAGAGGATTTCCCCAAATCTAGGCTGTCTCTGGTTGGACAAAGTCAATCTATGTCCTGTGGACTGTGCCAGTTCACAGTAAAAGGCCGGTTTACTGAAAATTTTATCTAGTTCTAACCCCATGCTAAAATCAGGAGAAAATGCTTTTTGAAAAAAATATACCTCGAGTTGCTGTTTTGTTTTGTTTTTTTTCACAGTGGTAATTTGTTTTTTTAACAGTAGAATTTAAAGCATGCAAATCATTTGTCTACTCTAAAGCATTATGTCTTTTTTTTTTTTTTAAGCTGCACTAGGTCTTCATTGTTTCGCAAGGACTTTCTCTAGTTGCTGTGTGCGGGCTTCTCATTGCGACAGCTTCTCTTATTGTGGAGCACAGGCTCTAGGGCACTTGGGCTTCAGTAGTTGTGGCACATGGGCTGAGCTGCCCTGTGGCATGTGGGATCTTAGTTCCCCCACCAGGGATTGAACCCATGTCTCCTGCATTGCAAGGCAGATTCTGAACCATTGGGTCACCAGAGAAGTCCCAATTCGCATGTCTTAATCAACAACTACAAAATCTTGCCTCTGCAACACTGGCAGTATTTTAGACTGGGCAATAATTAACTGGGGGAGAAGGGGATTGGTTTGCACTCCTCTGCGGAAAGGAGAGATTGAGTACTTCACGAGGAGAAAGAGCTGAGGTGAAATTGGTGTAGAAATGCATCTCTCCTCAGCAGGCCTTTGTTCCCACAGCTGAACTGTTGATTATCTACAGACAGGCTTCTGCTTCATATGAAAATGACCCCCTCAGTTTTGCTCTGATTTCCTCTTGGTCATAATTACCTGCTATTATAATATTCTCATTACCACAACACAAAACTCTAGAGGACACAGCAAATATAAAATCGCCACTAATTCTATCACCAACCAGTAACAGTTTTGAGGATTCTTTTCCTCTTGCAAGTCGTTTTCTCTCTGTATGAGCCTTATTCAGCCATCAACAAATATTTATTGCGGAACTACTTCTAGGTGTCAAACGCTCTCTTCTTTTCCATTGTTATTGTCATCCAGGTAAACAGTCTTTTGCCTTGTTTTCGCTGAATAATACCAGCAGCTTGTATCTCTAGCATCAGAAAAGAAAAATGCAACAAAAAATTCCTCAAAGTTAAGCTCCCTCTTTGAAGCCTGAGGTGATGTCCTGGGAGGGTCTTGGGATAGCATCAGTGTGGGAAGTAACTCGGAGTCCAAAGTCCGGTCGTTTCTCATTCATTTGTGCCCAGGAGAGGGGGCTGCCTTAGCTGCTCTGAGAGCACTGGTGGTCACTTATCTCTAGGCAGGCCTATCAGGCCCCATCACACACGGGCCCTCGACAGGAAGTTCCTCCCTGAGAAGAGGAGACCTTCCACTCCACACCTCCTGTACCTTCTCACCTCTGCTGACCAGAGGCTTGGGAGACCTGAAGGCCTTGGATGCTTTGTCCCCAGGAAAGAGCACAAAACCGCTAGAGAGTCTGCTCTGCCCCTCAGGCCCCGAGAAGAAAAAAGATGGCAGCCCCCAGCTGTCACTCTTGCCCTCTGTGATGGTCAGCCTGGAACTTCACTCCCTCCAAGCCCCCTGTGCCTCCAACACTGGAATGTAAGTACAGAAGCCACCAAACTTCTTGAGATCCAATGAGCAGTGTGTCTCCTCCACCTGCCCAGTGCTCTCCTCTGTTCCCTTCTCCTCCCCTTCCCTCCCTTCCCTCCTCCACTTCAGGGCCCTGAGCTGCTCTCCTCACTATTCATCAGCTTCTTCACCCAAACCACACAAGGGAACTTGAGCCGATAGAAAATGAGGTGGCACTGGGTCCAGCTGACTTCTGAGAGGCCTCCTCATTATGCAGACGGCCTTACTGAATATGAAGGTCCCTAAGGAAATGGGGGTGTTCACCTCCTTCCCATTTGCTACTCACCACAGCTCCTATCACCACCCTTGTTCTCGGAGCGAAAGCAGCATACATGCGGACTAAAAAACAAAATAGTAACAATAACAGCAGTCAAAATTTCTTGATGATGACAATAAGCCAGGTCCTTTATGCTGTGCTAGGTCCTTTATGAGGATCATCTCATTTAATCCTTGGGACAAGTTAGTATTATCTCCATTTTATATATGAGGAAAGGTAGGCTCAGAGAGGTTATTTGACCTACCCAAGGTCACACAGCTATTAAGTGGCAGAGGGAGGATTTGGGCCAGAGCAGAGTTCCTAATCAGTCTTCCCCGGTGACTCAGCAGTTAAGAATCCGCCTGCAATGCAGGAGCCACAGGAGACATGGGTTCAATCCCTCAGTCAGGAACAACCCCTGGAGGAGGGCATGGCAACCCACTCCAGTATTCTTGCCTGGAGAATCCCATGGACAGAGAAGCCTTGAGGACTACAGTCCATAGGGTCGCAAAAAGTTGAACACGACTGAAGCAACTCGGCATGCTCGCACGCAGAGTTCCTAATCACCATCCCAAACCACCTCCCATGCCATTTATTCATACCTACTATGTGCCAGGGGCTTCCCAGGTGGCTCAGTGGTAAAGAATCTGCCTGCCAATGCAGGAGAGGCAGGTTCAGTCCCTGGGTTGGGAAGATCCCCTGGAGGAGGAAGTGGCAACCCACTCCAGTATTCTTGCCAGGGGAATCCCATGGACAGAGGAGCTTGGTGGGCTACAGTCCATTGGATTGCAGACACAGACACAACTGAGCACACAGCACACATCACAACTTCACTGTAAAGGTTTAGCAAGTTGGGCACATGGTGTGTTAGAAGAAAATTTAGCAATATTTCATCCAATGCCCCTCATTTACAAGGCGGACGTGATATGGTCTTGCTGCCTGCCAACTTACTACTTAAACACTTTGAGTCATCTTGACCATTCATAAAATGAGGACAATAATATATGTGTTCAATTACCTGAACAACATGCTTCCCAATACTCCTCCCTTCTTTTCCTTCCTAATCCCCACAGAACAATAACAAAAAAAAAAAGCCATTTTCTCTGCAGAGGTACTCTTTATGCAAATCTCAGGGATATTTGCATTAAAAGTAAGTGTAAACTTTTGGAAATTTGGACATAGTGGGAACATTTTGAACTGTGGGTGGTAGCAATGGAAAAAACTGTTTTTTCACTCACATCTGACCCTACATATGAATCAGTCTGGCCCAAAAAGTAGCTCTAAATATAGCACAAAGAAGAGGATCTCAAGCCTGGCATCAATAAACCTGCCTTTGAGATTGAGCTTTGTCAACTCCTGGCTCTTTGATGCTGGGCAATTCTGAACCTCAGTTTTCCTATCTGTAAAAAGGAGAGAAGTAACACCAAACTTCTAGAGCTGTTGGGAGGATAAATAAAATAAAGGACAGGAAAGCACTTTGAAATCCCTGGATATCCACAGAGACATGAGATGTTATTGTGGATTGTAATAATTAAAATTGGAATTGTTGCTGTTAACAGAAAGATTAACAGTGCCCTCAATTTGTGTTTATTTTCTGGTGAAAAGCACTTCCTAGAATGACATCCAGCTTTGGTCTGTGGTCATAGAGTTTACTAGTAAATATTTGTGCACGGGTGGCAAGTGACATCCCCAGATGTGTCTAAGCCAACAGTAATACCACACAACCATCATTCCAGACTTGTCCCTTCTCTCTGAAACACTTTGTCCTGTTTGCAGAACAGGCTCACACTCAGCACATTTGAAGAATGGTGAGGAAGCCAGTGGCTAGAGCAAAGTGCGCAGGGGCAAAGGTGGTGAGCAATGGATTCAGAGAAACAGTGAGAGACAGGACCTGGGAGGTCATTGAGAGGGGGAACCCTTGGAAGACTGTGAGCGGAGAAGGGTGTGATCTAACTCAGGTTCTAACTGGATCATTTTGGGGCCAGATTAGAAGCAGGGAGGCCGGTAAGGAGACTTCAACTCTGATGAGGAGCCTGGTGGCTTGGACCAGGGAGTTAGTGGTAGATCTGGTGAGAGCTGACTGGCTGCTGGACATGAGAAAGGACATGTAGGAGAGTGAGATGTCCAGGAGGATCCAAGATTTGGGCTTGAGCACCTGGAAAGAAGATAGTGCAACAGGTATCGGGGAGACCAGGAGTTCTGCTTTAGGAAATACTATTTATTTAGTTATTGGCTGCTCTGGGTCTTCATTGCTACACACAGACTTTCTCTAGTTGCAATGAGCGAGGGCTACACTCTAGTTGCAGGGCAAGGGCTTCTCATTGGAGTGGCTTCTGTTGCAGAGCACAGGGTCTAGGGTGTGAAGGCTTCAGTAATTGTGACACATGGGCTTAGTTTCCCTGAAGCATTTGGAATCTTCCCAGACCAGGAATCAAACCCATGTCCCCTGCATTGGCAAGTGGATTCTTAATTATTGGGCTACCAAGGAACTCCAAGAAATATTTTAATCGAATACAAATGGAAATTTATTAAGTCACTTGTCTATATGTGAGTTTTTGAAAAGGCATACATATCCACAACACATATTGTACTTTTCAAAGCAATTTCTTGTCCCTCATCTCATTTGATCCCTAAAGTAGTGTTGTGAGGTTGCTGCTACTTTCCCCACTGTGTCAGTTAGGATTTGAGCAGAGAAGTGAAATCACTCTGGTTTGATATAGAATAAGGGGTTTATCATAGAAATTAGACCTTCTGCAATGGGTAAGCTGCTAGAGAAGGGTCTGTGTCAGGTGTTGTGCCTGCAGCTGACACCAGAAGTCGGGAAGGAATGCTGAACAGGAAGCCATGGAAAGTAAGGACACACTGGAATCTGAATGGAAAACAGGGACTCTTGAGCACGAACCAGAGCCTGTGTCCGTCTCCTACCACCTCCAACCTTAATGTCACTTCACCACAGTGAAGGAGAAGCTGTGCCCTTCATGTACAACTGCACACACTCTGGCCCAAGACTTGAAAGGGCTGCGGGACGATGTAATAGGAGCTGAAGGAGCTGTGGGTCCAGGTGCAGTGCCACACCAATGAGCTGAGCTAACAGATCTGCAACAATGTGTGTGTGTGCATAGGTGCACACATGAGCACACGCTGTCACAGTGCCTGCTGCACTAAAACCGGTTCCCACTTCACTGCCACCTTCCAAAATAGCACAGATTCCTCTTGTAGCCAATTTGAAATGGGATCCACACAGGGAAGGAAATTCTGGGGAAAATGATTTCAACTTAGTTGACATGGTTTAAAGCCACCACACCCACTTTACAGTTGAAGAAAATTAAGACCCAGAGAAATGAACTGACTTGCCCAAAGCCTTGCAGAACTTTTGTAGCAGAGGTTTTATCTGAAGCCAGCTTTATTGGAGAAGGAAATGGCAACCCACTCCAGTATTCTTGCCTGGAGAATCCCAGGGACGGCAGAGCCTGGTGGGCTGCCGTCTATGGGGTCGCACAGAGTCGGACACAACTGAAGTGAGTTAGCAGCAGCAGCAGCGGCTTTACTGACCCTCAGCCCATGGGCTTAGTTCACATTTTGGAACTTGCTGCATGCTAGACACTGAACCATGGCACCCAGTGCTCACCCCCACTCTAGAAAGTAGGCATTATTATCCCCAGTTCCTAGATGAACACACCAAGGCTCAAGTTAGAGAAGTCAATGACCCAGTGTAACATAACCCTGGAAAGGGAAAGCTGAGATTCAAACGCAAGTTAATCAGACCTTAAGCTCCACTTTCTCAGCCTCCTAGTGTGTGGTCTTTCCCTCACTAGCCCCATGTTCCACCCTGTTTCCCAGGGTGAAGTATCAGAAGATGTCTCACACTAAGAGAGGTCCTGGAACCCTGCTTTCTCCTCTGTGGTGCTGTCCTGAGGCCAGCACCCCAGGGACAGTGTAAACACATGGTGGGAAATGCCTTGGTTAGTACAATTAGGAGTTGCACTGAAGGGAACACATATTCCAAGCCCAACAGGGCAAAAGCACCAGAGGGCAGTCTTGGATGGGGAGGAAGTCCACCATCCCTCAGCCACAGGAACCAGAAGCATAAAATTCCAGCAAGTGCCTCTTGGATGCTGAGAAATTTCCCATGACTCCAAAGAGGCCAGAAAATAGATCTGGGTGAATACAGGGGAAGGTCTATTGCTTTAGAAATGAAACCTAAGATTTATGGCGTTAAAATTATCAAAGAACTCGACATTCATTTATTTCTCTTGATAATAGAAATAATAATAGTAATATAATAGCTATTATTATGTATTACAGTTGACTGCTTATTTTTGTGCCAGGCACTCTTCTAAGCATTTTACATGAATTAACCCAGTTAATCCTCACAATAGCATATAGGGTAGGAAGCACTATTGTCCCCGTTATATAGATTGGGAAACTGAGGCATGGAAAAGTTATAACTTGTCAGGGAGCTAGGATGTCTGCCACCAGAGCCTAATCATTCAACATTTATACTATACTAAATTGCCTCTCAACAAACCTGTGAGTGACGGAGACAGAAAGGAGGGTGGCAGGATTATGGTTTCATTTTCCACATGAGGAAACTGAGGCTTAGAGGGTTGAATGAGGTGCCTAAAACCTCCCTGACAAACCCAAATTTGAAGCTAGAGCTGTTGAACTGCTAAGTTCATGCTCTTTCCACTCTGACACTCAGTCCTATTCAGTTAGTGGCACATTCAGGATTTGAAACCAAGTCTTTCAATGTCTAACTCAAACCCAGCACCAGTTGCTTACAATTTGCTAGAAAGACTTACTGCTTTGAATACTCAAGTGTGCAATTTGGCTTCCAAAGTCAGTCTGGAGGCCAAAAGCCATCTACTTGGTGAACAGAAGTTTCCTCTCACATTTTCAGTCAGGAAAGGACCAATATTGACTTTCCCACCTTGGAAATGTTGCCTTGCACCTTGGAAACAGAACAAAAATAATCTGAGTTTTAGGGGTTGGGAGACCCCAGCCCGAGCCTATGGCCATAACTGTGATGTATGAAGTTATGATCATAACTTCAATGTTCAGTCCCTTGAAGGCATAATAGTGTAATCATTCCCCATAATTTGACAAAACTCACTTACCCAGCACAGGCTTACTAGGCATCCCCTGCATATACACACTAAGGAGTGGGATGTACTTAAGGGAGCTCACACATAGTCCCTGCCTTCAGTGACTTTATTGAGTCACTGGGCAAACTCCAATTCCCTTCCCATCCCCTCCCACCACATACCTAAATACCATCAAGAAATATGACCACAGGAACCAGTGGAAGCTAGTGGGAAAATGGCTGATAAAAAATTCTTTCACCATTCACTCAATTAATAAGTAAATATGCATTGAGTTTCCTCCCAGTTGTCAGGTCCTATGCGAGGCACTTTGAATGTGAATGGTAGGTACTAATATCTTTATTTTACAGATAAAGGGAAACACATGGAAGAAAGATGACTTGCTCAAGATCAGCCTGTGATATAGTGTTCATAATTCTAGAACCCAGATCATCTGAATCCAGTTCACAGTTCTTTTAATCCCATCACACTAGAAAGGGAGTTACATGATCCTGGAGTAAAACACAGGAGCAAAGCAAACCAAGAAACAGGAGTGAGATGGGCAAATCAGTGGGAAGGTCATTACAGATTTTTTTACCTATTCATGGAAACCAGAAATGGCTAAGGCAGCTAGTTGTCCAGAAACCATGGTGTATCCACTCCACCGTGGAGCCACACTGCTGGAAGTGACTGCCAAGCCAAGCCTCCCTTCACCCTTGCATCTTGACATGACTGTGGGACTTGTTCTCACTGATGGGATGGGAACAGAAGTCCTCTATGTCACCTTGGGTCAGTGTATTTAAGAAATGGTTGTTTCTTCTCTATTCCCACTTCTCCCATCCACTGGTAGAAAGCAGAGGGTCCCATCACAGACCCTCCCAGACCTCCCTGCTGGGAAAAGAGCAGCTTGCTAAAAAGAAGCTCACATTTGGGCTGAAAGTGAGCAAGAAATGATTTTCTATTCTACTGGTCCAGCATATTTGGGGGTTTACTTGTTACAACATCTAGTGTTACCCTAACTAAATATGGCAACTGAGTGCTAGGGTTTGAGCTGTTGTAGAACATAATTTACTCTACATCTCATGCAGGCAATAAATTAATAAGGTACATATAGTTTAGCCAGCCTTTCTGAGGACAAGAATGGCCTTTGGCCGGAGGTGCAAAGCTCACTGGACTGAGTTCCTCAGGGCTGAGGCCCATCTCACTGCTCTCTGCTTCCTAGGTCTAGCGCAGCTCCTGGCTCACAAGACACATTCAGTGTTCGCTCTATGAATAGATCACATCTTAGGTCCTCACAATCAGAACAGAGTGGGCAGTCACGAAACTGCAACTTGAAGGCAAATATCTTGAAACCATAAAAAAGAGAGCATTTCTAAAATGTCTAGAAAAGAATCTGATCTTTGGGCCTCTCTCAGACAGACACAACTGACAAACACCACAACAGATGCAATAAGGAAATATTTTGGACTTGAACAACATTACACGTATACCAACACTAAAGAAGAAATCTCTCAATAAAAAACCCTCGTGAAGAATCTTGCCCCACCCCCCATCTCAGTTACCCCAGGGAAGGTTTCTTAAACCATGAACTGGAATATTCCAATCCTTCTCCTAATGCATACCCATCTTGATATTCCCAGAGGATTTTCCTACTTAGGAAGTTTTATGGGGAGAGCCTTGAAATACCCTAGGGGAGAGTTTATGGTAAATGTTTTAACAGGGTACAATAGCCATAATATGATAGCTGATGTAGAAGGAAACCCAGATAGTAGCTGTGATGTCAGGAAATGCAATTTTCTATTTTATCTGGGGACAAGGTTTTCCCCGAATTCCAGAACCTATAGTAATCTGACCTTGTAGATGGTCGATTTGAAACCTCAACACAAAAGGATCTTTTCCTACTCATTAGGGAGGGAGTAGGCAACCACTACATCTGGGACCACTCAGCAACTGGACTAGCTCCCTCTAACTAAGTTGCAGCAAAATTCACATTCGTTGGCTAAGAAAAAAATGTATTTATCTGAAGGTCCACAGGCTGATGAACACTAAGGATAAAAGCCTGTATTAGATGACAAGTGCTCTGCAGCTATTACTCCTTTATCACAGGTACTAACTTCATGAAAACTTCAAAAAGCAGACATCATTACTACCACCTTACAAACTTACTGACTGAGGCAGGCCAGCAAGCCAGGAAATGGCAAGGTCTGGCTCCAAGTCCAAATCTAGATGATACCAAAACCCACTGTATGCTACAGATGCCCCTTGGGTTAGACCCCTCCTGACTCCAGATCCAGTGTGCTTCCCAACACATCACTGCTGTCTAGAGGAAAGGGAGAGACATCCTTGCCTTAAATTCCTCACAGTGCCTCTACATTGAGATTTTGCTTTGCTGAAGAGAAAAGACAGAATACCTAAAACTTAAATGGTCAGGAGACACCACAAGTTCAAGATCTCTTAGGAAGCCCCCTGGCCCCTCGCTTTGGTGCCTAATTTATTCAGCTGCCAACACCACCAAAGGCAATAGCTTAGATTTCTCCTCTCTTGACTCAGTTCTTATGAGCTCAGTCCTAACTGTTGTTCTGTAACTTTCTTTTATGATGAGGTGTCTGAAATAGAACACTCTCAGCAGTTTAGAGCCCAAAACTGATTTTAACACATTATGGTACACCTGGGGGTTGAAACCCCTTGGAAGCAGGTCAAATACAGGTACTGAGCTTTGCTGTAGAATTCAGCTAGCTGAGCTGGACGCATAAAGCTGCCTCTGCATTCCAACCTGTTGTACCTCTAAGCCCAGCTAGTCGATTTCCCCAAGCCCCAGGGCTGGGGAGTATCAAGCCCATCTGGTCAGAAACCAAGAACAGTCTCTTGAGTTCAAACCAAAATTGTTCTCTCCAGAACCTCCTGACATGCCTGTGTCAGCTGCCTCCTTCTCTATGCTTTCTCTGAATTCCCTTCTCTCCAGGTCAGACATGCTTGCTCTTCACCCAAACCCTCCTCAAGAGGTTTTTCTTCCTTTTACATCTTTATTCTGTAGTATAATTCTTTTTAAAGTTTTCACTTCCCTTGGGCATTTAAAACTGCCTATTCATCACAAAGGACTTCCCTGATGGCTCATTGTGGTAAAGAATCTGCCCGCAGTGCAAGATCCAGACCCTGGATTGGAAAGATCCCCTGGAGGAGGAAATGGCAACCCACTCCAGTATTCTTGCCTGGAGAATCCTATGGACAGAGGAGCCTGGTGGGCTACAGTCCATGGGGTCATGAGAGTTGGACATGCCTGAGAGACTGAGCAGGCATGTACGCATTCATCACAAAAGTATGATGAGATGCATCATCCAGAATCCTACCACTTTTTTCCATCCCTAGTTTACCTCCAGACACAATAGCTAAAGAGTTTATATAATCATATCACAGATGCATTTTTTGGCGGTTATTATATTCCTTTATGTCTGGGGATGACAAATGGGTCTCCTTTCTTGCCCTGAATCTGGTCAGTCTGCCTGGAGTACAAGCTTGAGAAGCTCCTAGGCTCAGCAGGTAAGTGTGCTGGGAGCAATTAGTGATTTTGGCTCAAGTTGGGAGGACAGCGTGGGAGCACATAGACATGTCTGCCTTACTGTATCGTTAACGCCTGTGGTAGACTGTCTGAAAATATGGCCTCCACCAATTCCCTCCAGCCCTGGACAGGAAGTAGGTCAAGTTTGTTTCCCTTCCTCTTAAATCTGGGCTGACTTTTTGATCAGTTTTAATTAACAAAATGCAGTGGAAAAGACATTGTGACTTTCAGCCCCTAAGAGGCCTTCCAGCCTCTGTTCACCCTCTTGGGATCCAGCCACCATGTAAAGAAGTTCAGATGAAAGATCCCACAGAGAGAGAGAAAGAGGAAGGGAGGCCCAGTCAGCCACAGATGTTCCAGTCTCTCAGTAAGGCACCAGGCATGAAAATGAAGCCACCCTGGACATCAGCCCATGCCAAGGCTCCCAGCTGAATGCAGCCACACGAGTGACCTGGTCAGGACCACATGTGCCAGAAAAACTGTCCTATAGAGTCCAGCCAATGCACAGAGTCATGAGAAAGAATGAAATATTGTGGTTTAAGCCACAATTTGGGGGCATTTTGTTACACAGCAGTAGATAATGCATACAATGCTTTCATCTTAATAGCTGATTTTCCTAATTCCCACTTTAGACCATCAAGCCCCCTTTTGCATAACATTTTCCTTGACCTTTCTCTATGCAAATGGAAACTGCAGTTCTCAATTTTGTGTCTCCTCTGACCCCCTACTTCTTTTTTTTCAATTATGTATGTATTTTATTTTTGGCTACACTAGGTCTTCATTGCTATGTGTAGGCTTTCTCTAGTTGCAGTGAGTTGGAGCTATGCTCTAGTTGTGGTGCACTTCTCATTGTGGTAGCTTCTCTTTTTGTGGATCAGGGGCTCTAGGAATAAGGGTTCAGTATTTGTAACACTCAGGGTTAGTTGCCCTGTGGAATGAGGAATCTTCTGGACCAGGGATCGAACCTGTGTCCCTGAATTGGCAGGCAGATTTTTAACCACTGGGCTATCAGGGAAGCCCCCACCTTACTTCTCATTGTACTTGTTTGCAAATCCATCTGCCCTATTGGAGTGGACTGCTGGAGGCCACTGTCTGGGTTTCATTCATATTTAAATCACCAGCTCTCTAAGAAAGGGCCTGGCATAGTGATGAGAGCTCAATAAATGTTTGCTAAATGAATGAACTAAATGAAGGAACTGACCATGGCACTGAATCTTACTTCCGCCCATAATACTGCCTCCCCTCCCTCCATGTACTGGTTTGTCCCCCTCACTTCACAAAATCTCTTATCAACAAAGACTTCCTCTAACACTGCATCCCAAACAGCAACTTCCTCCATCTCTCTATAGCCTTCTATTTTCTTTTATAGCACATATAACCCTCTGAGAGTTTATATGCCTATTTGTATGTCTCTCTCTATTAGAATGTAAGCTCGTAATGTCGGAAACTTTGTCTCATTCACGGCTATGCTCCAGTTCATAGAATAATGCTTAACATCTAGGAGATGCTCAATTAGTAATTGTTGAATGAATAAATAAATGAATGTATGAATCAAAACAAGAACAATAAATTTTGGTAGTTTTCTCACTTTTAATTCAGGCTACCCTACATTTTAGCTTGGTGGGTACGGTTACTGGGCTTTCCTGGTGGCTCAGTGGTAAAAAATCCTCCTGCCAGTGCAGGAGATGCAGGAGATACAGGCTCGATCCCTGGGTCAGGAAGATCCCCTGGGGGAAGAAATGGCAATCTACTCCAGTATTTTTGCCTGGAAAATCCCACGGACAGAAGAGCCTAGCAGGCTATAGTCCAAATGATCACAAAGAGTCGGACATGACTTAGCAACTAAACAACAACAAATCAAGGTACGATTAGTACACACCAGTATCCAGGTCTCCCCCCTTCCTGGGCACACAGAAAACCACTCATCCCAACAAGTGTGTGGTTAGGTGTGGCTGCAGGAGTAGATCTGGCCCCTCGGCTCTAAGGGGATGTAACACTTGCATAACTGGGCTGAGACAGAAAGTGTGTGGAGTGTGTGCTGTCCACGAGCGCCTGCCCTTCCCTGGCTGAGATGATGGAGACTCCAAATCACAGGAGTCTGGGCTTGCTGAGCTGCTGTATGCAGAGCAGCTGTTCTGGAGAGCTGCCCAGAACCACAGGGAACTTTGCATGAGTTAGAAATTAACTTGTGTTAAGTTACTGAGATTTTATTTTATTTTTTTTATTAATTTATTTATTTTAGTTGGGGGCTAATTACTTTACAATATTGTAGTGGTTTTTGCCATACATTGACATGAATTAGCCATGGGTTTACATGTGTTCCCCATCCTGAACCTCCCTCCCACCTCCCTCCCCATCCCATCCCTCTGGGTCATCCCATTGCCCCAGCCCTGAGCATTTGTCTCATGCATCGAACCTGGAATGGTGTTCTGTTTCACATATGATAATATACATGTTTCAATGCTATTCTCCCAGATCATCCCACCCTCACCTTCTCCCTCAGAGTCCTAAGACTGTTCTATGCATCTGTGTCTCTTAAGTTACTGAGATTTTAAAGTGGGCTGTTACTGCAACACAGGCTAGCCCATCCTGGTCCCCCCAAAGACTAGTTGGTTCAAAATCCTTTACATCTGAGAAATAGATGAGACAAATGTATGGGGAAGAAGGAAAGAATGAAATGTTTCCATCACCCAAATGCTTATCTACAATAAGAGTTACAAAAGTGTCCACCATGAGTCAAGTGTGGTGCCAGGTCCTAAGCTGGGCCATGAGGGAACTGGGATGAATCTGAATCAATCCCTCTCCACACAGAGCTCACAGACCAGTGAGAAACACAGGCATGTTATTAAAATATAATGGGATGCTGCAAGATTATAGTTCTATTATGTACAAGGTGTTCAGAGCCCACACAGAGTGGTATACTTCAACTTGCCAGTTCCTGTGTTAAGGTCCCTCCCGGCTCAGCCAAACAGGGGCCACTTCTAGAACTCACATAGGAGCCAGACCAGCTCAGACTGTCTCTGGCAGTTAAAGAGGACAACAAGGCAAGGGGCAAAGTTTCCCTTCCTTCCTGTGGTGCCTGCTCTTGGCTTCTGTAGGTGGGCTCCTCCTTTCTGTTGTGGAAGGCCTCCTCTGGCTCTGCAGATCCTCCTCTGGGCCTGTCCTCTAAAATCTGAGCCCTAAGTATAGTACTAGACAGGATTCTTCAGAAAAAGAGAACTAGATATGTTTTATTTATTAATTATAAGGGCTTGGCTCACACAGTGATGGTGGCTGAGAAGTTCCAAGATCATCAGTCAAGAGGTTGGAGATGCAGGATTGCCCATGATGTGGTCCTGATCAAAGTCCAAAGGCCTGAGAATCAGGACAGACAATGGAGCAAATTCCAGTCTGAAAGCCTGCAAACTGGAGACCCAAGAAGAGAAATGTTTCAGTTTGAGTCTAAAGAAAGGAAAAGACTGATGTCCCAGTTCAAACCAATAAAACAACAGTTCAGTTCAGTTCAGTCGCTCAGTCATGTCCGACTCTTTGCGACCCCATGAATTGCAGTACGCCAGGCCTCCCTGTCCATCACCAACTCCCAGAGTCTACCCAAACCCATGTCCATCGAGTCAGTGATGCCATCCAACCATCTCATCCTCTGTCGTCCCCTTTTCCTCCTGCCCCCAATCCTACCCAGCATTAGGGTCCTCTCCAACGAGTCAACTCTTCACATGAGGTGGCCAAAGTATTGGAGTTTCAGCTTCAACATCAGTCCTTCCAATGAACACCCAGGATTGATCTCTTTTAGGATGGATTGATTGGATCTCCTTGCAGTCCAAGGGACTCTCAAGAGTCTTCTCCAACACCACAATTCAAAAGCATCAATTCTGTGGCGCTCAGCTTTCTTCATCATCCAACTCTCACATTCATATATGACCACTGGAAAAACCATAGCCTTGACTAGACGGACTTTTGTTGGCAAAGTAATGTCTCTGCTTTTAAATATGCTATCTAGGTTGGCCAACCTTCCTTCCAAGGAGTAAGCGTCTTTAATTTCGTGGCTGCAATCACCATCAGCAGAGATTTTGGAGCCCAAAAAAATAAAGTCTGACACTGTTTCCACTGTTTCCCCATCTATTTGCCATGACGTGATGGGACCAGATGCCATGATCTTAGTTTTCTGAACGTTGAGCTTTAAGCCAACTTTTTCACTCTCTTCTTTCACTTTCATCAAGAGGCTCTTCAGTTCTTCTTCACTCTCTGCCATAAGGGTGGTGTCATCTGCATATCTGAGGTTATTGATATTTTTCCCGGCAATCCTGATTCCAGCTTGTGTTTCTTCCAGCCCAGCGTTTCTCATGATGTACTCTGTATATAACTTAAATAAGCAGGGTGACAATATACAGCCTTGACGTACTCCTTTTCCTATTTGGAACCAGTCTGTTGTTCCATGTCCAGTTCTAACTGTTGCTTCCTGACCTGCATACAGGTTTCTCAAGAGACAGGTCAGATGGTCTGGTATTCCCATCTCTTTCAGAATTTTCCACAGTTTATTGTGATCCACACAGTCAAAGGCTTTGGCATAGTCAATAAAGCAGAAATAGATGTTTTTCTGGAACTGTCTTGCTTTTTCGATGATCCAGCGGATATTGGCAATTTGGTTTCTGGTTCCTCTGCCTTTTCTAAAACCAGCTTGAACATCTGGAAGTTCCCTCTTACTCAGCCTTTTTGTTCTATATAGATTTTTATTTGATTGGATGAGGCCACCCACATCAGGGAAGGCATCTGCTTTGCGCAGTTTACTAGTTCAAATGTTAATTCTCATCCAGAAACAGCCTCACAGATACGTCTAGAACAACATCCAACCAAATGTCTGGGCACCCTGTGGCCCAGTCAACTTGACACATAACATGAGCCATCACACATGGTAACATTTGTCCTGCCCGATTTCCTATTGATTCATAGCCAGTTCAGCTTTGGAAGCAAGAAGGGCAAAAAGGGAATCCAACAGACCAAAGCATATTGATGATGGACATATTTCTCATTCATTAAATGGCTACTGCTAGCCAGACATTCTCTCTAGAGCCAGAACTCTGCAACATGGGAGAATCAGCCTCATCTACAGATAAGGAACCTCAAGATCAGAGAGATGAAATTTGCTGAGAGGAAGTCATTGTATCTGCTGGTGGCTCTCAGGGGGGTCTGTACAGCACAGCCTCCCCTTCTAATTCCTGCCCTGTAACCCAAGCTCCTGACTTTCGTACCTGAGCTATTCTGCCTGCTCCTGGGCCTTCCAGTCATTGTTTTTTTCCTATGTTTTTGTCATAGCAAAGCAAAAAAAAAAAAGTCCCAACTGCCTGTCACTTAATAAAAGTATTAATTTTTAAAACTATTTACTTTTGGCTGCACTGGGTCTTTGTTGCTACTGGCAGGCTTTCTCCAGTTGCAGTGAGCAGGGGCTACTCTTCATTGCTGTGAGCAGGCTTCTCACTGTAGTGGCTTTTCTTTTTGTGGCGCACAGACTTCAGGTGTGTGGGTCTCAGTAGTTGTGGCGCACAGGCTTAGTTGCTCCTTGGCAAGTGGGATATTCCTGGACCAGGGATCGAACCTATGTCTCCCACATTGGCACGTGGATTCTTAACCACTGGACCACCAGGAAAGTCCTCAAAATATTACTTTTAACTCAAAGGATATGGTCATGACAGCAGGAAACAAGCAGGGCAGGAAATCAGTTCATTGTAAGGCTCTTACAATCCCATGTCCCTTCTCTTTTCCTACCACCTCATCTTGCTACAAATGGCAACCCACTCCAGTATCCTTGCCTGGGAAATCCCATGGACAGAGGAGCCTGGGGCTACAGTCCACAGGGTCACAAAGAGTCAGACATGACTTAGCGACTTAACGACAGCAACAATATCTTGCTACTTCTGCAAAGTCATTAAAGAACTTGCCTCCAGCTCTGAAGAGTACCGAAGAAAGGCGATTCAGAAGCTGGTGCTCTGATGGCAAGGTGTCCTGTGGGTCTATTGCCCTTGAGCTTGGAGATACCTACCATTTCTCTGCCTGGGTTGGCTTCATGGTTTCTTTAGGTCAAGGAGGCTGCTTCTTCAGAATGGTCCCTTGCCCTTTATTTGTTGGTCAGCTCATGCATGTGATCCAGCTGCTTCTCCAATCAGGAGCATTAAGCAGGAAGTGGTGAAGTCAGTCAGCTGGACTGTAGGTCCCGAGTCTGAGGAAGAGTCCAAAGGACTGCTGTCGTTGCAGCTGTCACTGACAGGTGCACAAGGGAAAAACAAGGAGTAAAACCAAAAACATCAGGCAATGTCTTAGCTTGTTCGGGTGGCTGCAGTAAGTACCATAGACTGGGTGGCTCATCATCATCCATCCATCATGTGCTCAGTTGTGTCCAATTCTTTGTGACTCCCTGGACTGTAGCCCACCAGGCTCCTCTGTCCATGGTATCTTCCAGGCAAGAATACCAGGAGTGACTTGCCATTTTCTCCTCCAGAAGATCTCCCCGACCCAGGGATTGAACCTTATAGAAACAGAATTTTGTTTCTCAGAGTTCTAGAGGATGGAATGCCCAAGATCATGGGGCTGGCATATTCGGTGTCTGGTGAGAGCCTATTTCTTGGTTCTTAGATGGCCATCTTCTCACTAAGTCGTCATATGGCTGAAGGAAAGGAAAGAGCTCTGTGAAGTCTCTTTATTAAGGGCACTAATCCCATTCAGGAGAGCTCTGCCCTCATGACCTAACTACTTCCCAGAGGCCCCACCTCCAAATACTATCACATTGGGAATTAGGTTTCAACATATGAATTTGGAGGGGACAGAAATACTTAATCTATAGCTACCAAGAAACAGAAAACCTTTAAGAAACAAAGTATCTCTAATCCTTATCTTTTGCTGAGACATCTTTAGGCCCAAGAACTAGGATATTTCCTTGGTTACAAAATTCAGCTTTATTAAAGAGCAAGGTAAACAAGCAGGTCTAAGAATTTCTAAGGACAAGCCAAAGCAGTGTGTGCATGTGTTTACATGAGTGTAAAATAGATCTTACAATTATAGCTGGGTCAAGACTTGAACCGAAATTATCCTTACTCCAAACTCCACACAAATACCAAAGTATGCTTTATTTTATACAATGTCACCTGCATATGTTTAAAATAAGAGGAGGCTTATTCCTCCCATATGAGATACAAACTCCTGGGGTTTCACAGGAATCTTTTGAAGACAATGCTTTCACCAGTGATTTTTACTCGTCTTTTTTGTCTCCAAACAAACCAAAAATAAATATTCATGCTTCCACCGGGAGCAGTAGCTTTCTATGGTATAGGGTTTCAATGCAGGGTCAGAGGCAGAGACAAGAGAGCATATGTGGGCTGGACAAGCCCTCGGATTATATGGATACTTCATGGGGAGATAAACAGTGTGGGCTTCTACACTACAGGGATCCTAATAGGGGATGCCTAGTCAAGCTATGTTCAGGCTGGTCTTCATGGGAAAGATCTCATTTTAGTCCTTTGTTTATTTCTAACTTAAATTTAAACAATTTTTCATTAATAGGACAAATAAAAATAAGCTCTAATCTCCCTGGATCACTCTATGTTTCCTTTACATAGTTGCCAGAAAATTAGACACAGCTGGGAGCTGCCTTTTCAGGAGGATATGGACTTGAATCAGAGAGATCCAGTCTCCAATACTAGTTCTTCTCCAGGAAGGGCACTAAACCCCTTGACTCAGTTTCACCCACACCTTGAGCCTCAGTTTCCTTGTCCTCAGAACCAGATGATCCTATCTCACTTCAGGATTTGGAAGGTCTTGCATGCAACAGATAATATTTTCCAGTCTGCTGCCTCTCACTAAATGTTAAGTTTACAAGTTTATTTCTAAGAATTGGCCTAGTGTATGTTTTTGTCATTGAAACAGCTATAGAATATCTATTGTGATAATGTGTTACAATTTGCTCTGCCATTTCCCCAGGGGTGGTAATGTGAACTGTCTCCAGTCTTCTTTTCTTATGGGCTTCGCTGGTGGCTCAGATGGTAAAGAATCTGCCTCCAATGCAGGAGACCTGGGTTCAATTGCTGGGCTGAGAAGATTCCCTGGAGAAGGAACTGGCAACCCACTCCAGTATTCTCGCCTGGAGAATCCCCATGGATAGAGGATCCTGGCGGGCTACAGTCCATGGGGTCACAAAGAGTTGGACACGACTGAGCAGCTTATGAATTGGACTGCTTCTTTTCTTATGAATTGGACTGCTATGAACATCTTTACACAGATGACTTTTTCCTCTGCTTAAGTTATTTCCTTGGAGTAAATTCCCAGAGATGGGATTTCTGGATTGAAGAGTAGAATCTGCTTTATAGCCCTTGATATTTATTGCCAGATGGATTCTCCTTGTCTAAGAAAGCTTTCAGCTGGGAGAGCCCAGCATGTGCGGTAGATATTATGGGTGGTTTCTGTCTGCCTCTGCTGCTTCTGTCAAAAGCCCTACTTAGAGAAGCCATTCTCAGACTCTCATCCTGCAACTGGTACAAACTGGTAGAAAATAAGGACTAAACTGAGAAGGAAGATAAAGACATGAAATGTGTAGGGATGCAGTGCTGGGAAATAGAAGGATGATAAAACTCTCTGCATTTAAGGATTAGGATCTGACTTGGCTAAGCACTGTGGTCTAGAGAGAAAGGATGCTGGAAGAAAACTCTTGAAATAAGTTAATATTTGTTGTACATTTATGAGCCCTTCCCCAATATGTGCCAACATTTATGTGGTATCTGAACGTGCCCACCTGTTCACTTTGTAATGTAAGGAAAGCAAGGGTGTCAAAGTCTGGTCCTGCCCATCAGGGACTTCTCCCAGCTAAGACACTAGAAGAAAGAACCTGCTTAAGAATCTGGGAAAGCCAAATGAGGGTATGAGTAGAGGCTCAAACCAGAGGCAAACAACATACTGAGGCACAGAAAAAGGATCAAGAACTTCCCTGAGATAAGCAAATGAAACAGTCCAGAGCAAGAGTAATGGGAGTACATGTGGCGTGAAGGAGAACTCTGTGCAGGGAGGGAGGGTACTATGAACCAGGACAATTTCCTAAAAGTTTTTTTAACTGTGTCGTTCAAATCTTAAATATTTTTGCCAATGTTGTTTTCTGCTTCATCTATCAATAACCAAGAACACTGTATTAAAATAGTGAAGAATTTGTGAATAGCTCTTTATAGATCTAAATATGTGTATGTATATAACGTACAGTTTTGAAGCTATGCTATTGCATGCATGCATGCTCAGCTGCTCAGTCATGTCTGACTCTTTGTAGCCCTCCAGGTTCCTCCTCTGTCCAAGGAATTTTCCAAGCAAGAATACTGAAGTGAGTTGCTTTTTTCTTCTCCAGGGGATCTTCCCAACCTAGTGAATATATTTTCTATGGTGACTTTCCTGATAAGCTGAACCTCTCAGCATTGTGCTTTGATTCTCCTTATCTTTCTTAAAGCCTTTTTCCTCAAAGTCAATATTCTTTTGCATTGATTTGATTATAGCTGCTTTTTTCGGTTAACATTTTCCTCTGTATTTTTTCTAGCCTTTAAATTTTTCTATATTCATATATTATATTTGAAATTATGTAAATTCCTTTTATATAGGCTGAGTCTTTGTGTTTTAACAGGAGAGTTTGATCCACTTACATGTATTGTGATCACTGATTGATTTGAATTATTTCCCTTCTCTTGTTTCTGTCTTTTCTATTCTTACTGTCTTTATTGTTTTATACCCACTCATTATATTCTGTGGTCTGACTGCATTTTTCCTCTTCTTCATCCTACTTTTCCCTGTACTTGTTTGGAAATTAAATGCTCCAAGTGTATTCTTTACAACAAAGTACAAACAATATCTTTATTTTTTCTCAGAAAATACCATGACCTTAGAATGCCTTAAATCTGATGACCCCTCCTTAGAATGCCTTAAATCTGATCATTTACAACACACTATTTTTGTCCAGGTTTAAATTCTTGGTTTTTGCTTCAGAGACTAGATATTATCACTTCAGTTTTCTTAGTTTTATCTACAAATTTACCAAAATCTCCACTAATCATATGTCCTTGCATATTTCGGCCATTTTTCTCAATAAGTATCTGCTGTTAGTAAACTTTCTCAGTTTTAGTTTTTCTGAAAATTTCTGTATTTTACTCTTATTCTCTATTGATAATTTTCCTGAGTATGGAATTATGGGTCATTTTATTTTAGCACATTGAAGATATCAATTCACCATTTCTGGCTTCCATATTTTCTCTGCTGCTGCTGCTGCTAAGTCGCTTCAGTTGTGTCCGACTCTGTGCAACCCCACAGACGGCAGCCCATCAGGCTCCGCCATCCCTGGGATTCTCGAGGCAAGAACACTGGAGTGGGTTGCCATTTCCTTCTCCAATGCATGAAAGTGAAAAGTGAAAGTGAAGTCGCTCAGTCGTGTCCGACTCTTAGCGACCCCATGGACTGCAGCCTACCAGGTTCCTCCGTCCATGGGATCTTCCAGGCAAGAGTACTGGAGTGGGGTGCTATTGCCTTCTCCATATTTTCTCTAGAGAAATGCAAATCAGAACTACACTGAGGTACTATCTCAGTCAGAATGGTCATCATTTAAACGTCTACAAATGACAAATGCTGGAGAGGGGATGGAGAAAAGAGAGCCCTCCCGCACCACTGGTGAGAATGTAAGTTGGTGCAGCCACTATGGAAAACAGTATGGAGGTTCCTCAAGAAATTGAAAATAGAGTTGCCATATGACCCTGCAATCCCACTCCTGGGTATATATCCAGAGAAAACTATAATTTGAAAAGATGCATGCATCCCTGTGTTCACTGCAACACTATTTACAATTAACCAAGATACCAAAGCAACCTAAATGTCCATTGAAAGATGAATGGATAAAGAAGGTATAGTACATATACACAATGAAATAATTCTCAGTCCAAAAAAAGAATGAAATAATGCCATTTGCAGCAACATGGAGGGACCTAGCAATGATCATATTAAGTGAAGTAAGTCAGAAAGATACATATCTTATGATATAACTCATATGTGGACTCTAAAAAATGACACATATGAGCCTATCTACAAAACAGAAACAAGCTCACAGACATAGAGAGTAGGCTTGTGGTTGTCAAGGGGAAGGGGTTAGGGAGGGATGGATTGGGAGTTTGGGATTAGCAGATGCAAACTACTATACATAGAATGAATAAACAACAAAGTCCTACTGTATAGCACAGGTAACTATATTCAATATCCTGTGATAAACCATAATGGAAAAGAATATAAAAAAGAATGTACACCTAATACTCTGCAAAGGCATATATCAGAAAAGAATCTAAAAAAGTTTTGGTATATACATATATAATTGATCCACTTTGCTGTACACCTGAAACTAGCATACCATTGTAAATCAACTATACTTCAACAAGTTAAAATAAAAAGAAAGAAAAGTAATTTACATATATGAAAAGCTGAATCACTTTGCTGTACAGCAGAAATTAAACAACATTGCAAATCAACTACGCTGTCATTGCTGTTTTGTCACTAAGTCATGTCTGACTCTTTGAGACCCCATGGATTGTAGCCCTCCAGGGCTCCTCTGTCCATGGGATTTCCCAGGCAAGAATACTCAAGTGGGTTGCCATTTCCTTCTCCAAGGGATCTTCCTGACTCAGGGACTGAACCTGTGTCTCCTTCTTGGCAGGCAGACTCTTTATGACTGAGCCACCTGAGAAGCCCCGTAAATCAACCCTACTTCAATTTTTTAAAAAAGAAGAGACACCAGAGTGCTTGTCCTTTCTCTGAGTCCTGTGAAGACAGTCAGACGGTGGCTGTCCACAGGCCACGGAGAGAGCTCTCACCAGAACTCAACCATGTTGGCACCCTGAGCTTAGACTTCCCGACTCCAGAACTGAGAAAAAATGTTCTGCTATTTAAGTCACTCAGTCTGTGTTATTTTGTTATGGTAGCCTGAGTAGATATCACATAAAAAATGAGATAATACAGTAAAATATATGTACTTTTTTCTCTAGAGAAGTCAGTCATCAGACACATTTCTGATCTTTTGAGAGAAGTCTTAACTTTCTTTCTGACTTTTCTTCTCTTTCTTCCTACCTCCAAATATCTTTTTGTTTTTTAATTTTCTGGAGTTTACTGTTATTTGTGTGTGTGTGTGTATGTAATTTGTTGTTCTTTTGGGTCAGAGAATTGGTTTCTGTTATCTGCCTTATTCTCTGGAAAACAGACTCTAAGTAAAAAATTAGCATGCAGAAAGCATTTTGGAGATGGCTCCCAGGATCAAGGTCTGTGACATAAAGGAGTAGGGCGGAACAGGATGAAATTGGGTTATCATGCAATCACAAAAATAGCACCATCAGCCCATCCTTTGGAGAAACCTGGCACTTGGATGGTCCCAAATTGGGGCAATGTGGCTGAGCCTTTATAATTTACAGCAATGACTCATTGGACTGATGCCACCCTCAATACAGGTGTGCAACATTGGGCAAGGTGACTCTCTTCAGCTGTACCCCCTGTCCCTTGCCAACACTCTTAGTAGCTGGTCCTGATGGAGGTAGGGAACAGAACTGGGCGGGTATACCGGAGCATTCACCACAGTCCACCCCTCATGATATTCAGATCTATTTGTTGGTGTATGTCCTGGAAGGAGATCTTTCAGGACTCCAGTGGACTCTTCTGAAAAACCTTAAAATTAAGATTAATGGTATGAACTACTGCACTGACTGCCACAGGACAGAACAGATACTCATCATCTTCATCCCCTACTATCCTCACCCCTCATCCTCCACAAGTGTCTCTGAAGGTTTAGATAACTTACCTGGTGGGGTGAGCCAGACTCTCATTTCTGAGGTCACTCTGGCCTTCTCAGGCAATAACTATTACACTTATCTATTTACCATCAAAATTAGGTAAAGAAGTATCAAGAAACACTCAAATGAATTTCTTGGGTACTAGATATAGTCTTCCCTGCCCCTACCATGTAACAGCAGCTCTACCTCTTCCTGATTGTTGTTGTTGTTCAGTTGCATAGTCATGTCTGATCCTTTGTGACTCCACAGACTGCAGCACACCAGGCTTCCCTGTCCTTCACTATCTCCCAGAGTTTACTCAAATTCATGTCCATTGAGTCAGTGATTCCATCCAACCATCTCATCCTCTGTCACCCACTTCTTCTGCCCTCAAACTTTCCCAGCATCAGGGTCTTTTCCAATGAGTTGGCTCTTCTCATCAGGTGGCCAAATTACTGGATTTCCTTTAGGATTGACTGGTTTGATCTCCTCGCAGTCCAAGGAACTCTCAAGAGTCTTCTCCAGCACCACAATTTGAAAGCATCAATTCTTCTGTACTCAGCTTCTTTTTTTTTTATGGTCTGACCTCTTCCTTATAATCAGTATCAATTTCCCCCTTCCAGGAGTCTGAAGGGATGAGAGAGCAAGAGGTAGCTCAAAAGCTAATGGAATTCTTGCTGGAGGCACTTCCTTTTCTGTAGGTAAACTTATGGAGAGCCCAGAGTCATGGGGATGAAGCACAAATTCCCCAAGTGGGTAACTAGGAATGATGGCAAGGAGGCTACTCCTATAGAAACCCTGCGGTTTCCAGATCCATGTATTCAACCTATTAGGAACACCACATCACTTCCACAGCTTTCTACAGATCAGGCTCGCTCTTCTGTCTTGATGATCATTATTACAGTGGCAACTACCTTGACTCTGACACTCAAAGCTGAAATCTCACCTCTGTTTGGGGGATCATGTCATCTCTGTTGTTATCAGGAGCCCAATTCTCCTGTCATGAGCTCTGGTCTACAGGGAACAGCCATCACTGAGCTTCTCGGTGATGCTGATCTTCCTCTGGTCAGTGTGTTCCTTATCGCTTCGGCAAGTGAGGTGTCTTCTGGGCCCACCTGTGCAATAGATTCTTTTGGTAGATTTCTAGCCTTATATAGTTAATCCATTCTAATCTGCACACCTGTCTGAGCCATTTTATCTCTGCTTCCAATATCTTCCATGGCAACTATGGTATTTCAGCTTCATTAACTGTGGGTTATAAGCATCTCCAAACATTAAAGAGTCATCCTGAAAGTGTGTTCAGCACTGTCTCCCAGGATCCTAGTCAGGGAGAGAACTGCCATATGTTTAAACTTTTCCTTCTCCAGTTTTATGGTCTGTACCCCACCTTGATTCAGCACTCTCAGAATCCAGGTCTATGCACACTCTCCCAGCTTCTGTTGGTACATGTTGGTTCTGTCCTGCAGCTCCTCTAGATATAGTCCTTTTCTCCTTTACCAGGACTAGCACTTCCCTAGCTGGAATATGTTATCATGAATCCTATTTTTCTCTAGTGACCAAAGGGCAGCAGATAGGGGTGTTATGTGTTAGCCTGTGAGGCAAAGGCCTCCGCATTGTCTTCAAGAGAAGGGGAGGCACTAGCCTTTAGCGGGGAGTGGTAGGCTATTGCTGGAGACTCAGAAGATTCCAAGCAATCTAGAGACATAAGATATTCAAATTACATAAAGCCATACATCCTCCTGCCACATCTCAGGGTCCTGTTCCTTTTCAATTAGGGCTCCACATTGGTGGAGTAACTCTGCCTGAGTTTAGAATCCTACTCTTATGATTAAATCCTGGGTCAGCTCAGATCTCTCTGTTCCAGACTCTAGGAGATGGGGTCCCCACATATGCTGCTGAATATTTGCCCTCACTATCTCATTGCTGCTAAGTCGCTTCAGTCGTGTCCGACTCTGTGCGACCCCATAGACGGCAGCCCACCAGGCTCTGCCATCCCTGGGATTCTCCAGGCAAGAACACTGGAGTGGGTTGCCATTTCCTTCTCCAAACTATCTCATTATCTGTCTCCAAAATATCAATTGCTCCCTGCCACACTCATCCAATTCCATTCTTCTTGTAGCATATTACCTCTGTTTTACCCAAACACCTAACTCACCTCTGTCTGGAAATACACTTGCATACCTTCCCAGTTCACCACAGGGAAAATTTTAGCCATTTCACTGCTACTTGTGCCAGGAATCATCTTCCACCACCAGTGATAACATTCTCACTGCCAGCAACCAGTGCAAAAGTTTTATATTAACACCTGCATCCTTAGACACTTCAGGAACCAACTACTGCAGGTCAGATTTCCTGGGAAGTGGATCCTGGGATGGACATTTACATATGGGAAACTTCGGGGAGAATATTCTCAGAATAAACACCTGGAAGGACATGAAGGGACAGTTTGAAGAGAAGGAGAAGGTAGGGCATTGAAGCCCTCACAGCAGTTCTCAGCTAATCCCAGGTGGACCACTGCAACTTGGACAGAATAATCCTGGATCTAGGTGAGGAGGCTGACTTGATTCTTATGCATTCACCCCTCACTGGAGGCTGACTGCCCTCAGGAAGGTGGGTGGGGGTGACCTTGGATAAGAGCAATTGTTCACAAAAGTTTCAAGTCAAGGAGAAGGACAGAAATGTAGCCACTGCTTGAGGACATGGTATGGTCAAGGAAGGAGTTCCTTAAATGAAAAAAGATGTTAGCACTTTTAGGCTAAAAGAAAGGAACTATAGAAAAGGGAATTTTTCTGCCATCGCGGGGAGCTCTGTGACCTGGTGGTGGGAGGGATGCAGGGAAGATTATAAAGGAGAGGAGAAGGAATTCTCCTCCCTTTGCTGAGAACTGATGACACTGTGAGAGAAGCCGCCCTAAAAGCTATGGACCATTTGGGAAAATATTTCCATGTACAAGGGCAGATGTGTATGTTTAAAAGCTACTCATTAAACAATCGTGAGATTGGAGAGGTATGCCTGAAACTCACACAGATGGGGAGAGCTTGAAGGGAACCAGACCTGGAAGAGAATCTGGGCTTGGAGAAAATTTTCAATTAAAAAAATCTGTTGACCTTATTGAATCAGTATTTCCCAAATTTATATGACCGTGGAAGTTTCTGATGTGTCTCAGAACACTCCTCAAAACACAGCTAGGAAATGTTGAACCAAGTAATAACCTGAAGATTTTAATCAGTCTTCTAATGGCCGATTCACCATCAGGGAATGAATGAGAGAAATTTCATTCCAAGAGAAATGGAATGAAAATGAAGAATGGTTGAACTTTCTTATTCAGTAATATTTCAATTTGGCAAACATTTACAGAGCATCTACTGTCCAGTAGGCTTCCCTGGTAGCTCAGAAGGTAAAGAATCTGCCTGCAATGCAGGAGACCCAGGATCGATCCCTGAGTCAGGAAGATCCCCTGGAGAAGGGGATGGCTACCCACTGCAGTCTTCTTGCCTGGAGAATTGCATGGACAGGGAAGCCTGGCTGGCTACAGTTCATGGGGTCGCAAAGAGTTGGGACACAACTGAGCGACAAAGTGCATACACACACACACACACTGTCTACTAGATGCTGTTCTGGGCCCTAAGGACACAGAGATGACCAAGGTAAAGCCCCAGCTCTCAAGGAGCTGGCAGCCTGTGAGGGGACTCAGGTCTTAAGCAGATGTTATACTTAGTATATGTCCCTTGTGGGGGAGACTCTTGGTGATCAGCCAGGAGCCTATGCTTGTCCAGACGTGGCCTGGACACCTTTTCTTCATCAGAATGGCCATGAAGGAGGAGGAAGACAGGAGCTGGGCCTGGGTGAAGAGACCTGAGGAGGGACCAAGAAGGGCAAGGGGATGCCAGGATTTGGGTAAGGACCTACCTGGTCTGCCTCTGCCATTATCTGGGCATGTAATCTTGGGCCAGCCCCATCTTTTACTATCCTGGAGCTTCTGTCTCATTTGCAAAGTAGGGACAGTAATAACCTACATCTCACCGGGTCTCCGCAACGATCAAATAGGAAAAAAGGGATGTGAAAAAATTACGTAAACTGTAAGGCACTCCACAAAGAGGGATCTTATGACTTACTTATTCCTTCACAAAGTGCATTTCAAAGAAAGCTAAACAAACTCCCCCAAACTTTCCACTCTCAGGGCTATTTTTATTTTGTGATTTTCCAAGCCTCAAAATGAAATTGAAAAAAAAAAAAAACTTCAGCGGCTGCTTTTTATATGGTAGTTTATAAGAGTCAGGATGAAATAGAAATCATGATAGCACAAGGCCTCAAGTTTACATTCTCAGAGGGAGGCCATGGGCTGGGAGCGCCGAGGACTTTTGGGAGGGCAGCTGAAATCACCAGCGCCAGCCTGGCTCTAACTAGCCTGTGTAGTTTTAAGTGGTCTAATCAGCCCTGCTTTTCACAAACACAAATAAATAAAAATTGACATTACATCGGGCAACAATATGGCATGCCCTGTGCAATGAGAACCAGCTGAGTTTATGCGCCCCACGGTTTACGGAGAAGGCGGCCGTGCACCGTGCTCTGGGGACAGATGGCTATGTGGCTTCTTAACACACATGTTCCAGGACAGCAGTTCCCAACCCCTTGGGGAGACGCAGACTTCTTTCAGATGGTTCTAGAGATTCATATGTTACAGCAGCCATGTCAATAGATTGGCAAAATACTGGCTCCCACAGATACGTAGGCAGAATTTTCAAGTGTGCCTGCATTTACAGAGGCTTTGTTCTTTAGGTATTTTCTCAATTAACAGATACTAAAAGCATCGTGACTGTGCGTGAGGATGAAGCCTTTCATGTTAACAAAGGGTCCTCTCTCTCAAAAGGGTTGGATCCCATTGTTCTAATGTGACAGAAGTCCCAGAATTCATTAAAATCCAATTGCAGAATGTTGTGGCGCCTGAAAAAAAGGAACCACAGGGGTCTGAGACAAGACAAGAGTCAACACTCGTTCTGCTGCTGCTGCTGCTGCTGCTGCTGCTAAGTCGCTTCAGTCGTGTCCGACTCTGTGCAACCCCATAGAGAACTCCAAAGCCTGGACCTGCTCTTGGAGGCAACAGATTCTTACATGCTGCGATTCCTCTTCCCCAGTGTCTGGTCCCCCAGCCATGCCTGCCTCTGGAGGGGGCTCCTCACTGCAGTGGAAGTGAGCTTTCCAAAATGGAAATCTCAACTTGATGCTCCCCAAATCCAGGAACCTGCCACTGCCCTGGGCACAAAATCCAAACTCTTTCCAGAGGCTAGTGAAACTCGAGGCAAGATCCACCCCCTTTCCTCTCAGACCTCATCTCCTGCCCCTCCCCCTCACTCAACATTCCAGCCCCTGGGCTTCCTGCCTTATTTAAAAAACAACCCCACAGGGCCATCCCTGGCAGTCTGGTGGTTAAGATTCTCCACTTCAGGGGGCGTGGGTTCAATCCCTGGTCCAGGAACCAAGATCTGCATGCCATATAGTGTGGCCAAAAAATAAAAATAAAAACAAGCCCACCATCGCAGCCACACACACACTCCACTCCCACCCTGGCCTCTGCATTTACATACATTTACACCCTCAGATACTTCCTCCCTCCTTACCTTTGCCTGAACAACTTCTTAGGCATCATTTACTTTGGGAAGGTTTGCTAAAATCTTCCCCCTAGAGATAGGTCTGAGTTACTTAGCCCTACTATGGTTACAGCTTCTGTAGTGTGTCCTGGGAACATGGAATGTGCCTGGTTTGTTAGTCATCAGTCCATCACCAGACCTGAAGCTTCATGAGCTTTGTTCCCTAGCATGTCCTGGTGGCAGAAGGTCAATAAGTAGGCTCTGAATGAAGTGTGCAGATGTGCAATGAACGTCTTTCCCCTTGTGGGATTGGAGAGTAATGTTTCTGACAGAAGACCCATGCAGCCCTGGCCCCATCACCGTGCACAGTCAACCAACCACTAATTCCCCAAGCCAGATGGGCCTGGGCACAGGTACTAGCTCTTGTTCAAGAGCAGAACAAAATCCCTCAGAAGGTTCTGGTGTTGGTTACAAACTGTTGGGAAGACAGATGCTTGTATTGGGGAAAAAATGAAGAAAAAAATCGACTCAGTGGAAAAAAACAGAAGACAGAGACAGCTAAAGTACACAGAACCCTCTCTCTCTTTCCCTCCCACCTTCCCTCCCTCTCTATCATCCCAGTATTTTGCTGATCAGAAAACTATTGGTATTTTCTCTTGAAGTTATAGGATTCTGCTAAGGGCAAAGGGTCCAGAGAGGGTAATATGTGGCCTAGATTCACCGATCAAGAGAAGGACAGAGCTCAAAGGAGAATCCAGGTGTCCCAATGCCAAGTTGCCTCCACTTTTCAGAACACTGTGGTGCTTAGGCCTGTGTGCACACTTCTCGGGAGAAATTGTGCCAAATCCCAGAAGTAGCTAGCATATGTGCCCTTCGGCCAGAGACTGCCTCAGTAAATACATATTGCTTCTTGGCTTGCAAAGCAAATATTTACTTAAAACCCACATAGCATGGCACATAAGTTCCTGACAGCCCTGGGCAGTTTCTATCTCACTTATCATTTATTTTTAATTTCTTTTTTAGTGCATATATTTTCTGCATTAGACCTGGGATAAACAGAGTTCAGAGTAGAGGATTGGTGAACTAAAAATTGATTTTATTAAAAAACCCTAGTCTCTGCCTGTCACCTCTAGATTCCAATTTCTGACAAGTCCATGAGAGCAAAAATCAGTCAAGCTGAAGTGGAGTCACTGCTCCATTCAAGGGTAGTCTTTAAGACAAGGCATAATGTCCTCCTTTAGTAAATCGGCTGAAGAGTTAATGATACACATGTGGTTCTCAGCCAGTGCCTCAGATCGAGCCTTGGAATACCTGGATTCTGGTCCTGACGTTGCCTCCAACTAGCTGGTGACCTTAAGCAAGTCACTTAACCTCTCTGAACTTCAGTTTCCTCTTCTGCATAATGTGACTAATGATATCGTTCTACCTAATTCACTATACTGACAACAGATCAACTGAAGATCAAGTCCAATATCTCTCCTCCAAGTAAAGACCTACTAGGAGCCTGGCTGTCCTAGGAATTGAGAAGACAGCAGTAAACAATGTGAAAACCTATCTTTGTGGAGCTTTCATTCCAGTGGGGAGCAGACAGATGATAAATAAAGCATAACAGCCCTGACGTTAAGTTCTAAGGGGAAAAACGTTGTCATGATAAGGAAACAAGAGGATGAGAGAGGTTCATTTCAGTTCAATCACTCAGTTGTGTCCAACTCTTTGTGACCCCACGGACTGTAGCATGCCAGGCTTCCCTGTCCTTCACCATCTTCCGGATCTTGCTCAAACTCATGTCCTGGAGTCAGTGATGCCATCCAACCATCTCATCCTCTGTCGATGACAGAGGTGGATCGCCTTTTTCTAGAGGGTAGTCATAAGAGGCTCTCTGATAATATGAGTCCTGGAGAAGGTGAAGAAGAAGAGTCGCAGGCAGGAAGAAGAGTGGGAACAAGGCTCCAGGCGGTAAAGCTTGGAGTAGGAGTTGGAGTAGGAGTTCAAGTAGGATGAGCAGGGTGGCTGAAGCAGAGTGAGAGAGAGACAGGAGACAAGATCAAGGAGGAAGGATAGGGTTCCCCAAATTTAGTGTGTGTAAGCATTCCCAGAGGTGCCGGGAAAGGTGATCCAGAGATGTTCCTATGTAATAAACACTAGCTTAGAGTCATGCATGTGCGAAGGGTTCTCTAGACCATAATAAACACCATTGCAACCTGACTCAAGAACACAGAATACGCCCTGGTTGCCCATGAACATGTTCCCCTTTATACCAGCTCAACTTATGTGAATTACATGGTATAAATGTGCCTGACTTTCAACCCTCCTTGAGGTCAAGCCACTGTGTTTTACAAGATTTCACTGCAGGACTGGACATTGGTGTGGACATTGTTAGATGTAGACATGAGGGACTGGGCAGCCCAACCACTGCTACCTGTATTCATGAGGCTGACTGTGGTTCGTTATGTGAAGCCTGGCAGAGGTTCTCAGCCTTGAGCCCTTGCCTGCTAGACTCTTGCCTACTATTTTCCAAGAATCAGAGAAATATAAATGTGTTGGGTCTGGATCTTGATTACAGCCTGGGAACAGCTGGAACCACCAGGCTGGAGGTAGGCTGGAGCCATCAGCAGGCCCATGTGGGCCAGGGGCAGGGTAGGCACTGTAGGAAGGATTCGATGAGGTGGTCCAGGGCTGCACTGTGACTTAAGCCTAGCCAAGAGAGCACTGAGTAAGGCTTGAAGAGAAGGGAGGGGACATTACTAAGCACCTAATATTTCCTAGGCAGGGGGTTTGGCTCTTTTCATGCACAATAACATGAAATCTTTGCTAACCTGCAGAATAGAACTACTTTCTATAGAAGAGGAAATTGGGGTCCAGAGAAGCTGAATAAACTGCCCAAGGCCACACAGCTATTAAGAGGTAATTGGGAGCATTAGAATTCACTGATCCAAAGACTGGCCTCTTTCCATGACACCACATGACAGTTGTTTTGAAATGAGTTACATTATCATGAGGAGCTCAATACAGTCCTGTTGAGGTGGGTGGTTGAAATAAGTCACCCTCCCTGTCATCTCAGGAATCTGAAGAGATAGCCAGATTCTCCAGACACTGGGGTTCCAGTGGAAGGGAAGAGTCCATGTTCCCTAAGGGCTCCACTGATGTGATACCCATCTCCTCGTCACCAGGGCCCTCATGCTTGTGGTCCCTCAGCCTAGGCAGGGCCTCTGACACTGGGCACCACATCCCCCTTTGCATGACCCAGCACTCAGCTACACAGACCCACCTATGTGGCCCTGGGCCAGGCTGCCTAAGTCAGAGATGTCAGTGCTGATCTATGTGTATCCCCAAGTCTCAAACACTGACTTGTTCTATAACTGTCTGCCTCTGCTTCCTTCTTCCTTCTTGGGCTTGTTGGCACTCACTCTCATTCGTGGGCACCCTTGTTCACGAAATGTCATCTGCAAATATGGGAATCTCTGCACCAGGCCCACATTGTTGATATCTCTGGAGTTGTTTATAAAAATATCCCTGGCATTCCCTACTTGACGCAGTTCCACGTCATGCTCCACTTGCAGGCAAGCTTTACCAGCCCGATAAGGAGTACTTCATTTGTCCTTTACGGAAGCTATGACTCACATCGCTGGCTTTCCTTCTCTTTCTAGAGCTTGTGTTATCCATAAAAAGGGCCATTATAAAGGCCATGGGGAAGACTAATCCCAGTCCTGGGTTTTAAACATTTTCTCTAGGATGCAGTTGAATCAGTGATAACTTGTGACCAATAAGTTTGAAAAGGAACTAGCTAGCTTAACTGGAGGATGGTTATCTCAACGATTTGTCTATTCATCTTGGGACTGGCTGGTTTAGGTAGGATCTGGCTAGACATATCATGGGCTGGGTTGGAAATTGTAGCTCAGGGGTTGATTTAATATATTTTTCTGACTGATTAGCTCAAATTGTTATAGCATTAGGCTTTAGAAGAAAGACCTTGATCTTCGTCTCCCTGAAAGCAAGTCAGCATCACTCTGCCAGGTTCACCTAATGTCTAGTAGCTGACGTACAGGTACAGAAAGCATGATGGATCCCCGAAACACAGCACCAAGCCCAACCTTTTGCTCAGATCTAGGACACTAGGTCTCTGCCCATATAGAAAAGTCATGAGGAGCAAATGAGCATGGAGCAAATCCATGCATTTATTCAACAATGCTCACTGAGCACCCACTCTAGTCTGGCACTGCCAGGCATTTGACGTGCAGGCAGGACAGGATGGTACACATGCTTTGATGATATTTCCCAGCCTCCCTTGCAGTTAGGAGTAGGTTTGGCCAGTGGAACACAGGCAAAATGGTGTGCAACAACACTTCCAGGAGTGGCCTCTGAAGTCTCCTGCACAAACCTCCACAATCTTTCTCTTTTCCTGTGTTTGCCAGCTGAGCAGAAGATCCAGAAAAAGACTCTGAGATCCTAGAGGAGCCATAAAATGTATGGAGCCCGAGTCCCTGATCACTGCACACAACAGTAGGGCTCTCTGAACCCCGTGCTCACTGGACTTGATGGGAAGAGAAATTCACTTTCATTGTGTGAAGCCACTAAAACTCAGGGCTCATTCGTCATAGCATGTAACCTATCCTGACTACTGCACAGCCCTTCACCTTTCACTCACTGTACTTTTGGCAGCCCTTGTCTCTTTCTGTTCCAAGAAAGACAAACCATCCAGAGAGTCCTCCAACTTCCTTCTGCTACACCTTTCAATTGTCTATGTGTCTTCACCCTTTCTTTTTCCATCACACCACCCCCCACAGCGAATCCCTCCACTAGGGTGCTTTATCCCATCCCCCTATCTGTTTTATACCTGTGTTCTGTTGACTGTCCTCTGCCTAAAAAAATACATTCAACTCTCCTCTTTCCTTAAATGAATAAAATCCCATCTTCAAGTTGGGTATTTAAAGCAAGTCTTCCTCCTGGTCATCCTAGGCATCTGGAGAGATTGACAGATTTTCCAAACAGATTTAGGGTACAGGTACGGCAAAGGGTCGATACACATTCCTTGAGAGCTCCACTGATCTGGCCCTTTGAAGAGGATGCCTATCTCCTGAAGTAAAGTCTGAGAAAGAGAGCTGTTTATTCATACTGCATCCCCCTAGAGCAACCAACATATTTGGCTAATGGGGCTATAACCCTTCACCACTTAACTTCTGATGAATAAGCCAAAGTTGCTATTTCTGCTTATCATTCATTGATTCCTTAACCCACAGAAGCCTATTTTCTCTCCCACTGCTAGTCTGATACCTTTCATTTAAAGACCAGGGACGACCTCTAACTGTCAAATCTAGGGGATTTTTCTCAGCCTCTTCCAGCTTCGTTTCTCAGAAGCACTTGATACTCACCCAGTTTCTCCTCTAACTCACTCTTGCTTAATGTTTGCAGCCCTCCTCTCTCCTGGTTCCTTCTGATGCCCCTAAATGGAGGAAGGCTCCCATGTTCTGCTCTTTGCCAACTCTTTTTTCTCAAAATTCTCTTATTTGGCAAATAAAGCTACTACTACTTAATAATAACAATAACATGTACTGAATACAAGTGTGAGACAAATGCCAAGCACGTCACATGTGTTATCCCACCTCATCCAAACAAAAATCCTCTAAGGCTGGTAGTGCTATAGCCCCATTCTACAAATGAGAAAGTCAAGGCAAAAAGCAGCCATAAGGAACTTGTGCCAGGCCATAGCCAGCAAGGGGTAGAGCCAGACAAGGCCAGTGCTTGCCTGAAGGATGTCTTTTGTTTACATTTGGAAAAGTCAGACACATGACCATTCCAAAGTGCTTAGCTTGGCAAGTGGAGGTTGCAGCTGGCCCCTCTTGTCCCCTAGGCAAGCTCCTCACGCAGAACATAGAGTGCAGGAGTCTGCAGGCACTCAGGGAGCCAGAATTCAAACCCTGGCCTCTCTGACTCCAGAGTCATTGTGCCCCTCACCTCACAGGGCAGTGTGAGGATTAAAACTAAACAGAGTACATATTGGATATAAAGCTCTTGGCTCAGCGTTCAGCATGTAAGAAATATATGATACAATTACTATTATCATCTTTATTATTCATATCATCATTCTCATCCACTTTCAACATTTCAACAAGTGAATTCATCAAACATTTAATCACCTCTCGCGTGCCAAGGGGTAGGCTAGATATTGAGGTTACAGAGATGAAGAAAACACTGTTCCTGAAGTTAAAAGCCTACCAGGAGAGAAAGCCACACAAACAAGGAACTAAATTAAAAGGTGACAAGCTCAATAACAGAGCTGGTGTAAAGCACTGTGTGAGCACTGAGGGAAGAGCAATATACCAGCATAGGGAAGGGATGGGAACCAAGGTAAGTCTGGGGGCAGCTTCAGAGAGGAAGGGACATTTCAGAGCATCTGGACCATGAGGATGGATAACCCAGAGAGAGAAACTAGGTGAACAGAAACATGCAGGTGGGCAAGAACATGGTGTGCGCGGCCTGCATTTTGCAATTGGCAATGGGAAGTCATCAAAAGCAGAAGGGCTGTGTCTGGTCAGATCTTGGTTTTAGAAAGAAAGCCCTGACATCTTAAACAGTGATTTGCACGCAGTAGGGGATCAGCAAACATCTGATGGACAAATAGCTGAATGGAGGAATGAAAGGATGAATGAAGAACTTGAAACATTTTTCCTGGGTCAGCATTGAGACATCACAAGTGAATGTCAAAGTCCTCTGGGGCTGTGTAAACATGTATGTTTATGTATCTATTAGAATCCACTGTGGGACAAACTTTGACTTAAAGAACATTAGCACTGGAAGAATCCATAATGAGGAATCATTCCTGTTCAAGTCAGCTAGTCCAAAAGCTGAGGCCTTTGAGAGGGAAGTTGCTTGTGGAAGGGTTTGTCTCAGGGCCCAGCCACAGTTTTGGCTACTGCAGCATGGCCCTGCTTGAGTCTAGCGGCCTAAGTTTCTGATTTGATCAGGTGCTCTATTCAGGAACTCTACCTTCTACTGATCACATCCTTCACATTCCCACCTCCATTCTTTGCTTATGTGTCAGTACCCCTGCCTGAATGTCCCATCCTGTATTCTTTCCAAAGAGCATCCATCCTTCAAGGCTCTTTTCCTCTAGGAAACCTCCTCTGACTATACTGGCATGAAGTGATTTTTCCTAACATCTATAGTAGTTCTTGAATACTTCCCTGTGCTGAGAATTGTGCTGGGCAATTTATATCCTTTGTTATACTTAATCCTTACAACAACCTATGAAATTATGAGTCATTGTTATCACCCATTTTCAGAAAAGGAAGCTGTGAAGTGAGTGAAGTCTCTCAGTCGTGTCCAACTCTTTGCGACCCCATGGACTATAGCCTGTCAGGCTCCTCAATCCATGGGATTTTCCAGGCAAGAGTACTGGAGTGGGTTGCTATTTCCTTCTCCAGGGGATCTTCCTGACCAAGGGATCAAATGCAGGTCTCCCCCATTGCAGGCCGATTCTTTACCAGTTGAGTTACCAGGGAATATATATATATATATACATATATATATACATACATATATAAATATATATAAACTCCCACCCTTTATATACCCACATTCTGTATAAAGAGGTCAGATGTATTCTGTAGATTTCCTCCCACAAGGTCCAACTTTAATCCACTGTGTTGTCGCCCCTTACTGGTAACAAATAGAGGGTGACTTCTGTAGATTGAAGAAGGCAATGGCAGCCCACTCCAGTACTCTTGCCTGGAAAATCCCATGGACGGAGGAACCTGGTAGGCTACAGTCCATGGGGTCACTAAGAGTCGGACACAACTGAGCGACTTCCCTCCCTTTCCCTTTACTCTTTTCAATCAGGGCTGAAAGCTTCCTGCCTTGGGAACATCCACAGGCCTTAGCAGCTAAGAATGTTTTGTTTTCACTAATAAATCTGCCAGCCAGAGGTAGACATGTTACACTCATCTAAATAAAAAGCTTTCCCCAATTCTCAGAACCCTCCAGGACTGATTGTACAATTAACAATGACTCTCATTTTTTTCAAACCCATATCTACAAACTCGTTCTCTCAGGGCTGCTCCTGAGGAATTCTGCTTTGTTCATCTTTTTCCCTCTACACCTAGCACAGGTCTTGAGACATAGTAAGTACTCAATAAAAGTTCATTAAAAAACATGTATGGGGGTTTCCCTGATGTTCCAGTGGTTGGGAATCTGCCTGCCAATGCAGGGGACACGTGTTCGATCCCTGGTTCGGGAAGATCCCACATGCCAGGTAGCAACTAAGCCTGCAAGCAGCAACTACTGAAGCCTGTGCACCCAGAGCCCATGCTCCCCAACAAGAAAAGCCACTGCAATGAGAAGCCCCTGCTCTCCATACTACAGAAAGTCCAAGCACAGCAATGAAGACTCAGTGCAGCCATAAATAAATAAATAAATCTTAAAAAAAAACCATGTATGCACAACATTGGAAGCCTGAGAGGATGGGAGAGGGGGAGGGGGAAGGAAGAAGGAAAGACATTTTCTACAAGCCCCTCAGCTCATGGCAAACTACAGAGAGCCACACTGGGTTCACAGAATCATTTCGCTAACAAAGAGAGCCACACTGGGTTCACAAAATCATTTCGCTAACAAGGACTTCAGAACTTTCACCAGCAGATTCTAAAATCCAGATAAAAACTTCTTCCTTTCTCCCTTTCTCCTGTAGCTGAGCAGACAAAAGCCTGGTGGTGTTTAAACTGTGGTCATTAGACTCTCAGACTCACAGGCTGTACTTTTCACTTTTTTCCTTGAGGTTCTCAGTAATTACAGGGCAGCTGAGGTATTTTCCCTTTTCTGGAAGGGAGGCTAAAGAGACTAGTCCCGCACAGCTGTGGTGAACATCTGCAGGTTGGGCCATCCGGTATCAATCCCACTTTCTCTTAGGAAATGCCTCCGGGGGCAGCCTGGGAGGGGTGGGGCCTTACCGCCTCCTGATCTCCTGGCAGCTCTAGTCATGGCATGGAAGCCCAGATCAGACAGTTGAACACCCTTGTCCTGGGCTTGGACTCCTGAAGGGATGGTGGAAAATGGAAGGTCATTAAAATTTGCTTATCGTAGTAGTTATGGTGGTGGGCAGAAGGGCATCTATGCTGGGGTGGCCGTCTCTGCACCAGGAAGCCTTGTCTCGGCCACAGTTCTCTCTAAGAAATAGGCTGACTTCCTGGTCCACTGGAGCCGTCTCTTTTCTAGCCTGTTCGAAGTATGGTCCTCCAGACTTTCTGGAGCTCCTATGAGCCCACACAGTCTTCCAATCACCTCTGTTTTGACTCAAGGAAACCAGAGTCAGTTTTTGTTATTTGCATCTGAAAAAAATTTAACTAGTACAATAGGAATCAAGTTAAAAGAGAGAAGCGGGAACTGAAAGAAAAAGGAAGGAAGGAAAGAAGGAGGAAAGCAGGGAGAGAAGGAAGGAAGGAAGGAGAGTCCTCTGCTGGTTGGCAAATGAGTGTCTAGCGACTGCTCAATGCATAATAGGCACTCAGTGAACATTCAAGGAAAGTCCATTTATAAACATCAATATAGTTTAAGATGTTTGTTTGGTAGTCTCCTTACCTGATCTTCATCTCAGCTCTAAGGGTCCTCTAGGGATCAGGCAAGTCTGATTTTTCATCTGTGTTGAAAAGCAGAGACATTACTCTGCCGACAAAGGTCCAAATCAGGGCTATGGTATTCCCAGTGGTCACATGTGGTTGTGAGAACTGGACCATAAAGAAGGCAGAACACCATAGAATTGATGCCTTCGAACTATGGTACTGGAGAAAACTCCTGAGAGTCCCTTGGACAGCAAGGAGATCAAACCAGTTAATTTTAAGGGAAATCAACCCTGAATACTGGTTGGAAGGACTGATTCTGAAGTTGAAACTCCAGTATTTTGATCATCTGATGCGAAAAGCTGACTCATTGAAAAAGTCCCTGATGCTGGGAAAGATTGAGCGCAGAAGGAGAAGAGGGGGTCAGAGAATGAGGTGGCTGGATGGCATCACCAATAACAGGAATTTGGGCAAACTTAGGGAGATGGTGAGGGACAGAGAGGCCTAGCGTGCTGCAATCCATGGGGTCCCAAGGAGTCGGACACGAATGGGCGACTGGACAACAACAAGAATAACAATACCCATGTATAGAAGCATATGAAATTGTCAATATTTAACCATTTTGACCTACAGAAATGATAATTCCAAAGGGTTCAATGGGATACTTAGGATTACATAAAGTTATTCACAGAAAGTGCTTTCCACAATGCCTTGTACAAGGTAAGATCAGTAAATCTGTCCCCAACTTAAGTTCTAGCAGCAGAATGTTTTCAAATTTCACACACTCAGGACATTGGAAGTAAACTTCAAAAATTCTTGGAAAGAAAGGAGAAAGGTCATGAATTAACAGACATATGAAGAAGGCAAGTGATTATTTCAATTAGCATTATTTCTCAAGCAACTGCTCTGGGCCAGTCACTCTGCGAGCTATTGGGGATCCAGAGGAGAGCCGGACAGACAGAGGCCTGGGAGAGAAACACCAGCCATGTATTCAGCACAGTTTCCTGCAAACATAGCAAAAAGTCACTTACCTGTGTTCTCTCATTTTAGTCTCACAGAACCACAAGGTGGGGATTAGCTCTGTATGTAAATGAATGAACTAGGCTGACAGTCTAGCAAATGTCCAAAACCAACAGCTAATAGGTGATAAAACTAGATTTAGAATCCAGATAAGCTAACCAGCACGCTCAATGGTCACAATAGTCAGTGTGGTGGACTAGACCCTTTCCTTGGGGCCACCCAAGCTTTTAGGCTTCCATCCCAATCCCCTTGCTTCTCCTGGCCCCACCCCCACCGTATCTCTTTCATCATCCAATTCTGATTTGATAAAACATTGCCTCCCACATGAAGAGGTTTGGTTCCTAAATCAGAGACTCCTTCTAGTTCTGGGTCTAGGATACAACATGGCATCAGTCTGGCAGCATTTTCTGGAGACCTATGGGAAGCACTGTGGCCTTAGGTATCCTTCTGCCTCTCCTGCTTGAGCTGTTTTAGAATTTTCAAGTCCTCTCTTCATCACCCTAACCCTAACCCAATGGAGGGCCACGTCCTCCAATCAAAGTTTTCTTATAATTGTACCAAATTCCTGAGGTGTGGAGAAGTTACTGCACCTGGGTGCCCTGCCATTGCTTGCTACACCTGCGGGTTACCTCTTCAGCCTTTGCTGTGGCCTTTCTCAAATGGGTGCAGCTGTGGATTCATTAATTTAGTGGGAAAATACTGAGTGTCAGCTATGGCCAGGCACTGCCTGAGGTCTGGCTACACCTCAGGGCAGCGGTCCCCAACCTTTGTGGCACCAAGAACCAGTCTTGTGGAAGGCAATTTTTCCATGGACTGGGGGTGGAGGGTTGGTTTCAGGATGATTCAAGCACATTATTCTTACTGTGCACTTTATTTCTAACCTAATGCCACCACTAATCTGACAGGAGGTACCGGTCCACAGCCCAGAGGTTGGGAACCCCTGCCTTAGGGTGACAGATGCTGCTTTTGCCCACCTATATCCCCTCAGGCCTTCCCATCTCAGAGTGAGCAGCCCCACAGACACTCAACATTTGCATCTTTTTGCCATAGGGTTTTTTCTTTGTTTGTTTGCTTTTTAAGGGAGGAAAACTGCTGTGCATGTTACAAGGCAGGACAGACAAGTCCTAGAATCCATCCTTCAACAGGCCAGCATTCTACTGGTGAACTGTGACTGTTGGTGTATAAATACTCCAGTTCCCCGGGCCGCTGGGACAGGAACTCGAAGGCAGGTATTCTACACTGACTCCCAGAGTCCCCAGTCGGGTCAGGCTTCAGTTTTCCACAATGGTAAGGTGATTGAAAACACATTCCTCCTTCATTTTCTTTCCTTCCCTATCTCACTCCCCCCGACCCCACCCCACCCCTCAATAAACTGTCTACGCTTTCCTGGTCTTGGAGTCGGCCTCTGAGGAAACCCCAGTCAGGGCCAGGTGTACACAAAGCTCACATCTCGTCCTCGGGGACACATTCAGACAGCAGTCACTTGCTGTGCCTTCAAATCTCTCTTCTCTGATTATTTATTCAACAGTTATTAAGTGAAGCTTGTGACTTCCTATGGATACACGTTATGAATAAATACTAATTTCCTACGAAAAAGTACTATTTACAGATACAACTTAATTGCTAGTTCTTGTCGACTGGCTGAAGCAGAATCGACCTTGAAGAAAACTTGGACAAAAATTCCCACCTTTCAAAATCCTGGTTCTGTCTCTAGTTTTCTTTGCTGACTTCCCGAAGTGGACTTCTTAAGGAGCCACTTCAGAGAATTTTTAAATTTAGATGATAGAATGAGTCATACATTCCCAGTAAAGAGCACGAACCACGCATTCATCCTATGGTTTTTAGAACTTCATCAGAGTGTGACCAATTATGAGTTTCACAAAAATTCCAGAGATTGGCTGGGGCTAACATAGAGTACTTTTCACTCCCAGTGATAGAAGCTACCTCCTTCAGGCAGAGCAGGGGCTTCCCTGGTGGTTCTGACAGTAAAAAAATCTGCCTGCCATGCAAGACACCCAGGTTTGATCCCTGGGTCGGGAAGGTCCCCTAGAGAAGGAATCCCATGGACAGAGGAGCCTGGTGGGCTACAGTCCAAAAGAGTTGGACATGACTGAGTGACTAACACTTTCGCTTTTCACTTTCAGAGGTAGCAGGACCAATTTATTTATTTATTTTAAATTAATTTTTATTGGAGTATAGTTGCTTTACAATGTTATGTTAATTTCTACTGTACAGAAAAATGAATCAGCCATACATATACTATATACCCTGCCTTTTGGACTTTCTTCCCATTCAGGTCACCGTAGTGCATTAAGTAGAATTCCCTGTGCCATACAGTTTATACTTATTATCTATTTTATACTATCAATAATACTATTGATAGACAACATATAGTTAGATTTCATATATGTGTCAGGACCAGTTTATATTTTGCCAAGTTAGTCCAGTCACATCTTAGAACTCTGTAGAGATGAGCATCCTGGCTGGCCACTGTCTGGCCTGCGTTTTCATTCACCTCCATCCACCCCCACTGTCTGTACTGTCTTCCCTTTGGCACCCTTCTGCTGTGCTGTGCTTAGTCGCTCAGTTGTGTCCGACTCTTTGAGACCCCATTGGCGCCCTTACTTCTCAGCATTAAGAGCCCATTTGGTGGCTCCAGGGCCAGAAGCTAAGGTGAGCCCTACTTCATGTCACTGAGACTTAGGCTTCTGCAACTGCCTTCCCCTCCACCCTGTCCATACTCCTTCCACACCCTGGGAGGAGCTATCCTCCTACCAGAGCAATCTGGAAGTCACAGTAATGGAGAGAACCCCAGGATGTGAACAGTCTTGCTGGGGCTACAGTGCAAGTAGGCTCATGGGAGCCCTGGCCTGCAGCAGGCTCTTGAGGACTTCCTGAGTGTTTCTGATTGACAACTAAGAGAAGAGGATGAAACATTAACTCAGTTTGACCTGACAATTTTTTATGGAGCATCTACTATGCCCCTAGCACCATATGAAACCCCATGCAGGGGAAGGATGCTGAAGATGTCCAAGATGTGGTCTAAGTGCTAGAGGGAATTTATAGGTGTCTTACCAAGGAAGTGATTAAAATGTATTAAACAACTAATTTTAAACTAATTAATTAGAATTTAATTAAATTAATTATACTCAATGACGGCCTGAATCTGATGGCTGTAGTACAATCCATTGGTCCAATTTTTGGAGCTGGAGGGGCAACGTGGCTACGAGAAGAAAAAACATATCAGGCACCTACTGCTGCTGCTGCTGCTGCTAAGTCACTTCAGTTGTGTCCGACTCTGTGTGACCCCATAGGCGGCAGACCACCAGGCTCCCCCATCCCTGGGATTCTCCAGGCAAGAACACTGGAGTGGGTCGCCATTTCCTTCTCCAGTGAATGAAAGGGAAAAGTGAAAGTGAATTCACTCAGTCGTGTCTGACTCTTAGCGACCCCATGGACTGTAGCCTACCAGGCTCCTCCCTCCATGGGATCTTCCAGGCAAGAGTACTGGAGTGGGGTGCCATTGCCTTCTCCCAGGCACCTACTACATACTATATAATTTACATTCAGTTTCTCAGTTAATCATCCAACCAGCTTATGAGGTAGATATTATCATTATTACTATTCTTATTATCATTATTTCCATTTCACAAATGAGGAAGCCATAGGCTCAAAAAGAATAATTTGGCTCCATAGTTATGGAGGGGGCAGAGCTGGGATTTCAGTCCATGTCTGTCAAATTCTAGGTCTTGTGTTTTTCAATATTAGATGCAATCAAAAGTTAGACTGAGTTCACATGGATGAGTGTAGTGAGTGCAGCCCTTAGGGGAGATGAAGGATTTGAATTGGATATGAGAGCTGGGCTGCATTTGGATGGACTGAGAGAAAGCGGGAAGTCACTTTGAGCATGTGAAACAATATGCAGGTGATGTGTCATGGGGTGTTCAGCATCTAGAATAGAGTCTGCTATGTGGAAAGCTGTAGGATGAATGGATGAATAGATGGGTATATGGATGGTTGGATGGATGGATAGGTGGAGGGGTAAGTAGATGAGGAGGGGTAGGTGGATGAGTGGATGAACACGTGTGTCAGAAGGTGAGTGGTTAAAGAAGGGAAGATGGAAAGGTGAGTGAATGGGCAGGTGAAGGAATGGATGGATGGATGACATTACATATAAGACATGATATTCCCTTATAAAACATGAATACAGAGATAGGAATGATTTTTAAGATGCCTATGAAGATTTCAATTTGAAAACCAATGTTGTCTCTCAAATGGGTCAGCTCAGAGAGTCTGTAAACATATTACCAGGAGAGTTTCATGTGTCTTAAGGATTAAGAGTTAAGATCAAAGGTAGTTAAGGTGGATAAGATCAAAGATCTTAATTTCAATTTGTATTTCACTATTTCCTAGTTGTGTGACTTTGGTAAAGTTTCTTAACTTCTCTGGGCCTTGGTTTCTTCATCTATATAATAAGAATTAATACCTTATAGCATTCTTCAAAGGGATAAATGAACCAGTCCATGTAAAGCTCTTAATATAGTGCTGGGTAAGGAAAATTTCAAAATAAATAAATGCGATGGGGCTGATTAACCTGGGGCTTTTTGGTGTAGCCAGGAGCCTACCTAACAAGCAAGACCTATTATTTATCAAAATCATTTTCAGGGATACCAAAGTAGTCTAAATTGAAGCATGCTAATTAAAACTTCTAAACAAACGTATGACAGTCCAGAGACCAGAATTTGGAACCATCAAGCTTCTCAAATTTGAAAGATAGTTCAACAGCACAGGGACTTCAAACCCAGAGACTTCAGAGAGAGAGTCATTTTGAAATCTGAACACAGCTGTTGTTTACTTAATGAAAACTCAGAGGATTGGGAATGGGAAAGAATCGCATCTATCCACAAGGTGCCCATAGGCTGCGGTCGTTGCAGCCAGAGTTGACCGCAGTGCGGGGGCACAAGCGGATTTACTCAGAGCACAGGATGCGGACAGTGGCTGAGCCCCGCAGAAGCCCCTGCAGTCTCCATTGGTGTGAGATCAGAACAGGGGCTCCCACAACGTCAAATGACCTACAGTGCTGGGAGGGCTGCTGCCCTGGTTTCCCATTTCCCACTGGAGGACCGGAGTCTCTGGGGAGAGCAATCCATGTGCTGGGGGAGGTACAATGTGGCCAACGTGTACTTGCTTCTCTTACCTTTTTATGCCCTCTGTCTTGGTATCTGAGGCGCAGGTGGGTGCTTAGGATGTTCTAGGATGGCCTGCTCTTGAACAGATGTAACTTATTCCTGGGGGGTGGGGAGCTAGGACAGGATCAACCTGTGTCTGCTTCCTGGCGATATTACCCCTCCCTCCATGCCTTTGTTCCCCTAGCGCCAGGCCTCCTTCACTGAACTAGAATTGTCCTCTTTCTCCCTCGCCAAACTGAGCTTCCTCTAAGATGGAGACCACGTCCTTCCTTGCTCACCACTACATCCTCAATTGGCACATAAATATTTGATGACATAAGAGGAAGGAAAGGAGGAAAGAAGGAGGAGAAAAAGTCAGTTGATTTCTCAGTGACCTTTAAGAAAGGATTATCTAGAAAAACAGGGATCAGCTGGTGTTCAGCGGCCTGAGTGCATTCCACGTATCCCACATACAGCAAGGAGCACACGGCAGCCACTCAATACTTGCTAATAATAATAATTGTAATATAATCATAATAAGAGTAATAAAATAATAATAATTGTAATAATAATAATTATCTCACCCTGCCAGTTAAGATCATTAGAATGCCTAGGCTAGGTCTCCATGTAAGCCCAGAACTTAAGATTTCCCAAAAAGATGGTTTTGGAATCAGCCATTGTGATCCTCCTTTCAGAAGCGCCTCTGCATCAGCCTGTGGGGAGACAAGTAATGGGAGATGTTGCAGCTGGGTCCCACAGAGGGTCTGGAGACAAACCCACAGACACGCATCCTCAAGCTGCCTAACAAGAGTGGCCTGAACTGGGTGTCAGGAGCTGGGGTCTCTGGAACCGCGGGGGTCAGAAAGACAGGAAGAAGAACAAGTGACAGGAGGTGGGTCTCTATGAGGCAGGAGAGGAAGCCTGAATGGACTTCCCCCAGCAGGGTCTGTAAGGGCTTCTGACAATACCATAGCTGGCTGTGCCCAAAGCCTGCAAAGGTCAGAGTGAAAGTCGGGCAATGCTGAGGTAATGATGGCCACTCTGACTGGTGTGAGGTGATAGCTCAGTGTAGTTTTGATTTGCATTACTCTTAAGAATTTGTGATGTTGAGCACCTTTTCAAGTGTTTTTTGGCCATCTGTATGTCTTCTTTCTAGGTGTACCTTGAGAAACTAACTGGGCCAAATAATTTGGGGAAACAAGTGAGCAAAACAAATTTCTTCAAGTTTTCTTACTTTCAGGACTTCTTGCCTGCCTTGTGACTCTAGGAGAGACTGATATAAGTAGTGGTTCCCAAATCTATTTATTCACAGGATATATGTCAAAGACTAGGATTCTGTAATGCATACCTCAGGAAATGCTTCTTTGGGAAACAAGTTGTCACTCCTTGTTTTCAGCCCAAGACTTCAGGAAGAGTTTTTTAAATTTATTTGTAATTGGAGGGTAATTGCTTTACAATGTTGTGCTGGTTTCTGCCATACAACAACATGAATCAGCCATAAGTATACATATACCCCCTCCCTCTGGAAACTTCCTCCCACCTATCCCACATCCCACCCCTCCTGGTCATCACAGCACACTAGGCTGAGCTTCCTGTGCTATAGGGCAACTTCCCACTAGCTGTCTATTTTACATATGGTAATGTATCTATTCCAGTGCTACTCTCTCAATTTATCCAACCCTCTTTCTCCACTGTGTCCGCAAGTCCATTCTCTATGTCTTCATCTCATGCCTGTCCTGCAAATAGGTTCATCAATACCATTTTTTCTAGAGTTTTGAACAATGGAAATGGGCAAGAAACTATGTTCTTGGCTTCAGAGCTAGGCTCTCCCTTCAGACAAAGACTTACGCAAGAGAGATTAGCAGCTCTTAAGACTAAAGAGCGTGTAAAGCGTAGTGGTTGGAATAACACAACCCTAGGTTTGAGTCCTTGCTCCACAGTTCCCTAACTAAGACTTTAAGTCAGTCATCCTCTCTGAACCTTGGTTTCCTAATCTGTAAAATGGGGATACTAATCTATTCCTATTTTATAGGGTTATGGTGAGAAATAAATGAGTGGAATACATGTAGAGGATGCGGTATGTTGCCTACGACATAGTTAAATGCTCAATAGATGCTTTTATTATTACAATGATACAAAAATGTCACAACATTTCATATGCATCCTATTTTTTACTCCAGTTTTTTATTTTAGGGGAGAGGAGAAGGCGACAGGGAGAGAGAGAGGGAAAGTGCAAACATTCTGACTTGGAAGGGAACTTAAGCTTTGAAGCTGACAAGTATAATTTGTCTTGAGACTGCCAAGCTCTTGGGTTGAGCCTTCATATTAGAAAAAAGAAAAAAGAGACAAGTGAGATTAATCTGGGGCCTTCATTACTTACTCCATCTGGCCTGGCTTGGCACAGCCCCTTCCCTCTACAAACCGATTACTCCTTCAAAAGCCTCAGCAAAGTGGCCTCTAATGGGTTCTGACATGGCAGGAATGGCGCTCACACAGCACGGAGATAAGGGCCCCAACATCAGGGCCAAAACACTTCCAGCGCTATGGCCCAGATGCTCCACCACAAAAGAAAGAAATGAACTGAAAGGGAGCCAAGGCCTCTGGGCCAGGGTGGATCTCAGGATTCCCAGGAGTACCTGGTTCCCTACGGCAGCGAGCAGCAGAAGCAAGGCTCACGTGAATAGGACCAGTGATATGGATTATCTGACTGGGGCATATTCCAGTGTCTCAGGGTACTTATTAATCTGACTTGACTGTCACACTGGGGATAGGTAGGTGCTTGGGGGGAAGTAAAGAAGCTTGGTGTTTTTAGACATTTGCCAGTAAAAACCTGCTGAGGAGGCCTTCTCGCCTTTTCTTCCGGTGCACATGGCCACCCCATGGTGATGTGGCTGGGAGGCAGAGAAGGGGAGAGAAGAGGAACGGATGTTCACTGACCACTGACTATGCTCCAGGCAGGACGCAAGGCAGTCCCCACACTGCTGGCTCCATCACCCACACAAACCTGAGAAAGAGATATTACTACTCTCTCCTTGAGAGAAGGTGACGTACGTGTCTTGTGTCACCCAATAAGTGAACAGAGGACTGTCTACCTGTGGGTCCATGTTGGTAGCTGGGCTGTTTCGCTCCTTCAGTAGCAGGCTCTGGAATTGAGAAAAATAGGAGAAAGGAGAATCTTCCGCAGCCTCAAGAGGTACCGACTCTGTGACCTGAGATTGTGGAACATAAAGGCAGCCTTTGAGCCACTCTGAGAAAGATGGATTCTTGAGCAGAGGAACCAAACCAGATCAGTGGATCCATCAGGGATTGTTTATCTTGAATCGGGAGACTGCCAATTACTGAAACAAAGGCTCTGCTTCTGAGCTGCTTTCAAAGGCTCAGGAACTTTGGCTTCTGGGGCACAAGGTGTTGAGGCCACGCTTGGTGGCTCCCAGGGCCTCAGAGAAGTGAGCTTGGGAGGCTTGGTGAGTCAGAGACTGTACAACACTGCCATCTCCTGGGAGCAAGGTCCATCTGGTCTGGCCAGGCAGAAATCCAGCTCAGAATACCTGACTAAATTACACGTTAGTTTCTCTGCTTCCCAAGGGAGACTTCTGTGGTCACATTACAAATCTGGACTGCCAATGTTTATTTACTAGTTCACAAAGCCCACAGAGATGGAAGGTATGGGCTTCCAAGTCAAACGCTGGCCCATTTGTTTCATTTTTAAAAATTCAACAAATCTTTGAGTGAGTGAAAGTTGTTCAGTCTTGTCTGACTCTTTGTGACCCCATGGACTATACAGTCCATGGAATTCTCCAGGCCAGAATACTGGAGTGGGTAGCTGTCCCCTTCTCCAGGGGATCTTCCCAACCCAGGGATCGAACCCAGGTCTCCCACATTGCAGGTGGATTCTTTACCAGCTGAGCCACCAGGGAAGCCAAACAAACTGTGTGAAGGCCCTGACACAGGAAGAAGCCTGGTGCATTTGAAGAACTAGAAGCTCTGTACTGATGGGCCATCAAGAAAGAGAAAAAGTGGTGTGAAGTGAGATTACAGAAATAGGCAGCAACCAAATCACACAGGGCCTTAGAATGTTGTGTGAAGGATTTGGCCTTATATTGGCCAAATCTTTTTTTGTTACATATGACAAAGACTTAATGCAAATTAGTTTAAGCTGAAAAGGCAACTTTTTGGTTCATATATTCGGGAAGTCTGGCATTAAAGCTTCAGGTATGGCTGGATCCAGGAATTCAAACAGTATTATCAAGACTTTCTTTTCAATGAGTTGATTGTCTTTGCTTGTTTCTGCATTTCTTACCAGTTGGCCCAATTTTCTCCTGCACTGACATATTCTATCAATCTGGTAGGAAAATAGTAACTGATATTCACCATATCTGTATCTTTATAACTTACAATCCAAAAGGAAGAGAAAGTTACCCCTCCATCTCCGTTTTGAAAAGAAAAATCAGGGAAAGACAGTTGGCTCAGCTTTGGTCACAGGCTGGAACCATTGGATCCATTAGACCTATCACTATGTCCACTGGGAGGCAGTACCATGATTAGCCTAACCTGGGTCATATTTCTACCACTGTAGCCAGAATGCGGGTGGAGGGTGAAGAAAGGAGAAAAGGAGGCATCATGACTGATAGCCTTGGGGCTATATGGAATATGGGAGGTGACTCCCCCGAGAAAAGTGGTACTGCTTATAGAAGAAAAATGGGGGAAAATGTGGGATATATAAAAACATTGACATAATACCATCATAATTAACAAAAAGCTGTAAGAAACCACTGATAGGCTGTATGCAAGTGAAAAACAAGATAAGGTTTATTTCTTAAAAGACCACACTGGCTATTATAAGACTGAAATGGAAATAAAGGGGTAGAAGCAGAAAGGATTTCAGACTCCAGGCAAACTAAAACATCTCCCTACAATGTAGAAATTATCTAGAAAAGCTCAATAAACCATAGCAAAGATCCTTTTAAATGCAGAGTAGAACTTGTGAGAAAGTATGAGAAACTCTTTAGGAGGCAAAGACAAGGAGGAAATTGAAGAATGGAGCATTGAGTAGCTGAAGCTACTTTCCCTTGGAAGTTCTTCCAGTTTTAGGAAACCAAGAAACTTACATTTTAACAGCCCTAAAAGGAGAGAGAATCTTAGGTCTAAATGAGATGGGCATTAGATCTGAGAACCTTCCTACTCCTGCCCACACCCCCACATAAAGCTAAGGATTTCAGTAAATCATGAAATAATGGACCAGGGAAAAAAATGTATCCCTCATCAAGGAGAAATAGTAAGAAAGCGTTTGTGTCTTGATCTGGCCCCTAGATAGAAAAAAAGCCATCACCTTCAAGAGTATATAGATATGAGTCTTCTCATGGGTTTGAGGTTGAAATTCATTCTGTGTGCATGGTCCTGAAATCTTCAACTTTAAAGCAATTCCAAACAACTCAAACCCTGGGGAGTACCTGAAAAAAACAAACACACACTTTTCTAGAGATCCTTAATCTAGGATGCAGTCAGAAAATTTTTGCTGAGTATGTGTTCACAGTCCCATGCTGAAGTTTTCAGCTATCTTTTTCCCCCTGTGATGACCACATGGACCTTTAGCTGACCAGTGGCCACCAGGGCATTCCTGACCCCTTCCTGACCCTTTCCCCATCTGCCTCTGGCCTTCCTAGCTTCTGTCCTGATGATTCCTCTTCCTACCTATGGCTGAACTGAACCCACCATATCCTTGATAATTGCATCATTTCTCAGACTTGGAACTCCAGTCTCCTTCTCAACCTAGCTTGGGGTTTCCTGTAGTTATGCTGCCCCCCAGAGACAATTTTTCTCCATCTTTTAGGCCCAGCCTGGCTTTGAGAACCTATGTTCTGGCATGACCCCACATCCACTATGCCCTTCGCAGTTTGCCTTGACCCTGCATTCCTGGACCAGGACAGAAGGAACAGGAGAAAAGGAGAAGAGAACCAGGGCAGGCTCTGGGTTGGTCTTCATCCCAGTCTGTGACATCTCGTGGGGAAGTGATGTGGCCTGTGGAGCCTGGGTGCCTCCTAACACAGAGCCCCTGTGCCCTCTTGCTGATCAGGCCCGAGTCAGACAATAGGTGTGGGAGGCTCTCCTGACTCCATCCCAAATTGAGAAGTGCATGAGGGGACTCCAGAAACCCGAATCCCTTCCTACACCATGGCCTGGGGCAGTGAGGCTGGCAACATAGAATGATGGCACTGAGTTCTGAAAGTGTTTGTTACTCAGTCATGTCGACTCTTTGCAACCCCATGGACTGTATGGGGAGCAACCCCAGGCTCCTCTGTCTATGGACTTCTCCAGGCAAGAATACTGGAGTGGGTAGCCTTTCCATTCACCAGGGGATTTTCCTGACCCAGGGATTGAACCTGGGTCTCCTGCATTACAGGCAAATTCTTTACTGTCTGAGCCACCAGGAAGTCCTTCAAATAATTATCTGACTTAGAGAAACAAGTCCAACACAGCATATTTGTGAAGCAAAAAAAAGTTACCAGCAGTCCAGAAACACTAAGGGAGTGAGCTGGCAAATTCGCCCTGTGCTACATACCTACCTGCTGTCCTGAGAGACAAAGGCAGGACCTTGACAGCCCTGACAGGCCAGGAGAATAACCATAGCCATGGTGCCCATCCGAGTCAGCCCCTCAAGGCGTCATGGAGGGAGACAGTGAGCCCATGAGCTCACACATGGAGATGTGTTTTGCTAACAGCGCTAGCTGGAAGCTGACTCTGCCCCTGGGCTGTGTGCCCTGTGCAGGCACCCTGGACCCACCATTCCCACTGCTCTCCATGCACATATACCTTCAGCTAGTGCCCATTGTGGGGAATTGTCATTGTTGGTTTAATGACTTTGTTCTTGACTAACACGTGGTCTCCAGTATAGTGCGGTGGTCGGCACATACCACGGGCTCAATATAGCTATTAAACGCATTACATATGTGTGTGCTAAGTCGCTTCAGTTGTGTCTGACTCTTTGCAATCCCATGGACTGTAGCCCACCAGGCTCTTCTGTCCATGGAATTCTCCAGGCAAGAATACTGGAGTGGGTAGCCATTCCCTTCTCCAGGGGATCTTCCCAATCCAGGGATCAAACCCAGATCTCCGGTATTATAGGCAGATTCTTTACTGTCTGATCCACCAGGGAAGCTAGAGCTAATAATAAATGCTCACCTTTAGGATTCTAATAAGGATTCAATGACATGGCATATATAAAGTGATTAAATGGTATCTGGTACTGAAAAGATGATCAAAATATATAAGTAGTAGTGACTTACACAATTTGGGGAAATAATCTGATTGGTATATGTCATGTTTACTGCAAATCTACCTATTTGACAATACTGTTGTGGAGTCAGATTCAGAGGACTCCTACAGGTAAGGGCGCAAAGTGGCAGATGGAAAAAAAAAGTGGCAGACGGAAAAAGCCAAAGTGTAGAAAAAAGCTGGGACCATGACCTTAAATTAGTGAAATCAAACTTCAATTCACTACTGCGTTTAAAAAACACCAGCACAATTATTTTACTAATATGTTTTGTACTATTTCCAAAATCAATCCTGATTTATTTCATTCAGCAGTAACTACTAATTTTCTCCATATTGGGCATCAATGGACAGATTGACTGGTCTATATTCAAATAGGCTTTCATACCCACAAATGTCATTTAAGCATTTGTATATTCCTCAGAAGTAGTGAATAAGTTTTCACTGACATTCCCACTACCACTGATAAATATTTCTTGTCCAGTGCATTGTATTGAGGTGTCTGCGGCCCTATCTGGACTTAGTAGAAATAGTGCTGCAATTAATTAGATGTACAATGTGTCTGTCATGGGCCTGGGAACATGAAACAATAGTATATGTCTATACTTGAAAAATTGACAAATGGATGCTCTCAGAAAAAATAATTTCAAGATTAAATTCATTCTCCTGCCCATCTGACTCAGACGGTATTTTTAGTGGGGGAAAATACTAATCCAAGCATTGTGACAGACTGTGTTTTCCAGAAGATGGCTATAGAGCTTCCAGCCACATGCAGTGTGACCTTGCCACTCCTCCAAGAAGAGGTAGTTGTGATGCCCCATCCCTAGAATCTGGGCTGGCCTGAGTGAGTGGGTCATCACCAATTGGATGTAGCGGAAGTGATGCTGCCTGACTCCTGAAGCTGGTTAGGAAAGGAAACCCAGCTTCTGCCTGGCTCTCGTGACACACCTGCTCTTGAGAAGCTTCCTGTGGAAGCCAGCACCAGATTGTGAGGAAAGCAAGCTATATAGAGAGATGGTGTGCAGGCCAAGCTGCCAACATTCCCAGCTGAACACAGCCTTCAAGTCTGAGAGGCTCTGGATGATTCCTGCCCCTAGCCCATGAGTCGTTCCTAGTTGTTCCAGCCTTCCCTGGTGAGGGCTCAAACTTGGTGGAGCAGAGATAAACTATCTCCTCTGTATCCTGTCTGCTTTCCTGACCCCCAGAATCTGTGAGCATTTGTTGTTGTTCCATCACTAAGTCATGTGCAACTCTTTGCAACGCTATGAACTGTAGTACACCAGGCTCCCCTGTTCTCCACTATCTCCCAGTGTTTGCTCAAATTCATATTCATTGAGTCAGTGATGCTATCTGATCATCTCATCCTCTGTGGCCCCCTTCTCCTTTTGCCTTCAATCTTTCCCAGCTTCGGGGTCTTTTCCAATGAATCGGCTCTTTGTATCAGGTGGCCAAAGTATTGCAGCTTCAGCTTCAGCAACAGTTCTTTCAATGAATATTCAGGGTCAATTCCTTTCAGATTGGCTGGTTTCAGATCTCCTTGCTGTCCATGCAAGTTTAACACCACTAGCTTTGGGATGCTTTGTTACATAGCAATGGTAAACCAAAGAAAGCATTCCAAACACCTAGGGTGGGTGGAGATGGTGGACCAGCTTTCTCCTTCTTTGTGATTGTGAGACTCTGCACAGGACAGGAGAACTTGCAAAGTTTCCATTTCTTTATCTGGAATAATAATAGCTCTCTATTAAAGTACAGAAATGAAGTCAGAAACCAATGGAGACCGAGCTTTTATGAGACAGAGCATTAGTGAAACAATGCTGTCATGGAAAGCAATTGATTGGTACTCTTGACTAGCCTTTCTGTCAACTGGAGAGTGGCACTCTGAATCACGAAAGACATGCTTTGGGGAAAATAGTTATTACCCTTCACCCACAAATCCAACTTAATGTATCTAGGTTCAGTTTTCACATTTGGTAAAGACAGAGCCAAAGCCCTCAAAACTTCCCACAGGACCAACAGACAGACATGAGACATACTCTTGCTGGCGGTAACCTCCCTTCTTTTGGATAATGACACGCCAAGTTTGTGAGACTGCTTCTTGCTTCTCATAATAGAAATGGAGGAGAGCCACTCGGTCTCCCAGAAATACACGCTGTGTGCCCTCCAGTATGAGGCCCAGGGCCATCCGCCTGCCTGTTCCCATCATGGTTTCCCTTCCAAGAACTTGCTGGGAGGTTGGGGGAGTTGGGTCTTGCGCCTGCCTTTGTCAAGTCTACTCCTTGAAGAAAAATAGCTCCTTTCTATTTTCAGGCTAACTTGGTATTAATAGAACCCTCCTTCAGTTACACCTGCAATTAACTTTTTTTAAAAAAAAATTTATTTATTTGGCTGCGCCAGGTCTTCGCTGCTGCAGGTGGAATCTAGATCCCTGATCAGGGACTGAATCCAGGTCCCTGCATTGGGAGCGCGGCATCTTATAAGTCCCCACAACTAACTTTTGTAGCAATGAAGATGAAATACTTTTAACATGTAAATCTGTGTGTGCTGTCACTTCAGTCATGTGCGACTCTTTGTGACCCCATGACTGTAGCCTGCCAGGCTCCTCTGTCCTTTGGATTTTCCAGGCAGGAATACTGGAGTGAGTTGCCATTTCCTCCTCCAAAACATGTAAATCTAGTTTTATTCAAAGTGATCATGATATATTTCCAATCCCTTACCAGGGTCCACACTAACCCTCTGTCCTGGGTACCTCTCACCTGCAGCCTCTAAAGCTTTATGAGATCTTGGTGAGCCAGTCACTAACTGTCAAAGTTGGTCAACTCACCAACTTTGTAGCCTGCCAGGCTCCTCTGTCCATGGGATCCTCCAGACAAGAATATTGTTGTGGGTAGCCATTCCCATCTCTAGGGGATCTTCCCAACCCAGGGATCGAACCTGGGTCTCCTGCATTGCAGACAGATTCTCTATCATTTGGGCCAAACACTGGTGAAAAAGGCAGTCCCTGCCTTCTGGGGTTTCCAGGGCAGTAGGAGAAATGGAAGGTATACAAGCTATTAGCATAGGGTGTGATAAGTGCCATGAAGAGGGTGTTGCTGCGGAAACACTAGAAAAAGCTCCCAAGCCCAGGAAAAACTTCTTGAAGAAGATGGTATTTATTTATTTTTTTTTTTTTTTTTATTTTTTTTATTTTTTTTTTTATTTTTATCTGCAACACAAATGACATCCGTGGTATCTGGATCCACAGTTGGTCCATTCACTCCGTTCCAGTGATTTTTTTTCCCTTTCACCCCACCTCAGCCACCTACTCCCATGGTCATATCTCGGAACTCAGCATTATTGAAAACTATGCCACTTCCAAAATCTTCAAGGATCCCACATCTTACCCACCACTTTCCATCCTAGACCACACACCCTAGAATCTCCATTTCAACAATCCTTCAGCTTAGATGGAGTCACCAGTACATTAGTCTTAGCACTTTTCACTGTCCATCATCCCTTTTTGTGGCCTTGCTTCCCTCTTGATCCTCAAATCCCATGGCCCATCATAATCACTTTCTTACATACACTCACTCTTCCTTCATATCCAGCCCCCTAACTGTCCACATCTGCAACTGAGCACAAAAACATGGCTTCCTAAGCTGCTCTTTCCCAAGGAATCCCCATTCATTAAACAGTACTTCCAATCATCAATCTCGCTACCCAGACCAAAACTCCAGGAGTTACCCCACCTCTAATCCATCAGTGAGTCCTACCAGCCTCTTCTCCAAGGTCTGTCTCTCTCCTCTGGCCACTTATGGTCACCTCTACTTCTGCTGTTCCACCCAGATCATCATGATCTCCCACAGGAACTGCTGATAGAGTCTCCTAACAGGGTCTTTATTCTTGACCACCTCCCCAGACTCCTCATTAGCCATTGCCACCTTTGGTAAGGAAATCAGATCAAGTCACATCCCAGCTCAAAACCCTCTCATGGCTTTCCAATGCACCCACAGTGAGACTGTAACCAACAAGGCCCTACCTGATGGGACTCTGCCTTTCTCTCCAATGTCCTCCTACTACTCCGGCCTTCTTGCTGCTGCTGCTGCTGCTGCTAAGTCGCTTCAGTCGTGTCCGACTCTGTGTAACCCCATAGACGGCAGCCCACCAGGCTCCACCATCCCTGGGATTCTCCAGGCAAGAATACTGGAGTGGGTTGCCACTTCCTTCTCCAAGAAGATGGTATTTAAATTGAGGTCTGAGGAAGAAGTAGGAGGTGGGGAATACTGGGGAGGGGAGGGTGGCAGAGGAAGGTGATGCAGACAGAGAAGAGCAGGTCTGAAGGCCTGGAGGCAAGACAGCACAGCATTTCCAGAGAACAGCAGGTGGTTTCATTCCTGAAGCATCCAACATACGGAAGAAGTCAAAAGAAGGGTGGAGGGTAAGTGGCAGGCAGGTTTGCATGGTCTCGTAGGCCACTCAAAGGCACTGGGACTTCAGCATTTGAAAAACACTTAATGGTGATGAAAATACTGGATGAGAAGGGACAAGATGAAGGCATGAGGCCATGAGGGGTCCTCTGCTGTAACCCAGGTAGGCTACCCCGTGCATGATAGCTGCTGTCTTTCACATCCATCTCCTCTTGCTGCAGGTTCAGAACATAAAAACATGAGGGGTGTGTCTCTCATACATGATGTTTTCTGGAAGATTCTTATACAGTAGGCCAATTTCTGTCTGATAAGTCAACAGGAAATGCAGCAGAAGCAGCGTGGATGAACTCTGGGGCCGAGGAGGCAGAGGGACCCAGGCCCCAGAGCTGGCCTCGCTGGCACTGCGATGAACTCGGTCTTGGCTGTCATTCTCCAGGAGGCAGGGCCCCACCCCTTGAAAGCCTGGCCATTTTCTGGGCCTGAGGAACATCTCTGAACAGGAATCTGCTTTTCTGAGATGAGAGCTAACTGTCAAGAGGGAGGGGAAAAGTGAAATTTCAGAGTTGGGCCCCAGACAGTTCAAACTCACTTTTCTCACTGCAATCCTCACCATGCCCCAAAGAAAACAGGGCTGACTCACAGACCACATCAGTCCTGGGGGCAGGGAAGCTTGGATGTGCGCTGCTGGCCAGTCTCTCAGGGCTCCATCTCTTGGCACTCCTGGGGGCACATGTGTTGGGGTGTCTCTCTGGAAGCCACAGAGGGAGGAAGGGCGGCCCATATCCCTGCCCACCCCCACTGCCTCGTGGCCCCGGCCACCTCCCTCTTTCCTCCTTGAGCCATCAGCTCCCAAAGCTGCAGCCAAATGGATTAGGGAAAGCAGCTAAATTATGATCAAGGATGAGGAGGAAATTCTTGAAACTGTTTCAGGGGCCACAGGCCTGGAACTGTCTGTAGCTGATTCAACAGATGGGGAGGCAGAAAAGGCTCATGGAAAGCAAGTAAGACTCCGGGTCAATATTCTACTTCTGCCACATGGCATCGGAAAACCTGGGGCAGATTACTTAAGCTTCTGTTGAGCTACAGTTGCCTCAGCTCTAAAGGGGGCACAAGCATGTCCCACTTGGAGGGTTACTAGAAAGCATCTTCTAGCCCAGTGTCTAGGCACTTGGAAACTTTGATTCCAAACCAGCACTTGGAAACTTTGGTTCTAACATCCTGTGTTGCCTACACAATCCCTAAGGCACTTATCCTACATGGCCTTCTCTCTGTGTGGGAGGGACTTCATTCCTCCAGCCAGTCTCCAAGGCAGCTGGAGGGCAGTAACTATGTGTCACACATCCTTTCCTTCCCAAGGCATCTCGCACTCAGTGGGGCAGTGTGTGTTTCCTGGCTGACTGATACACCCACATATCAAGATCCCGGGGGGGGGGGGGTGGCGGGGCTGCTAGGCAACAATGCCAAAACTAACAGAGTCTCTGGCACCCAAGGCATACAGTGAAACCTTTTAATAAGTAAAATATGGGGGCATTTGCATGCCTTTCTTCCACCTGTTAGAAGCAGTTCAGAAGTAGCCAGTCAGTACTAGAGGCTGCCTTGCCTGGGGACATGCCACGCCTCTCCAGTGGTGTGAGCTTGAACAATAGCTGAACCTCATCTGTAAAGTGGGAAAATTCAAAGTACTTACATTGTAGAGTTATTGGCAGCACTTACAGAGTATATGGAAAGCACTCAGCACAGTGCTTGGAGTAGGATTAATTAATGTTCAGTTAAGTATTCATCTTCATCTTATCATTATCACCAAGCTCAGTTCTGTTGCTGGGCTAGACACCCTTGTTAAATGGTAACACTGGAAATCTCACCCCAGGTAAAGGCCCTGCCGCCTGGGATGGGGATTCCACCCTGGGTGGGGGAGGGGTGCAGAGCTGGGCTGCCTCCCTGGATCAGTCCATACAGCAAGGTGACTTTGTGAGAAGTGCCTTCCAAACCACAAAATGCATTTCAAATACTTTGTTATAGTTTATGTTTTTCCTATACTTTAAAATCTAGAAAGAATATTGTAGGCACAATCCTAGTTCCCACTTGTTGGACAACCTACTGTGAATGAGACACCCTGCCCCAGCTTTTCACATATCCACTCGCTTTATGTTCTCAGTGACTCTGCAAAGTTAAAACTATGTTTCAAGTCCATTTTAAAGATAAGGAGAATGATATTCAAAGGTCATTCAAGGTTTCAAGTGAGATTCAAACTCAGGGCTGTTGGCTCCCAAAACTATGCTTTTAACTACTGAGTTACACTCAGGGACTGAATGTAAATGTTCTAAGACGAATAAGATGCCAATGAGCTCAAGATTTCCAGCCAAATGGTGGTAATCCTGCTCTCAGATTCCGAGAGTTCTGCCTGTCCCCTCAATAGGCAGCGTGGCATCTCTGCACCCAGGGCACAAGGCAGTGCTTTGCTATTTAAGATCTCCTGAACACGTTCTTCCTTCCCTTTGTTCCAAGTTAACCATGTCGAGCTTAATTTATCCACTGCGGAAGGATTCAGGGTTTGGTTGACCCTGCTATGATTTGAAATTACAGTTCTTGAGTCTAATTTTAAACCTAGTGCAGAGAACATTTTTTTTCCTAGCTAGGACATCCAAACAAAATACAATACCACCCTCCCCCTCTTAAAAAAAAAAAAAATTTGGTTTCTTTCTGAAATCAAAAGAGCATTTTGTAAGAAAAAAAGACACCAAGACATGGTACCTTATTTTGCTTTAATATCCCAAAATACTTCTGTGAATGGGACTATGCCGCAAAATGAGAGAAATCTGTAGATAAGTACGTCTCACTCTGAAGAAAGAACTGATTGGAGAGAAGGCACCAGAAACTGCGTTTTGCTAGATGACATGTAAACATTAAATGAGGGAAAGGCTCACCAAGGAGAAAGGAATTCTCACTGTCATATCATGGGGCAGATCCTAAGGATGGACACTGGCCTCATAAACTGATGCTCAATATCCATCTTCCAGTGTAGTGTAAACAGGACCCGGTGCTAAGGAGACAAATACCCACACAGCAGCAGTGCACAAGGACACGAAAAGGAACTGATAGTAGTATAAGCCCCTGGGTTCTTTCTTTTCTCTTTCCCACATGGCTCCTGCAGGCATATCAATTGGCAGAGCCTTGGAATAGTACCATTTGTCAACAACTAGTTAGTGGAAAAACCAAATCCTAAAAAGCCTGGGTGAATACATTTTGTTTCTGTCTGTGCTCTTCAATCGGATGACTTGGAGGGCCTGGGGTGGAGGGACGTACCACATCTGGCCTGTCTTCTTAGGTGATAACAGTGGGTGCAGTGCGTCCCGTCTTTTCCTGGAGCTGGGATACCTTCAGGGCAATGGAAATAAGGGGGGCCAACATGATCTGAGGGAGACACAAAGAGAACAATCTTTGCCACCACTTTCTTTAGAGACAGATCCAGAGCTCCAGCCCTGACTTGGCCTCTGAGCTCCAAACCCTCATCTGTGTACTCTGATATCCCCAAGGCTCCTAAAACTCTCTATGTCTAAAAACAAAGACATGGTTCTTTCCCCACAAAAGAAACCTAGTTCCAGCATTCCCTATTTCAAAAATGTGACACCACAGTCTATCATATGTAGCGAATAAACAATTAAGAGTTGTTCTTGACACCTCCTTCTCTCATGTTCCCATTGTTGAACCCCCAGCATCCTAAGTGACTAACCGTCTATATCACCCAGTTCTCCCAATCCTAGTGCCATAGCTCTCGCTAAACCAAGTCCTCCCTCTTACGTGGAACAACGGTGCTTCCCCATCAGCTTCTGCATCCTCCAATTTGTTTCCCACACTCTACCCAAAAATATATTTTCAAAACACAACAACATCACCACCCCCCTACCTACTTCTCACTTGAAAAAAAAAAAATTGAAAGTTAGTCGCTCAGTCATGTCCGACTCTTTGCGACCCTGAGGACTGCAGCCCGCCAGGCTTCTCTGTCCACGGAATTCTCCAGGCAAGAGTGCTGGAGTGGGTTGCCATTTCCTTCTCCAACTTCTCACTTAAGGAAAAAAAAAAAGAATTCTGCTGTTGCTTAGATAAATAAATATTTTTAATATGAAAAAAGAAAACTATGTATCTAGTTGAACTGCCCATTTTATAGATGAGGAAACTGATACCCAAAGAAGTGAAGTGAGTTGACCTGGTGATTCAAGGGCAGAGCCAAGAGTGGTTCATGTTCTATTGCCCACTGTTGCTTTCCCTCACCTAAATCTCCACCAACTCATACCTAGAAGAAAGTTGGAGAACCATTACACAGGCTCACATACCACTTGCCACTCCGCTGGGGGCTCCAACAGCCCCAATGAAGTGCTGAGGCTGAGTACTAGCAGCTCCAGAGTAGGGGAAGGCAAGTCCCCACCTGGAAAGAAGGTACCCCTGGGCATGTGGGCACCCTACATCCTTCAATGCCCTCCCATCTCCTAAGGACTACAGTTTAGATGAAACATCTTTCATTCATTCTTTGTATCTACCATTGTCAGGTATTAAGACAGAAAAGCACAACTTCCTTTCTTGCTCTTGCTCTATTATTCTGTGGGTCTACAAGGTAGATGCTATTGTGTTTGATTTTAGTTTTAGGGATGTCTCAACACCACAGGGATGTGGCAATAACTGAAACTGGTGCCTGGCCATTGGAAAATCTGAGAAAGTGAAGTATCCTTTCATTTCTCTCTTTTTGCAGTAAAAACAACTGTAAGAGCCACTTTTTCTCAAAAGCTAATCCCATATGTCAGCCACAATATTCTGAACTTTGCATTCATTGTCTCCTTAAATCCCTATAACATTGAGGTAAGTAGCATTCTGCCATTTTACAGACAAAGAAACCAAAGCTCAGAACATTAAAAAGACTTACCCAGGGACACATAGGTATTAAGTGGCAGGAACTGAATTTAAAACAAGATCTCTCTAATTCCAAAAGGTATGCTCAAAAGCACCATGCCAGGAGTTTTCAAATGAGTTTCACAGGATTCTAATTAGGTGTTAGAAGGAAAAAGCTTTGTGGGAAAACAGGCGTGGCAAACACTATTTAAACGGGCATCTGTACTGCAAGTCCACTCAGAGCTTTAAGGCACAGTGTATGTTGTGAGCTGCCAAGAAGGGACTAACCCAGACCTCCACACTTTCTAAACTGGTTTTGGCTCTGGAACTCTGGTTGGGGAGAAGCTCCTAAGGCAAGAAACAAGGATGATGACTGTTTTCCAAGTCATCATCCCTGGCTCCCAGGGTCCCTCCTCACTCAGACACACTCCTGGAGAGAGACACTTTGGGTGGGGCTGGGAACCCAAAACACAAGTTGCAAGTCCAAACACTCTCCCATAAAGACCTTTCTTTCTGGGTCATGAAACAGTCTCTCCCTCCCTAACCCCTACTCCAGCCTTTCCTACCCCCTACCCCAGCCCTCCCTATCCTGTACCCTGGACCAAATCTGGAATCAGTGTGTGTTCTTCCAGGGAAGGTGATGAGACCTAGCAAAGTGGCAAATAATCACCAACAGATCAGAGCACCAGACTGGGGCTGATTGAAAGATTAGTTTGCTTGAATCTGCCACTTACCAGGCATGTGAACCTATTAACTATTGACCTTTCTGAGCCTCTGTTGCCTTATCTGTAGTAGGGCTATTAATAGATATGAATAAGAGATTTGAGAATGAAATGAGTATACCAATTTGGATAATGGCTTTAGAACAGAGCTTGACAAATATAAAATGCTTAGATAATTGTTAGCTATTTTTGTTTTCTGATGTACTGAAGGAGACACGAAGGAAAGAGAGGCCATCTGTTGGATCATTTGAGAGATGAGCTGTGATAATGCAGGCGCAATGGAACCACTATCCCTCCCTCCAACAGAAAGAACCAGCCAGGGCTCAGGGCTTGGGCATTACCTGGGGGTCCTGGTAGATCTTGGCGAGATCCTTCTCATAGCTGTCGATGTACAGTCGGATGGTGGCGCCCGCGCTCCCAGTGCCGCTCAGCCGAAAGATGATGCGAGAACCGTCTGCAAAAATGAGCCGCAAGCCCTGGGAAAGATAACAGCGTTTGTTTGTTTTTTTCTCGCCCCTAGAAGGGAGAGTGAAGGCTGGAAAATTTTGAGGGGTCCATTTGGAAATCTAACTTCATCCCTACTTGATTAATCGTAGGATCTTGAGAAACAGCCTCAGTTGAGCCCCATGAATCTGCCCCTGGTCAGCCTGTCACTGCATCCAGCCAGTGCGGCCTGGCTTATGGAGGAGAAGCATCTCCAGGGTCAGGTGGGACACCGGATCCTGGGGAGGCTGGCTGACACAACACCAGCCTTCTCATCCCACTTCCCTGTGATTTATGGACTAACCATTCCAGTTTAAAGCTTAATAAATAAGTAAATAAATAAATAAGCTGTAGTAGATGGAGAGGGTGGGACGAATTGAGAGAGTAGAATGGAAACATATACCTTACCATATGTAAAATTAGATAGCCAGTGGGAATTTGCTGTATGATGCAGGGAGCTCAAACCTGGTGCTCTGTGACAAACCAAAGGGGTGGGATGGAGTGGGAGGTGAGAGGGAGGTTTAAGAGGGAGTGGACATGTGTATACCTATGGATGATTCATGTTAATGTATGGCAGAAACCAACACAACTTTGTAAAGCAATTATCCCCCAACTAAAAAATAAATAAATTTATAAAAAGAAAAAAAAAACCAAGCTGCTAGATACAGAGAGTCGATGTCCAGATCAAGAGGGAAACATGATCAGAGTGGGCCAAAACCAGAGCAGATGAAGTTTCAAGTGGACCAGAGGATGGGCTCTTTGCAAAATCCTGATAGAGAGCCTCAGAAAGAGGTCAGGGGGCTGGGTGCCCCAAATGGTAGAGGCCAGCTATTCCAACCTATTGAGCAGGATCCAGTGGTCAGTCTCCACCAATGCCTGGTGATTCAAAGCAGGGTCCACATGGATGCAATGCCAAGCCCAGTCTCTCTCTCTCTCTCTCCAGCCCTCTCTCTTCCTTCTCTGGCCACATCTCTTGTCCTCAATAATCCTGATTCAGGGGAAAAAGAACAGGGACTCTTGAGGTAAGAAGGCTGGGTGAGACAGTTACTTGAAGACCCTTCAGTCTCGAAAAGGATGTCAGTTCTTCCACAGAAAGAAGTTTGTATGAAGCTGATGATCAACCAAAAGGAAAGATACTACCTCTCATCTACTATTCGTCACCCAATCCCATCCAGTGTTTCATTGTGCCGCTCAGCAGTGAAGACGGCAGGTGGAAACCCCAGAGGACCTTCCCAGTTAGTAAATGTGGGGAGGACACAGTTAATATCCATTTACCATTTCTTGCTTTCTAGGCATATACCAGAGTTGGTCTCCTTCCCCACAGCCTCAACCTGAAGCTTCTTCGTTCTTTCTACCTGACTGTAGATGCTGTATCTACTTCAGAAGATTTTCCCTCCTCCCTGGTTTTTCTCCTTATAGATTGTGGAGCTGCTGACTTCCTTAGAGCGCAGAGAGCAGGGACTGCGCCCACGCCGATGGCCCTCCCACGCACACCTCACTCCTGGTAGACGTGGGATGCAGTGCAGAGTTAGGGGTTACTTCTCCTAAAGGTCTGTTCTCTCTTTGAAGGCTTCACCACAAAAACTTCTGCTCTGCTCTGCCATGCCCTGGGCCCCACCCTCCCCTTTTCTACACCCACCCCCACCCCAGGTCTCTCTTTTTCTAACTAGCTCAGACATCATTTACAATCATCCAGACTGGCCCCAAAGTTCTCCCAGATGGTGAAAAGGCATAAGGGAAAAAAGCCACGGGGCCAACATTTTGAGAAAGGGATACTCCAGGCACCGAGGGTCACTGTGGCCAGGCTCCATCCATCCATCCACTACCTGCTCTCCAAAGAGAGACTTCAAATAAATCCTGCAGCCCAACTCCTTCAAAGCGTGCTGGATGCCTTGAGAAGGACCAGGCCAAAAATCTGGATCAGAAAAAAAAGCTAATTGGAAAGCTATAACAGTCTTATCTCCCTCTTAATCATCTCTGTTTCTTTTTTTAAAATATATTTTTTTTAATGTGGACCATTTTTAAAATCTTTATTTAATTCATTACAATATTGTTCCTGTTTTATGTTTTTTGGCCACGAGGCATGTGGGATCTTAGCTCCCCAACCAGGGATTGAATCCGCATCCCTTGCATTGGAAGGTGAAGTCTTAACCACTGGACCACCAGGGAAGTCCCTCTGTTTCTAAATTCTGAGTCCATTCTGTGACAACAGCAACAGAACCAAAGAAGAGAGGAGCCTGGGCCTGGGTGTTTGTGAGAAGCCTGGAGAAGGGCTGACACCCTGGGTGCCCAGCACCCAGTGAGGGAAGCCCTAACAACTCTGTCTCCATCCAGATATGGTCCAGGGTCTCCACGGTGATGCACACTGCTATGTTAGGGTCAGCTGCGAGTCATGTGCTACAGGTGATAACAGTGAATGTTTCTAAGTCCACAAATGGTTTGTCTGTTTTTTTCTTCTTTTTTAGAAATTAGAATAGATCACAGAAACATCTATAAAGAGATCACTCTCATGCCATGCTGGCATTCTGCTACAGTCTCTTGAGAGGGAAGGAGGAGGTTGAGATCGAAGGCAGCCGCTCTCCATCTTTTTAAGATTCTAGGGCTCTTTTCTGTGCACACATTCAATGTGACCTCTTATATAGAATTCTGGAGAATGTAAAAGTCCTTCTGGAGTCTAGACTAAGCATCCCAGAATGAGGGCATAGGGGTGAGCATGGAATCAGGGCAAAAACCATTTTACCTACTAGCACCTGTGCAAATCATATGTGACTTGGCAGAAAGTCACTTGAGAAAACAGGGCAGCAAAAGACAAATGACCAAGAAGCCTTTTTATTTTTTTCTCTTGAGATTTCAGAGACCAAGCTCCAAGGACTCTATCCCATGTACAAATACATCTGTTCCTACCTGATTTCTTGAAATGCTTCCATCCACCGGATCGCTGTACTCAAAGTTATCAATTTTCTCCACGGTGTAAACTTTGTCACCCACTGGAAACTGTTTCCCCACGAAGGAGCGATCAGAAATCAGGGCTTCCAACTCCTTCATCATTTTGTTTGCGCCCTCGGCTTCCACCTCCTCATAATCATACCTGGGAGAAATCACAAAGTTGAGGCTGATTTCAAATCACACCAATGGATATCAGCACTTTTTGCATCATTTGTTTGGCCCTCCCCCCAAACATCTAACTTCAGAAGAAGCTGGCAAAAATATGAGTGTGTCATTCTCTGGGGATGGAGCGGGCAAGGGATGAAAGAAAGCGTTTGGAGGGTTTCGGGAAAGGGTTGGGGGCTTCTGAATGAGCAGAAAACTCCCATTTGGGCTTTTCTGCAGAATAAAGCTCTTAGCAGCTTCAAAGGCTTTTGAGAGATGCAATCTAACATTTAATCACCACCTCAGGAGGAGGCCGTAGAAACAAAAGCAGTGTTATCTCTAAAGAAGGCTGCATGAAGGCACACATGACTCAGGCGCTGCTCTTCCAAACAGCTGGAGCTTCTTTGGGATCCATGCTGGAAGGCTCCCAGTCTGGGACCTGCCTGAGGCTGCTGAGATGTTGGCTAAGGAGAGTTCCAGTCTCCACAGGAGCAACCACGAGTAAGGCCAAGTTTTCACTGACCAAATGAAGGAGCCAAGCCCTAACTCATTCTTTTTTTAAGCCCTAACTCTTTACACCTGGAACGCCTCCCTCCTCTCAGTGAGAGTGGATTCTGATCCACAGTGTTCACCCTGACAGAGCAGCCTGGTGTGGATGCAAATGGGCCAAGAGAAAAATGAAAGCATATCACAAATGATATGATATGACTGTTATTTTTCCTCCAAGAATTGTTCTTGACTTCTTTCTTGTGAGGTTAAAGATTCTTACAGGTGGCTTTCCTTGTTCTTATGGCACACACCCTCTTGAGAGAGTTATTTTTTAGAGGCTCAAGATAGCATAGTCTATATTTATTTGCAATAGTGAAACAATATATATGTGCAAGATGACACCTCTGAGACATGAGAAATACCAGGGAATTAAGGCCAACTATTCTGGCTCCAGGATTCTATGAATCAAGGACAGCAGTCCCCTTAATCCTGAAGTCAGCTCTTTCCCCCAGTTAAAATGATAAACAGCACGAAATTACAACCAGGTGTTTGTGCTTTACATCTGTGACCTTTGGGTGTTTGAGGGAAATGTTCTATAAATCCTAGGCACAGAGGGGTATAATGGAAAGAATCTGGGCTCTGGAATCAGACAGAAGGAGCTATGAATTCAGCCTTTATTGGTTACTAACTGTGCAACTATGGGCAAGTTGCCTCATTTCTCAGAATCTCAGTTGCCTGATCAATAACTGTTTTGAGGCTGATGTGAAACAAGGCATGCAAAGAACACTTTTGTTAAATAAATGGAGGGTAGAATGGAATCTTAACTAACCATAGATTCAGGTTCTAAGGACTTTGTAATACTTGGTTAGCAGTTATTTAAGATTAATAAAAATATGTTGATAGTTTTTAGATGGAGACTTCTGATTCAAGAGTGACCCTCTCTTTGAACAAACTGTTCTAATCTTAGTCCATTCTGTCTACTGTTCACTTGTTAACTCATTTATCTATTCAAAGCATATTTATACAATGTCACTATGAATTAGGTGTTTGGTGATACCATGGAGCACAAAAACAGACATGATCCTGCCTTCGTGATCCTCTGGGCTCTAGAGAGTTCATGACTGCTGTTCTGAATTACCAGATTTTTCTGGTTCTTAGAAAGTAGAGATTCTTGCTGTATTTGCCAGGGCTACTGTGTGGCAGATATTACTTACACCTTCCATCAAAGAATAACTTGAGGGAGGAAGATAGCAATGAACTTGTCCAAAGTTGAAAAAAGTTTTCTGATTAAGGAGACCAAGTTGCTTAAGGGTGAACTCTTTCTCAACTATCCAAAGATCATGGACCATTGAATCTGTGATATAGTTTTTAAATTCTCTAGTCTCAACTCACCTATTTTTATAGAGATGGCAACTGAAGTTCAGAGAAATTATATCTTTACATTTCTTACAGATAAGTAATTTATCTAATATCCTTGCTCTCATATTTCTTTTCCATAATTAGAACAGTGAGATCCAGGGGGGAAAATCTGTTATTTTTACACTTACTAGGGGAAAGGCAAATTGAAATTAGTGAAAAGCACACTGGAAAAAATGTTAATGCATCTTAAAAATAGAAATACGTATGGTAAAGAAGACTTACTAACTATTCTAAGTATTTTGTCCATTGAGAAGCCCCAGTGCCTGGCACAAAGTAGGTACACAGTCAGTATTTATTGAACCAATGAATGAAGCATTGACAACTATACAGCCTTTGGGGACCTATTTTAATGAGTCAGAAAAGTTGATTTAGACTAAGCATAATTGTTTCCATAATTTCAGAAAAAGTTTCCATATTTTCAGTGTCTCAGAGTTTATAAAACACTTTCAGACTCATATTTCATTTAATCCATTCAATAGCTAGACTGCTATTTCCATTTCTACAAATGAGAAAACTGAGTACAGAAAGAGGTTAAATGACTTCCCAGTCTACTAGGGGACAGAAATAAAATTCTAATCCATTTTTCTGAATCCAAATCCAATGCTATTATCATGCCCATCTGATAGGTACATTTGAAAGACTGACAAAACATTCATTCTTTTGAATAAGTTAACTAAAAATTTTAAGCCTTGTTCTTTATAGCTAACATAAAAGTTAACTTCATCTCAACCCCAACTGAATTGTTTTAAAAATCCCCAATAGATTTAAAGATCCCCAATAGATAGATGTGAATGAACTGAGGTTTTATTAACACTTAAGACAGGAAAGAATTTGTATGCATGAGATTGCTCTCTGCCCACTTCCCCACATTACCTCTGTTCCTGGCCAGGCTGTGGCTTACCTGGTGAAGAAATTTCGCCCATACTTTTGCCAGTGATCTTTAAGAATGTCCTCCACACTCTGTTTGCGGGTGGCTAGGATGGAGAGCCAAGCGAGGACAGCCCAGAGACCGTCTTTCTCACGGATGTGGTCAGAACCTGGTGGGGGACAGCAAGCAGCTGTGAGAAGTGTGACTTCTCTAAAATACTTGAGAATAAACTCAGTGGTAAACATGATCCAACCAAAAGTCATAAAACTTTACTGAGAAACGGAATATACGGAAGGAACCACTTATTGAATAAAGCCACATACTACTGAAAAAAAGCTGATGCTTTCCTAAGTAATTTAGAAGTTTAAGGCAAATGCCAATAAAAATGTCAGTGGAATAACTTGGTGGAATGTGATATATCAATTATGAAGTATGAATTTGGGAGGGGGGAAACAAAAGAACATGACCATTGTGAATTTTTAATAATAAATAATTAGTTATTATTCATGCAACAAAAGAGAGCACCCAGAAAGAGACCCACACACATATGAGACCTGAATAAATGATAAAGGTGTCACTTCAACGCTGTAAGAAAGAATGGATTACTTTTTAAGTAGTATTTGTATAACTAGTTGAACAGTTGGGGAAAAATCAGCTTTTTCCCTATAAAATATCATGCCAAAAAGAATTCCAGATGAATTATACATTCAAATATAAAAACTGAAAACCTTTAAATACTAAGATATATATACATCCTATATATATACACACACACACATATATGCAATTGTTTTTAATCTTAGAGATGGCAAACACATATAAATTCAAAATTCATAAAGGAAAAAGCCTCTCTATTTGTCTACTTAAAAATTAGCATTTCTATCAGCAAAACTACTATGGATAAAATCAAAAGGCCATTGACAAACTAAAAAAAAATTTAAAACATTTGCAAATAAAGTAGATGTTTAAAACAATATAGAAAAAGCTCGTGTATTAATAAGGAAAAAGCAAAGCCTCAACAGAAAAATAGGCCACAAGAATATAAATAGGCAATTCATCAAAAAAATGAATATAGGTACCTGATTAATATAATATTTATATATATAATAATATAATATTATTTTTAAGAAGACAAATTTAAGTTAAAGCCACAATAAGACACTGCTACTTGTTTGACAAATGGCCACAGATTTAAAAATGAGAACACCTAATATTAAGGAAGGTATAAGGAAAATGGGATTCCAACATGCTGTTTCTGGGAGGGTTACAGTCCTTCTAGAGAGCAATTTGGCAAAAAATACGAAAGCCTTAAAAATGGACCTGCTTGTGGATCCAGCAACTCCAGTTCTAGGACATTTTTCTTTAACCCAAAAGGATTTAGTTTACAAACCATGGCACATCAGTCTCTTGCTGAGGTCCTTGCTAAAATCTTGACTGAAAATAACAAAGTAGCGCATTTGGATGTACTTATAGGCATGGAGGGGTCTCGCCAGGTGGCACAGTGGTAAAGAATCCACCTGCCAGTGCAGGAATCACAAGAGGTGTGGGTTCAATTCCTGGGTCAAGAAGATCCCCTGGAGGAGGAAACGGCAACCTGCTCCAGTATTCTTGCCTGGAGAATCCTATGGACAAAGGAGCCTGGTGGGCTACAGGCATGGGGTCGCAAGAGCCTGACATGATCGAGCAACTGAGCACATACACACACACACTTATGCATAAAGCCCCTTTTCCAAGAACCTGATTTGTAACAGAACTCTCATTTTTTGCCTTTAACGTCCTTATTCTAAAAAAAAAAAAAAAAAAAGGCAAACAATATTGAGCTCCACTTTCTGATTTCTGAATAGGATTTAATACAATCCTTCTAATAATGTTTTGCATATGATCATGCCTTGAATTCTTCATGTGCCTCTCTGTCCTTCTTGACTTCTCACTGGGTCTTATTCTCCTTAGAACTGTGAGAGTAGCACAATGCTGGCAGTGAGGCATGAGGTAAGTTTGTTTCCTTCCTCTCTTCACCCTTTTAGACCCTGCTCAAATATCTTCTCCAATCTAGCTCCCAGCTTCCCTAGGCAGTTATGAGCTACTTGTTCTTCTAATATAGCGATTGCTTAAACGTGTGGTACGGCATCATGCTTGCTCCTCAAGCCTCAGTAGTTCATTTATGAGCATTTCACACCTCAACCATGTATTTCTTGGAGGCATCTCTTATTTACCCTTACATGGAATATATTATGGAGAAGGCAATGGCACCCCACTCCAGTACTCTTGCCTGGAAAATCCCATGGACAGAGGAGCCTGGTAGGCTGCAGTCCATGGGGTCACTAAGAGTTGGACATGACGAGCGACTTCACTTTCACTTTTCCCTTTCATGCACTGGAGAAGGAAATGGCAACCCACTCCATTGTTCTTGCCTGGAGAATCCCAGGGATGGGGGAGCCTGGTGGGCTGCCGTCTATGGGGTCGCACAGAGTCGGACACGACTGAAGCGACTTAGCAGGAATATATTAAATAACATTGTGAAGGAGCACATGAATGAATTAATCAATTAATTAATCTATTGCAACATCTTCTCTTTCTCTTTTTTGGTTCACATTTTTTCCCCCCAAAAGAGTCTTTCTAAGACACCACTTTTAGAGACAGTGGTTCTCAAAACCTGTATGCTGGCAAAACTAGAGATGTTAAGTAATACCTTTAGCATGTTATATAAGAAAGTTACAAATGTTTACCTAATTTTATTAGCTTATGGACTTTTATTTGCCTTTACTGCTCTTTCAAGTAACAGAAAGTTAGCTCTCTGGCTTCTACAGCTTTTGCAGATGATGATATGCTTTGGCAACAGTTTACCCTCAGCAGTAAGATCCTGGCAGCTTCCCCTGTATATGAGAATTCATGACAGAAGTGTATAGCTGGGAATGATTTGTCTGTGAGCCCCTAGGTTCGTTTTTCTTTATTCTGTCCTTCCTTCCTTTTTGTTTTCTTTTTTCTATTTTTGGGGGAGGGGGAGACTAGACTGAAAGCATAGTGGGCAGTATTCCTTTGTGTTTTTCCTGTTCTAAGAATTAGCTTTTCCCTTTATGTAGACATGAAAATAAAATGTAAAAATCTTACCCAACTTTAACCAAGTTACTTGGAGATAACTAAATCACCACCTAATATTTTTAAACAAAATATCGGCCTTGTATAACATAAATAAATATTATCTTCTCTTTACATAATCCCCAGTCTCTTTTGAAAATTCTCATTAATCTCACTGATCACCTTGGATATATCAAAATGCTGGGTAACTCTGACTAATACTTAGGAAGTCTGGGTAAATTTCATTTTCTTTAGAGTTCTAATGAATGATGACAAGCTACTAGTGAAAAAAAGGCAATGGTGTGTAGATGTGTTTCTCAAGCTACTGTTGTTTTTGCAGGTGTGGCAGTTTTGGGTCAGTGAAAAATGCTTTGTATTTAAGAGTCAGAAAACCCGAATCTGAAACTTACTTATCAGTTGCTTGAATTTGGACAAATCACTTAACTTTTCTGAGCCTGATTTCTGAGCCTCATACAGTTTCTTCAACTGTAAAGTGGGGGGTAATGCCACCTTTCTCACACAATTTTAAGACTCTTCTGTGAGAGAGGATGAAAATATTTTATAAACTGTTAAGTGCCATGCAAAGCAGGCAAATTCTTTACTGTCTGAGCCACCAGGGAAGCCCGAGTACAATATAACAGTTGAAACCAATATAAGTTACCACTATGAATAAAAGAAAAATAAACTTTTAGGGAAAATTAATACTCTCCACTATTTCATTAAGCTTTCAAAAATAATGTCCCTTAACTATACATACTGGGGAAGAAAATGGAATATAACTCAATATGCTCTTTTTTTCTGTGCAATGGGATTACAGTGTTTTTCTCTTCTTCCCCAATTGTCCTAGTATGAATATGAATTACTGGTATCATTTTTTAATTTAAAAAAAGAAGCCAAGCCCACTTAAGTATAAGGAAGGGGAAACTCTATCAGCAAGCACTAGTCCTAGCTGCAAGTTTTGGTTCAGGCTCTTCAAACTTGGTCCATTTCAGGGACCAGCTAAGCCCATGGGGATTCTGCCCTTTCAGCATCTTCAAACACCTGTCACTTGACTTTGGCCTAATCAGCACCTTGTGATACATATAAACTCTGCTCAGTCAGGGCACACTCTGAGTCCTAGCCAAGAAAAATGTCAACCTTTGCTGAGGGAGCCAAGCGCCAGCAGTTTAGGGATTAGGTTTCATTTACCGGTACGAACACCTCAGGAGCGCCCAGGCTCCTGCTGTTGCCAGGCCACGGTCTGTGGATGGACCATGACAGCTGAAAAAGAGCTCCACAGAGTTCTCTGGAAACCTGAGCATCTGCCTGTCTCTTTCTCTGACCATCTCTATTTCTCCTTCTATCTCCTAAACATGCTGTTTTCTCTGCCTGGAAATTTCTACCCCACATATAACTATTAGCCTGGCTAACATCTGTAACTACTTTCCACTTCCTTCTTATCCAGGATGCCTTCCTTGTTATCCTCTGTGTTTACCTCTATTCTATCACACCCTGTTTGTTCTTACCCCACCCTACACTATGAGCTGTACCTGGTTCATGCCTGGTGTGCAGTCAGCTCTCAGGAAGGGTTTGCCCAAAGAACGACCAGACCCCAGCTGACTGACCGGGTGGTCCAGCAGACCTGCTCTGTCCACAGTGCTGTCCTCTTTGGCTTCTACTGCACAGATGACTTCCCTCTGAAAGGGCAGGAAAGCTCCTCAGAAAGCCTTTTCCACACCACTCCAGCCTTCAAGGGGAAGCTCCCCCTTGGCAACCCTCAAACTTTCCATTTAGCTATTTATCCTGCACTGCCTCATAACTGCCCCTAGAATTTCTGTTTCCTTTGGAGGAGATTGGTAAGCACTTGACAGGCAGAAAATGTGTCTTAACCCAAACTCCATTTGACACTCAACAAGTATGAGTCAGTGTCTACCATGTTCTGAGGATATGAGAAAACACTAAGATGAGTGAGACACGTTCCCTGCCCTCACAGATGAGCAAGATGGGAAGCTAGACACGCAGGTGACAGTTTAGCTGAGTTAGTTATAATTAGGGTATCAGCCCAGTTCTGTTGGGATAGTCTGTCTGGGAAATTTCCCAGAGACAGGATGGTCTAACTTTCCTGTGGGGAGATTTACCTACAGGAAAATGTACTCGAAGGTATGCAAATTAGAACAGGCAGAGAACTAGACAGAAAAACCTAATCCCCTCACCACAATACCAGGTTAGGTGCCCTGGGTATACAGTCCCTGGCACATCCTGTACTTCAGGTTCTATTGCTTTGCACACTTGAGATAACTTGGCCAGGGTATGACTTCCTTCCTCAAATGTGGCCTCCACGGAGCCCTCCACAGGGAGGCTGTGCTTACCACTGTGTTCCCAGAACCTAATTCAGTATCTGGGACAGAGCCAAAGCTCCATAAACATTTGAGGAATGAGCTGATGAAGTATAAATACGAAGGGTTTTTCATAAGAAATTAAAATTAAAGGAAATTTGCAAAGCATGAATGCTGTACTTCTTTAAGAGATCACTCCCATACAATATATATCATCGCTAGAACATTTTCAAGATGGGACGGGAGAAAAATATCGCTAACCTCTAGACTGGGCCAGATCAGAATTTACTGGCCTATTTCCATATGATACCAAGTTAGTTCTCAACCTGGTTTCCTATCCCTCTATTCCAAGCCCCCTCCCTCCTTTTCCCAAGAAAGAACTTCAAAAGCAGTGACATTCTAGTTTATTCAGTAACTTCACGTTTCTTCTCATTTTCCCAAGAATTCAAGATTTCCCTCGACCATTGTGTATAAACACATGCATCATCACCCACAATTAGGGAGGAAAATAACTGCACCATGAGGTCAACCAAAAACAAGTTCACCCTGTCCCGTTCTGGTACCATAACAAAAACACTTTTATCCCTGGCGTTTGTGATACTGATGTCTGAGAAGTGTCATAGCCTTGGTGGCCACAATAATCATGTGAGACAGTCGCTGTTTCTCCACCATGAACAGACTAACGTGTGCTTGGTAAGAGTAATCTTACAGCTTGCGCATTTAAATGCTAGTGATTTGTTTTACTTTGTGAGCCAGTTCTTGTGAAGTCTGACTCTTTTGTACCTCTTTGCAAGTAAATTTCTCCTTTTTTTTTTTAAAAGGTCATCTTGTATCACAAAGGCCATGGGTCACAGCTCTGCACTGCGGAGTAGAGTGGTGCTGAGTCCCCACAAGAGTCCCAGATTCTGACAGAGGTGAGGTGGGCATCCTCCACTGAGGTGGGTGTTTAAGCAGAAGAGCACTGACTATACACTCATGACTCCATCAACACACAGGAAACTACATCGGATAATGTTTAAAGTCCTTTCCTTTCCAACACCAGGACTCTGGTTTGTCTGAATGGAGGGTGCCGAGTGAATAGTGTGTTCTCTCATTCATTCAACAAGTGTTTGCTGAACACCTATTATATTCTGGGATTTATACCAGGCTCTGAGGATATGATGGAGAACAAGACAAATATGACTCCTGTCCTCATGGAGCTTACAGTATAGTGGAACCAACAGACATTAATCAAGTAATTATAAATACTTGTAAAATTACAGCTGTACTATGTGCAAGGAAGGAGAGGTGTGTGGTGCTGGGAGATCCAATAATAAGGGCATTTGACGCACTCTGGAAAGTGAGGGAGGCTTTCCTGAGAAACTGCCTCTACTCTAACTTAGAAAAACACATAAATAAATGACCCGATACTCAATTAAGCTATAGAATTCAAATATTTCAAAGCCTGTAGGATCACTAACGTCCATCCTGAGAAGCTCTGTAAAGGAACTGTTGGAAACATTTGCCAACAAGGGACATAGCAGGTGGAACCTAACTCCTTTCTAAACAAGTAGATCAGAAGTTCAGTTAAGTAAGTTCAGCTGCGCTCACTCAGCAGTGGTGATCTATGGCTATGAGCCTGGCTTTGTAAATGTTTTTCTCATAAATATTATGGAACAATTGTCTTTTTTTTCAAAGAGAGAGAGAACAAGTTTGTGGATTTTTCTCAGGATGAATCCTTTCTTTTGATATAAAAGATATCAAAGGGAAGATAAAACCATGGTTGGCACTTAGTATTTGATGATGGGTTAATAAATAAATAAACAAGAACAAGCCTTAACAAGGAACAATTTAAAGTCTAATGCCTGGGTTCAAAGAAATCAGTTTCACAAATGTAATCTGGGGACTTTTCTTGGCAAATGCTCCTGAGAAAAGCTTAAAGGGGTATAATCATCTACAACATTAAATGAGCTAAACAGTATTATGAAATGTCCAAAAAGCTAACATAAACGAAAGTCATATCAAGAAATGTACAGGGTCCAGTTCTCTAGAAATTGTCATCCATCTACTCTCTACTTGTCAAGTCAACCCTGGAGGATTTGGGCTCAGTTCTAGACATGATCTTTTATGAGGGGCACTGGTGAAATGGGGAAGCATTTAGAAACCAGTGCTAGGTATATAAACAATATGAAGTGAGGGATGACTGGAGGACTAGGCATGGGTGGTCAGGAGAAGAGAGGACCTGAGAACTGCCCTCTGGTGTCTGAAGGCTTGTCACGTGAGGCAGGAGCAGCTTGTGCATCCTGTCTTCAATCCTGTTCCCAGCCAGTCAACACCTGGATGGTTACTTGGCTCTAGGACTCTGATTCGCCTTGCCCATTGCTATCCACATGGGTCTGAGGGGGCAATGTGTTAGTAAATATACCACAAAAAAGAGATATTGCAGTTAACAATGTTTACATAAAACTGTGCAAACTGGATTCCTTATGGCAGAATGTTTTGGAATCTTCAAACGATAATATCATCATAAATGTCCAAGACAGAGAGGTGCATTCCAAGTTTTCTGATCTTCATGGAACTCAAACTCATGGAACTAGTATCTTTCCACACATCCAAACACCCAGAAAGACCTTGTTCTAGACTTTTCTCTTTTCATTAGGCTCAGTACTGAAATAGGTACATGGAGTCAGGAAACCAAAGGTTTATACACGGTACCTGCCTTCAAAGACAGCTTCGCCCATAGGGAAGAATGACTGATTCCCAGCCTGCACTGGATAACACTGGAGGGACTTCATGGGCAAAGACCACCTCACAGGTCCAATGGGTAGTCATCTAGCATCCCATGTAGTAATATGGCAGTATTTTATGAGGTAAAAAAGAACTAAGCAGTAGCCTTGTTATCTCTGACCAAAGACCTGGACCTTGGGAAATCATGTAGCCTTTTTTGCAGACATTGTTCAACCTCCAAACTCATTCTTAATACCCTCCAAATCCATAAGCCAATTCATTACCAAGAAGTAACGTCACTTCCTCAAGGGTATTAAATTGCTTAGAATTTAGTCACTGGGCATCTCAAATTTATTAGCTCATTCTACCCATCCCTTTTATACAGTTAATGAAGTTCTCATGGCAAGAATACTGGGGTGGTTTGCCATTTCCTCTTCCAGCAGATGCTGAAGAGATCAAGAAGAGATGGAAAGAATACATGGAAGAAATATAAAAAAGATCTTAATGAACCAGATTACTACGATGGTGTGGCTAGTCACCCAGAGCCAGATGTTCTGAAGCGTGAAGTCAAGTGGGTCTTAAGAAGCACTGCTGTTAATAAAGCTAGTGGATGTGACGAAATTCCAACAGAGCTATTCAAATCCCTAAAAGAGGATGCCATCAAGGTTTTGCATTCATTATGTCAGCAAATCAGGAAGATCCAGCAGAGGACTGGAAAAGGTCAATTCTCATCCCAGTTCCCAAGAAGGGTAGTACTAAAAATGTGCTAACCATTGGACAATTGCACTCATCTCCCATGCTAGTAAGGTCATGCTTAAGATCTTGCATGCTAGGCTTTAGCGTTATGTGAACCAAGAACTTCCAGATGTCCAAGCTGGGTTTAAAAAAGAAAGAGGAACTAGAGATCAAATTGCTAACATTTGAGGGATTATATAGAAAAAGAAAGGGAACTTCAGAAAAACATCTATCTCTGTTTCATTGACTATGCTAAAGCTTTTGACTGTGTAGATCATGACAGACTGTGGAAAGCTCTTTCAGAGATGATAATATCAGACCATCTTATCTGTCTCCTGAGAAACCTGTATGCGGGTCAAGAATCAACAGTTAGAACACTGCATGGAACAACTGATTGGCTCAAGATTGAGAAAGGAGTACGACAGGGCTGTCTGCTGTCACCCTGTTTGCTTAACCTATACACTGAGTACATCATAAGAAATGCTGGGCTGAATGAGTTGCAAGCTAGAATCAAGATAGGTGCTCAGATATGCGGATGATACCACTCTAATGGCAGAAGGCAAAGAGGAACTTTGCTTCACCCTCTTAATGAGGGTGAAGGATAAGAGTGAAAGAGTCAGCTTAAAAGACTAAATATTAAAAAATCTAAAACCATGGCATCCAGGCCCATTACTGCATGGCAAATAGAAGAGGCAAAGGTTGAAGTAGTAGTGACAGATTTCCTCTTCTTGGGCTCCAAAATCACTGATGACAGTCACTGCAACCATGAAATCAGAAGATGTTTGCTTCTTGGCAGGAAAGCAATGGCAAACCTAGACAGTGTGTTGAAAAGCAGAGACATTACTCTGCCAACAAAGGTCCGTACAGTCAAGGCTATGGTATTCCCAGTAGTCACGTATGGTTGTGAGAGCTGAATAAGGCAGAATGCCAAAGAATTGATGCCTTCAAACTGTGGTGCTGGAGAAGACTCCTGAAAGTCCCTTGGACAGCAAGGAGATCAAACCAGTCAATCTTAAGGGAGATCAACCCTGAATATTCACTAGAAGGACTGATGCTGAAGCTGAAGCTCTAGTATTTTGGTCATCTGATGCAAATAGATGACTCATTGGAAAAGTCCCTGATGTTGGGAAAGATCGAGGGCAGAAGGAGAAGAAGGTGTCAGAAATGAGATGGCTGGGTGGTATCACCGATGCAATCAAATGAATTTGGGCAAACTCTGGGAGATGGTGAGGGACAGGGAAGCCTGGCATCCTGCAGTCCATGGGATCACAGAGTTGGACAAGACTGGGCGACTGAACAACAACAACATCCACCCCACCCTAGGATTTATAGGAAAAGAAATCAGCCTTTTATTCTGTTTAACCAGCATGAATTGCAACTCAATGGCAAGGGTGATAGATTTTGATTTTTTCTTTGCCAAAGGATGGAAGAATAGTACTGAGGATCAAGAAGAGTGGTTCTTTTACTTCAAAATATTGGGTAGAGGCAATAGAAGGAGAGGAAATATGGCCACTGAAGTACCTTGCAACCTGGCTGCTAGAGACAGCCCTGGGGAAAGGGCCATAAGCCTGAATGAATGTTTAGAAAAGAGAGAGACTGATGTAGGATGGGGTCATTGGGAAGGTCATGGCAGTGGGACTTCAAGTCAGTACTGGAAAGGCATAGAAAATGAGGGAGAGCATGTGTTGTATGGCAGAAACCAATACAACACTGAAAGCAATTACCCTCTAATTAAAAATAAATTAAACTTTTAAAAATTTACAGAAAAGAAGGGAGAACATGGAAAGTGGGGTCTAAGGATCTTGGGACATCCCCCAAGCATACCATGGTCTACTCTTTCATTGCACCACAATTTACATAAAGATCTTCATGGTCAATTTCTTGATTACCTTAGCAACTCAGTTCCACCCTAATGGTTTCCTTCCACATAACCTTAATAAATTACAACCTGTTGCTACAGAAAACATACGGCTATTAAAGAAGAAGATTTAACACTGTGGTGAAAACTTCTCTTAAATAAAAACGAAAAACTGACTCACTCCACCATATTTCTTCCTAGAAATAAAAACATTTATAAAGGTTTCCTTGACCACTGAGGGGAGAAAAATGTGTTTATCATTCTGTTTAATCCCCACAGACTCAATGGCCACGCTGCCCAAACTTCCTGCCTTGGTAGATGTGATCCTCTGAAAGTAAAATTAACCCTCCCCGGCAGAACGTGCTCCCTGTTTTTCAAATGTGTACACTCCATCAGAGTTGTTATAAATAAGCTGTATCTTGATTTAGGACATATCAGCTACCGCTGCTATTTCAGTGCTGCTTTAGCAGTCTAAGCTTTCACTGCAAGTAGCATTTACAGGAAAAAAACAGCTCAGGGCTGCGTGCTTACCAGTCCCGAAGCTCTCCTCCCCACAAAGGGACAGTTTGCTTGCATCCATCAGATTCCCAAAAAACTTCCAGCCAGTTGGGGTCTCATACAAAGCGATCTTTGTAGCATTAGCCACCCTTCAAAGGCATGAAATCAAAGTTACATCACAGCAGGACTGCTAGTGTAGCCATGTGAGGGATGGAAAATAGCAACCGTTATTGTAATCAAGGGTTCCATTTAGCATTGCTCAGAGGTACACATAATTCTAAGATTGGTGGAAAATCGTACGAGAAAACTTGTGCACAATGGGCTATTATATGTGGAGTCAGAAGAGGGGGAGAAGAGTATGAAGACAGAATTAATTCAGGTCAATGAATTTAATATTTTAGAAGAAATAACAGTGGCAAAATGGACAAAACTGTTTGGGGGGCTATTTAAACCCATGTGTTTTGGATACAGACAACATTTATAACCATTCCATAAAGAACAAAAGAATGATGCTTTGATGCACCTATAATTATAGAGCCAGAAGATATTGGGTCTGGGAGGTCAGTATTTCACAGAGAGAGAAACAGGACCCAGAATGTTATGTGACTCAGTCCAAGGTCACACAGCCAGGGTGACCACTGCCTGCGATCCAGCTGCCCAGTCAGTGATCCTTTCATTCCCTGGAAGGCCCCGCAAGGACAGGGCCCGGGGGGGCTCCCGTCAGCACTAGCTGCATCCACACCAATCCATGGTCCCCTCTCCCCTGCAACACATCTTTTACTTCTCCCTATATTATCCTTAGTCTATTTGAAACTTTTGAGTGATTCTTTTTTTAGATTCCTTTCCCTTTGAACGGAAAAGTTACCTACATTTCATTCACCCTTTTAGTGAGATTTGCTTTCCAAAATGCTTATCACTAGTGAAACAATACCATATTTCAATTCTAATATTTGAGGAAAATTAAATGATGATTTTTAAAACTGTGAAAATAAAATAAAGTTTCTTTCTGGGTAATGAGGTATTTTCCATTGTGATTCTATATGTGGATTATCATATATAATCCACATAAATTGGAATTAGACTGTTTTTGGATTACACAGAAGCTATTTCAGGACCTGATCAGTCTAATGGACAATAGTGTGGCCACAAACCAGCTCACAGCTTTGGAGGGAGAATGTGGAGGCAGAAGGACCAGGGTCTAATTCTAGCTCTGATGTAGCTGTGAAGTCCTGGGAAAGACTGCTAACTACTCTTCTGGTTGACAGATGAATGGATAAAGAAGATGTGGTACATATACCATATAAATGGAATATTACTCAGCCATAAAAAAGAACAAAATAATGCCATTTGCAGTAATATGGATGGACCTAGAGATAGTCATACTGAGTGAAGTAAGTCAGACAGAGAAATACAAATATCGTATGATATCACTTACATGTGGAATCTTAAAAAAAAATGGTACACATGAACTTATTTACAAAATAGAAATAAAGTCACAGGTGGGAAAACAAACTTATGGTTACCAAGGGGAAAAAGAGTTGGGGAGGGATAAATTGGGAGATTGGAACTGACATATACACACTGCTACTGCTGCTAAGTCACCTCAGTCGTGTCTGACCCTGTGCGACCCCAGAGATGGCAGCCCAGCAGGCTCCACCGTCCCTGGGATTCTCCAGGCAAGAACACTGGAGTGGGTTGCCATTTCCTTCTCCAGTGCATGAATGGGAAAAGTGAAAGTGAAGTCACTCAGTCGTGTCCGACTCTTAGCGACACCATGGACTGCAGCCTACCAGGCTCCTCCATCCATGGGATTTTCCAGGCAAGAGTACTGGAGTGGAGTGCCATTGCCTTCTCCATATACACACTACTATATATAAAATAGATAACTCATAAGGACTTACTCTACAGTACAGAGAACTCTCCTCAATGCTCTGTGATGACCTTTATGGGAAAAGAATCTAAAAAAGACTGGCTATATCTAATTATAGCTGATTCACTTTGCTGTAAAGCAGAAACTAACACAACATTGTAAATCAACTATACTCCAAAACAAGTAAAAAAATAAAATAAGGACTGCTATGAGGATCAATTGAGACAGTGAATGTAAAACAAAAAAGTGTCAACTGCAAATTACTATATGATATTAGTCATTACTTTGTTAGCTGAAGTGAAGTCAGCACTAGTTCTATAAAACACACACACACACATACACACCAGAAAACTACTGCAGTGCACATCCCAGTGTTTGGGAGCAAAGGTTCTGGGTTCAAATCCTGCTCCATCATTTACTAGCTGGGTGACCTTGGGGAAATTAGTTAACTTCTTTTTCCTTTTGTTTTCCCATCTGCAAAGAGGAGTTAAATACAGCATTTACTTCATGAGGCCAGTCTGAGAATTAAATGATTTAAAATATATGCTTAGTGTCTAGCATAAGGTAATGTTTAATGAGTAATAGTTATGATTATAAGAACTATATACAGGTATATACATTCTTCTTCCTCCCTAGCCTCAGCCATTCATTCATTTGTTCTTTACCCATTCATCCAGGAACTATTTATTGGACACCTAACATGATGTAGTCAATATCCCTGGTTTGTGCTCATTTAGAGCTTTCATTTTTCAGATGTTTTAAATGTGATTTCATAAGCTAACCTAAAGCCTTTTCAAATGAGATGATATACAATAAATAAGCAAGCAAGTCAAAGATACCAATTGTTTACTGTCACTGGGTCCCTTGTTTCTCCAAAACTGAATGTATTTTTTTAACTGTTTTAGCTTTATGTTTTTTCAGATTTTGAATAAGTGAACATTTACTATGCTTGTGTGTATGGGCATCTGATGGGGGCTGGATGGGGAATATTTTTTTGAAAGTTCTGTTGAAACACTGATCTTACATCAGCCTTTCACCTCCACTCTGTGCACACTGCCCAGAGAAAGTGAGTCTCTAGAATGATGTCTTGACTACAGCAGAAGTGCCATCCATTCATTTATTCATTAACATTCAATCATTCATTTTTTAAAATGAAGCATGTGTGTGTGTATGTGTGTGTGTGTGTATCAGGCACTCCATGATCAGTCAGAGTTTAGCACAGTGACAATGACATTCTTTTATCTGTGTTAGTTTCGAGTTCAACAGGGCAGATAGTCAAGTAAACAGACTATCAGCACACAGTGTGAGAAGAGCCAGGATGGGAGAAATGCAGAATACTAAAGCAGCACAGTGGGGCACATCCAATCCAGAAAAAATGACACCATTCCTTCGTAAAGAAAACACTTAGATAACACATACTATGTATGCATCAGATGTCTGAGCTGAAAGGGGAGGAAGGGTGCTCCCAGTGCTATGAGGGTCTGCTTGGGAATCAAGGAAGTAGAGAGACCTACCGGTCCAGGGCACCACTGGTGGGCATGCTGCGTGCGAAGCCACGGACCCCAGTTTGCTGGAAGTATGGAATGCTGAAGATGTTGGCAGCAATGACAGCCACAGAATCTGAAGGGTTCACGAAGAACCCGTGCTTGCCCAGAACCATGTTCCGATCCTTTGGGAGAAGGGGGATTCAAAGGGAGATCTTTTAATCAAAGTGCTGAAGAAACCAAACTATCTTACATGGAGATTTTGTAAAATTTAAAGCTGATACATTTATTTATACTGGGTTCTAGACACTGGACTTTATTCCTAATTGATCTGTACAGTACCACTGGGCCAATGGCACCTCCGTGCCAAAGAGCTAAAACTGTTTTGAGTTAAAGTGCAAACTCCTTCTGGGCTGACTTCTCTGCTCTCCCTCCAGAGGTCAGCTGAATGTAAACTCTCTGACCTTCTCCAAACTCTGGAACCAATCACCTCTCTTCTCTCCCAGAAGAGAGCAGAGATCACACTGAAAGGAAATGTGGGCTGTTTAAAGCTTGCTAGGTCTACCAAGCATTCTCCAAGGAACAAAGCAGATGTCCCCAAGGAAAGGCTCCTAAATCTTGGCACCTCCATTTGATGCAGGACCCAACAAAATATGCTGTCACCTCACTGTTCTCCTGGTGCCTGATATACAGGAAGTACTCAAGTAACTGAGAGTAAAGAGGAACCCAGGATGCACTGCAACAGAAAGATGCACTGAAAATAATGTCTGCTTGTTCATTTGTTTAGTGACTAAGTCATGTCTGACTCTTTTGAGACACCATGGACTGTAGCCCACCAGGCTCCTCTGTCCATAGGATTTTCCAGGCAAGAATACTGGAGTGGGTTGCCATTCCCTTCTCCAGGGGATCTTCCCTACTCAGGGACAGAACCTGCATCTCCTACACTGGCAGGTGGATTCTTTACCAACTGAGCCACCAGGGAATGTCCCAATCTCTGCTGTTTAATTTCCCCAAATATTAATATTGGAAAACCTATTTTATAAGAAACAATGAATTCCAGCTGATGTTAAAGAATAATAGCAACCACCAAAATATATTTTTAACCAAGTAAATATGGGTAGTGTTTACTATCTCTAAGACACTAGCCCTCCTTGTCTGTTACATATTCACCAATGCAAATAAAAGGGCATGTTTATTTCAAATATTAACTGTAGCTAAAGAATAAGCTGTTAATTCTCTCATTATAGTTTCATCTTTCAGCTAATGTGAATGAACAGATGGGTATATCATATGGCCAAAACCCTTTCCAGAGATTGAACAAGGATTCAGCTGCTGGCTAAGAGCAAAAATCTACCTAAGGATGGAGATTGAAAACCCAGTCAGCTCATGAAGCACCAGTCATGACATGATAACCAGGCCCCAATCACCCTGCCCTTCTCAGCAAACACTAGACACATGGTTCCACTTCAAGTCATTCTGTCAAGAGGGTCTTCTAATAATTGAGCCCTGACTCCAGGTGCAATGAGGGAGCTTGACTGCACTCCAGGCTGCAGAGTCTGCTTTTCCCCCATTTAGCACATTAGGCCTGGCCTGCATCAGAGTTCACTTAAATGCACTTGTACCCACCCCATCACCATCAAAGGCAGCCCCAAAATCATGCTCTCCTGTCTTCATAGTCTCCACCAGGTCAGCTGCGTAGGTGAGGTTGGGGTCAGGGTGGTGGCCTCCAAAGTCCTCCAGGGGAACGCAGTTCACTGCTGAGTTCGCGGGGGCACCGAGTTCTTCACAGAGGATTTTTTTCACATATGGTCCCACGACTATGCAGAGCATGAAATGAAGAACCAGAAATGAAACTTATTACAGAAGGTGAGGACTGCGGACAAGGTAGAGGCGATCTAGGGAGAATGGCACAAACAGCAAAGAGAGTGTGCAAATTGTATTCAAGGGCTTGTGGGCAGATGAGTCTGGAGTAGAAAGTTCTACAAGTAGGAATAATGAGAGATTAGGAAAGAGTGGGGGAAGGGAAGGAAGCGAACCTTTATGAAGATCCTGCAACACAGGTGCTTCTTAAACATTTTCTCAGTCCTTCAAAAAGGCCCATGAGGTGCTACAACTTGGCGCTTTAAGAACCTGGACTCTGGAATCAGAGTGTCTGGGTTCAAATCTCAGCTGTCAATTATTGGCTGTATCATTTTGGGGAAAGTTATTTAAGCTATTTAATCTCTCTGCTGTGCCTCCATCTATGCCAACTGCAAAATGAAGATAATAATAGTAGCTACTTTTACAGGGTAGATGTGAGAATTAAATGAGCTAATAGATATGAGGCATCGAGAACAAGCAACAGCCCATATTTTATAAAGGCTTGTGTATTATGATTACCACCTGCATCTTATGATAGAAAAACTGAGGTTCTGAGAGGAAGCTATTTGCCCAAACTTACACAGGTAGTAGGAGTGACAGCTAGGATTCAGAGTCCTAATCTTTCTCCTCTATCAAGCTATCCAACAAACTGATTAAAAGAATACAGACAAACAAAAACACAGTAACAATACACAACAGGGAAAACCAGTCACATATTTTACAGTGACACTTAGTGTTACAATCAAGAACATTCATCTCTAAATGCTTTCACCAAGGAAGGTTCCAACACCAATATATGCGACAGAGGTCAGGACAGTATAGAATATGTGTCTCCTATTGGGGGCATGTTAAGGAGGCTACTGACACACCTCAGAATGAGGACAAGGCAGCCAGGGTTGTGAGGGGTATAGAAACGGAGGCTCTTGAGGAATAACTGAAAGGCTTGGAGAAAGAAGTCAGCTTGGTGACCAGCTTCTCCTAGTAAATACACCACCACAAGCCCCATACTCGAGCCAGCCAAGGCTTTTGCTCATTCCCCTAATGTGGCATCTCCTTTTCATCTTTTACGCATTGGCTGCAGCCACTGCCTCCGCTGGGTATAACCATCACTGGAGTTTCCACCACCTTACATCTTTCTTTCATAAAAGCTTGAGTTGGTTGCCACTTCTTCCAGAAAACCTTTCTTGATACCTTCAGTCAAACTATGTCTTCTTCCACACCCCAAGGAGAATACTTGAAATTTTATCTAACCCTCATTTTGTTGGCCTGGCAGTGGTTGGTTTCTTGCCCACTTCATCTCCCCAAGCATCAGAAGCTCTTTGAAGGAAGTGTCTACGGAATCCCTGACTACACCCTCACCCCCAAGCATACACGTAGTAGCTACTCAATACATGGCTGCTGAATGTTTTGAAAAGTCAGAATGGCCTTTGTCTGAATAAAGAAGGAGGCCCATTCTGTGAGATTCCAGAGGCAAGTTAGGACCTAAGGGAAGAAGTTCCAGAGGCAGACCAGGAGAAGTTTTCTAACTGAGATTTTGCAGTATAACAGAAGGACCTGGACAGTATCATAGAAAGGGTTCAAGCACAGGCAGAAAGTCTTCCCCACCTGGGCAGGCAGATGGATTCCAGTACCAGGGAAAATCGTTGCCACTCAAAGATATTCTAGGGACACCCCTGGTGGTCCAGTGGTTAAGAATTCACCTTCCAATGCAGGGGACGTTGGTTTGATTCCTGGTCGAGGAACCAGGATCCCACATGTGGCGGGGCAACTAAGCCCACATGCCATAACTACTGAGCCCGCACACCTCAACTAGAGAGGCTCCCACCATGACGAGAGAGAAACCTGCATGCCACAAGGAAAGATCTCACGTGCTGCAACTAAGACCTGATGCAGCCAAAAATAAGAAATAAATATATATTTTAAAAAATACCCTAAACTTCTAAATTATTACAAAACAAATAGACAAGCCAAGGGCTCAGGAATTCCCATATTCCTACATCAAGAGAACCTTAAGGCTCTGATTCGGTGATGGCTGCCACCTCTACTGATCTGGCCACAAAACCCACAGAGGAAGAGGAGGGAGAGACATACATCCTGTTGCTCCTGAACTGAGCCCTCAGCTTGCTCTGGTCAGCTTCTAAGAAAAGGCACATGTGGGAACAGGAAACTGGGGTGTGGGGCTCAGGAGCACATTTATCAGATCTAGCAAACCATGGGTTCCCTTGGGAATAGATGGGGGCGTTTAGGAAGAATCTAAGGCATCTTCTGAGGGGGAGGGAGAGTCCACAAAAATAGCTGCATGTTACTCAAAACCTGATGCCTAATGTGGAAACACTGACCGTCACACTACCTTACCATGAGGAATTTTTGCTGCATACAGTTAGATTTTATCTGTGTGAATATTACTCTGAAATGATTGCAAAGTAACGGTGTAAACACTGCCAGAGACAGCCTTAAGAAAAGGCTTGTTAAAGCATCATGATACACAAAGTTGAAAGCTGCTTCATAGCTTTGAGAGAAGAGAAGGGAAGAGAAAGGGCCCCATACCTCCATGCATGGCGTCTATACGGATCTTTAGTCGGTTTGGACCAGAAAGCAGTTCTTTCAGTGCGTTGAAATCAAAGATGTTTCTCAGCATCGTAGCATAAGCTTCCACTGAATCCACAATTTCCACTGTGAGAACAAACAACATTAAAAGATGGAGGAACTAAACACTTTTAGAAATATTATTCTCTGAAATGATTATATGGCTGTAAACATGCAATTGCTACTTTAAAAGGACATTTATGGAGCAGCTCCAATGTGCCAGGGCTGTTACATGATCTCTTATTCAAAACTAACACAAATTTCCTGAGAGGTAAATGTTATCAGTCCTATTTTACAGACGAGCAAGTTCAAGTTCTGAAAGATTAAGCAACTTGCCCACACAGCTGGGATGTGGCACACTGTGGAATTTTGACAGAGGTTTGCCTCATGGTAAACTCCTCAACTGCCATGTTGATTCATCTCCAGGAAGTGTATTTTAGCATCAAAAAATAACAGAAAAGGCAACACCTACTTTACTTTTTCCAGGCCCACTGCCATTAAGACTTAATGGTAAAAAGCAAAGAAAAATTTTTTTAATGTATCACTTTTCACATGCACTGCTAAAGGAATAAAACAAACATAAGAACTAAGTCTTGTTGAATTTTCAGGGGTCTGAACATTTTCAAAACATGAAATCTTTAAGAAATTCTCTACTGGTATTTTCTAAACCCTAAGAAGGTCTTCAAGATATACCAAAGAACTCCTTCCTCTTCCTTGGGATGCAACTGTCAGTCCTGGGTAGGTTCAAACACAAAATGCATCCCACAAACTTGCAGTCCAGATGAAAGAATACATGTAAGAACAAAGTCGAAATACAAGTCACACTGCTAACCATCTCATCCTCGTTGTATTAATATGAATAATTTCATAAACATTTATTTCATCAATTACTATCATACATTAGCATTCAACAATAAAATGTTTACCACAGCTGCTACACAGGGAGTTCAAATTTAGCCCCCAAAATGGTCTAAGTTGATTTTTACTGAAAATTAAATCAAAGCCCAGGCTTTGGAATCATTCACACCTGCATTTGAATGCTGGTTTACCACTCACTATGTGACCCTGAGCCTGTTACTTAAGTTCTCTCTGCCTTTGTTTCCTCATCTGGAAAAAGTGAATAGTAATAGTGCTACCCTCACAGGGCTAACATAAGAATCAAATGAGATAATGCATGTGAAGAACCTGGCACATAATAAAAGCTCAATAAAAGACAGCTATGAACATGATGCCACAGGTCTTCTTGCCAAGGCCGTACATTTCATAGGTATGAAAACTGAAGCTGAGAGATTTAGAATTGACTCACCCAAGGCCCCTCAGCTGATCCCCAGCATAGCCCAGAAAGCCCAAGTCTCTAGACTCTCAGACCCAGTTCCAGCCCTGCTAACTTATGCATGCAAAGCTTGGTGACCACAATCTTTCCAGAGATAAAGACCCACTTTATTAAAACCTTGAAAGGCAAATCCCTCAAGTTGGAACTAGAAGTGGGCAAGAGAGGAGGAGAGTAAACATGCCTGTGAAGGGTTTGAACTTGTTTTCCAGGTCAAACTGCTGCTTTCCCAGAACCCCAAGGTCTACTTGCAGGTCAGGGCAAATTGCATATTCTTCGATTGTCTTGCTGATTTGGAAAATTTTATCAGTTATTGCTTCCGGGGCAGGACCTGGAAATCGAACAGCAAATAGTAGGTCATTTTGTATAGCTGACATGGAAATACAAAGAACACAAAGCTCATCAACTAATTCCTCTCACTAGTGCATCTGCCATGCCATCATTCAGGCAGCAAAGTATCAAAATTTTCTAAAAGAAAATATTATGTTAATGATCATTCATGCAGAGCATCTCATATTCAGGTACGGCAAAATGAGAAGCATCTCATTTTCACCAAAAGGAAACAAAGAGCTCTCTTGCTAAGGATAAGAACCAGAATCCTGACCTCCCAAGGGCTTGGTTATAGGTTTGTCCTATAGAACAAAACATTGGTTGTACTCAAAATGACAGCAAACTCACCTCCATTGGAAATATTGAACTTGATTCCAAAATCTCCACTGGGGCCTCCTGGGTTGTGGCTGGCTGTCAGAATGATCCCACCGATGGCTTTGATCTTTCTAATAATGCATGATACAGCAGGCGTGGAGAGGATTCCATTCTGTCCAATAACCAAACGACCAATCTAGGAGAAGAAATCCAGGATACACACTTTAACATCAATAAATCCAGAGCCACCGCACAGTGATGCCAGAACAGCTAGATGGACAAAGAAATATTCTACTGGACCAAAAACGATGCCCTTAATGAATGTATAACAGCTTGGGTTGTTAGTATTATTATATTGAAGTATTGTATAGTTGCTGTTGAGTAATACTATTATTGAAATAGAATCAGCTTTGCTGAACAAAGCCATTTCTTCAGACAGTTTTGGGGGACTTTATAGTGTATGATCTGGGAGAGCTATAAGGTTCTGGTAATAAAAGAAAACAGAGCCTTTCCAGATCAGGTTCATAATTTGGATACATTATAAAACTGTGGGAAAACCCACATTTTCATCTACTTCAATCATGCTTTCAATCCAAATTGGAAGAGAGACTATAAATTTAACTAGTTAAAGGAATCCTAACCCAAAGAGGAGGCTTTTATAAACTAAAATGTCTAAAAAAGTAAAAGGGGCAAACTTTGTATGAAGAAATGTTATAAAATGTATCTCACAAATTTATTGCCAATCAAGCTTGGATTTTTCTTTAATTGGAGTATAATTGCTTCACAATGCTGTGTTAGTTTCTGCTGTACAATGAAGTGAATCAGCTATATGTATACATATACCCACACTCTCATGGAGCTCCCCCCACCATCCCACCCCTCTAGGTCATCACAGAGCACTGAGCTGAGCTCCCTGTGCTGTACAGCAGCTTCCCACCAGCTATTTCACACATAGTAGTGTATATATGTCAAACCTGATCTAATGGGTTCCTCAAAGCAGAACACACCTATCCACACTAGGGTGTACCTGGGCTTCCTCCTGGGCCTGGAGCGGGGAATGCTGGGAGTGTTACTGGGTAAACCAGCCAGGACCAGGACCATCTACATGAAGGAGCTACAGGTTGCATTCTTAACTCACCTGCCCATATCTTTCACAGATGGTATCTATAAGCACAGCTCCTTACTAAAATGATTGTAATTTATATCTGTTTCAACATGATGCAAGTTGGAAAAGAAGGAAATTCCGTCAGTTCCTCTGACTAGAGATGTGATTGATTCATGAAAAGATTTTAAAAAAGAGGAGTTTGTGCCCTTCTTCCACCCTCCCCTCTGAAGACACAGGGACGTATTTAAGTTTTCCAGTTGTTATTTCTTCTTGCCCCACCCAAGATAAATGTAGTTGAAGAAATGACTTGATGGTGAAAGATGTGTTTCTAATAAACATGCCAACAAGATACCTGGATTCCCTGGGGAGGTTTTTCTGGGATTGTTAGCTTTGCCACCTTCCTGTAGGTCACTAATAGCTTGACTGGCTTATAATTAAACCTCTCCATTATCAACCACCTCCCAGGAAGCAGCTGCTTCATTCCAGGCCCCTTTTGGCTCTTGTATGTCTACCCCTGAACAATTTCTGTTATTCTAATATATTTCTTATGGCCTGCCTCCCTCAGGAAGTGGTAACTCCCTGACTCTATACAGTGGAAATGTAACATCTCACGCTTCCGGCAGTTTCTGGGCGCTGTTCTGATGAAAACTGCTTTGCGGTTGAGCGGTTCCATAATTTTGATGAGAGGAGCTTAGAGATGGCAATTTAATCAGCCACAGTGACTGGTGGAGTAATAAGAAAACTGTGTTTGTGCATCAAGCACACTGACTTCTACTTTGATCCCATATGTGCTTAACATAGAAGGGGAAGCTGATAAATGAATATTAAGCCATGCCACACAGGTCATCTCATAATTCTACCATTCCTTATGGTGAAATCTGCAGTCAGTAATGGTCCAAGACTGAGAGGATTATAACAGGAAGTAAGAGTAAGAAAATCAGGAGAAGCAAGGGAAGCCCATGGTAGGTTCTTTCTCTTGAGCCCAAGAATAGGTATAGCTGAGCTTCCAGAACAGACTCTTTCCCATGAATTCTGCTCAAGAATATTCATCTTCAACTTGATATTTGGGAGATATTATTACTCTACTATCCTCCTCCCCTTAAGGATGTCTGGAGCACTGTAATAGCTCCTGACTCAATCTCCCCTGCCTCTCTCCCTCCTGCACCTCTCTTGCTCTACCCTCACGGAATCTATCTGACCTACCGGGCCCACCTAGTTCATCTTTGTAGACTATAGTTCTAGCTATGTTCCTCCCCTGTTCAAAAACCTTCCCTATACCATATGATCCAGAAGGTCCACTTCTAGGTATAGATACAAAAAGAAAGCAATGACTCAAACAGGTATTTGCACACCCATGTTCACAGTAGCATTATTCACAATAACCAAAAGTGTAAACAACCCAAATGTCCATTAAAAGATGAATGGATAAACAAAATGTGGTATATACATACAATGGAATATTACTTGGCCTTTAAAAGGAAGGAAATTCTGATGCATGCTACAACATGGGTGAACCTTGAGAACATTACCCTAAGTAAAATAAGCCAGACAGAAAAGGACAAGTATTGGATGGTTCCATTTATATGAAGGACACAGAACAGGCAAACTCATAGAAAGTAGAACCAAAGTTGCCAGGGGGTGGGGGGAAGAAGAGAATGGGGACTAACTGTTTAGTGGGTACAGAGTTTTAGATGAGATGATGAAAGGGTTCTAGAAACAGTGGTGATGGTTGCAGAACATTATGAATGTAATGAATACCACTGAATTGCATACTTATAAATGGTTAAAACAGCAAATTTTGTGTTAGATATACTTTACAACGAGCTTCCCAGGTGACTCAGTGGTAAAGAATCTGCTTGCAATGCAAGAGACCTGGGTTCAATCCCTGGGTGGGGAAGATCCCCTAGAAGAGGAAATGGCAACCCACTCCAGTATGCTTGCCTGGGAAATCTCATGGCCAGAGGAGCCGAGCAGGCTACAGTCTATGGGGTCACAAAGAGTTGGACACGACTGAGTGACTAACACGCAAATGCACTTTAACACAAAAAAGGGGGAAAAAAAAGCCCTTCCCTGGGTCCCAAATGTCTACCAACTTAGAGACATCCCCTCAGCCCTGCATTGAGAGTCCTTCACCAAAAAGCATTTCCTGCCCTTACTCTTGCCCACCGCTCCCTTCTGTGTAACTCAAGTCCTGCTGCTAAACTGGATACCTCCCTCTCTCCCAACATTTTATAGTTAACCATGACAGGGAGCAAACATCAAAATATTCCTTTCAATTGAAAATAGGGCTTGGTGTTTGCTTATGTTTCCCCAAAACAAAAAACAAACAAACAAAAGGCTCCATTTTCTTTGCTCTGCCAGTCATACATACAGGTCCTATTCTCATTTCTAAAATTATCTCAAGGATAAATCTCTGGGGACTGAATGAGATACCAGTACCATAAATGAGACCCTACCAATGGTTTATTTTGTACATTAAAATTGCTTGTAACTGCAGACAGCTTTGTGCAAATAAAAGCAAAGGCAAAGTGTATTCTACTATCCATAAATGTACCAGATAAAAGCATACTAAAGGGAAGAAATGAAATTATTTCCATGTAGCTCGCCAGGCTGAAAAGCTCTCTTAGAATCGGCTCATGGGTATAGTGGGTATTGACAAAACTGAGGAAGGAACCCTGACTTCTATTAATACCAAAATCTGTGGCAATAAATTATCTTTCCTTTAGATTGCCTCCCTAAATTCTGCCCACAATCAAAGGGATGTTAAAATAGAATTTAGGATATGTTAGAAAAAGAAATCAAACTAAATAGGATTTGATAGGTTTTATCAGACGAAAGTGCTTTATCGGTCCACTAAACGTTTTACGTAATTCAGCTGTGTAGCACAAGTGCTTCAAATGCAACACTATTTTTAATAAGGAATGTCCTTGAAAAGACTTGAAAATATTTCTTGGGCTGCCACAGCTCTAACAAATAGGCAGTTACCATATTTAGTCAATTATTAGCACTTAAATGCATTATTTAGCAAACCTTCAGATCGTAAATCTGAGAAAGTCTGCAGGGTTTGCCTGAATTACACATTCCTACCACCCCTTCCACATACTTCTTCTTTGCACAAAAATGAAATGAAGCCAAATATATCATAGCAAAGGGGACAGTGTACCAGATCCACTCAACAATATAGATATATGCAGAGAAATAATGTTTCATTCGTTCTCTCCCAAAAGATTAAAAGCATCTTAATACCATTGCCTTTGCAGCTCTCCTCAAAGATGAAATTTACAGCATGTCACACTTTATCTTTAAAATGTGTATGCATCATAATTTCATATTTGAGTGCTTTATCAGCAAATTTTACATGAGAAGCATTCAGATTCTGAACCTGGGTACAAAGGGAATCTCACATTAACAACAATAGGATGTACAAACTCTTCTAAATAGAATTTGGTAACTAACATATGCTTTTTTTTTTAATTTGACTTTTGCAATCACACCTGCTTAGTGTATTGTTAAAATACACTGAAAATAAATGCCTAACTCACTTAGTTATAATGCTAAATTTTATGTTCTCAGAATCACTTCCAGAAAGGAAATAAAACAAATTTTTAAAATTTGTAAGTACTGAAGGACTATGTGCTCCAAATTATTGCTAAGTGTAATCTAAAACACTAAAAATGTATTTTTGGTCCCATGGAGGAATTTGCACAGCAAAAACAGCAATGTTCTGATGCCTGCCTTCCTGTAAATCAGTGAGACTGTGAAAATTGTTAGATTATCAAGATCAATGCTTCCTGGTGCAAGATTCCTTCCGATTTGGTTAATTCAGCCAACACAGTTTTTCACAATACAGAGCTTTAGCAGAGCCTCCTTATATTATAGGCTCACAGAAGTTATTATCTCTACCCTGCTGCACAAATTCACCACACACAGGACTTCTTTGTATCCAAGATCATTATAAGTGGGTCCCCTCTAACAGGTCCTCTTGGAAGGTTCACACCTAACATTTTCCAATTCTCTCCCAGCATTTCTGCACGACTACCAGGATCCACAAATAACAGCATGCCCTGGCTTTTGTTTTCCTGTTTGACAAGCGACTGAACTTCAACAAGGAAGCCATTGAAAGAAAACAAAATCTTCCTCTTTCCGCGGCTCCTAAGAGCCTCCTACGCAGGACAGAGTGCCCCTTAAAACTAGTTAGAATGTAGATAAGACAGCTTAAGGCGGGGTGAGCTTTAAATGTCTAAAAGCAACAGGTACATTTTCAAGCACCAGGCACAGAGTACAACATAAGAAACTGAGTTTACATCCCCAAATCCCAATGTGACAAATGTAATTTCAGGGGTAATATCACAATATACAATCTCTGAAGTCACAATCAAACTTAATTGGATATTAGTAGCATTTAGGTGTATACAACATACAAATCTTTGTACTTGGGTATATTTTTGCAGAATTAAGAGGTTATATTGAGAGCCAGAAACATAGAAATACTTATCGTATACCAACCCCATTGGCAGCTGCCATCTGCACTATTGTCTCTATTGCCGATTTATTAAAATACCGCCCATCTCCACCAACCACCAGTGAGGCTCCCTGGCGATCTTTTAGGTCTATGGAAAAGAATATACTCTGGATGAAATTCTCCAGATAGCATGGCTTTTCCTCGAAATAGAAGGTTTTCTTCCGTAATCCACTAGTTCCTGGTTTCTGGTCATAGTAGGGAGCCGTAGTAAAAGTCAACAGAGGGAGAGGACCTTCTTCCATTTTTCTGTATTTCCCAGAAATCCATTCATCAAAATCACTCATCTTTCATTTCCACCACTTGGCTCAGCGAGGGTGTCCGGAAAGCAATCAAGGGTCCCCAAAATAGTCTGTCCAACCTGAAGCTGCTACAGTGTCACCCGAGTAACTAAAATAGAGATCTTGCCTGGATGATCCCTCTCAATGAGGAAACGGGGTTAATTCCTGTTGTCGTCGCCCATGTGAAAAAGTGACGGACCAAACATCCACCCACACCCACGCTCAAAGCAGATATCTCCAGTGTTGTTTTGATGAGGACATTCTGCCCACAACCATGCCAAATACCCTTCAATTATTTTTGCCTCATTTCCCTGTTAGGGTGGAGATAGGTCCAGAGGGTGCTGCGTGCAGCAGACTTCAGTTACAAACACCAGGTGGCTTCCAGACTCCTCTCCCACAGCCGGGCAAAGACGGAGCCAGTGCAGTCCTAAGGAGCAGGTTCGTGAACAAGACACCCTGGTGTGGCTCCCACTGCCACTGACACCCTTAAACCAGAGCCTCTCTGGCAGTCATCTCTGATAAGGCCATCTGCAGCTAAAGTTGTTTCATGCCATCTCGCAAATTAAAGGTCAGTCTTAAAATGGAAATGACGGATCTCAGTTACCTCTGGCTTCCTTTCATCACCGTCATTTTGATACTCAAATATCTGATACTCAAGTGATCTTTTTTTTTTTACTTCCCACATGCAATCCCAGTCAGAAGGGAGAAGAGGCATCAAACAGAACAGATTTATTCATTGGCCACCAAAGATTTACTAAATAGTATTCAATTCTAGAAGAACAGAGACTCATAGACATGCCCTGAATGATCAACAGCTGGTCATTCCCTTGAATTTACAGAAAAGTAGGGATGAACAGGGCTTCCCTGGTGGCTCAGATGGTAAAGAATCTGCCTGCAATGCGGGAGACCTGGGTTCGATCCCTGGGTTGGGGAGATCCCCTGGAGCAGGGCATGGTAACCCACTCCAGTATTCTTGCCTGGAGAATCCCATGGACAGAGGAGCCTACCAGGCTGCAGTCCATGGGGTCCCAAAGAGTTGGACATGACTGAGCAACTGAACAACAACATTGTCGAGGTTTTAGTGAACCTGTTAAGGAGACTTGGAAAGTAAATCGAGACTAGTTATGCCACATGTCTGGGGAGTTTGATGTGCACATAAAAGTCAGGTTTTCAAGGGAAAAGTAGTAATCCCTTGAAAAACCAAAATCTGAGTATTTTCCTACTAACTTGTCCAGCCAGGTCCAAAAGTAGACAGGCCCTGGGAGCAGCAGACACCCTTCTGTGAGGCAAGAATGTCTCTTTGTTCCAGGCGCTGCTCACACAGGACCGAGAACTAACAGGCCATGAGCAGAAAGCAGGCCACTACAAAGGGAGCCTGGTCTCCTTCACATGGCAAATGGGGCTGGCCCATCTGCAAGCAGGACCTCAAGATACAACCTTAACATAATTCACAAGACACATCTATTAAGCTGAAAACCAGACAGTCAAAAGATAACTATATTTTATAGCTTATTTTTGCCCCTTATTGCATTTTTAAAACTAAAACTCTTGTGAAATAAGCTTGCTTTAGTACTCTACACATCCAATATTTTTCAACTTACTTCAAATGCACTTTTTAAATTCATATTTTTTCAGTTCAGTGGCCAGTTTTCTCTGGTTTTTGATAGGTTCACAAATTACACCAGTATATATGTCTTGACATATTTAATAATAGAGCCATATTTCTGAAATATCAACTCAATAGTTTTTTCATTGGGAATAACAGAGCAACCAACCAAGTAATTGGTAGTTTCCTTAACGAGGTCTTGAAACCCCGGCGAAGATTTAGGAACGCTTGGTTGCAAGGGGCTCCAACATCCCCACTAAAGCTTCTCTGCTCACACATTCCAGCATGTTCTCTGCTGGTGGTTGACCACTCTCTCTTGAAGCTCTTTCTGAATCCAGAGCTAGGGAGAGTAACGTTCTCTTAGGGGCTTTTCCCATACATTTACTTATTTTATTTACAGCTTATGGTCAGTGCAAATAAATTCCATAAAATGAGAAATCATAAAGACTCAATGCGCAATTATGAAAATTCAAAATAGATGTTCAACACACACACCAAAAAAACACCACAAGCATCAAAGTGAGTTTATTTGTAGCATAAGATCTGACAGGTGTTATTTCAAAGCATGGCAAATGCTTGTTTAGGTTTTTTTTTATTTTTTAAGGCAGTGGCCATATCAGATACTAGAACACCTCAGCTTATCAGTGTGTTTTTGTACAAACCAAAATTTGTTTCTAAAAATATTGCTTCACATCGAAATTGTTGTAAAAGCTGTACTTGTCCAGAATTAAGCCTATTCTTAGGCCTTGTACAGGTCTCTCACCACCTAAAAACTGACTGATACAGAAAGTATTCCAGATGTAACTATTCTGATTCTAAGGTAGTTGAAAAGAATCATTTCAAATTTCATAATGCTGGTGCTCTTCCAGCCCTATCTCTCCAAACAGCTGATACGCCACTTCAGGGTTCATTATTTGATGGTCTCTCACTTTCAAGGCTTTTAAATATTCCTCTCCAGTAGAGCATCTTCATATTTAAAACATTATTTAACACTAATGGAAACAGTAGCATTTGAGCATTGAGAAGTCCTATGTATGAAACCTGGGGAATCCGGTCACTAGGTGAACCCAGACCCCCTCTAGGATGGAATGTCCTTATGGACACATACACTTTTTTATTTTACTGCAATGTGAGCCAGCTTCACAGAGAGGCATGGACTGGAAAGACTCTCATCTCTCATGGCTCTTGCATGTGCCAATGAATACCCAGCAATTCAAGTGTACATCAAGCCTAAGGCTCCAAAGGAGAGAGTTTGGTACCTCAAAGCAAAGAGCAATGTTTTCACCAACTACATGTGTTGGCATGGTGTTTGTCAGCATGCAAAACTGAACCAAAAAGATATAATACTTGCCCTAAAAAAGCTTCTATTCTAAAAATGGGCCTGAGTCATAATTTTATGGACACTATAGAACTCAACCCCATATAAAAATATTACCAGAGCAGCAATGTTAGATGGACTGTGAAGTGTGGTAAAAAAGGAGAAGCATTAAAAACATTAAGCTTCCAAAGACGCTCAGACTAAGTGGGACAGCTATTAAGAAACTCATTTGTATGAGCTCTCCAGCAAAGGTTGAACTTCATCTTCAGAAACGTTACTGTCGAGCATAGCGAACCCAATTTGGCCTAATGAATTCGCCTGCCTCGCCAGTACTCCTTCACAATGACACAAATTACATTTAAACCATATGGGGGATTTAAGGATTATTCCCTTCAGACAAGAAACTTTCATATTGGTCTTGGGTCCAATCAATTTCACAAGGGCAGAGTTATGAACCCCTTCGCTCCCAGCCTCGCAAAGACTCCAGTTTCCACTCTGATCAGCAGTGATGCCTTCCTAGTAGAAGACAGCAGAAACAGAAGACTTGCCAATACTTTATTCATTCTATCTATCTTTCTTTTTTTCCATTGACAAACGTTTACTGGATAGCTAACTGCCAGGTCCCTGGGCTCATGGGAGAGTGGGACCCAAGGCCTGAAAAGATTCACCTCTTCACATCAAGCATTATTCTTTAGAAAATGCCACAGGAATGGGTACATTATTTAGAACTGGTAACCCTGTCTTTCAGCACAAGCACTAGAAAGTAAGCTACTAACTGGGCTGAAAGCAGCAGGGATCATCAGACCCCCCCAGGCTAAAATGCTGTGCTTATGATGCTGCAGGTGCCTGTCCAAGTATTGGGGTCAATTATCCTCCAATTAAAAAAATATATATATTGGTTTCTAAAATGTATGAGAGGTACAATCTTGAGCAATTCACTTAACTGACCCAAGTCTGTAAGCTAGGGATCACAATGAAGGTTGTTCTGAGCACTGAATTGGGCAACATGTACGAAAACACTTATGACCTGTGATTCCAGTGACAGGAATCACAAGCTGGGAAAAGTCATTCATTTCTCCAACCAACAGTATGTAAACTTGCAATGACTGCCTGCCACAGAGGAGACACTGCAGGATAATGCAAAGACCACAGGTTCAGGAGCCAGACACAACCAGGGCTCAAATCTTGGACTCTAAACAGACTTGTGGACACAGTAGGGGAAGGAGAGGGCAGCACTGAAACATATATATTACCATATGCAAAATAGCCAGCCAGTGGGAATTTGCTGCCTGACACAAGGAGCTCAAACCCAGTGCTCTGTGACAACCTAGAGGGGTGGGATGGAGTGGGAGGTTGGAGGGAGGTTCAAGAGGGAGGGGACATATGTATACCTATGGCTGATTCATGTTGATGTGGAGCAGAAATCAACACAACGTTGTAAAGCAATTATCCTCCAATTAAAAAAATATATATTGGTTTCTAAAATATATGAGAGGTATAATCTTGAGCAATTCACTTAACTGACCTGAGTCTGTAAGCTAGGGATCACAGTGAAGGTTGTTCTGAGTCCTGAATCAGGCAACATGTATGAAGATAGTTATGACCTGTGTCTGGCATCCAGCAGATTATCATTAAATGTTAGCCCCTCACCCTTCCATCCTCAATGCCCTGAGGATGAAAATGGGACGATGATACCTGCCTCACAACGAATGTCTATGAAGACCCTTGTGAACTAGAAAAGGATATAAAGATATGAATTTTTATTCACATTCTGAGGAGTGGTAAGGATAGAAAAAAAGGTGAATGGACCTTTGTTCTTAAGAAGTTCATGTTAGAGGAGCTGTCACAACCTGGTGACCTCAGTGATATCCCAGCGGTGCCTGGACAGGACTGTGGCTCTCAAGAGGCTGCAGTGATGGGGTGAGGCTGAAGAAGTAGCTGGGACAAGGTTACATAGTCTCATGAACCACAGTAAGGTTTATTTTGCAGGCACCGGAAGCTATGGATATTTTTAAGCAGAAGGAATACAAACTGCTTTTTTTTTTTTTTTGAAAGTTGACTGGCTGCCAGTAGTGTATCAAACAGCTTGGAGAAGGAGAGACTGGAAAAAGATTAACCAAGGCTTGCACAAAGGATTCCCTCTGCAGCTGAGGTGGATCTGAGGATCCTGGTCTCTGTGACCCTGTCCAGAGCTGCTCCTCTTATATAAGACTTCTTCAACTCTGAGTCCTTGGCCAGTTTGGGCTCTGTAGGTTACTCTCCTCCAACATGAAGACACTACCCAAACAACCTCTTTTTCCTCTGACCCCTTCTGCTCACTCTTCTCTAAGAACTGTCCCTGACCCCACCCTACAACAGTGGGCTCCTAGGGCCATGTTGCTACTGCAGGGCTCAGGCCATGATCATAAAGGGCAGACAACTGACCAAAGCTGCATCACTCATATTTTCTCTTCTAGGAATCTAGAATTAGGACTCAAAAGTGTACCAGTCAGATTTAGTTAGTCTTTGAACTGGGAAGACAGGTAAACTCAGAAGCTGTGGGGCAGGGACCTCATGTCGTGAGAATATCTATAGAACTGTAACTGGCAGACGTGAGAATACGGGAGACCACAAGAGAGCAATTATGCAGATCCATCTCTGGGTCACTCAGGCACATCTAAGAGCTGGGGACCTGATACACAGAACTGGAAAAGAATTCAGAGTAGTTTCAGGCAGAATATCAATTAGATGGATCTTCTCAAGAGAGTAAGGACTGCAGACTCATGAGACATGAGAACTGGGGAAAGTGGTCAGTGAACACAAGCCACCTGAGACCCCCCTGTTGGCATGAGTCCTGGACTGGAGCGGTTCCACTGTTAGATTTCCAGTCAATGTCACCCCCAATTCCAGTGGAAGTGTGTGTTAGTTACTCAGTTGTGTCTGACTCTTTGCGACCCCATGGACTGTATCCCGCCAGGCTCCTCTGTCCTTCAGGCAAGAATACTACAGTGAGTAGCCATTTCCTTCTCCAAGGGATCTTCCTGACCCAGGGATCGAACCCGCGTCTTCCGCATGGCAGGCAGATTCTTTACCATCTGAGCCACCAGGGAAGGCCAACTGCTTGGAATAAGAGAATGGTTTTTGAATTGGGCACTTTTTAACATAAAAAGATTTAGAATTAAGTATGATGTGAAGCAAACTCATAGTAGAAAGATAATAAAATAAACCAAACATAGTATTACTGTTTTGTAATAAGTCTTAGAGAAAATTTATATTTTAAGTACATTAAGAGAATCTGGGATATTAGTTTACCTAACAGGTCAGCCCTGTGACACCAATTTACAATGTACAGTTGAGTAACTTATTTTGGCTTATGATTTTAAGAGAATTTTATAAAAGTTATAAACATTACTAGAAAAGTCAAGAAAACTTTGAATGTATCATATTTTTATATTTAAATCATCAGATGCAGACCGCTAACTGCAGTGTTTCAAGGAATGGACTTTAGGGCTAGATTGACGGAGTTGGAACCCAGCTCTGCCAGTCACTGGCTGTGTGACCTCAGACAAGTTACTTAACCTCTTTGGGCTTCCACTGCCCCCGTCTGAAAAACTGAGTCCCCGAACAACAGTCCCCCACCCCGTGTGTTGTCACAGTCACCACTGAATGAGGTAATATACAGAAAATTCTAAAACCAGTGCTGGTGTAGGGCACCCTGCACAAATATCTGTGATTATCATTATTAGATTACATGAGAACAATGGGAATATTTTCACACTTTTGCTTGTTAGACAAAGGCTTCAAAAAGTAAACAAACATATTGATTTCTAAACTTGTAATATTCATAGGAGTTTGAGTAAATGACTTTATAACTAAAATCTCATCCACACACATACAGACACACAAACAAAAATGAAGCAAACATGCTAAGATAAACAGAGAGTCCAAGGCTAACTACCCGGGCTCCTCCTGCTTCAGATTCTTGTAAGGTGCATGTGCCCACCCTGCCCCTGGCTTTCAGGAGACCCTCTGGCCTTATCAGACAGTCCTCTTAGAGGCTCCCTCTAGCAGACTGGGTTTCTATTACTTGCCACCCCTACAGCTCCTCACTGTGTTGAATGGGGCTCTGCAATGCATGGCTCCACTCGCCAGGTATGAGGCAGGCTCCACCTGCTATCCCATCCTGGCAAGAAGGGGAAGAAAAGAAACCCCCTGCCTTCACAGTCTGAGATCCTCAGCCAACTGCAAGGAGCCCTTAAGCAAAGTAGTTAACCTCTCAGTGCCAACATTTTTCGTCTTTGAAGTGGGGACTGAAAATCGCACCTCCTTAGACTTAACTGTGGTGATCATTTGACAACTCTGCAATATCGAATCATTAGATTGTACACCTGAAACTAATACAATGTTATATATCACTTACTCCTCAATTATTCTTTAAAAATGCATCTTTTAAAGAGAGTTTAAAAAAAGAATGAAATAGTACATACTGCACAGGTGTGTTGTATAAAGATAGGATGAGTTAACAAATGAAAAATAGCTTAGCACTGGCTGGTTCTAGCGCCCTGTGAGCCCTACATTAGAGTTAGCTTTTATGACTGCCCTCAATCAATTTGAAAATATACAGCTGCATTTCATACCTATCTCTGAGTATATCTGTTTTAATAGAGTTAGGAAATGTCTTTTAAAGAAAAGGAGAAACTACATTAAGCTCTAAAGGTACAATGCCAGAAGAATTATGAGGACCAGATGGTTTGCTTAGAGCTGTCCAGAATCTTAGGTTCAAAAAATACTCCTGGGCTTCCTTGGTGGCTCAGTGGTAAAGAATCTGCCTGCCAAAGTGGGAGACATGAGTTTGATCCCTGATCCGGGAAGATCCCACATGCCTGGGAACAACTAAGCCCGTGCACCACAACTGTTGAGGCTGTGCTCTAGAGCCTGAGAGCCCCAACTACTGAAGCCCGAGTGTACTAAAGCCCATGCTCCAGAACAAGAGAAGCCCCGACGATGAGAAGCCCGCGCTGCAACTAGAGGGCAGCCCCCTGCTTGCCGTGACTAGAGAAAAAGCCCATGTGCACTAACAAAGATCTAGTGCAGCCAAAAATAAACAAAATTATTTTTTAAAAAACCACACTCCTGAAGCATATTTTGATGTTAAAAACAAATAGAACTGCTGCCTGGAAGCATGTACATCCTTTAGCATCCGTCAGTCTGCTGTCCCTCTACTGACCCACCCCTGTGTCCAACGGTTACTGTGTAAACTGACTTTCTCCAGTGATATCATCAGGCACCGTGGGCCGCCAGAAGATGACAGATTCAAGTTGTTGAACTTCTGGCCTAAATGGAGAGATAAATAGGTCAATAAGTCATTTTAAAAAGAAGTAAAATATGAGAGCTTGTAACTGTGCTCTGAGTGCTCAGAGGAAAGAGAAAATTTTTAGAAGGTGTTTTCCACTCCACAAGTGCCATTCTTAACTTGCGTGGTTAAATCTAAAAACAATCTCCCTACCGTGAAGATGCTCAAGGTTTAGGAATTAACTTTTAGGAATTAACTTTCATACAAAAAGTACATGTCAAGAGGACTCCTGCTTAATAAGAAATCACCAATATTTAATCATTCTGACCTAAAAAAAACCAATGTATATAGTTCATATAAAATTTTTATATGTATTTTTATCTTATTTCCTTTTGGAGCATCCTCAAATATTTTTTCATTTAAATTCCCGAAGCATATTCATTTGCAGCTAATAGAATATTTTCCCATATTCTGTCTAATTACCAGGAATTATGTATCAAAATCCTTTAGCAAAAAGTGTGTATTAGTCGCTCCATCGTGTCCAACTCTTTGTGACCCCTGGACTGTAGCCCACCAGGTTTCTCTGAACATGGAATTCTCCAGGTAAGAATACTGGAGTGGATTGCCATTCCCTTCTCCAGAGGAACTTCCCAATCCAGGGATCGAACTATGGTCTCCTGCATTGCAGGCAGATTCTTTACTGTCTGAGCTAATGTCACCTTGTCTAGGTGACCACAGTATGGCACCCAGCACTCTCAGACACACTCCCGCAGCCTGCTTCCTCATTGGCAGTCCTGGTATTACCTAGGAATGTGTTTACAAGGCTCAGAAAGTGCAGGGAGACACAGTGCCCTCACTCTGGAAGTTAGGTCATCTGGGCAAACCTGGAGGTCTCACGTCTTAGAAGCTATACAGTTCCTGATAGATAGAGGCCTGAAAACACACTCTCTGTTGATGCCTATGCTTCCTTGAAGGAACATAGCTTTCCCAGCATTCTGTGTGCTGAGAGTCACACACTGCTTGAAAACGCTTGCTTGGAAGTCATTTTTCAGTAGCAAGTTCATCTGATGGTGTGACTGTAGGGAAGGCCCCCAATCTCACAGGGAAAGGCAAACCAACATCCAAACGTCTCTTCTATCACATTTTCTCTGTAGGGGAGATCCAGAGCGCCTAGGTCTGTCTGGAAAATTCTTGGATACTGCGGGGACACGTCCTGAGTGTGAACCTGGATACCAGACCTTGGTGGCAAAATTCGCATTTTACTCTCTGTTGGCCCTACAATGGTGTGGCCTAACAACTGCTTGAAAATCCAGCCAATTGCTGTTTTTTTTACTGTGACAGCAATAGCTTTGGTCCACGCGTTGGGATTTCTGAACCAAGCGGGCGGCTCGCAACTCCTAGCCACAGGACCATTTCCAGTGGAATGTCACCTCGTCTAGGTAACCATAGTGTGGCACCCACCACTCTTGGTAAACAGAGGGATATCTAAAAAATGGCTTCATTTTCAAATCATTTATGGTTGTATGTTTCCCTCTTGTGGTAGAAAATGGAAACACAGGCAAGATTTCCTGTGTCCCTTGGAGTTTTGTGGTAGTCAGTGACTGACCCTCTATCAAACAGGAAAAATGTGGTGGATTTATTGACTTTTAAGAAGAACAGAGGAACAGTGATGTTATGTTTTCTATCTCATCACTAAGGATGTTTCCAATGATATGGCTTAGCCAAACTAGGATGTGCAGCTGTAAAGAAACTGAAAGAGGAAGGACATCTTTTTCTAAGGGATCTTTTTGAGCCAGAGTGTCTGTAAAATGGGGATAGCAAAATTTCCTTTAAAGGTTCTGACATCAATGAAGAAAGGCATGTAAAGTGCTTATCACCACACCTGGCTATAGACTAGCCACTCAGTAAATGTTACATAAACAATCAAAACAGAGATATTGGCAAAGACATTCCATCTTTCTAACACATGCCTTGATCTCTAGAGCAGAAGGCCCAGGCAGGAGTGGATCAATGCTATGGGTCAGTCAGAATAGACACCTACAACAGGGAAGGGAAAAGGTAAAGGAAGGGGTCAGACAGTCTTGAGTCTGAATCCTGCCTTTGCCAGCTTCTGGCTGTGTATGGCCTTTCTGGTTTCAGTTTTCTTGTTTGTAAAACAGGGACAATGACACTGCTTTAAGGCTATGTACAGTAGGAGATCATTGCAATCGGTCTCGATGTGCTGGGCAGTATCCCAAGAGCTTTACAAGCATTAACTCAATCTTCACAACAACCCTACAAGATCAATACCATTATTCTCAGCCCCTACCTTAGGTTACAGAGGTTATGTCATCCGCCCAAGGTCAAGTAGCTGGGAAAGTGTGGAGACAGGTTTTGAACACAGGCAATCTGGCCCCAGAGTCTACACTCCTACTATAACAGGTGGCCATGTGAATGGCAAGTACTCAACAAGAAAAAGCTTTTAAAACAGCGATCTAAAGAAATGTGACCATTTATTCTACTCTACATCATTTATGGGAATTCCTGGGATGAACAGCAGCTCAAGTGGGCAGAGGTAGGACTCTCGCTGGGCCTTAAGATTTAAGTGAGAGGCTAAGATGGCGGAGGAATAGGACGGGGAGACCACTCTCTCCTCCACAAATTTATCCAAAGAACATCTGAACGCTGAGCAAACTTCACAAAATTACTTCTGAACGCTGGCAGAGGACGTCAGGCATCCAGAAAGACAGCGCATTATCTTCGAAAGCAGGTAGGAGAAATTATAAAAGATAAAAAGAGAGACTAAAGAGTTAGGGACAGAGACCTGTCCCGGGGAGGGAGTCGTAAAAGAGGAGAAATTTCCAAGCACCAGGAAACTCTCTCACCGGTGGGTTTGGGGGAAGATTTTGAATCTCGGAGGGCAACATAACTGGGAGAAAAAAATAAGTAAAACCCACAGATTACGTGCCTAAAGGCAACTCCCAGCAAAGAACCCCAGACGCTCGCATCCGCCACCAGCAAGTGGGGGCTGAACGGAGAGGAGCGGGAGGCACTGCTTAGGGTAAGGACTGGGCCCGAACGCCCTGAGGGCAATCTGAGGGAGCTAACGTGAGATAGCAACCTAAACAGTGGGACAGCCAGAGAGAGAGAACTATCCCGCGAAAAGCCCAAATCTAAGGCACTGCCGGCCCGCCCACAGAACAAAGGACTGAGCGATACCAGAGGAGAGCTAGCCGGCTGCGGACCGCCCCATCCCCCGCCAGACACAGCGGGCAGGCGGGGTCCGCCAGAGCTGGAAAGGGACAAACTCGGCCCCAGAGAGGGCACCCCCTACCAATCTGCAAACAGGCTCCCAGTTTCTAAGCAAAGACTGCCTGAGATCCCGGAGGGTCGACAGCCGCCGGGAGGGTCGCAGCCAGAGACCAGCTCCCCAGAACCGACACAAAGCACACCGGAGCCGGGCGCGCCTGTAAACCGAGGCGGGGACCAGGGAGGTGATAAGTTGCACCACCCCAACAGGGGAGAGTGCGTTCGCCAAACTCCTGGCTGCCTGAGCTGCTCCGACCGGAAAGGCACAAACCGCGGGCGCAACTGAGTCTGCGCCTTTGTGGAGTACCCGGGAACCTGAACCTGAGCGGCTTAGACCTGGGCCCACTCCCCGGCCGAGTAACCTGAAGCCTGAGCAGGGTAGACGGGGAAAGCACACACGCCGTGAGCGGGGGCGAACCCAGTGCGGCCGAGACACTGTGAGCTCTCCACACACACACCAGTGATCTAGGTTTGCAGTGTTCCTCCCTCCCCACAGCACGACTGAACAAGCGAACCCAAAGAGACCACCTCCGCCCCTTTGTGGCAGGGCGGAAATTAGATACTGAAGAGACCTCCAAACAGAAGCCAAATAAACAGAGGGAAGCGCGTTGGAGACAGGCCAACAGATTAAAATCCCCGTAGTTAACACCGACTGCATTGAAAGGGGCCTATAGATCTTGAAAAGTATAAGCAGGAACAAGGATCTATCTGAAACTGAACAGACCCCACACTGCTCACAACAGCTCCAGAGAAAGTCCGGGATATATATTTTTACTATTATCATTTAAAAAAAAATTTTTTTTTCTTTCTTTTTTCTTTAAGTCCTCTATTACACCTTTAATTTTCATTTTCATAACCCACTATTACCTTGCAAAAAAAAAAACCCTATTTTTAAAGCAAACTGCATACATATATCTTATACCTTTTGTGTTTTCTTTTTTTTTTTTACTGTTTTTCCCTGTTTTACTTTTTTTACTGTTTCTTTTTTTACTGTTTTACTGTTTTTTTATTTTTACACTGTTTTCTTTTTTCTTTTTTTATATTGTATGTTTTATAAGAGTCTAACCTCTACTCTAGATTTTTAATCTTTGTTTTACATATTTGATATCAATTTTGTACATTTAAGAACCCAATCTTTAGTACCCAGTTTTACTCAGGAGTGTGATTACTGGCTTGATTACTCTCTCCCCCTATTGACGCCCTTTCTTCTCCCCCAGGGAACCTCTATCTCCCACCCTCCTCCTTCTCTTCTCAACCCAATTCTGTGAATCTCTGAGGGTGTTCTGGGTACCGGAGAACACTTCGGGAACAGAATACTGCCCAGATCTCTCTCTCCCCTCTTGATTCCTCCCTTTCTACTCATGCTCACCTCTATTACCTTCCTCCCCCCTCTCTTTGTATCTCTGTGAACCGCTCTGAGGGTTCCAGACGGTGGAGAGCACAGAGGGAAGTGCTTACTGGCTAGACTGCTCTCTCCACGTTTGAGTCCCCCTCTTCTCCTCCTGGTCACCTCAACCCCCCCCTCCCTTCACCTCTCTATGTAACTCAGTGAACCTCTCTGGGTATCCCTCACTGTGGAGAATCTTTTCACCATTAACCTAAAAGTTTTATTATTGATGCTGTATGGATGGAGAAGTCTTGAGGCTACTGCAAGAATAAGACTGAAAGCCAGGGGAAACATTAATTAATAAGAGATCATTCAATAGCCTCCACATATACACTGAAACCAAGCTCCACCCAAGAGCCAATAAGTTCCAGAGCAAGACATACCATGCAAATTCTCCAGCAACGCAGGAACATAGCCGTGAGCATCAATATACAGGCTGCCCAGAGGCACACCAAATCCATAGACATCTCAAAACTCAATACTGGACACTCCATTGCACTCAAGAGAGAAGAAATCCAGCTCCACCCACCAGAACACCGACACAAGCTCTCTCAACCAGGAAACCTTGACAAGCCACCCGTCCAACCCCACCCACAGTGAGGAGCCTCCACAATAAAGAGGAACTTCAAACTACCAGAATACAGAAAGGCAACACGTAACACAGCAATCTAAACAAGATGAAAAGGCAGAGAAATACTCAGCAAGTAAAGGAAAATGAAAAATGCCCACCAAACCAAACAAAAGAGGAGGAGATAGGGAATCTATCTGAAAAAGAATTTAGAATAATGACAATAAAAATGATCCAAAATCTTGAAAGCAAAATGGAGTTACAGATAAATAGCCTGGAGACAAGGATTGAGAAGATGCAAGAAATGTTTATCAAGGACCTAGAAGAAATAAAAAGGAGTCAATATATAATGAATAATGAAGTAAAGGAGATAAAAGACACTCTGGAGGGAACCAACAGTAGAATAACAGAGGCAGAAGATAGGATAAGTGAGGTAGAAGATAGAATGGTGGAAATAAATGAAGCAGAGAGGAAAAAAGAAAAAAGAATCAAAAGAAATGAGGAAAACCTCAGGGACCTCTGGGACAATATGAAACGCCCCAACATTCGAATCATAGGAGTCCCAGAAGAAGAAGATGAAAGGAAAGGCCATGAAAAAATACTCGAGATAATAGTTGCAAATTTCCCTAAAATGAGGAAGAAAATAGTCACAGAAGTCCAAGAAACCCAGAGAGTCCCAAACAGGATAAACCCAAGGCGAAACACCCCAAGACACATATTAATCAAATTAACAAAGATCAAACACAAAGAACAAATATTAAAAGCAGCAAGGGAAAAACAACATAACACACAAGGGGATCCCCATAAGGATAACAGCTGATCTTTCAATAGAAACCCTTCAGGCTAGAAGGGAATGGCAGGACATACTTAAAGTAATGAAAGAGAATAATCTACAACCCAGATTACTGTACCCAGCAAGGATCTCATTCAGATATGAAGGAGAATTCAAAAGCTTTACAGACAAGCAAGAGCTGAGGGAATTCAGCACCACCAAACCAGCTCTCCAACAAATGCTAAAGGATCTTCTCTAAACAGGAAACACAGAAAGGATGTTTAAACACAAACTCAAAACAACAAAGTAAATGGCAGCGGGATCATGCTTGTCAATAATTACCTTAAATGTAAATGGGTTGAATGCCCCAACCAAAAGACAAAGGCTGGCTGAATGGATACAAAAACAAGACCCCTATATATGCTGTCTACAAGAGACCCACCTCAAAACTAGGGACACATACAGACTGAAAGTGAAGGGATGGAAAAACATATTTCATGCAAACGGAGACCAAAAGAAAGCAGGAGTCGCAATACTCATTTCAGATAAAACAGACTTTAAAATAAAGGCTGTGAAAAGGGACAAAGAAGGACACTACATAATGATCAAAGGATCAATCCAAGAAGAAGATGTAACAATTATAAATATATATGCACCCAACATAGGAGCACCACAATATATAAGGCAAATACTAACAAGTATGAAAGGGGAAATTAACAATAACACAATAATAGTGGGAGACTTTAATATTCCACTCACACATATGGATAGATCAACTAAACAGAAAATTAACAAGGAAACACAAACTTTAAATGATACAATAGACAAATTAGATTTAATTGATATTTACAGGACTTTCCACACCAAAACAATCAATTTCACCTTTTTCTCAAGTGCACACGGAACTTTATCCAGGATAGATCACATCCTGGGCCATAAATCTAGCCTTGGTAAATTCCAAAAAATTGAAATCATCCCAGCCATCTTCTCTGACCACAACGCAGTAAGATTAGACCTCAATTACAGGAAAAAAACTATTAAAAATTCCAACACATGGAGGCTAAACAACACGCTTCTGAATAACCAACAAATCACAGAAGAAATCAAAAAAGAAATCAAATTATGCATAGAAATGAATGAAAATGAAAACACAACAACCCCAAACCTATGGGACACTGTAAAAGCAATGCTAAGGGGAAGGTTCATAGCAATACAGGTGTACCTCAAGAAACAAGAAAAAAATCAAATAAATAAACTAACTCTATACCTAAAGCAACTAGAGAAGGAAGAAATGAAGAACCCCAGGGTCAGTAGAAGGAAAGAAATATTAAAAATTAGGGCAGAAATAAATGCAAAAGAAACAAAAGAGACCATAGCAAAAAATCAACAAAACTAAAAGCTGGTTTTTCGAGAAGATAAACAAAATTGACAAGCCATTAGCCAGACTCATCAAGAAACAAAGGGAGAAGAATCAGATCAACAAAATTAGAAATGAAAATGGAGAGATCACAACAGACTCCACAGAAATACAAAGGATCATAAGAGACTACTACCAACAGCTATATGCCAATAAAATGGACAACTTGGAAGAAATGGACAAATTCTTAGAAAAGTATAACTTTCCAAAACTGAACCAGGAAGAAATAGAAGATCTTAACAGACCCATCACAAGCACGGAAATCGAAACTGTAATCAGAAATCTTCTAGCAAACAAAAGCCCAGGACCAGACAGCTTCACAGCAGAATTCTACCAAAAATTTAGAGAAGAGCTAACACCTATCCTACTCAAACTCTTCCAGAAAATTGCAGAAGATGGTAAACTTCCAAACTCATTCTATGAGGCCACCATCACCCTAATTCCAAAACCAGACAAAGATGCCACAAAAAAAGAAAACTACAGGCCAATATCACTGATGAACATAGATGCAAAAATCCTTAATAAAATTCTAGCAAACAGAATCCAACATTATATTAAAAAGATCATACATCATGACCAAGTGGGCTTTATCACAGGAATGCAAGGTTTCTTTAACATCCGCAAATCAATCAATGTAATACACCACATTAACAAATTGAAAGATAAAAACCATATGATTATCTCAATAGATGCAGAAAAAGCCTTTGACAAAATTCCACATCCATTTATGATAAAAACCCTCCAGAAAGCAGGAATAGAAGGAACATACCTCAACATAATAAAAGCTATATATGACAAACCCACAGCAAACATTATCCTCAATGGTGAAAAATTGAAAGCATTTCCCCTAAAGTCAGGAACAAGGCAAGGATGCCCACTTTCACCACTACTATTCAACATAGTTTTGGAAGTTTTGGCCACAGCAATCAGAGCTGAAAAAGAAATAAAAGGAATACAGATAGGAAAAGAAGAAGTAAAACTCTCACTGTTTGCAGATGACATGATCCTCCACATAGAAAACCCTAAAGATTCTACCAGAAAATTACTAGAGCTAATCAATGAATATAGTAAAGTTGCAGGATATAAAATTAACACACAGAAATCCCTTGCATTCCTATACTCCAGTAATGAGAAAACAGAAAGAGAAATTAAGGAAACAATACCATTCACCATTGCAACAAAAAGAATAAAATACTTAGGAATATATCTACCTAAAGAAACAAAAGACTTATATATAGAAAACTATAAAACACTGATGAAAGAAATCAAAGAGGACACAAACAGATGGAGAAATATACCGTGTTCATGGATTGGAAGAATTAATATAGTGAAAATGAGTATACTACCCAAAGCAATCTATAGATTCAATGCAATCCCTATCAAGCTACCAATGGTATTTTTCACAGAACTAGAACAAATCATTTCACAATTTGTATGGAAATAAAAGAAACCTCGAATAGCCAAAGCAATCTTGAGGAAGAAGAATGGAACTGGAGGAATCAACCTGCCTGACTTCAGCCTCTACTACAAAGCCACAGTTATCAAGACAGTATGGTACTGGCACAAAGATAGAAATATAGATCAATGGAACAAAATAAAAAGCCCAGAGATAAACCCACGCACCTATGGACACCTTATCTTCGACAAAGGAGGCAAGAATATACAATGGAGAAAAGACAATCTCTTTAACAAGTGGTGCTGGGAAAACTGGTCAACCACTTGTAAAAGAATGAAACTAGAACACTTCCTAACACCATACACAAAAATAAACTCAAAATGGATTAAAGATCTAAACGTAAGACCAGAAACTATAAAACTCCTAGAGGAAAACATAGGCAAAACACTCTCCGACATAAATCACAGCAGGATCCTCCATGACCCACCTCCCAGAATATTGGAAATAAAAGCAAAAATAAACAAATGGGACCTAATTAAAATTAAAAGCTTTTGCACAACAAAGGAAACTATAAGCAAGGTGAAAAGACAGCCTTCAGAATGGGAGAAAATAATAGCAAACGAAGCAACAGACAAACAATTAATCTCAAAAATATACAAGCAACTCCTGCAGCTGAATTCCAGAAAAATAAACGACCCAATCAAAAAATGGGCCAAAGAACTAAACAGACATTTCTCCAAAGAAGACATACAGATGGCTAACAAACACATGAAAAGATGCTCAACATCACTCATTATTAGAGAAATGCAAATCAAAACCACAATGAGGTACCATTTCACACCAGTCAGAATGGCTGCTATCCAAAAGTCTACAAGCAATAAATGCTGGAGAGGGTGTGGAGAAAAGGGAACCCTCTTACACTGCTGGTGGGAATGCAAACTAGTACAGCCACTATGGAGAACAGTGTGGAGATTTCTTAAAAAACTGGGAATAGAACTGCCATATGACCCAGCAATCCCACTGCTGGGCATACACACCGAGGAAACCAGAATTGAAAGAGACGCGTGTACCCCAATGTTCATCGCAGCACTGTTTACAATAGCCAGGACATGGAAGCAACCTAGATGTCCATCAGCAGACGAATGGATAAGGAAGCTGTGGTACATATACACAATGGAATATTACTCAGCCATTAAAAAAAATACATTTGAATCGGTTCTATTGAGATGGATGAAACTGGAGCCCATAATACAGAGTGAAGTAAGCCAGAAAGAAAAACACCAATACAGTATACTAATGCATATATATGGAATTTGAAAGATGGGAACGATAACCCTATATGCAAGACAAAATAAGAGACACAGATGCATAGAACAGTCTTATGGACTCTGAGGGAGAAGGTGAGGGTGGGACGTTCTGGGAGAATGGCATTGAAACATGTATATTATCATATGTGAAACAGAACATCATTCCATGTTCGATGCATGAGACAAATGCTCAGGGCTGGGGCAATGGGATGACCCAGAGGGATGGGATGGGGAGGGAGGTGGGAGGGGGGTCCAGGAAGGGGAACACATGTAAACCCATGGCTGATTCATGTCAATGTATGGCAAAAACTACTACAATATTGTAAAGTAATTAGCCCCCAACTAAAATAAATAAATTTATTTAATAAATAAATAAATAAAAAAGATTTAAGTGAGAACAAGGCTTCAGGAAAATCAAATGTTATACCGCAACACAAAAGATTTGGAAATAGAGTTCTAGATAACCTTATTAAAATTAATTTCCTTGAGGAATTCAGCAGAGTGGAAATCTGTGTTTGAATCCCTACTCCTGATAATTTGTAGTATCTTGGTGATCTTGAACAAATCAGTGATCCTCTATTTCCTCATCTGTGAAACAGAGATCTAAATACTAACTTGTTAAGAGTTGTTGATAAGATTAAAGGAGATCATATAAAGGGTTTATCATAGGACTACATGCAGGTTCTCATGCAAGTAACAACCCTGTGATACAGATATCCTCATCATCCCCATTTTACAGATGAGGAAACTGAGGCTTAGAGAATAAATGACGTGCTCAGAGTCTCACAACTAATATATTGGAAGGCAGGCTTTCATGCCAGTTTTAATGCCAAAGCTCATGATAGGCTGTATGGCTCCTTTGGATAATCAAGTGCATCTTAACTTGGAAAAAATTAAGAGGAAATAGATTCCAGGTGACTCTCAAATCGATATTGTCTAAGTGGAAAGTATATGAGTTTTGGTGCCTGTACAACCCACTGCACTTAGACTTGTCAGCCTCCAGAACTGTGAGAGAATAAGTTTTTGTTGTTCTAAGCCACTCACTTTATAGTACTGTGTGTTACAGCAGCCCCAGGAAACTAATACAATAAAGCGTTTAAAAAAAGAAAGAGAAAAAGCCCAACTCCAGTGACAGCCGATTCCTTCGCAGCTGGGTGGCTGGTGTGAGAGAGAGACCCTTAGGTGGATACCCCCCACACACACACCTCTTTCCTTTGCCCCAGAGTATTGGTTCTTATCACTAAATAACACAGTGCATATACAAACAAACGTCTTTCCTTGCTCAGTGACGAGGAGAAAGACAGAAACTGTTCCTCTGTAACCTCAGTGCCTGGAATGAAGTGTGGTGGGTAGTTAACAAATGTCTCAGTGGCTAAGTTGTCAGTAGTGAGAGTTAAAGGACCTCGGTGAATAGGGTCCCTGATGAACAGAGGTGAGTTTTTCCAGGCAGTAGTCAACTAAGCAGTCCTCACCCTGAGTCCAACTTCAACCACAAAATTCCTCCCACCATCATAGAGGACTTTCCAAAGCACAACAGAGAACCTCTGCCTGAGACCTGACATTTCAGGTAGTTTCTATAGCACACAGACTTGTGCAGTAACAAAAAGCAACAGAATTAGAAGCAGCAATAGTGAAGGAGGTAGAGCTGGTTAGTCTGTGTGGTTGAGGCCAAAAGCTTGTGCTGCTTCCTAGAGAAGCACTGGGTAACTGCAGGCAGAGCCAGAGAGGTCTTCAAGGTGCTCATTCCAGAAGGTGAACTTCAGTGTGGGGTAGAAAAGTGATGAGTGAAAAGTTAGAGTACAGACACTAAAGTAACAAGAGAAAAAAAGATCATGGACGATTCAGCCCCTTCGCTGAGATCTAGGGGAAACAGCACAGCTTCACTGTACCTCTCTCCCATCACAGTCAACAAAAGAGTCCAAAATGCAGTACTTGGATGCAATCTCAAAAATGATAGAAAGATCTCTGTTCATTTCCAAGGCAAACCATTCAATATCACAGTAACCCAAGTCTATGCCCTGACCAGAAATGCTGAAGAAATTGAAGTTGGATGGTTCTATTAAGACATACAACACCTTCTAGAACTAACACTGAGAAAAGAAGTCCTCTTCATTATAGAGGACTGAAATGCAAAAGTAGGAAGTCAAGAGCTACCTGGAGTAACAGGCAAACTTGACTTTGGAGTACAAAATAAAGCAGGTCAAAGGCTAACAGACTTTTGCCAAGAGAATGCACTGGTCATAGCAAACACCCTCCTCCAACAACACAAGAGAAGACTCTACACATGGACATCACCACATGGTCAGTTCCGATTTCAGACTGATTATATTCTTTACAGCCAAAGATGGAGAAGCTCTACACAGTCAGCAAAAACAAGACAGGGAGCTGACTGTGGCTCAGATCATGAACTCATTATTGCCAAATTCAGACTTAAATTGAAGAAAGTAGGAAAAACCACGAAACCTAAATCTAATCCCTTACAACTATACAGTGGAAGTGACAAATAGATTCAAGGGATTAGATCTGATAGAGTGCCTGAAGAACTATGGACGAGGTTCGTGACATTGTACAGGAGGCAGCGATCAAAATCATCCCCAAGAAAAAGAAATGCAAAAAGGCAAAATGGTTGTCTAACAAGTCCTTACAAATAGCTGAGAAAAGAAGAGACGCTAAAGGCAAAGAAGAAAAGAAAAGATATACCCGTTTGAATGCAGAGTTCCAAAGAATAGCAAGGAGAGATAAGAAAGTCTTCCTCAGTGATCAATGCAAAGAAATAGAGGAGAACAATAGAAAGAGGAAAACTAGAGATCTCCTCAAGAAAATCAGAGATACTAAGGGAACATTTCATGCAAAGATGAGCACAATAAAGAACAGAAATGGTATGGACCTAACAGAAGCAGAAGATATTAAGAAGAGGTGGCAAGAACACACAGAACTGTACAAAAAAGATCTTCATGACCCAGATAACCACGATGGTGTGATCACTCACCTAGAGCCAGACATCCTGGAATGCAAAGTCAAGCGGGCCTTAGAAAGCATCACCACGAACAAAGCTAGTCGAGGTGATGGAATTCCAGTTGAGTTATTTCAAATCCTGAAAGATGATGCTGTGAAAGTGCTGCACTCAATATGCCAGCAAATGTGGAAAACTCAGCAGTGGCCACAGGACTGGAAAAGGTCGGTTTTCATTCCAGTTCCAAAGAAAGGCAATGCCAATGAATGTTCAATCTACCGCATAATTGCACTCATCTCACACGCTAGCAAAGTAATGTTCAAAATTCTACAAGCCAGGCTTCAACAGTACACGAACAGTCAACTTCCAGATATTCAAGCTGGATTTAGAAAAGGCAGAGGAACCAGAGATCAAATTGTCAACATCCGCTGGATCACTGAAAAAGCAAGACAGTTCCAGAAAAACATCTACTTCTCCTTTATTGAATACACCAAAGCCTTTGACTGTGTGGATCACAACAAACTGTGGAAAATTCTTCAAGAGATGGAAATACCAGACCACCTGACCTGACTCCTGAGAAATCTGTATGCAGATCAGGAAGCAACAGTTAGAACTGAACATGGAACAACAGACTAGTTCCAAATAGGAAAAGGAGTACGTCAAGGCTGTATATTGTCACCCTGCTTATTTAACTTATATGCAGAGTACACCATGTGAAATGCCAGGCTGGATGAAGCACAAGCTGGAATCAAGATTGCCAAGAGAAATATCAATAACCTCAGATAGGCAGGTGACACCACCCTTATGGCAGAAAGTGAAGAACTAAAGAACCTCTTGATGAAAGTGAAAGAGGAGAGTGAAAAAGTTGGCTTAAAACTCAATATTCAGAAAACGAAGATCATGGCATCTGGTCCCATAACTTCATGGCAAATAGATGGGGAAACAATGAAAACAGTGAGAGACTTTTATTTTGGAGGGCTCCAAAATCACTGCAGATGGTGATTGCAGCCATGAAATTAAAAGACACTTGCTCCTTGGAAGAAAAGCTATGACTAACCTAAACAGCATATTAAAAAGCAGGGACATTACTTTGCCAACAAAGGTCCATCTAGTCAAGGCTCTGGTTTTTCCAGTAGTCATGTATGGTTGTGAGAGTTGGACTATAAAGAAAGCTGAGCGCTGAAGAATTGATGCTTTTGAACTATGGTGTTGGAGAAGACTCTTGAGAGTCCTTTGGACTGCAAGGAGATCCAACCAGTCAATCCTAAAGGAAACCAGTCTCGAATATTCATTGGAAGGACTGATGTTGAAGCTGAGACTCCAATACTTTGGCCACTTGATGCAAAGAGCTGACTCATTTGAAACGACCCTGATGCTGGGAAAGATTGAGGGCAGGAGGAGAAGGGGACGACAGAGGATGAGATGGTTAGATGGCATCACCGATGTGATGGACATTACTTTGAGTAGGCTCTGGGAGTTTGTGATGGACAGGGAAGCCTGGTGTGCTGCAATCCATGGGGTTGCAAAGAGTCAGATAGGACTGAGCAACTAAACTGAGGGGAAACAGTAGAGCTGCACTGTACCTCTCGCTCTCTCTCTCTTTTTTTTTTTTGGTAAATAAACATGTGTTCTAGTTTAGTGAACTGTGCATCATTCATTCTACAATATGGATTCAGATCAACCAACCCAAGTTTTAAAACTCACCCTGATGAAAACATCAGGTCATATACAGATGGTTCATTTCAGTCGCTCAGTCATGTCCGACTCTTTGTGATCCCATGAACTGCAGCACGACAGTCCACCCTGTCCATCACTAACTCCCGGAGTCCACCGAAACTCATGTCCATCGAGTCGATGATGCCATCCAACCATCTCATCCTCTGTCATCCCCTTCTCCTCCTGCCCTTGATCTTTCCCAGCATCAGGGTCTTTTCAAATGAGTCAGCTCTTCGCATCAGGTGGCCAAAGTATTGGAGTCTCAGCTTCAACATCAGTCCTTTCAATGAACACCCAGGACTGATCTCCTTTAGGATGGACTGGTTGGATCTCCTTGCAGTCAAAGGGACTCTCAAGAGTCTTCTCTAACACCACAGTTCAAAAGCATCAATTCTTTGGTGCTCAGCTTTCTTTATAGTCCAACTCTCACATCCATACATGACCACTGGAAAAACCATAGCCTTGACTAGACGGACTTTTGTTGGCAAAGTAATGTCCCTGCTTTTTAATATGCTGTCCAGGTTGGTCATAACTTTCCTTCCAAGGAGTAAGTGTCTTTTAATTTCATGGCTGCAGTCACCATCTGCAGTGATTTTGGAGCCCAGAAAAATAAAGTCAGCCACTGTTTCCACTGTTTGCCCATTTATCTGCCATGAAGTGATGACATGCCATACAATCTGCTGGTTAAAGACAGACAGGCTCAGCAAACTGATAGAGCCTTCATATGTTACTGGACACATACTCTAGCCCCCTTATAAATAGCTTCCTACTTTTGTTAACTTATGCCTCTAAGATTCCTGATTCCCACTGGGATCATAAGATAATTCTCAGACTGGGTCTGAGGCTGGCCTGTGTATAACAGAAAGCCTTGATGTTAAGGACCTGTGTGGTGATAACTCATCTCAGGCTGCCCTGCCATTCTCCTCCCTTTCTGCTATGGAGTTCTATTTAAAGTTGAAGCCTGTGGGCTTGCTTTCCACAATGGCCTCCTTGTTTTGCCACTGCCTCTACATGGAATGTCTCCACTTTTTCCAGGCTTCCTTTTCATCATCCTTCAGGACTTGGCTCAGACACATCTCCCCTGGAAGCTTCTGACTGCCTCTCCAATGCTCCTCTCCCTGGACTCCCAGTGACAATCTACAGAGGCAATGCCACACTGTCTTGCAATGCCCACTGTATGACAAGCTCCACAGGGAGCTGGAGGCCACGTATACATTTGTGTGTGCCCCAAATGCACAGTCCAATACTGAGCAACGAGAAAATGCTCTGCACTTATTGGCAGGTAAAGTGACCCCTCAAATGTTGTTCAGGAAAAGTTGCTGGAGCAAGCAGACCCAACCAACTTTTACTAGAACCACTACCCTAAAACCCTAATGAATAGACCTGGTGTGCAAATACCAAATACTGTGATTAGTACTGAGCCATTTGGGGACAATTTTGCTGATTTGGGGGCTGGGTGCTATATTCTTTTGAGATAACTGAGTATCAGGCTGATCATATATTTCAGAAACCTAAAATTATGTAGAGCAGGGCCCCCACCCTACTCCAGGACCTGTGCATGAAACACTCTCTGTAAGAAAGACATTTCTGTTCTGAAATTTATAGGCTAATAGGTGTGGAGCATCTTGATAGGTTATTGGCCAACTGGAAGAAGAGAAGTGAAACTGAGAAGGTGGGAGCTGCCTAGGGGACTATAAGCAAAGTAAAGTTGTATTTCTCATCAAAATCCCTACTACCCAGTGTAGCAACCTGCTCATTATGACTATGTGTGAGGCATTGTGCAAGGTAACTTCCTACACATTATCTTATTATTCTAAAGACACCTCTGTGACATATTATCTTAATTATACAAATGAGTAAAGAAAAAAAAAAGAGTTCAGACAGTTTGCTCAAGATTAAATAGCTAATAAACAGCATATCTAGGAATCAAACTCATGTCTGTCTGATATCAAAAGTTACACTGGAAAAAAAAAAGTTATACTGAAACAAAATTCTAATGTAAAAGGGGTAATGTGGATATACCATTAAGATCCTCAAAATGGCATGATATATTTACTTTTTGGTTATTCTTTAGCACATCTGAGTTTTGGACTTTGAAAGATGATAGATAAAATTGGATGTTGAGATTTGTTTTGGCAGGAAGCTTAAGTCAAAAGTCACCATAATTGAGCTCCCTGAGTCAGACAGGCTGAAGGGTGGGATAGGGAGGAAGATGGGAGGAAGGTTCGGGAGGGAGGGGACATGGGCGTACCTATGGCTGATTCCTGTTGATGTATGACAGAAAACCACAAAATTCTGTAAAGCAATTATCCTTCAATTAAAAAATTAAAAAAAAAAAGAACGGTTAAAAAAAAAAAGTCATAGTGGTGTGACTCTCCTAAAGCAACAGTGAAACTCTCATTTGAGTTGCACTTTATAGTTCCCCAAAATTTGGTATGCTTATTATTTAAACTAATTATCATAAAACTCCCCAATAGAGCAGATACTAGAATTGATTCCATTTTACAAGTGCAAAAACTGAGCTTTAGTTAAGCGGAATACATGATGGAAAATATGAAAGTGTTAGTCGTTCAGTCGTGTCCAACTCTTTGCAGTCCCATGGACTGCTAGGCTCCTCTGTCCATGGAATTCTCCAGGCAGGAATACTGGAGTGAGTAGCTATTCCCTTCTCCAGAGGATCTTCCGACCCAGGGATCAAAACCCTGTCTCCTGCACTGCAGGCAGATTCTTTACCATCTGAGCCACCAGGGAAGCTCAGAATACATGATATTGTACAATAAAATGTATAACTGAGATTTGAATCAAAAATCTTCCATTCCAACCCATCACTATGAACCAAAGTTATTTGGTAAGGAGCCACCAAATGGCCTGTCTTTCATTTGAGATTATGTCAGGAGTCTACAGAAGCACTGTGGATAATGGAACTCTGGAATCTTCTTGTCTGGAATCTCGTCAGTCATTACTATTAGCATACTTTAAATAGGACAGCATTGGTATTAGGTCTCAGGTATATGCATTTTAAACCAGTGATTGTACCTTGCCTCCACCCTCACTTCACTTTCAGCTAAGTTCTCCCTGATTCCTCTTTATCATCCGTACTTGCTCAGAAATTACCTTACCTGGGAAGAGAAGACATCCTCGGTCTTCCCTTCCCCTTTGAGGTGGGTTTGAGTGGCTCTGTGTTCCTTTGATTCCCTGAACTTCTCCTTTGAGATTCAGTGAGAGTGTAACCCTGCCAACACCTTGATTTCAGACTTCTGGTCTCCAGAATGGTGAGAAAATACATTTCTGTAGTTTTAAGCCACCTAGTTTGGAGTCATTTGTCATAGCAGCAACAGGAAGCTAATACACTAGTATTCAAACTGTATTTTTATAACTGCTTATAAACTCTCCTCTACTGGCATGAATCCTGAGAACAAAGGCTTTGTCTTATTCATTTTTGTGCCTACAACCATCTCACACTGCCTGGCACATAAAGAGTACTCAGCAATGCTTACTGAATGAGAAAATCCACGTAATCCAGGAGGTTCACAGCAATGCCAGCATACATCTCTTGCGGCTTCTGGTCTACAGCATGACATTGGCATGGGTCAGCTAACTATCCCTCAGATCCATCCTAAAATACCCATCTTCAACTACCCACTGCTAGCTCACGGCTCCAATGAGGTGAAGGCCTCAGATCAATGGGCTCGTGACTGACACAGCAACTGTGAATCTCTGCCTCACAGATCTAATTCAAGGGATAATGTATGGACAGAGATGGAATGGGAGGTGGTGGCAGGCACAGAAGACCATCCCCTTTGCCCTCCCCTGGCTTCAGAGTTTGGAATAACCATAAACATTATTAGAATCATCAGAATCTTTTGTTTACTAAACACTTATGTCAGGCACTATGATAAATACTTCCCAAATTTTACTTCATCTCCTCATATGAATCTTTAAGGCAGGTATTATTTACTCTCTTCATTACTTACAGGGTAAGTGGCTATGCTGAACTATGTGATGAGAGTATTTCTCATGGATTTGACCTCAGAGGGCTTGGCATCAACTGCATGGCCCAACACAGAGGGGCAGCTGGCTTCTGTGACAGGAGCCAACCTTATTCCTGATTCCCTTTGAGCTTTCTACATTTATTTCCCTTTTGCTTCATTTTTAAGTGGATTTCATTTTGTTCCACAAAATGTATTTTCCAAAGTCCTCATGGGAGCAGTGTAATATATTAGTTTTATTACCTAAGCAAAAGGTCCTTCCCATCCCCACCCACTTACGGCATCCCAGCTCCATTTTCTGGCCTCCTTGCAATCCTAGGATGATCTCTCAGAGCTGAAGTGGGTACAGGCTAAACATCTAGGTTTTTGTTTCTTGTGGCTTTGAGCTGATAGGATTCCTTTCCAGGCTCAGGGTCATTTTGTCTACTTGGGTTTTCACAAACTTTCCTACTGTGCACAATTTCTAAATGCACTGAAACATGTTGAGATGTTCATCGGGATGGAAGAGAACTGAATTCCCAGGCCTCTGCGGTAAACTGTAGAAGGAAAGCAGCATGCCAGAATCTCCCTCATCATGACCTGTCTTCTAAATTCTTTTCAGGGCAGTGTGCTTGAATAGTACAAAATTTAACTCATTTTCAACAATTACGCAAGAGTATTTTCATCTAAATTAATATTTTCTCCTTCAAGACAAGCACCCTGGGAAGCAATGCATGTATTTAAACAATGTTGACGCTGCACTAACATTTCTGGAACTCTTTTTCAGAAACTGTCTTTACAGTCTGTGGCACTTTTCTTTGAAAGTCTTCAGTCATGACAAATTTCATCCTTTGAGAATAGATGTGAACTTTGGAAAGAGATGAAAATTGGTTGGAGCCACGTCTAATGAATAAAGTGGGTGATCAAATCTTGTTATATCGTTTTAGGTGAAAAATGAGGCATGACTATAAAATAATGTGACTGGTTTCCCTAGGTGACCCATAAACCGACTGGCTGAAAAATAACTCCCATAGAGGAGTTTCAAAATGCTTTCAGCACTAGACGCATCACTGGAATAAGTGTACGGTTCCCAGAGTGGTGATTTGGCAGGGAACAATACTAATTTGGATATATAAGTTCAAATACATTTGTAAAAAAAAAAAAAAGAAATCTGACTGCTTACACTCGAAAATGAAGAAGTTGTTCTCCTGGAGAAACTTCTCCTCCTTTTTTTGACAGCCTGGTTGGCTTTGGACAAGGAGTCTGCTGAGAAAAGTAGGCTCATCTCCTGCAGAAAGCCTTCATTGAACACACTATCCCCTCCCACACTCACTCCCACCCCAAGCTGGGGCAGGCATCCCTGCCCGGTGTCCACAGCGATCTCTTTTTCTTGAGGTATTAGCTCTTATAAAATTTAATGGTGATTGTCTGTTTTTGTGTCAGCCTTCTTCCTGCAACTGGAGGCTCCCTGAGAATGAGGACCTTTGACTGTGTATCAATAATGCTCAGATAGTATGCACAGAAGCATAGGACACTAACTCCTATTCTTGATGTGGACCCTTTGCCTTTGTTTCTAGCATTCCCAGGGCTTTACCTGCCAAATATAACTTCTGTGTAGCAACCAAAACCGAATATTCAGTCTGTATAAAATCCACCCATACAAATTTATAGAGGCCTCAGGTACAGTACCGGAGAAGGCAATGGCACCCCACTCCAGTACTCTTGCCTGGAAAAGCCCATGGATGGAGAAGCCTGATAAGCTACAGTCCAAGGGGTCGAAAAGAGTCGGACACGACTGAGCGACTTCACTTTCACTTTTCACTTTCATGCATTGGAGAAGGAAATGGCAACCCACTCCACTGTTCTTGCCTGGAGAATCCCAGGGACGGGGGACCCTGATGGGCTGCCGTCTGTGGGGTCGCACAGAGTCGGACATGACTGAGGCGACTTAGCAGCAGCAGCAGGTACAGTACAGGCTTCCCTGGTGGCACAATAGTAAAGAATCCACCTCCCAATGCAGTAGACGGAAGAGACGCAGGTTCAATCCCTGGGTTGGGAAGACACCCTGGAGTAGGAAATGACAACCTATTCCAGTAATCTTGCCTGGGAAACCCCAGGGACAGAGGAGCCTGGTGGGCTATGGTCCACAGGATTGCAAAGATTCCAACATGACTGAGTGACCGAGCACACATCCAGAACAAGGTACAGTAGTGGTTACTTACAATGAAGGGGTAGGTGAGCAAGAGGGATTGATTGCTAATGCACAGGGCTTCTATTAAGGTGATGGAAATATTTTAAAATTAGATTGTGATGATGGCTGCATAATGCTATAAATGTACTAAAAAAAATACTGAGTCACATACTTTAAATGGATAAATTGTGTGGTGTGTGAATTATATCTCAATAAAGTTGCTTTATTTAAAAAGTCCTCCATAATGGGAATGATTGTGCCTAGGTTCCTTTCTAGGCCTGTAGTTGGAATAAATGATAGTCAAGGTCTTTTCAAAAAATCTAGTTACCAATATAAAATTAAGTTTCTGTGTTCTCTCTGTAACTCTATCACTTGAAAATGACTGAGTGGTTTTCACTAAATTTGGAAAGCATGTTTAGGATAATGAGGACTGTGGGATGTTCCTTAATATCAATTCTCCCTTTCATTTAGACTGACACCCCCAATATTTAGCCTAACACATAGCACTCAGCATAACGTTGATATAGGCATACGTCAGAGATAGTGCAGGTTCAGTTCCTGCAATAAAGTGAATACTGAAGTAAAGCAAGTCACATAAATTTTTTGGTTCCTCAGTGTATAAAAGTGATGTTTACATTATTCCATGGTCTATTCAGTGTTTATTAGCATTATGTCTAAAAAAATGTACATACTTTAATGTCAAAGTACTTTATTGGTTAAAAAAAATGCTAATCATCATCTGAGCCTTCAGCAAGTTATCATCTTTTTGCAATAGTAACTTCAAAGATCATTGATCACGTAACAAATATACTAATGATAAAAAATCCTGAAATATTGCAAGAATTACCAAAAATTGACACAGAGACATGAAATGAGCAAATGTTATAGGAAAAAAACTCATCACAGGATTGCCACAAATCTTGAAGTTGCAAAAAATATAGTATCTGAGAAGCACAATAAAGCAAAGTGCAACAAAATGAGGTATGCCTGTATTTCCCAGCATCCCTTGCAGCTAGAGGAGGCCTTAGCCTAAGTCTCAGCCAATGGGACAAGAATGAAATTGACTACATGCAGTCTCTGAGAAAGGTGTGCCTTCCTTCCTCTTTCTCCCCTTCCTGTTAGCTAAAATGACCATAGTGTGGTGGGCAGCCATGTTGCACTATGCAGATAAGGGCAACTCACTAGGGGAGGCTGATCAACAAGAGAAAAGCAACATGCATCTTCTGACACAATGGGGCCACCACACCAGCCCCTGACTGCCCACACCCAGTCTGTTACAAAGGGTTCCATTACCATGAACTTTTATTTTATTTAAATAACTTATTTTAGAACTCTGCTACAGCAGCCAAAACCTACATTTTAACTAATGTAAAATTTGGTGTTCTGTACCAAAACAGAATCTAAACATGCAGCATTAGCATAATTTTTATGGCCATGGCAAAAGTTTTACCACTGTTATCTTGGAAGACAGACCGTGGGCCAACCAAAGGTGTAGCTCTACACAGATGCTTAGGAGAATTCAGAAGAGGAATGTTTGTTGGCTGCTTCTTGCCACAATACAGAGAGAAGCTCAGACAAAGACTAGCCAGTCTGCAAGCAGAAATGGAGATTATGATTCTGCCAAGGGAAGTTTTCTTTGGCTGTGGCTTGTACACCATGTTGCCCAAGTCTAGTCATTTGTGCACTGCAGGGCTGAGATGAAGACCATATGTGTACCCAAGCTAAAACAGCTATCCATGAAGCAGGAGATGAAGCAGAAAAGGCTGTGGCCTCAAATCTTTCCTGGGATTCTCTGCCAGATGGTGGGAGCTAGCCTACCAACAGATAACCCATTAAGGACACTGACTTCTTTTCCTGTCTTAAAGTGACCATCAGTGATGGAGAAATCAGGGGAAGGACAAAGCAGAGAGGCCAAAAGAATTTTCAGGCTTCAAAATTCTATCTAGATGAGTACTTTCACTGTGGTTATCAGTGTTGGGAAAACAAATGACTTTTCAAAAAGATAACTGGGGCTTTAAAACAATGGGGAAGCAATATTATAATTTTGTGATAATGTCTGTTTAGGTGTGGTGCTGAGTCAATTTTCCCTGGTTTCCACAAACCCTCTCCCAGGGAGGGGATTTATGACAGTTGAGACATTTGTCTGCTTTTATGCAGACAAAGGAGTTCAGAAAAATGCCTATTTGCAAATGCCTTCAGTTCAAAATAGCTTTTATGCCATGGCGACATATTTTGGACCCCTTCAGACTTTAGAAGAGCTTTCAAAAGAATGATCTGAGTGGGCTACACCTCTAAGAAAGTTAAGCAGGTAAGTTCCAATGGTCTATTCATTCTCCCTCAAATTTCCCTGAACTTGATGCAGACATACCTAGTCATTCTGTGGCCCTTGGAGCTGTGCTCAAAGTTGGAAATCACCTTTTAAAAATGGCTACTGAGTGTGCCAAGTAATTAAGGGCTTATTTTCATTTTCAGTTGGGAGGATTTTGAGACGACTTTTCTTATCTGGTGTCCTCAGAGGGACCACAGAGGGCTAACTCTAGAGGCTTGCTTGGAAAGGGTGAAGAGGGGGTGCCTTTGCCTTGGGGGTTTGTTGTTTTTATAACTTCAACTGTTGGAAATCCCTCTTCCCAATACTTCTCCCAATCACCACTCACATGAATCCCTGAGACACAAGATAGAAAAGGTGAAAGAAGCCCTGAGTAAACACAGTGAGGACTGCCAATCAAATCAGGCCAGTGAAGATTTAGTCATGAGTCTGAAACACTTTGAACATTACATTTTCATATTGGGAACAATTTCTTTCTTCTTTCCTCTTTATGACTGACCCAAAATGTTTCTGAAAAGAAGAAATGCAATAGGTAGGTGGTGGTACAGAAAGATTTGGTTGACTTGCCCAACCTGTTAGAAATGGTAGAGTTGGAACCTGGTCTCTGGTCTTCTGATATTTCATCCAGTTGATCTTTTCTATAAATAAATATATCCCAAAGCAAGTAGTTTCACGGATGGTTATAATATCCTGGTTAAAAGTTTGGGAAAACTGGATTGGGCAATGTTAAGTAGGATTTTCAGAGCTTTTAAAACACAAATGAGTCATGCGAGTTTGCAAGAAGACCTGAGAAGAATTTTGGGAAATACCAATTTCCACCACTTGGGGGCTGATACACTTATCCATATGTTACAAGAATTTTCCTAGATTTAAATTTGGCTTTTTCCAAACTTAAATCTGAGAAGATGGCATGCAGGGAAGGTGAGATCCATTTTTCCTATAGATTCTACCACATGCCTTATTTTGGTAACTGATACATGAATTTGTTTTTGCCTGATGTTGAATGTGATTGATTCCACCCATGAAGTACTTTACTCCCAGGTATGATCTGCAGGTAAGGATTTTAATTCTGAATAAATATTAGTCTCTTATTCTGAACTCTAACATGCCTACAAACATCTGTTTTGCTAAAAAGTAAATTAAAATGGTCACTACATTGTGTGAGTCCAGTGGGCTGAATTAGCACAGTAAGTAGCCATTTGGGGGTCAAACCAACCAGTGTGAGGAGCACAAACACTGGTGAGGAGCTCAAGATGAGCTTGTGGTTAATCTGAAGGGTCTCCTGGGATAAAGCAGAAAACAAGACAAGCCCTGTCTTCATTCACTTGGGGCTTACAGTCAAAAAGGTTTGTGTTGGAGGCCGGGTGGGTTACAGACGAGCGAATCAACAATTGCTATAAGATGCAGTCAGTGTTACTATGGGGGTGAGCAAGACAGGCTATGAGAGCAGAAAAGAGGTACACCTGATTCAGGGATTAGGAGCAGGGAAGTGTCAATTAAACCCAGATCTAAGGTTGAAGAGGAGAGAAGAATGTTCCAGATGGCACAAGATGTGAGAGAGTAAAGTGTGTTGAGGAGGTAGGTTGGAGACAACCCCACCCTCCAACTCTGTTGCTTCACACTCTACAGGGAACAAACACACTAAAACACAGCTCATGTTTTATATTTTACAAGATACTTCTGCATGTATTGCTTTATTTTCTCACTGCAGCAAACTTTTCAGATGTCCCTGGCCCATGCCACACAGTCAGGAAAAGAGACAAGGAACTGTCCCCTCTGTTCCTGGGATGCAAGAGATGTTACAGTAGGAAACATGGATACCCCAGAACTGTCTTCCAAATGCGAGATTCCCATTGGGAATGGTTGAGGACACTGTCTGTCTGGCTAAAGTTTTAAGCAGTAAATGAGCATTTGGAAGGCACCCCAAATTCCCTCTTTTCTTGCTTGGGCTAAACTGTTGTCACTTGTATCCTGTTAGGATCTAAGAAGGCATCCCTCTAGTTTGGTTGGGGCCATTAATTGTAGAAGAATGTAGGAGACAAAACAGATCTATGGCCAGGGCGGGGTGGGTGGGTGGAGGTTAATATCTGCATCAGGTTGGGTATGATTAACTCAGTGTCCCCATACTAGCAAAACACTGATCACAGGAAGTCCTGCCCTCAAGCTCATCTTGAGGTTTCCCTATAGGTGTCATTCAGTTTCCAGGTGAGAGAGGGCTACCAGGTACTTTTAAATATGTCGCTTCATTTAATCTTCACAAGAGCCTCTCTGGATATGTACTGTCATTTCCAGTTTTCACAAACAAGAGGGGGAAAGGATCAGAAATTGAATAACTTGCCCAAGGGAACTGTCCCCAACTCCTATGATATTTATTCTGCCTAGAATTGCTCCCCTGACAAATGCACCTTGGAAACTTCAACTCATCCTTTAAGCCTCGAATCCAATACCACGCCTCTGTGAAGACTTTCTCACTGTACCTTCCACTCTCAAGTACAGCCTGCCATGCTCTTGCCCCTTCAGTACCTGGCACATAACTCCCTCACAACACCGAACACACTGTGGTGGTGGTTTAGTCTCTCAGTCGTGTCCGACTCCTGTGACCCCATGGACTGTACCCCACCAGGCTGCTCTGTCCATGGGATTTCCCAGGCAAAAATACTGGAGTGGGGTTCCCATGTCCTTCTCCAGGGGATCTTCCTGACTCAGGGATCAAACCGTGGACTCCTACATTGCAAGTGGATTTTTACCTCTGAGCCACCAGGGAAGCCTAGTTTGTCTGCTTATTCCTATCCACTTCCACTTCTAGATTATTTCTTGAGGTCAGGAATATATTATATCCCGAGAACTTACAGCACAAGGACTGATAAGAGAAGTAAGCACATAATAGATGTTTAATGATAATAAATGTATTGGCAATAAACTATGGCTTTAAGTTAAATGCTGGAATAAACTTGAAGTATTTTCCATACACTTCACAATTCATAATTTCAGGCACTAGAACAAAGACTCATTGGAAGCTGTATTGCCCTAGTTACAAGGGAGTGTCACATGTAAACAGATAATTTCATCTATTCTAGAAGTATCTATGGGGAAAGATCACTTAAGGGAGGAGAGTGGCAGAGAGAGGCTGCTGGGGAAATCTTTCTGAAGATGCTATCTGAATTTCACCAGAGAAACAGTAACACACTTAAATCCCTGGTGAGGAAAGATAGGAAGAAAAAAATCAGAGGGCAGTGAGTTGAGACCAGAAACCCAGAGAATAGGATAGGATATAGGTAGGGTAAGCACTCCATATAGGAACTCTCAAAAAGTGTGAGTAGAATCAGGAGAGAGTGATCAAGACAAGGGAGTAAGAACTTTAAAGAGTATGAAGTCAGCAATGCCAGATTAAACAGGAAGGTCACATTAGGCCTAAACAGTGTTGAATGGATTTAGTAACCAGAAAGTCATCAGTAGGCTTTGCAAGAGCAATGTCAGTGGATTGGTGAAAGAAACAGAAGCCAGACTGCAGTGAGATGGTGAGTGAATGGGAGGAGAGGAATCTGTGATGGTGAATGTAGACAACTTTTACAAAGATTGACTAAAAGGGGTGGGGGGGAGCAATAGGGCAGTAGCAAAACGGTGATGAAGTTTTTTATACATACTAAAATAAAAGACTTAACTCTCTAGTCTTAACTAATTCTTTTCCTTCCATCCCACGCTATTCCCAAATGGACAGTTTTCGAATTGGACGTGTTAAATTCCCACTATGCTGTAAGTTTCTTAAGAAAAAGTCTTGTTGCTGAATCACCTTTTTATTCCACACATTTCTCTGTACATAATATAGATTCAGTATATTTCCTGAAGAAATGAATGAAATGCAAATTCAACACAAGTGATGACAGGGAAATGAATACTAGCTGCACTAGGATACAGCTTTTGTTCTTTCTTGGTTCTTCTTTCAAGGGAATTTGAGGTTGCCTGAAAACTCAGGACTATAAAGAAAACAGATCCAGACAAACTTCTCTCTCTGATGCTTATAAATTATTTGACCCAGAGAGGCAAATGTACATTGTTCCCGGTTTAGATTTGAGAGACCACTGAAAAACAGATCCTCAAACTCCAGGGTCTCTTCATGCCCAGAAACTGTTTAAGTTCTTGGAATTAGCAGGTCTGTACTAGATTCTCAGTGCTGCCATTAGAGTTCCTGCTAAACCTGCCTAAGCTTCACTTTTCTCATTGGCATCTTCAAGATGCCCATAATAGCATCTACCTCACCAGGCTGTGTGTGTGTGTGTGTGTTAGTCGCTCAGTCCTGTCCAACTCTTTGTGACTCCCAGCCTCTTCTGTCCATGGAATTCTCCAAGCAAGAATACTGGGCAGCCATTCCTTTTTTCAGGGCATCTTCCCCATTCAGAGATGGAACCCTCATTGGCAGGCGGATTCTTTCACCGTCGGAGCCTCCAAGGAAGCCCACCTCCTAGGGCTAGAGGAGGATGAATGAGACACCGCAAGTGAAGTGCTTTTCACAGGGCTTGGCAAAATGGCCCTCAATATATAAATAAGAGAAAAAAAGTACTGATAAAACGAATAAAAATATTACTAAAGGGAGTGAGTTCCAGAATAGGTGAGTATAAGCTAAATCTTATGTTAATTATAGAAAAGAAAACTTAAAAAAACCTCGTTAGAAAACTTTTTTTATAAGAGTGAGGAAACAATCAGCCTCGGTTGTGGTTTATAAATCCACATTTTCGCAGAAGTACCAGGTTTATTGAAAAAAATCTAGTTCAAAATCTCACGTTAGTGGACTGCCCATCTTAGTCGGTTAACGTTCCTTGGCTTGGGGGCGGAACCAAGGTGTTGCGTTAACTTTCCGGCCTGCCACGACTGCTTACATACGAGCGCGCTTGAGTAGGTAGGTTCTGTTCTAATGAAAATTCAGCTCCAGCAACCTCGGTGGAACAGATCCAGAAGCAACACTGGGCAAAGACTAGCCTTTTCAAACGCCTGCGCCCCAGCAACCAGGCGGCGCCAGGGCAGAGGGCAGAAGCTCTGTCCGAGCAAACTAGGGGATGGGGAACGAGCCCTGGCGCGTTGGGCCACCAGGGGGGGCGGGTGCCCAAAGCCTGGGGCTCGCAGCCAGCGGGCTGCGCCATCCCAGACGGGAATAGCAGGCAACCCAGCGGGATGCAAGGAGGGTTCTGAGCAAGGCGGCGGCCTCTAACCTTTCCGGGTTAAGGTGACTGCGCTCGGCTCAGTAACTGTATCTTCACAGGCAAAAAAGGTTAATGTAAATGTCAGAGGCCCGGACGACGGCGGAGGTAGGGGAAGAGCGGAGAGGAGGAGAGAGAAGGGTGGGGCAGGAGGCAGAGGGCCGGGCCTCCCAAGGTCAAGCCCTGCTCCCCGCCTCGCGCCTCTCCGCCCAGCCAGGGCGGGTTGGGGGTGGGAGAGGGATGGGAGGAGCGGTCAGAAGAGCAGTTCTGCTGCTCCCCTTGGCCACTCTCTCTCCTGGGGCAACCCCCGCCCGGCCGCAGGCTACGAAGAGAGAGCGCCGAGGAGCTGGGGGTGGAGACTCGGCGGCCGCGCGCGCGGAAGTGGCCCCGCGGGAGCGCGCGCGGCTGGAGGCGACTGGGTGACTGAGGTGTGGGCACGTCCCTTACCCCGTTGGCGGCGGCGATGCGGACGATGAGCTGGATGGCCTCCTTCATGTAGAACCTGCCGTCCCCGCCCACCACCAGGGTGGCCTCCTGCCGCTGCGCCGGCTCCACGGTGGAGATGATACTCTGGATGAAATTCTCGGCATAGTTGGCACTGCTCTGAAACACCTTCACCCGCTTCCGCAGCCCGCTCGTGCCCGGCTTCTGGTCTTGGTACGCCTTGGTCTTAACGGTCACGATCTTCACCATGGTGGCGACTTGCTTCCTGGGGCCCAGCGGACTCTGCCAAGCGAGGGGCGGCCGGAGCTGTGGCTGCAGCTGCTCTGGGATGAGGGCGCGGACGGGGTCGGGGCCACGCCGGTTGTGCTCGTCCCTCCTCCTTAAAGGGACAGGGGGACGGGCCCTCCGCGGCCAGCCCACCTCCTTGCAGGTCCGAGAGGGAGGGGAATGGGGAGCGCCCACCCCCAGCCTCCTGTGAGATGGGTGGAGCCTCTCTGATTTACCCTCTCTTGTCGACCAATCCACAGTAAGATGAAATCCACAACTCCTCCCCTAAGTGGAAGGGCAGAGGTGGGGTAGGGACTGGGTCACAGGGCAAGGACTTAAGGCAAAGTGGGAAAAATAGAGAGCAGGGAACAGACGGACTTAGAAGACTTGGGAAGGTTCCACTTAGGATTTTTCCACTTTTTGATGGTGTGAAAGCAATAAGTAGAATACTTATTGCTTCTAATACCGTACCTCTAATTTTGATCTTTTACCGGGCCAGCAATATGCAGTAGGTACTCTCTGTACTCTGGTGACGATCAACTGTGTGAACCCAACTGAGCGAACCCAGCTCCAGCTCCCAGTCAGCCACCTGATCAGGAGGGTGAACTAGCAATACACGTAGAACGCTTCTGTTAACATGAGACATTCATGTAATGAATAGGCTTTCTGTTAGACGAATATGTCCAACTTCAGGCTAAAATAAGTATTTTGAGCACGTTTAAGGTAAGCTAGGCTAAGCTACAGTGTTTGGTGGATTATGTGTATTAAATGCATTTTCCCCTTATGATCATATTTTCAACTTCCAGTGGGTTTATCAGGAGGTAACCCCACTGTGAGTGGAGGAAGATCTCGACAACATTTCCTGTGGTTAAGCTGGAGTTTCATGCATAAATAACTTTCTGGAAGCATGTTCTGAGCAAGGGAAATGTCAGCCTTAACTAGATTTTGACTTCTTAATCTTTCTATTCTCTCTCTAAACATTAGGGTATTTGTGATATCCCCCTGCCAATGCAGGAAACGCAGGAGAGGAGGGTTTGATCCCTAGGTAGGGAAGATTCCCTGGAGGAAAAAATTGCAACCCGCTCCAGTATACTTGCCTGGAGAATCCCATGGACAGAGGAGCCTGGTGGGCTACAGTCCATGAGGTCACAAAGAGTCGGGCATGACTGAGTGACTGAACACCCCCACATGTTAGAAAAAGGAGTCAACTCCAAAGGTCTAGTTCAACCTACTGCTTTCCACCTGTTTACTGGTGGGCCACACACTCCTTCCACTGGTTAGGGTGGCTACAATAATAGGTAATAGTTATTGAATATAATGTCTCCAAAGTATAGGTTTTATTATTTTCACAATTTTATACTCACAAAACTAAGATTCAAAAAGTAAAATGACTAGTCAAGAGCACAGAGATAAGTACATGGAGGAGGCCAACACAGGTGGGTGTGGCTCCCAAACGTCACCAGGGAGAACTAGGAAATGTACAAGAAGGCTTGAGAAATGTATGTACAAACACAAAGTGATGTTAAGTATTATTACCACCAAAATACATCAGTTATTCACATAGTAGAAAATTGGTGAAGAGATCAAGAACTGAGGTGGCCATAAAGGGTTGGAGGATACCGAGTCAGTGCAAGTCTCGATTGTTAAGTAGGAATCATCAGTCTTTCTTTTAGGCTCAGCATCTCCCTTGATTTAGTGAGAGTGACTGTCTCCTCTGCTTGAGAAATGTGTCATTTACAAGATGTGTTAACTGAGGAAAGCTCATTAATATCTGTGGGCATCCACTTCTTTACTATAAAATAGAGACAAACCCTATCTTGTAGAATTTCTACAAGAATTAATGGGGTTGTGTATGTCAGTAGTTCTCAATCATGGATACACAGTAGACTCACCTGAGACACTTTCGAAACTACCCAGTTCTGGTCCAAATCATAATTGGACCAGATTCAGTCATAAGTAAATCAGGTGGCATGGTGCCTGAAACACAGAGGCCCAAACATAGAGGTCAAAAAATATTAACTTCCTTTCCATAATTCCAAAACCAAAGCTTATTGTTAACCTGTGAAATTGATTATATTCATGGCCATTTAATGGTTAATTGATATAGCTTGATCCAGGAGGGAGGCTGAATGATGCAAATAGTTGCTGACTCTCAGAAGTCAAGTGTTGATATACAGGTTGATATAGGTATCATGTGGATATAGATATGGGTTTTAATGCAGTCACTACAGATAAATTTCAGGGATAAATAACATGTGAAAACTAAATTCCGGACAGCTGATATTGATTTCTAATATTTACACAGAAGTTCACAAAGCTTACCGAGTTGTCGTTTAGTAGCTAAATCACATCCGATTCTTTGCAACCCCGTAACTGCAGCACACCAGACTTCCCTGTCCTTCACTGTCTCCTGGAGTTTGTTCACACTCACATCCATTGAGTTGGTGATGTCATCCAACCATCTCATCCTCCGTCTCCCCCTTATCCTCCTGCCTTCAATCTTTTCCAGCATTAAGGTGTTTTCCAATGAGTTGGCTTTTTGCATCAGGTGGCCAGAATATTGGAGCTTCAACTTCAACATCAGTACATCATTCAGTGTAGTATCATCTTGTGAATTAAGTAGTATAACCAACCCCATTTTATAGGCTAGTGCATTGAGAATAGAATGGTTGGCTGTAATCAAGTTTACTTGATTCCACAAAATGAAAATATAACATAGAATCACTGAGTCTTAGAAATACCTACCTCTCACAGTTGTATGGATTAACTGACATACTGAATATAGAGCAGTTTGCACAGTACTAATACCTGCTCAATAAGTGGTCACTCATTATTATAAAACAGTGAACTCAACCTCACATCACATGCTCTTTCTCTATTCTTCCCTATCTTTGGAACTAGGATGGGGATTTTCATTTACGAGGAATTGTCACATACTTCTCTCACCTCACAAAATGTAATAATTTAATAATTGGCTTTAGCTACATAACAAATCACTCTTGAATGTAGACTGTCACCATTTATTATTATTATTATTGCCTGTGATTTTATGAGTTAACTGGCTGGTTCTGCTGACCTGGGCAAGACTCTGCTGTCCTTGACTGTGCTCCTGTGGCACAGTCTCCAATCTCTGTGCCTCCTGGTAATCTCACCTTGATGTAATCCCCTTACATTATTACTTTTCTTACTGTGTAACACATCACCACAGAGGCAGTGACTTAAAACAACGCCCACTTATTATCACAGTTCTATAGGTCAGATGTCTGGGTGGGTTTTGCTGGTCTGAATGTTCACAGGCCATATAAAACAAGGCTGAAATCAGGATATTGGTGAGGCTGGGCCCTTATCTGGAGGTTCTGGGAAGAATTTGCTTCCAAGTTCATACATGTTGTTGGCAGGATCCATTTCCTTGCAGTTGTAACTCAGAGGTCCTTGTTTCTTTGCTGGTAGTGAGCCAGGCCCCTCTCTGTTCCTAGAGGCTGCCTACAGTGAGTGAGTCCTTCTCATGGCTGCATTCTCTGCCTCCCTCTTCCACCAAAAGCCAGAGAAAATGCCTGCTTTGTAAAGGGCCTGTATAATTAGATCAGATGTACCCGGATAATCTCCCTTTTGCCCTGTAACAACAATCATGGAAGTTGTATCCCATCATATTCACATGTTCTGCTTGCACTCAGAAATTGACCTACAGAGATTTCCAAGTTGTAGTATTGAGAAAAGCAGCAGAATGATTCTTATTCCCTCCTGGGTGACAACTGAAGAAGGAAAGGAAGCCACTGGACCTGAACTGCCCAGACAAACAGAAATGAGAATTCTCAGCAGTGTAGACCAGAAGCCAAGAGTTAGACAGGATGATCGTGTGCCTGCAGAGACATTGGGTATCAGATGCCAGGTATGCCAGGTACTCTTCTTCCCCTATGTTTGGCACTATGTAAGCTAACTATACCTAGTGACAGTCCCAGATGGATTATCTCCGGCAAATGAAAAAGAAATCAAGATGAATTCTAGAAAAAGAAATATTATTTCCTGAACACCTAACTGTGAACTGAGATTTGTGTCTGCTCAAAGAAATCTGATACATATACACAATGGAATATAACTCAGCCAGTAAAAGGAATGAAATAGTGCCATTTGCAGAGATATGGATGGGCCTAGAGATTGTCATACAGAGTTAAGTAAGAAAGAGAAAAGCAAATATCGTATAATATTGCTTATGTATGGAATCTAGAAAAATGATACAGATTAACTTATTTGCTTGCAAATCAGAAATAGAGTCACAGATGAACAGAACAAACATAATTATCAAGGGGGGGTGGTAGGATGAGTTGAGAGATTGGGATTGACATATATGCACTGTTATGTACGAAATAGATAGCCAATGAAAACCTACTGTATGGCATAGGGAACTCTACTTAATGTTCTATGGTTACCTAAATGGGAAGGAAATCTAAAAAAGAGTGGATAATATGTTCCCTCATAACTCAGTTGGTAAAGAATCTGCCTGCAATGCAGGATAGCTGGCTTCAATTCCTGGGTCGGGAAGATCCCCTAGAGAAGGATATGACAACGCACTCCAGTATTCTTGCCTGGAGAATCCCATGGACAGAGGAGCCTGGCAGGCTACAGTCCATGGGGTCACAAGAGTCGGACACAACTTAGTGACTAAAGAGAGAAAGAGAGATAATTGATTTACTCTGCTGTACAGCAGAAACTAACACAACATTGTAAAGCAACTACAATAAAAATTAATTAGAAAATAAACTGATTAAATAAATACAATTTATCCATTAAAAACTGTATATATAGTATTAGCCTACTTGAGTGATTTAATTTCTTTCTTTTAGAAATGCATGCAAAGGACTAGAAGAAAATAGATCAACATATATAACAATGATTACTTCTGAGTTGTGGGATAGAATAATTCTTATATTTTTCTGTGCTTTATCTGGATCTTCCATGCTTTGTATACAGAATTTATATTGTTTCTATAGTAATAAAAATACATTTTTTCTTTTTATTACCTCTTTTAAGTGGTAATTCTCATGTTATTTCATTAATGAGTTATCCTTTAGATGGCATCCATTCATTGATTCGTTCACTCCACAGATGTATTTTGAACTGGTACTAAGCACCAGCTCTCTAAAAGGTGTTAAGCACTGCAATTACTGAAACCTGTGCACCCTAGAGCCTGTGCTTTGCAACAAGAGAAGCCATGGCAATAAGAAGCTTGCACAAGTAGCCCCTGCTCATCACAACTAGAGAAAGCCCACACACAGCACAAAAGACCCAGTGCAACCAAATATAAATAAATAAATCTTGAAAAAAAGAAAAAAGTAAACAAGTCAGAATAGTCCCTGGTTCCACAGAGCTTGCAATATGTTAGAGGAGACAAATACTGAATAACAAATCAGAATTAGGATAAATGCTACAAATACATAGAGGTGCTTTAAAATGTAAACAGGAGGATCTATCATTGGAGGGAGTCAGGGCAAGTATCCTGGAGAAGGTGATGTATAAGCTGAGGACTGGAAGGATGAGCAGTAGTTGGTCAGGTGAAAAAGGAGGAAGGAACATTTCATTCCATGAGAAGGAATGTTAAGGGGGCAGGTTTGAAATAAGAAGGAAATACTTCTTAGAATCTCTGTCATCAGAGATTTAAACTGCAATCAGTGTAACTGTGTTTACACAGTAAGTGTGTAAAGTACAATCAGTGTAACTGTAACATAGAAACTGAGGGATAGAGGGCCTGATCATGTTTGGCTTTCTAGATGGTGTCAAACATTGGGATCTTTATCATAATAGCAACAAGCAACCAAAAGGGTTTTTTTTTAATTGGAGGGTAATTGCTTTACAATGTTATGTTGGTTTCTGCCATATAACAATGTGAATCAGCCACAAGTATAAAAATATCCCCTCCCTTAATATACATAATATAAAAATCACCACTTTAACCATTTTTAAGCACATTCAGTGGCACTAAGTTCTTTAATTGCACAACCATTACCACTATCTCCAGAACCTTTTCATCATCCCAAACTGAAACATTGTACCCATTAAATAATAATATCTCATTCCTCCCTCTCAACCCTTGGGAACCATCATTCTACTTTGTCTCTATGAGTTTGGTTATTCCATTCTCATATAAGGGGAATCATACCATACTTCTTCTTTTGTGTCTGGCTTATTTAACATAGCAAAATGTCTCATCCCTGTTGTAGCATGCCAAAAGTGTTTTAGGCAGAGAAATACTATGATCGTAATAGCATTTTTAAGAGATCCATCTGTCTGTTGTGTGGATGATTAAAAGAAAGTGGATGAAGTGAAACCAGATTGGCAAGTTGAAAACCATAGTGGATTGTACTAGATGGAAGTCAATGGAGACGTATAGGAGTGAATAGACTCAAGAGATTTTCAGAAAGTAGAGTCAACAGAACTTACTAATAAACTATATGAACAGGGTATACACCTCGTGAAAACGAGTAGTGTCTCCTGGCAATCTGGGACTGGAACCACTATAAAAAATGTAGGGTTGGAGGGTAGTATGGCATAGTCATGAATTCTGTTTTAGATATGCAGGGTCTGAGGTGCCTGTCATGCCTCCAAGAGGAATTATAGAGTTAGGTTTTAGACATAGAGGTCTAGAGCTTAGAAATGAGACCTGGCCAAGGGATATGAATTTATATCTCATTACCATATAGATGGCATTTGAAAACATGAGAATGAATGAGGTCATTTAGGGAGAGAATATAGGAAAAAAAAAAAAGAGTCCAACACCAAGCTCTGAGATACTCCAACATTTAAAGGCCAAGAATTGCAGTGTGAAAAAATCTTTTCTTAACTTTGAAAGAGAACTTCTTTAGGAACATCAATCAAGCAGGAAGATTTAGACGTGTTTCTAAATCTAATATGCCATCTAACCATCCATAAACCTGAATTCAGACCTATTAGGTTAATTCAAAGGCAAGGAAGGTTTACTTCTTTTTTTAAAATATAATTTATTTTTGGCTGTGTTGAGTGCTTCTGTAGTTGCAGCACATGGGCTCCGTAGTTGTGGCTCCCAGGCTCTAGAGCACAGGCTCAATCATTGTAGTGCAGGGGCTTAGTTGCTTTGCAGCAACTAAGATCAGGGATCAAACCCATGTCTCCTGCACTGGCAGGTGGATTCTTTACCACTAAGCCACCAGGGAAGCCTGAAGATTTGCTTCTTAAGTAAGTTATTAATATGCCATTTAGAAACCTTCCTAAACCAAATTATCTTGAATTTTGTTAGGTTTGATCTAGGTCAAGGAACAAGCAGTTGGCGATTCTGTGAAAGAGTTGATTTCTCTGTTTACATATACATGTGCATATAAATAGGAGGTTGGTTAAATTGTTCCTAAATAAGTGTACAATGCTTGGTCAAATTCCATTTCCAAATACAGTGTTCATTAAGGTAGCTTTACCTTCACCTTTCACAAATCATCATTTGCATTCCAACTATAATGATTTAAAGAAATATGTTTACTATAGGATAGCAATCTTTGATGACTTCAACAAATTGCAAATAGTATGCATATGGAATTTATAATGAAAAAGATGTGTATAGAATTTATAGTGCAAACACTGGATAGTGAAGTGGGTGATCTAGTGGCACTAGCCATTTAACACGTTATATGACTTATACATAAACTGATTATCAAAATAAAAAACACTGAAAAGTAATCCATTAACAACACATAGACAAGGCCTTAGAAACTAGCACCTAAATGGCATACAATAAAAATATGTATCATACTGTTGTTTAAAAACAAAACACACCTCTTTATGTATACTCAACTTCCTATCTGGTGGTGTCAAGTAATGGTATAACACTATGTATTGAGGAATATTGGGATGGTCTCCAGTTTAGGTGACCCAAATCTCTCTCCTACCTAAGAGCTCTTCCTGGCCTGTAAGGCAGTCCCTCAACAATGAGAAATCTGAAGAAATAGGTATATTGTAGATAATCTTCTACAAGAATCTTCAATTATTTGTAGCTGTCAGGTAACTATTAACAATTGATGATTCCATATCCCCACACAAATTAATACTGAACAACACAGCAAATGTCATGTTTGTTCTTTTGTTAAACCTAAATCATAGGTTCTTTATGGCCATAGAATTAGTTCATTATGTTAAATTTTGATCTATTTATAATTTGCTAAAATGACTTGTTCCTACATGTGTCAGTAATAGAAAACCATTTAAAATTTACTCTATTTACACCTGTAAATTATTCAAGTGCTTAAAATTTATTTGAATAAAAGTTAAAGTCATCTGTAGTCAATGATTCTGAAATTGTTTTTGTTGTTGTTGTTTAGTCACTATATCATGTCTGACTCCCTTGCAACCCATGGACTGTAGCCCGCCGGACTCCTCTGTCGGTGGGATTTCCCAGGCATGAATACTAGATCGGGTTGCTATTTCCAGGACATCTTCCCAACCTAGGGATCAAACCCACATCTCCTGCATTTCAGGTGGATTCTTTACCTCTGAGCCACCAGGGAAGCCTAGGCAACTGCTTAGTCTTGACACCAAATGCATGATCCATCAAAGGAAAAACTGATAAACTGAACTTCGTCAAACACTTGCTCTACATATGACACAATTTGAATGAAAAGGCAAACTATAGACTAGGAGAAAATGTTTGCAAATCACATATCCAACAAAAGCTGTATCCAGAATTTATAAAGTATCCCCAAAACTCAACGGTAAGAAAACAATTCAATTTAAAATAGGCAAAGACTTAGGAGATACTTCATTAAAGACTATTTACACAGATAGTAAAGAAGCATATGAAAAGTTGTTCAATATCACTGGCTATTAGGGAAATGCAAATTTAAACTACTGTGAAATAACACTGCACATCTATTAGAATGACTGAAATAAAAAATACTGACAAACTAAGTGGTAATGAGGTTGTAGAACAACTGAAACTCTCATACAGACCTGGTAGAAATGCAAACTAGTAGAGCCAATCTGGAAAACACTTTGCCAGTTTCTTAAAAAAGTCAAACACACACTTAAACATATGATACAGTAATCTAACCTCCAGGTATTTACCCTAGAGAAATGAAAACTTAATTCATGGAATAACCTATACCTGAATGTTTACATCAGCTCTGTTAATATTGCCAAAAACTGGAAATAATCTAGCAGATGAATGAGCAAACTGTGGTACGCCTTTATGATGAAAAACTACTTACTATTAAAAGGAAAAAACTATTGATACACCAACTTGGATAATTCTCAAAAGCATTATGCTGAATGAAAAAGTTCAGTCTCAGAAGGTTAACTAATACATGATCCCATATGACAATCTCAAAAAGAGAAAAGCATAGTGATGGAAAACAATCAGTGATTGCCAGGAACTGGGAGAACAGAGCTGGGAGGAGAGGATGATGTGACGATAAGGGATAGTACAAGGGAGTGCTGAAACTACTCTGTATCCTGACTGTGGCAGTGGTTAATGAAGCTATACATGTGCTAAATTAATAGACGTGTATAACCTCACTCTTCCCCCCAAAAAAGGTCAAATTTATTGTACAATAATGATTTTAATACAGAATTAAAACTTCACAGAAAAAAGTTATTAGTTTTAAAATAAAAGTGCAAGAAGTGTAATAATTTCTTCTGGATTGAGAAAGATTTAATGACTTCATGAAGAGTGAAATATTTTAAAAAATGTATGTTAAAGGCCCAGTGTGTAATATTACAAATATGTAATATTTGTTCACAATCTATCTTCTCTGATAGACTATCTAATGAGAGCAGGAACAAAGTCTAGCTCGTTCACCTCTGTATATGTAGTAAATAAAGCAATGCTCTATACATATTAGGCAATCAATAAGTATATGACTATGGACTTATTGCCTATTATATTACTAGGCAGAGATACAATACAGGAAATTCTAGGAAAAGTGAAAAACATGAGAAAGTGCCTGAAATTTCCTTCACCCTCCCCCCACCCCCAACTTCTGAATCCCTCTTATCCTTTCAAGGTCAAAGTTCTAGCTCATTTCCCTGAATCTTCCAGTCACACTAATCTTCCCAACTTGTCCAAACTGGTTCTACCAAACATAATTTCATTTTAGTACAGCACTTCACAATATTTTAAAGTCTATGACTTATTTCCTTTAATAGTTATTAAAAGGTGCCTTTTCCCATTATTTAATTTTAAAAATATTGTATTGCATGACTGAAAACAAATCAAAGCACTACTTGGCTTCAAACCACACTTCTTTCATCCCTTCAATCCTCCAAGAGAATCTTATTGCCCTTCTCCCCTCAGATTGGGCATGTCTTCCCTTCCCTCTTCAGTTCTCATACTCTACCTCATCACTAGTTTATGCTTAATGATCAGTGTATACTAACTTAAGATTTAATATTACTTTTAATAAGATAACATGTAATTCATTTCCTCAGCTCTTTCTTCTCCTGAGGACAGAGATCATGTCTACAACTTCTGTATTGTAAATAATACGTGTGCTAGATACTTGCTAATTGTATTAATACGTCCTTCTATACCAGTCACCAGTCTACTTGACTTCCAAAATTGTTACTGTTTTGCTAGGAAGAAAACGGTTCTTTTTAAGAAGCTAAATCCAAACAGTTTTTGCAACAGATGTTTATAAAAGACACAGAGAAATGTACTTTTTAGTAATGCTGCATATTTATATCTGTAATTACCAAAAAGTTTACAATGCTGGTATTCTGTAACTGGCACTATTGTATTTATATTATATGCTGACATTAATCTCATACAGATGATTGAACTTTAGCTGGCCTTGAATTTAAGTTAAATTGTAAAATAAAGAATAAAGTTAAGAATATGTGTAAAATATTGAATGTTTACCAATTGTTTCTAAAAGAAATTTTAAAATACTATTTTTTAATTTTGGGGAATGTAACCATACTTCTAACCAGTTTATAATATGTTGGTCTTCATTTTAATATCTATGTATATCTTTAGAAATGTATTATGTATTTTTTTTCCTCTCCATTTGTGAATCACACATCTTGGGACCACATGCTGCATACCAGTATTCTAATCCATTTGAGTGAAATACTAATTTCATTATGTCTGGGGTGACTGTATAATTTATCGTTCAAACTGGATCACTTTGAACAATGAAAGGGAGGATATTAATAATTATTATAATTACTCCTACTTGGTGGTATAAACTAGAACTGTGCACAGTGGGCACTAGAACTAGGCACGGTGGGAAGTAGGATCATCCTAGTCATGTCACTCCCATCTGTACCCTCAGTGCCTTCCATCACCAATGAATAGAACTAATTTTTTTAACTTGCCATCCAGGAACTTCATATTAACCCTTTGTGTTTCTCTGATGGGTATACTCACTAATCTCCTCACATCCTTTGCTTAAACTTTTCTACCCTTGCACCTTTGCTTACATTATTCCCTCTCCTTAAATGTTATCCCCATACCATTTCACCAATCTCAGTTCAGTTCAGTTCAGTCGCTCAGTCGTGTCTGACTCTTTGCGACCCCATGAATTGCAGCACACCAGGCCTCTCTTCACCAATCTAGTCCCTGTACAAATTTTAAAGTAGAGTTTATCTCTCCTATTTCCTATAAAACTCCCCTACTTTAGTTTATTGGGATTACTTTCTCTTCTCTCTGAACTCCTAAGCACAAATTGATCACTTGACTTACACTTGTAAGCTTATGTTGATAACATTTCAGGTTTAATTATCTGTTAACTTTCAGATGGATTTCAGATTCCCCAAAGACACCTTTCCTATCTTAAACTTCATTTTGGTACTTCATTCTTTCTCTCACTCTAATTATCTAGATAAGAAACTCTGGAGGTGATGTCAAAATGAAGGAAGGGATTCTAGAGGCCAAAGATTATAAGTAATCTCCACCGAGGTGGGTCCTGGTACATGGGTGGATCTGAGGTGACTGGAGAGATAGACAAAGTGGCAAACTGCATGGCTGCACCAATAGTTATTAAAAGGGGAGTTGGGGTGAAGTGTCATATAAAAGTGGGTCATAGAGAAGAGAATAAGTAGGCTGGTAACAAATCATGGCAAAATTTGGGAGGAAGACAGCTGTAGAATTCTGAATATTGTCTAGCCCTGGATATTTGCTATTTAAAATGTTCCACAGTCCAGAAGTACTTGTATCACCTGAGAGCTTATTAGAAACACACATTCACAGGCTTTGGTCCACATCCGAGTCAGAATCTTTGTATTAATGAGATCACTACACAGTTCCTTGGGGACACACTGGCTTAGGATATCTGTTTGTCTTTGATGTAGATTTTATGGTTAAGGTGGGTCCTGGCACATGGGTGGATCTCCCTGAGTTGACTGTTCAAGGATGACCCTCCAGATAGCCAGTAATAAAGGTGGGTTGATTAAATGCTGAAATCGTTTTAATTCCCCATTGGTTCCTGAGTACTTCAAATGATGGTGTAGGTCTTGTACAGGCTTTCACAAAGGTGGGGAGGGAGGAGATTTGAGCTCTATGTGTGTTAGAATGATATTTTTCAGATAATAAACTGTGACTTAATAAGAGTTGGGTGGAGAAAAACTGAAATAATCTAATTATGGATGAATCAGAGTTTACAAGTGTGTTCATGTCATTAGGATCTGTAAGATTTTGACCTCAACTAGTGCTTCAGGATAGGAAAACAGTTGGCCATCTGTTTTTACTAAACACTTCCTTATGTACAAATATAAGATGCACTACTTGAAGAAGCTAGAATTGCACTGTGGGAAGAATTTAGGATATTTTTCTATACCAACTATCTCTCAAAGATGAAGAGCTTGGCCTGTATCAAAAATTAAATAAATTTTTGTTGAGAGTACTTCTGATTCTTTCTTTGTAAGCTTCAGTTTTCCATAGCTGTGTATAAATAGATAATGTATTTCATCAGAATTGGAGCTACATGTAGCCACTTAGCCACCTTTTCCCTTTGTAGAATAGAAACCTTTGCTATCCAAATCTTTAAGTAAATTTGGTCACATTTTTCTTGTTGCTTTCATTATTAAATTAGAAATGACACTTAACTAGTTAAAATTTAATTACTTAACAAGAAAAAAAATGAAACCACAGGTTGAAAAAGACTAATGATAAATTTCTGATAAAACATTAGTTGTATTGAACTATAGGAAAAAAGCAACATAATAGAACATAATAAAATTCAGTGTATGGTGTTAAACACATTGTTTTCACTACAGATATAACAAACTCAGAAACATGGAAACCTTTCAACATTAGTAATTTTACTCTTAAATAAATCTTTTCCCTCCCATGAGTTGATCTAACTAGTTTTCAGCAGACTTTCTTTTTTTCCAGTGATCCCTAAACAATTTTTCATAAGATTTTTTTAATGTAAAAAATAAGAGTAACTTTTTTTAAAATACAAATCAACAGTGGTCAAATATCACAAATATATGCAGCTTGTGAATTATTCATAAGGATTGAGAATGTCTATTCTTCTTCTTCCTTAGATAACAATTAGCCATAGTTAATATGTATACCTTTCAATCAATACCCTTTACCCTTTAGATTTTCAGCAACCATTCCTAGTTCCTGGCCCCTAAATTGTGTCTCTGCATGAATCTCATCTACCTTCCCTAAATCAATTCCATTATTTGCCTCTTTTTTACTCAAATCCTTATTTAGTTCTTATTGTTTCCAGAAAGTAAACTAGCCTGAGTAGCAATGATAAGCTTTATAATTCCATGTAAAGCTAGCAGGGCTATCTCTTTATGTCCTTATACTGTAACTTCATGAAGAAGTGAAAGAGCTGAAGATTTAGTATCCAGTTTACAAACCGGAAATAATTTTTTATCTGTTCTCTAAAAAGAATGGGTGTATATGTATATGATACAATTGATTTCCCCAAAGCAATCTTAGAAGTCATAAAGGATTTAACCCATTGCTGAGGAATATTATCAGTCAGCTCTGTCTCTGTATCTCTCTCTGGCATATGTGTGTACTAATGAATTAGGAAATAATATGCTCACCCTCTGGTGGTCAAAACCAGAAATACATTTCCACTTTCCTGGATTATATCCAAAATATGATCAGTGTGGTGTATTAAGTTTCTGCTTCATATTTAACCTACACCAAAAATAGATCTTAAAAAAGGTCACTGGCTTAAAAAAATAGGTCACTACCAATGTAATGGAAAATCAATAAATTATCAAATATAGTAATTTAAGAATTACTTATGGCAGCATTTGATATTTAACACTAATTTGGTTTTAAAATATTGGAACTGTAGAATTTTGGAGTAGGAAGGAATTACAATGAGTTAAGAGAGGATGTGGAATTTGAGAGAAGGTACAGAAGTATGGTTGGAAAGAAGCTTGAAAAGGAATGGTCAGAGGTTGGAAGAAAATCTGGAGAGCATAGTGTCAGAGAGATCAACAATGTCTTAACACTGGAAAGAAGACTTAAAAATATCCACTGGATTTAATAAGGAAGTTACTGATGTCCTTGGTGGAACAATCACTAGTAGAATTAACTGGAAAGAATGAATGGGAGTCAAGAAAGTGAATATAGACAATTCTTTCAAGTCATTTCTGTGTGAAGGGGAGGACAGAATAATGATAGAGATAGATGGGGAATGCGAGCTTTCTTAAATATGAAAAGTTGAGAACATGTATAAGTAATAATGGGAAAGAAAGCCAATTTGGAGGAAGTGTTTGTAGATAAAATTCATCATGGAAAGCTTTAATGTAGATACTATGGAGATAGCCAGGGATGGGACTGAGAGCAAAGGAGAGACTTGGGGCACTTCGATGGTCTTTTTTGTAAGTTGAATCCTTGTGCTTTTAAAATTAAACAACATGCAAAGTTACCTCTAAAAATAATAGTCAATCTGTACAAAACTACCCTCAAAAAAGGTAGCACCTTTAAAGAAAACATTCTTACATGTTAATCAACAATACTTGGGTTGAATAATCACTATCAACCTGTGAGTCTGGTATTTCAGGACTTGAATTAAACTTTTCTGGATATTCTAGTACCACAGTACTGAAGTAATCCCTTAAAAAAATCATTTACTTTCAAAAATGGAATAGTTACATTCATCAACTAGCTGATGCCCTTGGATTTTCATTCACTTGGAAGAAAGATTAACTTGAAACAAAATACCTTTCTTTTCAATTGAGTAATTGAAGATGGAACCATAAGATAGCTGGTTTTTTTCCCCCCTCTAATAAGTGAATAACCAGAAGAAAAAAGGCTTGGTATGTCTAAGGGGTAACAGTGGTGGAAGATAAGGTTTAAGTGCTCACTATTCTTTCTGAGCCTCCATCTTCCAATGATACCTATCATCCTGTTATAAAAAGTCTTTTTAAAACTGGGAACAAAGATAGCAACTTTATTACATGCTTTTGGTAGCACAGCCAGATCATTTATTTCCTGCAACTCAATACTTTGTGAAACAGAATATAGGGCCACATTTATTTGACTTATAAGGCATTTGGCAATTAATAAAATGTTTTTTGAATTGTACTCCTTATTTTTTTGGCCATATCCTGCAGCATGCAGGATCTTAGTTCCCCCAACCAGAGATTGAATCCATGCTCCTTGCAGTGGAAGCACGGAGTCATAACCCCTAGCCTGCCAGGGAAGTCCTGCATTACTTTTTAAGATATCACTTGAAAAACTCAAACTGCTAGATAATGACAACCCATTTTACAGACATCCAATGAAGTGCCAAAAATCCAAGTGACATTTAAACTACGTGCTAGCATGTGCTGGGTAAAAATAATACACTGGTATTCATATTTCAAAAGTTGACATTTACTAGCCAAGTATTCTGTTACTGATATGGCTACACAGTTTTTAATTGCTTAATATAGTTTTTCATGTAATGTAATAGCATTAAACACTATTCAGATTTAATGCCTAGTATTTCAAAATAATTTCACTAAAAGTAATCCGCAAGTAAATCCATTAAAAAATTTACCATCAGAACAAAATATTCCTACTGTTGTGATTAGATTTTGACTTCTTTAATACAAAAGGAATTTCTCCAAATTTTGCTTTAATTATATTTTCATTGGAAAACTACAGTATATAATGGCTATTTCTGCATTCACATTTTTTCCTTTTAGTGATTTTTAGTGTGGTCACAAGTCTGACAGCCATAATACAATAACATAGCTGAATACAATATTTGAAATAAATAAGTTACAAAAGTGTGGCAAGTTTTAAAATGTCAGCTCTGAGTGATGGTGCATTTCTCATGTATTTGCATCTGTATCTCCAAATTTCAAAACTCATTGTGTTTATCCTCACTGGGTTAAGACGTATGCCTCACCTAGGTCAGGGCAGGAGCTATTGCGCCTTTTAGCAGACCCAGATTTTTGAGAGCAGGGTTGAACTCAGGCATTCCATGAAGCATGTTGGCAACACAGGGCTTTGCTTTGGTTCGGGTAAAAATGCAATTACTGACAATCACTTATGTGAGCCACCTGATCTCCCAGGACGTGGGCTAGCACAAGGGGTATTTTAATATCCCTGCATGAGACTAGCAGGCAGTTCCTATACACGTTTCCTTGGACAGGGGGTTGAAGAGTGCCTAGAAATGATGTGCAGTCTTTCAACACACTGTCAGGGTCAGAGATGGAACCAAGATGAAACTCATGGTAACTTTTTTCATCAAAGGTATTAACAGTCCAAGCAACAACCTGAATGCCTTTAGTTGACCACTTCTTCAAGTAGTCTGGGGATACAAAATTCTTTTGCAGGAAGAAACCTGAAATTCCACACAGATACCGTAAGATATTACATTTGCTTCAGGCAAATGAAATGTCCATTACCACAAACATGCATTGTGTCCACAGAGTATCACAGTCCCATCTCCTGCATGGCTAAGGTTCCATGGTCTGTGAGTTAATAGCCATTACTACATTGTGATCTGTTTGCTTCATCTTATAGATAACTTCTGGCAAGAGAGAGCAAATGATACTATTATTGTTAGTTGAAGAAATTCCATACACATTTTCTTTAGAACATCAGTAGCAGTATTTGCATGGCCTTTGACATCAAGAAAGACTGTGAGATTATGGCTCAGGCACTCTGCCCCAGCTTTCCTGAGGGCAGAGGTCTTATTAGGGAAATTATTCCTGGATCTGTGATCTCCTTCAGGGTTACACTTTCTAATTTGTTCAAAGGTCAAATCACATTGACCAGTCCCATCAGTTGTATCTGCTCATGCTCTTATACATTAAGACACTGATCTCATTAGAAGTAAACATAATGTCCAGCTGTTCTCAGACTCACTGGGACTGCCGCTACCAACAGCAGAAACTTGGTCCTGGGGCTTTAGCACTGGCAGAGCCCTGTGGGAGGGCTCATGCTCAAGGCTATGAAGAGGTGCAGCAGGAGATAGAGGCTGCTGGTGAAGAAGCAAGTGATGAAGGGGCTGTGTGCCACTAGCCAATCAGGAGCAGCAGGAAGGAAAGGGGGCCCTGGAGCTCCCCTGGTCCTCTCACAGTCACACGCCTGTAACTATACTGTGAGGATGGGAGTCCTGGAGCCACTGTGCTCCTTGGACAGGCTGGAACACAGGGATAAAGCACAAGGCACTGGCTGCAGCTGGGCCATTTGTTTTATTTCAGGATTTTTTTTGATGAATAATTCAAGAGTGTATAGGATTTTATAGAATTTATTGAGTGTTACTTTTTAAAAGCTTACCTGTAATTTAACTTCAAATTATTAGTCACAAATGAAGTATGCCAAGTATCCCATTAAATTAATAAGAAGGCCATGCATTAAAAAATTATTTCTATTTTAATAATAAAGTATATAATGAGGACATGAAATCCAAATGCATACAAATTAAATAATTATGTACATCAGTTAAAATGATTACATTTAGTGATCAACAAATAACAAACTAAACTTGAAATAATTCTTCTTAGTTTGATAGTCTCAAGTACAGTAATTTCTTAAAAACAGTGATTAAGATATAAGGGAATACACACAATAATATATCCATTCTTGTTGTTCATTCAGCGCCATTACATGTTGACAAACCTGCACATAAAAACAGAAAGTCTTTACTTTCCTTTTATCTACGATAATTTTGGGCTAATTTTTCTATAAGACATTTCTAGAACCTATATAAAAAATATCTCTGTGCAGATAAAATTCTTTAATATTTGTCCTTAGCAGGGACCTGCAATCTACAATCTTATTTTCAACAGGAAAATCCAGCCTAATTCTACTGTAATACAGTTACTGATAGTTGGTATTTGTGAAGGTGGGTAAAGAGGGGTGGCAGAAAGGGAAGTAAGTATTATTTCCTCACTAAGCCTACAGCATTTTAAAAAATCCTCACTGGAATAACAGCAAAAATAAATTCTCTTTATCCTGTTCTACAATGTTTAAGGATTTCATGGACAGTATAGAGAGGAAAAGGGTAAGAACAGAAAGCTTCTTCCTTTTTCCCTTCACTAGACTAGTTTCAGGGTCTACTGATCTCTCCCTGCCTTTGAACTCCTGGCTAAAATCTAGAGTTCTGCCAACACAGAACTTCAGCTACTCAGCTCCTGACTTAGTTGGTTATCTAACACTCAGAGGCATTTTCTCTTTCAGGTTACCTTAGAAAATCTTAATAATGGAGACAAAAATATTTTGAATTATCAAAAGTCCAATTACTATTAATACTACTTTGTAGTTCTATATAATATTCAACAGTTTTCACATGTATCACTTTATCTTTACATTAACTTTGTGAAGTACCTAAAACTGGTGATATCACATTAATTTTACACTTATAGAGACTGCAGCAGAGAGGTTAAGTGAATGTCCCATAATCACTGAACCAAATAGTGAGAACTGGATTAGAACCAGTTTCTGATCTTCTTGTACAGGATGGTACTAATATACTAATATAAATATCACACAAAATAATTTTCCACTTTACTTCATATCTACAAATTTATTCATAGCATTAATAGCAATTTTTTCAAATTGATAAAACAAAAACCTTTAATTAAAAAACAGTGAGTTACCATTGTAGATTTTGGTGCCACTTCAACTGCAAATATGTCAAGTCCTCTGTTGTTTACACAGTTTCTACTCAGCTCATTGTTGATGTGAATAATCACTTTATTGTCTGACTATAAAAAAAGATTTCATAAGTTGCTAGTCCTTTCTTTACTAAATATATACAAACAAAGTGATAATTACAAAATACTTTGCAAGTCTTGTGATAGAGATTTTCACAGAGTTCTATAGAAGCACAGAAACATTAGTTCAGAAAGAATATCATGGAAGAAGTTATACTTGAGATGACAGATCATTGATAATAGACAGCCTCTAGGATGGAGAGAAAACAAAATGAAGCTGATAAATGAGAGAAATGTACAAATTAAAGTAGTACCCTGTAAAAGAACCTGCAGTCACTCCCTGATGACTACACAGGGGCAATACAACATTACACACTACTTAGATTCATCTCTCAGCTCTTCTATTACTTAGCTGTGTGACCTTTTGCAAGTTATTTAATGTCCCTGTGCTTCAGTTTCCTTGTGTATAAAATGTGGATAGTACTTACCTCACTGGGTTGTGAGAAGCAAACGTTAAAGTGCTTGGCACATGGTAAGCTCTAAAATGTTATTACCTCATTTTGGTGGAAAAATTTAATTTTCCTTGAGGAAAAAGAAGGAGAGGGAGGGTTGAGAAATGAAGGTAATAGATGTGCAGAGGAACTGAGGTAAGGTAGTGGCTCTCTTCCACCCTTTTAATCCTAACAAAACAGAGGGCATGTTCATGCGCACGCACGCGCACGCGCACACACACACACACACACACACACACACACACACACACCAACATAATCAAAAACAAACAAAAAACACAGAGGGCAGAAACAGAAACATGCAGGATCTTAGGAATCACTTTCCAAAGCATTATGATCCATTTGAAGATAGCCATCTACTGGCTGGGGAACCTATCTTATTTCCTCAAATCTACACTCCTCTATCTTGTTTTCAAGATAACATAAATAACCTGGATCCATTCAGCCTGTATTATTTACCTTTCAAATGCTCCTTCAAAAAAAGCTCTCTACTTCTGCAAAGGAGATATTCCCATTCTTTCATTTACAGTTTGCATTAATGCTTACTCATATTTCTCCTTACACTGTTTCCTCTGCTTCTAAGGGCCTGCCCTCTGTATATCTAAATCCTAGTTACCCTTCAAATCCTATATCGCATGCTCAAATTCCACATCACAATTCCCTTCCTCCCTAATCACAAATCCTTACCCAACTTCTACAGTCCCAATTAATATCAACTACAAGAGATACAGATACAGTAGAACTCCTACTGCATATACAAACAATACTATATAACTTAACTATTCTTTGATCTCTTTTGAGAGGATTAATTTTGCCTTTATAACTAGCCCCTAAACTCCGTGAAAGCAGTCTCCTGGTATATGATCTAGTGGCCTGTCTTATGACTAGGAGACTTAGTTACATAATATATACTCACATTGACTTAATACTCAGCCAAATCTTAAGCACTTTAAGAAATTTATGACAGGTATAAAAATAATGTAAATCTCATCCAGGAACAAAAAGAAATAAGCCAATAGTTCTTAAAACCTAGCTGTCTTGAGTAAGATTTATGAAAATATACACTTTTTAGAAAACTGGCTGTCTCTGACTTAAAAAATTTATGTGAGTATCCTCTTGACGTGCAATATCAATAGTATTCATAGTACAGAAGATGGCCAAAGCTAGAAATAACTGGCTTGAAAAAAACAGATCCTAGACAGTAGAATATATTTAATTAGATAAAATGATGATAATCTGTAGGATTTTTGATACTGCAAAGTTTGGGTTAAAAAGCTGGGCTAATAAAAAGGAATGAATTTGAGTCAGTTCTAGTAAGGTGGTGAACCTAGAGCCTCTTATACAGAGTGAAATTAGAAAAAGAAAAACAAGTATCATATATTAGCGCATATATATGGAATCTAGAAAAATGGTACTGATGAACCTAGTAGAGAACAGACTTGTGGACACAGTGGGAGAAGGTGAGGGTGGGACGAATTGAGAAAGTAGCATTGACATATATACACTATCATGCATAAAATACTTAGTGGGAACTTGCTATATGGCACAGGGAGCCCAGCCCAGCACTCTGTGATGATCCAGAGGAGTCAGACGGCGGGAGGGGAGGGAGGCTCAAGAGGGAGGGGGGATATATATATATATATATATAATTATGACTGATTTGCTTTGTTGTATGGCAGAAACCAACATAACATTGTAAAGCAATTTTCCACCAATTAAAAAATAAAAGAAAAAAAAGTAAGGCTAAATTCTTTACTTTGTTTATATTTCTTTAAAATATGATGTCTGCTGTTTAAAACAGCTATGTATGTGTGAAGACATTTAGTAACTAATTAAATAAAATACTTTGTATCCAGATTATGCTCTATCTTCATAGATCTCCAAATTTTTAACTTTCATATTTTAAGAGAAAATTATCTCAAAAAGAAACACAAAAATGAACATCTCAGAAATAAATATACTTTAAAAATATATAAAAATTATCATGCCCAGTTTGAGTTAGAAACCTGAGAAGAAAAAGAAACTGATTATTATAGATATTATTAATGTAATGGGGTTATTTAATTGCTATGCAAGGATAGGGTAAGAAAGAAGATGGAATGTATTAGTAACCATTGCAGTTATGAGGAGAACCGCCTCATAACTGATACCTTGTTTTCAATAACTGATGTTATCCTGGTGTCACAGTTATAAGTATATATAATTATATTTTCATAGCCATCCATCACTTTGGCATTGCCTTTGTTAAGAACAGATTTACAAATGGCCTTCTCAAGTTGCCCACTGCATGCCTCCATATGGACAGCTTTAATTCTTGGCTTGCATTTGTCTGCGTAGATATCAATGACAAATGGGCATGCCTGAAATGAAAAAAAGGAAACTGTGTTTTAGTCTTTTGATAGAATTTAAATTATTTATTATTGGTATGTTTATCTTATGATTTGGGCTTTCCTGGTGGCTCAGATGGTAAAAATCTGCCTGTGGTGCGGGAGACTGGGGCTTGATCCCTGGGTCAGGGAGATCCCCTGGAGAAGGGAATGGCAACTCACTCCAGTATTTCTGCCTGGAGAATTCCATGGATAGAGGAGTCTGGTGGGCTACAGTTCATGGAGCCACAAAGAGTCAGACATGACTGAGCGACTAACACAAACAACAAAATCATATGATTTAAGAAGACATACTACACTTTCTAGCTTGTCCCTCTGATACACATTTATGAGGAAAGTTTAAGTACAATGAATTGAGTAATAAAAAAGCATGAAGTTCTCTTTTTTTGGTTGCATATTAACTGATAATGTTCATAGAACAGGAAAAAACCTCCTTTACCCAAACCTCTTAATTTGCTCTAAAGCTAACTCATGTCATATTAGTTACTTAATTTCCTTTCTTTTTTTAAAAATCTTTATTTAATTTGTTACGATATTGTTTCTGTTTAATATTTTTGGTTTTTTGGCCGCAAGGCATGTGGGATTTTAGCTCCCCGACCAGGGATCGAACCAGGCACCCCCTGCATTGGAAGGCAAAGTCTTAACCACTGGACTACCAGGGGAGTCCCTTAATTTCCTTTCTTAACTTTAAGGTTATAGAAAGAATTCATCTGTAATCTTAAAGAAATTATGGTTATAATTGAAACAGTACGTGAATATAGAACACCAAAAATAGCAAAATGTAGAAAAATTCTCAGAGTTTAAAGTTAGTGTAAAAGTAACTATAAAAATCTAAGATCTAAAGAGATTTTCTGCATTTGGAAATAGATTTTTCTAATGTCTACTCTTTAGTTTTTACCATAGCCTACAAGATGCTGCACAAGGTAACCTTTGCCTCTCTATACAACCCAATCTCCTGCCTTAATGTGCTCCAGTTACTCTGATCTTTCAGACACTAGAAAAAATAAAACCCTTTCCAGTGTTGGATTTCATAGGTAGTTTTCTCTCAGCTTGGAAGAGTCACATCTTTCCAGTATGTACCTCATCCTCCTCCTTCAGGTTTAGGCTTACGTGTCACTTCTGCAGAGAGAGCTGCTCTGGTCCCCCAATCTCCTTCACTCCCCAACTCTTCTCTACTTTGACCACTGGTTTGTTTCCTTCAAAACACTTTTAAAATGATTTTTTTTATTAATTCTGCATTTAATTAGCCATCCTTCTTCATGGAATATCTCAGAGGGTAGAATTTTTGACTATTTTATTCATAACTGTAACCTAAGTGCCTCTTTATTGTAAGCTTACTTTATATAGGCATTAAAATGTAATTGTTGACTAAATGAATGAATTCATACACATTGATGATCAACTTTTTATTTGGGGGACAAAAGATAAAAGTCTGAAATTAGTAGAACAATATAGATTTTTATCTTTTAAAAAAGTTTTAAAATAGTTAATGATTGCAACCTTTGGCCAGAATAAGTCACCTTTTATAAGAGATGGCAGACTGAAAAACCTTGGACTAGAAGGCAGAAGATCCGAGTGTGTAACTGAGTTTTGCAATTTACTAACTACATGATCTAAGGAAGTTACTTAACTTCTTTGAGGCTAGATTTCTTCATAGAGAAAGTGGGGATAAACATTGTATTTTCTGCCAAGAGTTGCTGGAGATATCTGATAGGTAATATGTGTCAAAAAGGAAAAAAAGAAAGCTAAGTTGCTTCAGTCATGCCTGATTCTTTGCAACCCTATGGACTGTAGCCCAACAGTCTCCTCAGTCCATGGGATTCTCCAGGCAGGAATATTGGAGTAGGTTGCCATTTCCTCCTCCAGGGATCTTCTCGACCCAGGAATTGAACCTGTGTCTCCTGCATTTAGGGCAGATTCTTTACTGCTAAGCCACCTGGGAAGCCCAATATGTACCAAAATATTTCACAATATAGAATTCTAAAAAAATTATAATGACTGTTGCTTGTTTAAAAAGCTGGTTTAAAACTCAACATTCAAAAACCTAAGATCATGGCATCCGGTCCCACCACTTCATGGCAAATAGATGGGGAAACAATGGAAACATTGTTCCCATAGTGAGAGACTATTTTTTGGGCTCCAAAATCACTGCAGATGGTGACTGCAGCCATGAAATTAAAAGACACTTGCTCCTTGGAAGAAAAGCTATGACCAACCTAGACAACATATTAAAAAGCAGAGACATTACTTTGCCAACAAAGGTCCATCTAATCAAAGCTATGGTTTTCTCCAGTAGTTATGTATGGATGTGAGAGCTGGACCATAAAGAAGGCTGAGGGCCAAAGAATTGATGCTTTTGAATTGTGGTGTTGGAGAAGACTCTTGAGAGTCTCCTGGACTGCAAGGAGATCCAACCAGTCAATCCTAAAGGAAATCGGTTCTGGGTGTTCATTGGAAGGACTGATGCTGAAGCTGAAAGTCCAATACTTTGGCCACCTGATGCGAAGAACTGACTCATTTGAAGGGACCTTGATGCTGGGAAAGACTGCAGGCAGGAGAAGAAGGGGGTGACAGAGGATGAGATGGTTGGATGGCATCACTGACTCGATGGACATGAGTCTGAGCAAGCTCCAGGAGTTGGTGATGGACAGGGAAGCCTGGCGTGCTACAGTCCATGGGGTTGCAAAGAGTTGGACACGACTGAGTGACTGAACTGATTGATGATTATTGCATTTTAAAGTACTAAATTTTCAGTACTGAATAGATTCTGGTATTATTTTTACCATTTTTCAAGTCTTAGTTATCTGTTTTACTTGATCAAAGAGTATCAATATTATGTTTAGATGTCACTGAACATAAACATCTTAAAAGGTCTTTGTTAAAGACGCATTTCCTGAAATTTTAAAATAAAATCTTATCTACATAAAAAAGGTGCCCTTTGTATCCTTTTTTTTTTCTGTTCATGGGCTTAACCTTCTATTGACTTATCTTTTTTTACCATATTAAGTTAAATAGGAAGCATACAACAAGGAAGAAAACTATTCAATATAAATTGGTAATTGTAAAAATATTAACAATATAAAAAAAAGTGAGATCAGGAAGACAGGAATAAGAAAATCTAGATTAGGGCACGCTACTTAAGTTTTGCACAAAATGTGGCTCTTAGCTACATGTTAGCAAAGATAAAAGTGAAACAAAATATATTACTTAGCTCTCAAAATCTAAACAAAATGAAGTAAAATTTTCCCAGTTCTGAATTCTAAAAAGGTTTTATACCATGAAATTCTTTTTTAAAAAAGAAGCAAAGAAAGGAAAAAAAAAAACTAGACATATTATTTGTTCATCAACACTCAATAAAAAAGCAAATTATTGTTATGGTGATATAAGGGCAATGTGCGTGCAGGAGGAACAATAAAGAAGTTATGCTGTTCACATGGAATTCTGCTCAATGTTATGTGGCAGCCTGGATGGGAGGGGAGTTTGGAGGAGAAGAGATACATGTATTGTATGGCTGAGTCCCTTTGCTGTTCACCTGAAGCTATCACAACATTGTTCATCAGCTCTACATTGATACAAAATAAAAAGTTGGAAAAAAACAACAAAAAAGAAGTTATACTGCACTTTGAAAGAGGTTCTGCCTTTATAAGTTGATAGAGGGAATGGATAATCTATAATTCTAAAACTAAATTAGGGGATTTTATTAAAAAAAAAAGGTAGGAAAAAGTAAGACAAACTGAGAGTGTATAGTAACTTGCGTGCGTGTGTGCTAACTAAGTCGCTTCAGTCATATCTGACTCTTTGCGACACTATGTATGGACTGTAGCCCGCCATGCTCTTCTGTCCACAGGATTCTCCAGGCAAGAATACTGGAGTGGGTTGTCATGCCCTCCTCCAGGGGAATCTTCCCGACTCAGGGATTGAACCTGTGGCTCCTGCTGCTTCTGCATTGCAGGCAAATTCTTTACCACTGAGCCACCAGAGAAGCCAGTATAGTAACCTAAAGAATGCTTAACATAAAATAAATTTTGGTTTACTAAAACCATTCAATTAATGAGATTTAACAAACAATCCTAGGCCCTTTCCTAAATCCTAACTTATAACTAATACTTTGGTTAGTCTTTGTGACACAATACCTACTAATTTAATAGGTGGGGTCAAAATATAGCTCATCTAGATATTAGATTACTTACATAATATATACTTCAGGAAACTGTCAAAGAAATACCTATGGTTCCAGAAACCTTATGGGCAAAATCCTCTACAGTCATATTCAAACCAATTAGAACACAGCTCATAAGATTATAGATGGATTCTTCCTAGATTAACATAAAGCTTTCTTTTTTTGTTTTTACAAACATGAAAATGTTAGGTTATGCTCTAGGTATATATGCAATAACATAGCACATATCAAAGAATCATTGCCCATCAAAGGCAATACCTTAATTGAATAGCCTCATTGTCTCCGAGTACTTCCAGATATCAGTCAAAATTAAATTAGTCAAAATACCTTTAGGTTTTGTATTAATCCTTTAAATAAAATGTTACCACATGTGTATATCCCCATTATTAATGGAAACATTCAACATTTTTATACCAATTAATTAATTATGAATTATTTCTTGCTGTATTACCATTTGCCTGTATAATACTTTCAATCCAACAACTCTATAACCCTTACTGAATAAGGAGAATTTCCTCATTTTGATTCTATAAATCAAGAAGTATTCATGCTCAGAACAAAATTTTTGGATGCTTCAATGCCAAATCCTGACATAGTATTGTTTGTTGATGGGGTCTTATTAAAAAATAAAAAGGACAATATAGGCTTGACATATAATAACTAGCCTAGTCTCTCTGTAAAAATCTATTTCCTTACCATGAAATAGTTTAGCTCATATGATTAAATTATGGCTCTCTCCTAGGTATATCAAATTACTAGAAAAAGAGAGTAAAATATATATATAAAATAACATCTAGTATGCTCTTTGAATAACTGACCCCTCTTAGGACTGCTTTTGTTGCATCCTATAGATTTTGCTGCATTCTATAAAGAAAGCTGAGCACTGAAGAACTGATGCTTTTGAATTGTGGTGTTGGAGAAGACTCTTGAGAGTCCCTTGGACTGCAAGGAGATCCAACCAGTCCATCCTAAAGGAAATCAGTCCTGAATATTCACTGGAAGGATTGAGGCTGAAGCTGAAAGTCCAATACTTTGGCCACCTGATGCAAAGAACTGAGTCATTTGAAGGGACCCTGATGCTGGGAAAGATTGAAGGCAGGAGAAGGAGACGACAGAGGATGAGATGGTTGGATGACATCACCGACTCAATGGACATGAGTTTGAGCAGCTGTGGGAGTTGGTGATGGACAGGGAAGCCTGATGTGCTGCAGTCCATGAGGTTGCAAAGAGTCAGACATGACTGAGCAACTGAACTGAACAGATTTTGTGTGGCTGTCATTTGTCTCGAGGTACTTAATAAATTTCCTCTTTGATTTCATTATTGACCCACTTTGTGGTGTGTTGTTTACTCTCCATGTAATCATTTTTTCTCATTTCTCTTTCTGTGGTTGATTTCCAGTTTCATGGTATTGTGGGTCAGAATAGATGCTTGAAATAATTTCTGTCCTCTCAAATTTGTTGAGGCTTGTTTTGTATCCCTGCATGTGGTCTAGCCTAAAGAATATTCAATGTGATTTGAAAAGAATGTGCTTTTTTTTTTTTTTTGGATGCAATGTCATGAAAATAGCAATTATGTCTAACTGATCTTTTATGTCATTTAAGATCTCTGTTGTCTTACTGAAGTTCTGTCTGGAATATCTGTCCATTGATGTCAGTGGGGTGTTAAACGCTCCTACAATTATTGTATTCTCATTAATTTCTCCCTTTATATCTGTCAATATTTTTTTATGCATTTAGGTGCTTCTATACTGGGTGCACATATGTTAATGGGTGTTATATTCTCTTCTTGTATTGATCCTTTTATCATTATATAGTGTCCTTTATCTTTCTTTACGGCCTTTAAAGTCTATTTTGTCTGATATCAGTATTGCCACCTACCCCTGATTTCTTGTCATTTCCATTTGCATGAAATATCTTTTTCCATCCTCTCACTTTTGATCTGTGTGTGTCCTTCACCCTTAGTGGGTTTCTTGCAGGCAGCATATTGTAGGCTCTTGTTTTATTATCCAACTGCCACTCTATGTCTTTTGATTGGAGCATTCAGTCCATTGACATTTAAGTTATTGATAAATATGTATTTATTTTCATTTTAAATCTTGTTTTTCCAATTGATTTTGCATTTCCTCTTTGTTCCTTTCTTTTTATTTTTGTTTTCCCTTTTGTGGTTTTATGGTTTTCTTCTGCATTATGCTTGAGCTTTCTTGGTTTTGTTTTCTGTGAATCTACTGAATGCTTTTGATTTGTGGTTACCTTATTTTTCAAGTATGTTAACCTATTACTATATCTGTTTGCTTTAGACTGGTAGTCATATAGGTTCAAACACACTCTAAAAAAAATGTATATTTTCTTACTCCCTTCCCCCACATTTTATTTTGATGTCCTTTTTTACATCTTCACATTTACCCTTTTGCTGTTTATTGTGGTTATCATCACTTTCACAAAAATTTTTTTTTATACATACTGCCTTATTTGATTGTGGTTTTCTCTTTTCTATAGATTCTTATTTCTTTCCTATTTATAGAATAACTTTCAGTATTTCTTTTAGTATTACTAAATGCTAAAAAGAATTTAGTATTCTTTTAGCTTTTGCTTACTGAAAAGTTTATCTCCCCTTTCTGTTCTAAACAATATTCTTGCTGGGTAGATTATCCTAGATGCCAGTTTTTCCCTTTCAGAACTTGCTATTCTCTTCTGGCCTGCAATGTTTCCATAGAACCTCATCTACGGAATGTTGCCTACAACCTCATCTCAGCCCTGGGAACCAGGCAATCAACCTGGATGTTGCTTAGGCACTGTGTTCATGGAGCCACAAGTGCAGAGCCCTTGCGCAGTTTCACTGAAGCCAGGCACCGGGACCCACCATAGTCACATATAGTTGTCCTCCTGAACACAACTATATGTGTTCACTAGGGAATCAGGGCAGACCTCAGGGCTATCTCTACATGTGCACATCCACAAAACCTGCAGCTGCTAACTCCAGACCTGCCCCAGCCCTGGGAGCACCAGTAAATCCATGCAGATGTTCCACAGGCACTGAGATTATAAAGGTCCTGGCAACATACATCCACCAAAGTTGCAAAGCCGCAGGACAAGGCTGACTTCAGCCCAGCTTCTGAAATCAAGCAGTCCTGGGGATCAGCTCAGATTTCAGCTCTGCCTCTGTGTATGGGCAACTGCAGAGCTTACATGCTCCAAGAGCTTGTGGAGGCAGAGCTGCACCCACTGTGGGGTCACTGGAGAATGAGGCTGCTAGGATAGGGCCCCTGCCCCTCTCTTTGCTTGCATAACAACAGAACTTCTATAGTGGACTCGGGCTTTGCTCTGTGCACACTCCCAGTTGCAGCCTGGACCACACTCTAGCCCCTTCAAGCTGTTTTCACGTAGCCAACTTTAGTCCTATACCCAGGTCTGCCTGCTGAAGTCTAAGTTTCACCACCGAGCCACTGTGCACACCAGCAGACGCGACTCTCAGGCTGGGGTATGCAGTGAGGTGGCCAGGACCATTAATGCTGGTCTCGATCGGTTCTGCCTGCTCCAAGCCAGCTGCTGACTCTCTGCTGAGACTCTGAATTTCCCTTTCTGCCCAGCTGATCTCCCAGTTGGTGAAGGGGGTTCCCAGGGTGAGGGAATCTTTTCTCTTTCACAGATCCCTCCCAGGGGTACAGCTCTGTCCCATCCTGATTTCTTTTTTTTCTCCCTACCCGTACATGGTGATCTTTCTTGTAGCTTTGGTTGTATATGAGATTTGCTAGTGTCCAGTAGGTAATCTGTGAGAATTGTTCCACATGTAGATGTATTTCTGATACATTTGTGGGAAGAGGTGAACTCCACGTCCTTTTATTCTGCCACCCTGATCTCTCGCCCCAGAACTTGTCTCAAATCTGTTCAACTGATCTGCAACAACTCACCTCAATAAACACACTTCCGTAAGTCAGCTAGGGTTGGCTCTTCACTTTTGAAAGTCAAGCAACCACAGACAGACTCAAAGTAAATAAATATACACTGAGTATATCAATCAACCAACAGTCTCATCTGAATAACCATGCTTCCCCAATGCCCTTTATAAATAAGATGAACATTCTGCTTTGTGCCTGACCAGCACAGCTATCACTTGTAGTAAGCAATCAATTCAGTTTTGTCTTTTTATTTCAGCTATTGAGTGGTGGTCTCACTATCCTTTGACATTTTCACTGTATATATTCCTTTGACATTTTCACTGTATATGTATATTTTATTTTTGGAACTTCAAACAATGGAATATATTACCTTTTAAATAAATAAATAAAATTTAAGTAAAAGATCTTTATCTCAGAAATCCTTCTTGTGATTTCAAAAGTCAACGATATCAGAAAATGCTATTATCTGCTCTTAACTTAAATCTTACCGTAACTTAATCTTAAATGCTATATCTGCTCTTAACTTAAAATGTCATAATCATCTCTTAACTAATTCCTCTGTTAAATGGAAGCATGTGTAGCAGATACAATATTATTCACAGATTAGGTGCTGATTTTCACCATGCTTAAAGATGTAAGATTCACTAAATGTTCAAGTAGAATGTAAAAAGTTACTGTAACTATTCACCTCTTATGAATAAAAATGGCAAAAAAAATATAGAGAACTTCTCAGAAAACAAATTTTTGAGGAATTTTAAATGATGTCAAAACTAGGAACTAAACCAAAGTTTCAGTACACCCCAAACTTAAAATTTGTTTCTGGTAGTGTTACCCTCCTCGGTTGATGTATTTATAGAAAGGACAGATACTATTTATAAATTATAAACAAATGTACTGTTATCTAATTTGTGTGGCCTAAAACTCTTAAATCCTTTATTTTAAACTTTATTAAAGGACACAAAAATATAAAATTTAAGAAATAGGCCTAATTTTTATTATTCCTCTGGTTTATGCGAGTCTTATTTAACTTTTATACCTTACATGTCAATAAGTAATAATAATCATAGCTAATACATACATAGTGCTTTATAAGAGCCAAGCACTGTTTCAAGTGTTTTACAAATATTAACCCAAGGAGTACCCTTGTGAAAAGATCAGAATTCCAGTTCTCATACAGACATACTCTCCTTATTAAATGAGGGCTTTTATTCTATTAGGACAAAGAGTCTCTGAAGTCTCAGAACAGAAGCAACTGTTGAAATTTGAGCAACTCAAATAGGTATCGCCAATTAAGAAATATAGCTTTTCATATTACCAATCTTTTTCCTGCATATCATATGCTCAAACTACTTTTGTCCCTGAATTATTAAAATGTTGTGAGCAATTAAATTTCATATAAGAGCTTGCATAAACTAGCAGAAACATACTGTTGCACCCAGGATTCATTTGTATATTGAAGTTCAAGGATTTGAGAGCCCAATTCAAAAGTCCTGTGTCAAGAAAACGTTCGTGGGGGAAAATATTATGTACGTTACACCCACAGAAAACTTTAAGATTGCTTTACCTCCGTCAGTTCCAGAGCTCTATTGTAGCCCATTGAGTGCAGAGTTACCCAAAGATCACGAGGGTCTCCTTCTCGATCATTGGCTTCCATTAGATTCAGGTCCATAAAGCCCTGTCTTGTTAGTTCATTTTTCTTGGTGTCAAAATTCTCTGTCAAAACAACCACAAGTTTCTTCCTTACATATTTTTTAAGTTCATACATTTACTAAAATGGCTATATTATTATTCATAAATGTTTATTTTAAAGGAGGCCTTAAGAATCTGTGAGCACTATCAAAGTGAAATAAGAATGGCTCAAGGACTTTCCTGGTGGTCCAGCGGTTGAGAATCTCCTGCCAGTGCAGAGCACACGGGTCCGATCTCTGGTCTGGGAAGCTTCCATATGCTGTAGGGTGACCAAGTCTGTGCGACACAACTAGTGAGCCTGTGCCCTGGAGCATGCATGCCACAACTACTGAGCCCACGCGCTGCAACTAGAGAACAGCCCCCACGCTCTGCAACTAGAGAAAGCCTGCGCACAGCAACGAAGACCCAGCACAGCCAAAAATACATAAATTAATAAACAAAGACCATGTTTTGAAAAAAAAAGAATGGTTCAAAACACGTTTGAGAGATACTGTTCTAATTTCCCACAACTCAGCATAAGCACTATCACCGTGCGTGATTTAGTTTTCCAACAAGAGCTGAAGTCATAAATAGTACAAATATATTCCAAAATTAGAGGAAATCTTAATTTTTCTGGGTAAATTCCAACCGGCCTGCTTATCAGAGTATATACTAACATATATTTCAAAAGTTAGGGTATATACTGCTGAAGCCAGTACTATATTTCAAAAATTAAAATACTTACTTGCCACTTAAATCCAAATGAATTTGATGTAATATCCCCCAAACTACTGATATTTCAAAAGGGAAAAGTGAATGGTGCCAGATTCAAGGAGACTATTATATACTTAACTGCTTTAACAGAATTGTCCCCTGGTCCCTAAAAAACTGTTAGATAATAGGGAACACTTTAAAGTCCATGAATGTCCCACAGAAATCTAAGTATGCCCATTTTAACATTGTTTATAAGCAAAAATTCATGTAAAAATATCTATATATAATTCTTGAATGTGACTATGAAATAGATAAAAAAAAAAGACAGCTACTCATTTTGGATTATATTCTGTTAACTGTCCTACAACAAAGAAAGATTTTATTTTCCAACGCCCATCTATAATATGCCGAAGGAAAATGGGTACTCTTATTTGAGACATCTCTTTAATACATGTTACTGTGAGAAGAGAGGCAGAGACATAGCTGTTTAAAACTGGTTGACTGATTAATAGTTTAAAATGCTTAGAGTTTGGAAAGTGATGCATAACTTTGTAAAGACAAAAAAGCAAATGTAAATTAAATTAGATCATAGAGAGATACAGTAACCACTAAAATGGAAGCTGGAGCTACTAAGTAGAAGAGCAAGATGAAAACATTAATATTTGATATATAATACAAAGAAATAATCACTTTCAAGAATAATGTATCTAGATATAATGCTATAGAGACTATCAACAACTAATCTACTTTTAAAACTTAAAATTATCAATTCTCCATTAATTTTTTAGTTTGTTAATACCCAACTTCAAAACTTCCTTTAAAGCTACAGTAATCAAGAGAAGTGTGGTATTGGTGAAAGATGAGACAAATAGTTTAGTGGAAGAGAGCAGAGAACTCAGAAAATACCCATACAAATATATTCAACTGATAAATGACAAAGGGACAAACAGAATCAAAATATTATATCATTAAAGTTACAAGATGACTGCATCTTCCTAAAACTAATACTCTATTATGTGTTATCAATCTTGTTAATCACAGTTTAAAATTATAAATCAATATGTATTTCTTGTTATTGATTACACTACATAAACCTTCAGTTAAAAACACTGTTAATCAGCTATACTCTAATACAAAATAAAAAGTTAATAAAAGAGATTTTTTAAAAAGCTTTATATTAATAATACTTCTACTTTACTTGCTCTTTAGAAAAACAGATTTATCAGATTCCTCCCTAGCTCACTGGCTGCCAAGACCATTTCAAGAACCAGAGGATTAGGGCACATTATTACTCCAGTGACAGCAACATGTGAGTTAATCTCACTCCTGACTACATTTCAACCTTCTCAGACTTCTTGCTCTGTGATTTACAGTTGGCTATGGTTTTCTGGCTTTCTCCTTTGACCTTTTAGTCCTTAGCTTAAATACACAAGCTCTACCCTCATTTCAGTCTTCTCTCAAGTAACAACTGACTTTGCCTCACTCTCAGTATTTTTATTTGCCTATTTTAGTATTTTTGGCTTCTATACATCCATGGGTGGACTTTTTTAATTCAACTCAAATATAAAAAACAAAACAATTCTTAACATATATAAACAACTTCCTGGAAACCTTTTAATTTTTAGTGGAACTGTAGCCTGTTAGCTCTTTGCTGCCCTCTCCTGGGCCCAGTTTGGGTCTCTTCACCACTTCAGCCTCTACTATCAGAGCTAAGACAAAGTTTTTTATATTCTAAGCTCCAAAGAACGCAGTAATTATGAGTAAGTAATTCACATTTTCTTTTAACTTGAGTACTATACCAACTACCAATTTAAGAAAAATCTTTAATTTGTTATGATCTACAAACAATGCTACTACTTTTAAACTGTCCTAACTGCTATAATATTCGATGGAGAAATTTGATATTTCACTTAAGGATGAAAGGGTATATATATGTATATAACACACCCATTAAGAAAAAATGCTTACCTCTGCAGACAGCCCAAGCATCTTCATCACATTTCTCACCGCTTGTTCTCAATTCAAAAAAATTATATTCTTCAAGACTAAGAAGACCATTTCCGTCTAAATCAATTACTTCAAATATATCTGATAAAGTTGACCTAAATTTTAAAAAAATAGCAAATTATTTGTCTCTAAGGCAACTAGATTGAAGAAGGTTTCGATGAGGATAATTTTCAAAAGGAAGTAACATCAAGGCATTAAACAATATTTGTGATGAATTCATCTATGAAACAGAAACAGACTCACAAGGCACAGAGAACAAACTTGTGGTTGCCAAAGAGGAGGAAGAGTTGGGGAGGGATGGATTGGGAGTTTGGGATTGATAAACAACAAGGTCCTATTGTATAGCACAGGGAACTATACTCAATATCTTGTAATAAACCATACTGGAAAAGAATAAAATAAAAACAGTATTTGTGAATGATAGAGTTAATGTATCCAAATATACATTTTACTTTGTCTAGCATTACATGACATAATCAAGCTTCTAAAGCAACCACAGTATCTCAACATGTAGTAGGAACTCAAACAGAAGTTCCCATTTTCTTTTCACCTGTCTCCATCTACTTTCTTCCTCTCTACTGGTAGCTAGATCTTACTTACATATGTAGAATATGGGAGAACTACCCTATTTGGATTTCGTATTAGACAGTTATCTAAGACAATAGTACAATTAGCAGGACCTATTTCTAGTGGAGGAGAAATCAGTAAATTTGTAACTAAAGTTGACTTGCCAACTATATGGAATCCACAAATAAATGGTAATCCCAGACCTATGAATAGACGGTCACAGTCAGATGCCTAGTGGATGAGTTGAGCTACTGATTAGAAACTGGGGCTGGGATTTGCAGCTAGCCAAAGGAAAGGATGGAAGGCAGGCTACTGATACATATCCAGCCTAGTTTTATACCTCTAACTTTAATAAACAAAACTTACCTAAATTCCTTTGTAAGAAATAATTCCCCTGTTTCATCTCTATATACAAGTTGGGCTTCTTCTGTTATTGGTTTTATTTCTTTCCTTAGCCTGCAGCCAGTTGTGGAAGGAACTAACCAGTAAATTCCAGGTCCTAGTTCACCAGTCCACCCAAACGTCTTTTCTCAAAAGAATTTTTAAAACAAACAAACACCATGAGTCTTAATGACTTTTAATCTTTCTTATGAAAGAGAAGCATTAGAAACAGTTTTTTTCTTAACCAATATTCACCAATTCTATTATGGTTCTATCAATGTTTTACAGGCTTCAAACTCTTTTTGTTGATGCTAAATCTAGTAATATTAGATGTAGTTCTTTATATATTTATAAAACAACTAAAATTATAATAGGTTAGAGTTATATAACTTCTAAATCTTCCCAATATTCTTCAAACATGCCTGTGATGCACTTAAGGGGCAAAGTTTTAATTTTTTTGGCTGTCTTTAAAATGAGATGTTGGATAACTTGCTACCCATACTCTTTCATACTGAATGATTATAGCATGAAAGATTAATGTGTATTTGGAAAAGATCTGCTATATTTTATGTAAATTTCTGGTATATTTTATGTAAAGTTACATAGTTTATATAAAATTAATGAGTATTAATTTAATATGCTCACTTGAGGTAGTGGACTTTATGAAACAAAGCAAATTGTGATTCTAGAAAATTTTCTAGAATTTAAAGTATTTTCAACATTTAATGGCATTAAGGGAATTCACTAAGTCCTAACTAAAGTTTCAAAATATAAAACTATGTACTTTATCACTTAGTATTAACAACTAGTTATGAAATATTTGTTATGTTGAAAATGGTCTTTAATAAAATACTATTTTGAGTTTTGACTGTGATGCAAATATTTCTACAGGAAACAAAGAGAAAAAACTTTAAGTAATTTTTCTGGGTGATAGTTGCCTAATATGATTCATATTCCATTCAATATCACAGTAATCCAAGTCTATGCTCCTACCAGTAATGCTGAAGAAGCTGAAGTTGAACAGTTCCATGAAGACCTACAAGACCTTCTAGAACTGACACCTGAAAAAGATATCCTTTTCATTATAGGGGACTGGAATACAAAAGTAGGAAGTCAAGAGATACCTGGAGTAACAGGCAAATTTGGTCTTGAGGTACAAAATGAAGCAGGTCAAAGTCTAACAGAGTTTTCCCAAGAGAATGCACTGGTCATAGCAAACACCCTCTTCCAACAACACAAGAGAAGACTCTACACATGGACATCATCACATGGTCAATAATGAAGTCAGATTGATTATATTCTTTGCACCCAAAGATGGAGAAACTCTATACAGTCAGTAAAAACAAAACCGGGAGCTGACTGTGGCTCAGATTATGAACTCATTATTGCCAGATTCAGACTGAAATTGAAGAAAGTAGGGAAAACCCCTAGACCATTCAGGTATGACCTAAATCAAATCCCTTATGATTATACAGTGGAAGTGACAAACAGATTCAAGGAATTAAATCTGATAGACAGAGTGCCTGATGAACTATGGATGGAGGTTTGTGACACTGTACAGGAGGCAGTGATCAAGATCATCCCCAAGAAAAAGAAATGCAAAAAGGCAAAATAACTGTCTGACGAGGCCTTACAAATAGCTGAGAAAAGAAGAGAAGCTGAAGGCGAAGAAGAAAAGGAAAGATATATCCATTTGAAAGCAGAGTTCCAAAAAACAGCAAAAAAGACTTAAGAAAGCCTTCCTCAGTGATCAATGCAAAGAAATAGAGGAACAGGACAGAACAGGAACCAGAACAGGAAAGACTAAAGATCTCTTCAAGAAAATTAGAGATATCAAGGGAACATTTGCTGTTGGAGAAGACTCTTGAGAGTCCCCTGGACTGCAAGGAGATCCAACCAGACCATCCTAAAGGCAATCAATCCTGAATATTCATTGAAAGGACTGATGCTGAAGCTGAAACTCCAATACTTTGGCCACCTGATGCGAAGAACTGACTCATTTGAAAAGACCCTGATGCTGGGAAAGATTGAAGGTAGGAAGAGAAGGGGATGACAGAGGATGAGATGGTTGGATGGCATCATCGACTCAATGGACATGAGTTTGAGTAAACTCCGGGAGTTGGTGATGGACAGGGCGGCCTGTCGTGCTGCAGTCCATGGGGTCGCAAAGAGTCGGACACCACTGAGCAACTGAACTGAACTGAACTGAAGGGAACATTTCATGCAAAGATGGGCACAATTAAGGACAGAAATGGTATGGACTGAACAGAAGCAGAAGATACTAAGAGGTGGCAAGGATACACAGGAGGACTATAGAAAAAAGATCTTCATGACCCAGAAAACCATGATGGTGTGATCACTCATCTAGAGCCAGACATCCTGGAATGCAAAGTCAATTGGGCCTTAGAAAGCATCATTACGCAGAAGAAGTATACAGAAAAGATCTTAATGACCTAAATAACGGTGATGATGTGATCACTCACCCAGAGCCAGACATCCTGGAATGGGAGATCAAGTGGGCCTTAGGAAGCATCACTATGAACAAAGCTACTGGAGGTGATGGAATTCCAGTTGAGCTATTTCAAATCCTAAAAGATGATGCTGTGAAAGTGCTACACTCAATATGCCAGCAAATGTGGAAAACTCAGCAGTGGCCACAGGACTGGAAAAGGTCAGTTTTCATTCCAATCCCTAAGAAAGGCAATGTCAAAGAATGTTCAAACTACTACGCAATTGCACTTATCTCACACGCTAGCAAAATGATGCTCAAAATTCTCCAAGTCAGGCTTCAACAGTACGTGAACCGTGAACTTCCAGATGTTCAAGCTGGATTTAGAAAAGGCAGAGGAACTAGAGATCAAATTGCCAAACATCCTTTGGATTATCGAAAAAGCAAGAAAGTTCCAAAAAAGCATCTACTTCTCCTTTATTGACTACACCAAAGCCTTTGACTGTGGATAACAACAAACTGTGGAAAATTCTTCAAGAGATGGGAATACCATACCATCTGAGAAATCTGTATGCAGGCCAGGAAGCAACAGTTAGAACTGGACATGGAACAACAGACTGGTTCCAAGTCGGGAAAGGAGTACATCAAGGCTGTATATTGTCACCCTGCTTATTTAACTTATATTCAGAGTACTATTATGCGAAATGCCAGGCTGGATAAAGCACAAGCTGGAATCAAGACTTCTGGGAGAAATATCAATAACCTCAGATATGCAGAGGACACCACCTTTATGGCAGAAAGTGAAGAAGATCTAAAGAGCCTCTTGATGAAAGTGAAAGAGGAGAGTGAAAAAGTTGCCTTGAAACTCAACATTCAGAAAACTTAAGGTCATGGCATCTGGTCCCATCATTTCATGGCAAATAGATGGGGAAATAATGGAAATAGTGAGAGACTTTATTTTGGGGGCTCCAAAATCACTGCAGATGGTGACTGTAGCCATGAAATTAAAAGACACTTGCTCCTTAGAAGAAAAGCTATGACCAACTAGACAGCATATTAAAAAGCAGAGACATTACTTTGGCAACAAAAGTCCGTCTAGTCAAAGCTATGGTTTTTCCAGTAGTCATGTATGGATGTGAGAGTTGGACTAAAAAGAATGCTGAGTGCCAAAGAATAGATGCTTTTGACTGTGGTGTTGGAGAAGACTCCTGAGAGTCCCTTGGACTGCAAGGAGATCAAACCAGTCAATCTTAAAGGAAATCAGTCCCGAATATTTATTGGAAGGACTGATGCTGAAGCTGAAGCTCCAATATTTGTCCACCTGATGAGAAGAATTGACTTTTGGAAAAGACCCTGATGCTGGGAAAGATTGAAGGCGGGAGGAGAAGGGGACGACAGAGGATGAGATGTTTGGATGGCATTACCAACTCGATGGACATGAGTTTGAGCAAGCTCTGGGAGTTGGTGATGGAGTGGGAAGCCTGGCGTGCTACAGTCCATAGGGTTGCAAAGAGCTGGACGTGACTGAGTGACTGAACTGAACTGCTGCTACTGCTGCTAAGTCACTTCAGTCGTGTCCAACTCTTAGCGACCCCATGGACTGCAGCCTACCAGGCTCCTCTGTCCACGGGATTTTCCAGGCAAGAGTATTGGAGTGGGTTGCCATTGCCTTCTCCTGAACTGAACTGAATATAATCCAAATATAAATATAGGATTTGTAATTCAGATTTTGTTGACAGATAATAAAAATTTAATACATTTTAAAAGAACTCACTATTTGTATGAATTAGCCCTATTTGTAAAAATCCAATGTGAACAAAAGCACTGGAATTTTACTATTATTTATGTAATATGCACTATAAAACAAGTTGGTAGAATCCCAGATAAACCTACCTTATACAAATTCTTTTCCATCATAGGATATTTATAATGAGTGCCAAGACATTTGTATAGGAAAACATTTTATTTTCCTGTTGCATGAAAGAAAGCAAAATGGCATCCCTATGTACCTTCTAGGTGCTTTCTGGAGCCCAATGGCTTCTTATAAAACCTAGGAGTTGTCTCTGTCAAATATATTAAACCTAAGCATTTTCTAGTTGTGTATAAAGTTAAAGTGAGTCACTCAGTTGTGTCTGACTCTTTGCGACCCCATAGACAATATAGTCCATGGAATTTTCCAGGCTAGAATACTGGAGTGGGTAGCTTTTCCCTTCTCCAGGGGATCTTCCCAACCCAGGGATTGAACCCAGATCTCCCACATTGCAGGCAGATTCTTTACTAGCTGAGCCACAAGGGAAGCCCATATCTAAGCAAATAGGTATTTCTGCTTCAGCACAGAATTTATTGCTGTTTAGTGGGTAAGTCATGTCCAACTCCTTTGTGACTCCATGGACTGTAGCCTACCAGACTCCTCTGTTCATGGGATTTTCCAGGCAAGAATGCTGTAATGTCTTGCCATTTCCTTTTCCAGAGGATCTTTCTGATCCAGGGATCAAATGTGTGCCTCCTGCACTGCAGGCAGATTCTTTACCACTAAGCCACCTGGGAAGCCCTCAAATGCAAAACAAAGTTGCTCATCCAAATTCTCGATTCAGCCCTATTTCTGCCCTCACAAGTCAGAGGAATGATAATCATCCTAAAGTGACCATGTCCTATGTTGCATTATAAGAAGCAACCCAATATAAGTGAGGGCTATTTTGAAAACTAAACATTGACCAAACTCATCTTTTGGAAATCATAATCTTTTGGATTGGCCAGATGTAAACTTATATCCATGTGTGAAAAAAAATTCTCGCTGTTTCCTAATATACATTATCTGATGAACCTCCTTATCTCCACGTATAAACTTAAGTGCCATAGTTGGCAAATGGAAAGTCTTTCATGGGCACAAAACTCTTCTTAAAGAAAATAACTGTGAAACGAAAAGTAAAAATCCTTTGTAAATATGACATATTACAGATAAACAGAGGAGTAAACAGTAAAGAGGTAAATAGAAACTCATTCAAATTTTACTATAGGCTTGCTATGTACTAAGATTTTTATATATGCAATATCATAAGAAAGTAATTTTAAACAAAACAAAGTGGGAAAGCTATTGTTTTAGACAATGTTTTATCTTGAACTTAACTATGTAGTCAGTTTTGAAGAAGAGTTTAGTCAAAACATTAACTTTTGTCATTTTATTTGTTTCTTGCTCATAACTATTCTTGTCTGTTAGGAAGCCGACAATAAAGACTTTTATATAACATTCCATCAGGGAAATGTTTGTCTGTCGCTGGGCCTATATAAAGATTAAATATGATATTGCAGTAAGCTCTTGAATAGTATTATTTATGCTACTGTGTAGCAGATGTATTTTGTATTCCTCATAAAATAAATAGCCACATTTATGTATCTGCCTCACATATTTGGCCTCTGAGTAAATATATAATTAGAAAAGATGAGAACAACCCCATGGGCAACATACAAAATCATCTGAAAGCATTTCTTCAGATCAATCTATTTTTAGACCCTATAATATGAGGAAAGCCTGAGGATATGAAGTTTTTCTTTTTTGCGGTTGTACTAAAAGTAAGACAAACATCTAGAGGAACTTTTTCAAAGTTGACCTGCTTGAATTTAGGGGAAAAAATTCCCTGGCATCAATCATTTTTACTGAGTATAAGAAAAAAAAATGTTCACATGTGGGGGGAGCATCAGGGTATTAGAAAAGAGGAAAGTGAACTATAATGTCACACACAACATATAAGTTATAAAGTCAAGGCTGCCAATAAATCCTCAATTTTTAAATCTCAGCAAATTAAAATCCTTCACAATTAATAAAAATATATGAATAATGATAAGAATTGTATTTACCTTAATTAAAAGGGAAGAAAAAAAGGTTAAAGATATATAGAAAAACTATTATTTTCCCCAAACTTGAGATCATATTATACTTTTCACTATACATTAGAAAATAAACATGTATACTTCTCTATTTCGTAGTTCGGTAAAACACAAGAGTTGTAGATTTGCTTGACTTTCATTTTCCTTAAGAATATACAAGGCAGTATCAACTGACAACCAAGGGGATGGTTTTCCTATAAACAAAAAACCCCAAACATCTTAAAATAAGCAATCACTACTTAGATATTTTCTATTTTAAAAAGAAGTTAATGGTTTCCTTCCCCTTTGAATTATTTTTTTTTTAATTCACATCCATTTTCATATGTAAACATCAAAAGACATTTTCAATAAGACAGATAACTATACAAAGTGATCTTGTTAGAAACATTATATATACACCTCTAAAAATTATAAATTTTTAAAACTCATTAGAGAGCTAAGGTTGCAACGCAACCAAGTAGACTGAAATCCAAGGAAAAACAACCCTTTCAAGAAGTGATAAGATGCAAGTACTGGCTTACCTGTAAAGGAGCAGAGGAGGAAAAGATGTTAGACATTATCTATATGATTTTAACTCCAAAATTTGTATCCCCTGATAGACTTTTCCTGGGAACATTAGACCCATATATCCAACTGCCTATTTGACATTTCTACTTGGATTTCTATGTCTAAAACTGGCCAAACACCTGAAAAAAAAAACTGTCCATCTACAGTCTTCTCTATCTCAGGTAAGAGACAGAGAAGATTACCTCAAACCAGTTGCTCAACCCCCCAAATCCTAGAATCATCTTTAACTTCTTCCATCTCTCATGTGTCATAAACAAGCTTCAGGAAATGCTATGGTTTGACCTTCAAAATACATCCAGAATCTCGACTTCTTATCTCCTTTGCACCTCCATTCAAAGCAAAAGCATTCTTTGCTTTCTCCTGAGTACCCTTCAATCTATTTTCAATACACAACCTGACTGCTCTTGCTAAAATATGTCAGAATATGTTCCATCTCTACTCAATATCCTCTAACAGAGTTGAAAGTTGGAAAAAAGTTGCTCCCACCCTAACAAAAGGAAAAAAAATGCACAAACTACAAAATCATAGCATTTCTTAAACCCATCAGATATGAGGTCACAGTATAACCATGCAGTCTGAAATCCAAGGAAAGACAGACCCTTCTAAGGAGGATGAGATGCAAGCATGGCTGATCTGTGGTAGCACACAGGAGAACAAGATGTCAGGCATGTGAGTGGAAGAGAGAGAGCAGAAGAAACAAAGATGGAACATTTTCTGAAAACAATGACCAACATAAATCCAAGAAACTCCGGGCTCTCTAATAGGATAAATACCAAAAAAAATAAACACAAACAACTTAAAAAAAAAAACTCTCCAACATTTAAAAACAGCATCAACAAGAAAAACAAAAAACATCGAGATACATATTCAAACTATTGAAAATCAAAGATGAAGAGAAAATCTTGATGGCAGCCTCTTAAGGGTTTTTCATTTCTATTTCTCTCAGAGTAAAAGTCCAAGTTATGGACTTTTACAACATTGTGGCAAAAAACAAAACCCTACCTGATTTTGTCCTCATTTCTCCCTTGTCTTCATCTCTTACCACTCTCTCCTTCCCTACTTCATCATAGCCACTCCAGCCACCTTGTTCTTCTAGCACCAGGCACACTCTACACCTCAGAGCCTCTGAAGAGGGGATTCCCTCTACCTGCCCCTTGCTCCACTCTTCAACCATCCCTTCCGCCACACCTACATCCACTAAACTTGCTCCCTTGCTTCCTGTGGAAACCAGCAAAAATGGCTGTTCCTGTCTGTATCCACAGCCCTTTACAATGTGATTTTGCAGCTCTTTCATCAAGAGATCAAATCTATTTCTCCACCTTATAAATCTGTACCTGCCTTGTGACTTGCTGTGAACAACAGAGAGTAACAGAAGTAATGTGCCAGTTCTGAGCCCAGGCCTATGCTGCTTCTGCTTTCTCTCTCAGATTCCTGTTATACCATAAGAACAAGTCCAGGCTAACTTACTAGAGGATAAGAGACTACATAAGGCAAAATCAAGTTGTCTCAGCTGAGGCCCATACAAAGAAAAGAGCCCTGTCAAGATCAATTAAAGCCAGCCACCAGCTATCCTGCAGCTGATCACAGAGGTATGGGTGAGCTCTACAGAAAAAAGCCAAGCCCAGTTCAGACCAAGAAACTGTCCAATAGACCTGCTCATGAGCAAACAAATGTATAATGATTTTAAGCCACTGAGTTTTGGGGGTAGTTTATTACCCAGCAGTTGACAATTAATATACCTCTTTCAAAGTCTGCTCAAACGTCAACTTCTAACGAAGCATACACTAACTACTCCCTTTCAATGGCAACCCATATTCCCTCAGCATTCACAATGCCCCTTATCCTGTTTTTCGCACAGCATTTATCACCTTCTAACACACCATGTGACTTATTATTTATTATATTTATTATTTATTGTTTTTTCCTCTATTAGAATGTAAGTTCATGAGGTCACACTGTCGTGTATCTTAAGCATCTAAAGTGATACTTGGTTTATGAGGTCCTCAAAAAATAATTGACAAATAAATGAACAAAAAATATTTATAACAATATAGAGAATTAACAACTACATTAACTTTGCAGACTTGATACATTTATCTGAAAAATTATTATTGTAATTATCATCTAAAAGTATCAACTATCAAATGTTCTGTGTCCAATAAGATACACAGTGAAAACTTTCAGCATCTCTACTATAGGAGGGAAAAATAATGTAAGTGGGGAAGAATCCTCTAGTAAGTAGATGTTTATATGTAAACACAATAAGAGGAAAATAAAAATTGATATTTAGAATAGTCAACATTAAAAGGATAACTAGGGAAAGCACACATACAAGCCATTTTTCACTAAAACTTATGTAATAACCACTGTAGACACTAGGAAATTATTAATTTTTATCTATCATTGGTGTATAAAAAAGTATTACCATGGATACAAAAATTATTAAATAAGGACTAAGTCATATGACATAGGACTTTGAGGGTATTCAAAAATACTTGCAGCTCTTATTTGTCCCAAATTATGTTCCTACAGAAGTTCTCTCATGTATATTCATTTAAAAAATTGATAAATGGAAAAAGCAAAGGATTAATTAGTGGATAAAAAGTTAATTCTATGTCAAGAGGAAATCAGGTAACATTTTGTTCTTTGCATAATATGACAACACAGTCAACGTATAAATGACTTTCTTTCTTCAAATGTATGTAACCACATATTTCTTACTTTGCATAATGTGATAACATAGTGTATAAACAACTTTCTTTAAATGTACGTAACCAAGTTTCTTAGGCAAACCCATTTTCTTCACTAACTAGAACCATCAAATACTTACATAAGTATTTTTAAAGCTAGCATAAAGTGATTTTTTTTTAAATATAGAAAATTTAAACTTGCCTTCAGCTTGACTCAGGCTTAATGGCTTAATTGTTATATAAACCAGGGATCTCTGAGCTATTTGCATCTTATATTGATGACTAATGATTTCACCATCTTCTTCTAAGAAAAAGCAACCTTTTGACTGTACACATTGCCACTCCTGGAATAAAGGAAAAATTTTTTTCAAAGAATATTCATTACAAGTTTCCAGCGTGAAGAGCAATGAAGAAAAACCTAGGGAAGATATAAAAAGAAATGTCAACTAGAGCCAATGCCATCCAGGAATTTGTGACATCTTTAAGAGGCAGCATTTAGATAACAAAAAATTAGGAAAAGATTATTATTATAGAGAGGAGAAATATGAAAAATACAGTTCATGAGAGTTGGAGAAGTACTGAAACAAAGTAATAAATAAACATGCTGCTGCAATAATCAGGGTGAGGTTAGTGCTTAGAGCATACTAAGAATGAAGAACTAAGGATTGTTAAAACTGATATGTTGAGAGAAAAAGCAATAGGACTTTATATTTAAAACATAAAGTATGTGACAACCAAAATACTTGTTTCAAGTCTAGGTAACTAAAACACTGAATTCACTTCACAGCTATAGCAAAATGCTGATAAATACTAGTTTTAAAAAGAAAATATACTTAGGGTAGTAAATTCAAAGTTTTTATAACACAGTGAAGTTCAAAGTTGTCAAAAGTTCAACTATTAATGATGAGTAAGAGTATGTCTAGACTTTCAATTAACCTCCTTGTATTTACATTTACCCAACTGGAATGATAAAGGATATTAATTTAGAATTACAGAATATTAAAGGCAGAAGTCTAAAAAGCAACTCAGTACAGACTTCTCTTTTAACTGATGAATATCTGAAAAATAAAGTGATATGCTTAATTCACAATTCTCATTGATTGTAAAACTATATCTGAACCTAAGTGGCCTTGCTTTCTCTCCGAACTACTAGCTATATTCAAAATTCTTTTCTCCTACACTTAATATCTGCCATGATTTTTAATCTAATATTTAATATTTTAATGAGTTAAAGCTTCATATTTATGAAATTATACTAATAAGTATGACAATGCATTATCCAGGATTATACATATATTGGTGTATAAATGTAATTAGTTTTCTTACTAAAAAAACAGCTTTTAGTAGCTAAAAAATATCTTTAATTTGTATTAGAATTATGGGTATAGCTGCCTCCTACCCCTAGGTTAAAAAAATGTTTAAATAAAACTAAAAAGCAATGCACCTTGCCTGGTACACTGGTCCCATCATTTCATGGCAAATAGATGGGGAAACAATGGAAACAGTGACAGGCTATTTTCTTAGTCACTGTGGACAGTGACTACAGCCATGATATTAAAAGATGTTTACTCCTTGGAACAAAAGGTATGACAAACCTATACAGCGTATTAAAAAGCAGAGATATTACTTTGCTGACAAAGCTCTGTATAGTCAGAGCTATGGTTTTTCCACTAGTCATGTATGGATGTGAGAGTTGGGCCATAAAGAAGGCTGAGTGCGAAGAATTGATACTTTCATTCAAAGTGTCATGCTGGAGAAGTCCCTTGGACAGCAAGGAGATCAAACCAGCAAATCCTAAAGGAAATCAACCCTGAATATTTATTGGAAGGACTGATGCCGAAGCTGAAGCTGCAATACTTTGGTCACCTGATACAAAGAGGCGACTCACTGGAAAAGACCCTGATGCTGGGAAAGACTGAGGGCAGAAGAAGGGGATGACAGAGGACAAGATGGTGGGATGACAAGATGTGGCATTTGGGAAACTCAAAGACGAAGAGTTTCCCCATGTGCTTATGATATTTCTGGCTGACAGGAGATGTTTTTATAAAATTTAGCTGGGGAGTGAGTTAAAATTTTTATTAGAAGTCTTTCCTAAATTCTAATTTTAGAAAAGGTATAGGTAGAAGAGGATTTGTAAGTTTCTTTGAAAGACATCAATATGAATATAATACATGGTTAAAAAGGCTAGAAAATGGTAAGACAATAGCTATTATAAAATAGAAGAAAGCCAAACGCCATACTATATAAATCAACCAAACTTCAATATGATAATCAGATTATTTTGAATACTAAATAACACCATTAGGAGAATTTGTAGCTCTCTTGTTTTAAGGGAAGAATTCAAATTCTTTAGATCTATCAGAGTTATTAAACACGCAATGCTTATTCAACCTCAAATTTCCTTTAAAACAGACTTTAAATCACACAAAGCTTTTTCTCTAGGACCTATACTAAAATGTTATAAATTAAAAGAAAAAAAGTACTAACAAAATATCTGGCGATTTCAAATAAATCAATTTGAAAGGATTATAGATTAAGTTGACACTTTGAGTGTTATGAGAAAAATGAAAGAAGATTCACTTTAAAAAAATAAAATCTTAGCATGCTGGAGTAAGAAATTCCATGTATAATTTTTGACAATATAAAGCAGAAAACAAATCAGTAGCTTGTAATTCTTACACAGGGCATAAGGTGGTGCTATATTCTACCAATTCAAGTAAACTCATTTAAAGGAAAAAATTCATTTGTCATACACAAATATTATTTCATTTACAATGTATAAGGAAATGCTTAAAAGCATAAATTAAAAATAGTAAAGTTGAAAACTCTAGCTATCAAAAACTTAAATTTATCAGTAAAATTATATTTTTCCTGGAACACTGTAGAGAATTAAATTTGTTTTGACATACAATTCTGAATTATTAAAGGTTTAGGTGAGGCAGAATTATTAAGCAATCAGTCTGCTATGTCTGCGTGCATGCTAAGTCACTTCAGTCATGTTCGATTTTTTGCAACCCTATGGCTACAGTCCACGGGGTCGCTAAGAGTCGGACACAACTGAGCGACTTCACTTTCACTTTTCCCATTCATGCACTGGAGAAGGAAATGGCAACCCACTCCAGTATTCTTGCCTGGAGAATCCCAGGGATGCCGGAGCCTGGTGGGCTGCCGTCTATGGGGTCACACAGTCAGACACGACTGAAGTGACTTAGCATCAGCAGCAGCATGTACTGTAGCCTGCCATGCTCCTCTGTCCATGGATTCTCCAGGTAAGAACACAGGAGTGGTTGCCAAGCTCTCCTCCAGGGGATCTTCCTGAACAGGCATCAAACCCACATCTCTTATGTCTCCTGCATTGGCAGGCGGGTTCTTTACTTCTAGCATCCCTTGGGAAGCCCTTCATATGCTATAGACTTGGTCAAAAGAACTTGTATGTCATCATCACCATCATCAACATCACTGTTGTTTCTTATAAAGATACCCTATATCACATTATTAGAAGGCTATTTGCTGTCTGCTAAGAAAAGTAAGTAAACAGACTGCTATTGAACTTTTTTTGTTATTAAAGAATTATAAACTGTACATATTTAAAAACAAGAGGTTAAATAGATGATTTATAAGGGAAAAATTTGATATGGATTGCCAACCTAATCAACAAGTTGAATTGATCAACATTTTGAAAATGAGAGACTTTTATAAGAAAATTATTATCTGGAGCTTTCATAAAAATTAAATTAGACAACCATTTCAAGATTAAAATGTTTATATTTTTCTTGTTTGACATATATAGACATATATAACTTACATGTTATATACATATTATACTATATATATATATATATATAAAATGAGCTTCCCTGGTGGCTCAGATGGTAAAGAATCTGCCTGCAGTGCATGAGACCTGGGTTTGACCCCTAGGTTGGGAAGATCCCCTGGTGAAGGGCAAAGTCACAAAGAGTTGGACACAACTTAGTGATTAAGCACATGGCACACATATGTAAAATATATGTAGGCATTTCTAACTAGGAGTCTGGATATAATACTGAATCTCTGGAATTTAAAATTCATGACTTTCTCTAATTTTAGCCATGACTGGCAACTGAAGCTATTCTCTCAAAGAAAAATTTCTGACATCCCCTATACATGATAAGAAAGTGAAAGAAAGTGAAGTCGCTCAGTCGTATCCGACTCTTTGCGACCCTGTGGAGTGTTTCCCACCAGGCTCCTCCGTCCATGGGATTCTCCAGGCTAGAATACTGGAGTGGGTTGCCATTTCCTTCTCCAGGGGATCTTCCTGACCCAGGGATCAAACCCAGGTCTCCCGCATTGCAGGCAGGCGCTTTAACCTCTGAGCCACCAGGGAAGCCCATACATGATAAAATCTAAAGTAAATATTTAGATACAATTGAGGACTGAGAAAAGAACAGTGATACAGTACCTATGTATAGCATACAGAAAGTAATACATGTATAGTTCCTGTGAAGGTTATATTTTCCTCCTCCTTGAAGATTGTAATTCAAGTCTTTTATCATTTGTGTGGATTTATAGTTTACAATCTGGCTTATGCGTACCCCATTACAATAATTTTCTAATTTCTGAAAAGACTCTTCTCATCTGTCCCAATTCCATACTTCTCCACTACACATAAAATTGAGGTACTAAATTTGCTTAAAATAGATTTAAAGTACTTGAAGAAAATTTAATAATTCTTTTAGTAATTTATTCTACCAATCTCAATTAAAACAAATTATACAATAACTATATTCCTTACCAAGTACTTTTTAGAGTTGTTGTGTATTTCTCAGCCATTAAAAAGAATACATTCGAATCAGTTCTAATGAGGTGGATGAAACTGGAGCCTATTATACAGAGTGAAGTAAGCCAGAAAGAAAAACACCAATACAGTATACTAACACATATATCTGGTATTTAGTCAATCGGTCAAGATAACCCTGTATGCAAGACATCCAAAGAGACACAGATAAATAGAACAGTATTATGGACTCTATGGGAGAGGGCGAGGGCGGGATGATATGGGAGAATGGCATGGAAGCATGTAAATTATCATATGTGAAACAAATCACCAGTCCAGGTTCAATGCATGATACAGGGTGCTCGGGGCTGGTGCACCGGGATGACCCGGAGGGATGGGATGGGGAGGGAGGTGGAAGAGGGGTTCTGGAAGGGGAACACATGTACACCCATGGTGGATTCATGTAAATGTATGGCAAAACAAACACAATATTGTAAAGTTAAAAAATAGAAAATAAACTAATTTTAAAAAAAAGTAAAAAAAAAAGAGTTGTTGTGAAACTTAAGAAATATATAAAATTTAAGAAAAATTTAAAAGTAACCTCAAATTAAAATGAAAACAAAGAACTAAATTCTGCTGAATAACAAAAGGATCACAGATTTTTAAAAAAATCATTTCAGCTCATGTAAGAAATATTAGAGAATACAAAACAGTAGGCAATATCAAGATCAGGAAAAGGACAAGAAAATATCAGGCAAGAAATATGAAAGCTATGAAGTATTTCCAAAAGACATTAAATTTCATAGGAAAGTCATAGAATTTACAAGTTGACAGTATGCATTCTTCATTCAATCATTAAATTCTCCTACTACCTCTCATCTAATTCCTAATACCTAAATACCTTTCCTTGTTCTTGATGTCATTAGAAGCAAAAATTTAGTCTTCTGTCATACAATCACTATGCCCTACAGATTAATTTTGGCCTTGTCTATTACAGGAGTCCCCAGCCCCCAGGCTGCACAGGAAGAGGTGAGTAGCAGGTGAGGGAGCAAAGTTTCATCTGTATTTACAGTGCTTCCCGTCGCTTGCATTCCTGCCTGAGCTCTGCCTCCTGTCAGATCAGCAGCAGCATGAGATTCTCATAGGAGAGCAAACCCTAACCCAAAGGTCAAGGTGGAATATCCTGAGATAGCCAAAGAATAGAAATAAAGTGCACAATAAATGTAATGCACTTGAATCATCCCGAAACCATTCCCCACCCACCCTGGTCCATGGAAAAATTGTTTTCCACGAAATGGGTCCCTGATGCCAAAAAGTTTGGGGACCACCCATCTATTAGATCTGTCCCTTCCTTACTATGTTCGGGTACTACCCTTGGCCTAGCTGTCCTCTATCACCCTCTCAATAGTCTCCCTAATTTGAAGTCTCCATACATAAGACAATAGTAGAATAACTTTTCTTAAATTATCTTTCATCATGACATTCCCATATTAAGACTTGCAGTAATTTCTTTGTTCCATAATAATACTGGGCTTCCCTGATAGCTCAGTTGGTAAAGAATCCCCCTGCAATGCAAGAGACCTGGGTTCGATTCCTGGGTTGGGAAGATCAGCTGGAGAAGGGATAGGCTACTCACTCCAGTATTCTTGGGCTCAGCTGGTAAAGAATCTGTCTGTAATGTTATTCCAGTATTCTGGCCTGGAGAATTCCATGGACTGTACAGTCCATGGGATCGCAAAAAGTTGGACACGACTGAGCATCTTTCACTTTGGGCTGCCCTGGTGGCTCAGATGGCAAAGCATCTGCCTGCAATGTGGGAGACCTGGGTTTGACCCCTGGGTCGGGAAGATCCCTTGGAGAAGGAAATGGCAACCCACTCCAGTACTCTTGCCTGGGAAATTCCATGGATGGAGGAGCTTGGTAGGCTACAGTCCATGGGGTTGCAAAGAGCTGGACATGACTGAGCGACTTCACTTTCTTATAATATTAACGACAATATTATTTATTAAAGTAAAACTACTAATACATCCCTGGCACTTTGATAAATGGTTTATATATGTTAGGTGTTTAAATCTTTCAAAAACACACTAAATATAATTACTTCCAATTTATAGATAAGGAAACTAAAACTCAGAAGGGCTGCTGACTACCTTATCAAAGGTCACACAGTTATTAAGTGACAAAGCTAAAATTTAAACACAGGTCTGTCTATTCTAAGGTTTAAATCAGCACCTTAGAACAGTGCTTGGCACAAAATAGTCATTCAATAAATATTTGTTGTCGTGGGAATTCCCTAGCAGTCCAGTGGTTAAGACTCCATGTTTTTACAGCTGAGGACTTGGGTTCAATTCCTAATCAGGGAACTAAGATCCCACAAGCTGTGTGGCAAGGCATAAATAAATATTTGTTGAATTAATGAATTAATAAATGAAATACTATGCTATACTAACTTGGTATATTGTTAATAATGAAACAGAAATCTTCATTTTTTTATTCAGGGCCCACTACACTTAGCAAAATAGTTCGCATTGTTACCCTCTTAATGAATATTTGTTGAGCTGAACTAAATTAAAGGAATGGTATTGGTGTGGGCCCAATTAATAACAGCATGAAGCACAGAAAAAGTTGGCCTTAATATAACCCACATTAATATTTAAATTTTTCTTCATACTGGCTAAAATTATATTTATGTATATAATTATATCAGGTAAACAATTATTTAACTAAGTTGATTTCATTAGCATTTAATTCAGTTGCGAAATACAGAAAGCTTCCATTGGTGGAAAATAATATTGTTGGAACACTAAATATTGTGTGTGAACATGTTGGACATGCACACCAAATTGCTTAGGGTGTACAGATTCCTAAACAGTCTGAACAAAATTCCTTTGAGATATTTTTTTAAAATTTTAATATAGAACAAATGTCACTGTCCAGCAATTTAAAGATATAAGGGACTTCAGAGTTCAATAACAAATACAGAGTTGTTATTTGAAACAAAAATGTAGCTCTTGAGAACAATCAGTTCAGTTTTCTTATAGCAGTTATAGTATGTGGTCATAACCATTTCCCCCCCTTTTACAGAGGTCCCTAGGTACACATTTTTAATGTATCCTAGCAGTTTCCAGTTAATGTTTTATATTTCTGTAGCTATTATTTTCTGTTGAAAGAAAACTAGTAAAGGTTGAGTCTAGGAAGGGAAAACAAAGGAAGAAGATCAATATTAACACTCTACAAATATTGACTTAGCAAAGTGACTTTGCTGTCTTTCTCTCAAAGGAACTTGATATTGAATGAATGATTTATAAGAAGCACCTATTAAAAGTATTTGTTAAAACCAAAAAACTGCTTGGCAAAGTACATAATTGCATAATCTCTTCATCAAGTTCAAAAACTGAAGAATCGTTATTTTTAAACTAAAGTCCTTTTAATATTTCTATTCATCATTAAACTTATTAGAACTGGCTTACAGGTAGAAATGCTGCAATCCCCAAAAATCCTCAAAGAATTACTTCATAAACTTTACCTATTCTCTGTAAACACTAAATAGTCATTAATAAATTTAATGTCAAATTTGTTTTCAGAAAAAGTTGTATCCATTCATTTAAAATACTATACCTTTATTGAGTGTGGCTCAATTAACTTTGAGTTTTGATTACTATCAGCACCCATGGTAATTGTGAAGGAAACAGATGTTTTAAACTGTCTAGCTGTTGCCAGTGAAGAATTCCTGGTGTCACCTGTAAGAAGTAATAGTTACTTAGTCTTGCATTATGAAAAGCTGTCAATAAGAAGTCTGTTTCTAAACACAGTGTAGTATGAAAGGACTATGTATTAATTTCATTCTTTGTCCTTCCTATTGAAATAAACTCAAAAGATTTTATATTTATAAGGCTTTAATGGCTCCTTATGATTTTAATTTATGATCTACTAATAAGATTTATTTAATTTAGAATTTATGACCTACTAATAAGATTCTTTATTTAAACATGTCACCTTTTGGCCTGAAATTTTAGTTTTAATAAAACATAATGAGCATAGCCAAGTCAAGTTCCATAATAAAATTTTACTTTACTAGATTTTTACAGTTAAGTGAGTCTAGAAACAGTAGCTATCAAAAGTTGGGTTTTCATTTGTTTTATCACTGATAAGCTAAGACAGAAGGAAAAACTTATCTGACTATGATTCTTAATTCTTAAAAGAAAAGTAAATACCTTTATTTGAGAATGACTCCTGATCAGTTTTTCTTATGATTCTAGGTGATGCTTTTGGTACTGGTGATGGGTCTCTTTCAGGGGACCCTTCCATGTGGCTTCCAAACTGTTGACGCCTCAGTTTACTCTCAACTTCCAATTTTTCTAGAGTAGTTTTGAGACACTGTTCATTGGTTGCCATATATAATTTACAAAACTACAGGAAACAAAAAAGTATTCCGGTGGATAAAACATTCAATCATACATTTGGGAGGAGAAAATGTACATTAGTAGGCAAGATTGATAGATGGGATATATTTCCTATTGAACTAGGTTACTCATTTTATTTTCTTGAATCAGATTGACCACCCTCAAGTGCCCTAGTGAAACGCAGCCATAATTCAATGAGGAGGGCATACCCTGAATGAAAATAAAATGTCACACAAAGACAGGTGATTTATTATTATTTTTTTACAAGACATGTGTAGACTTGTATTTGTTCTAAATAATTTTTATGATTCTTCCACTCCCGAAAAGGCATATTTCAGAGAAGAGAGTGTGTGTTTGTGTCTATGCACATGCATGTATTTTAACTTGATAATATTATTTTTAATGTAGTCATCAGATTAAAATTGGACTGGAGAGACTAAATTTCAAGTAAAATTAGTACATATATATATCATTGTCAATATTTAAATGATATGCCTCTTTAAAAATACCTGTTCTATCCAGTAAGCAAATTTACATCAGAATGAGCTTATGTACCTTGATATAGTCAAATTTGCCATCTGCATTTACATCAGCCAAATTTATTATGGCATTTACTTCTTCTCGAGTCATCTTCTCACCTTTCTGGAAGAAAAAGTATTTAAAACAACATGATGATTACTTTGTCATGTATGGGGAGAATGGAAATTTTAATCTTTTCTGTAAGTAAGTTTGAATACATGTTTCATTAAAAATCTCAGAATGAGTATAATGTCAAGCAAGAATGAATCTGTTACATAAAATAAAATTTCACAATTTTATTAAATTTTACAAAAGTGTATAAAAACTGAATTTCAGTTTACTAAATTTCAAATATATATATCATAGATTCAGTAATAACTACTATTAAATTTAGAGTAAGAATACTTTCTCATGTTTTACCAAGAAACAGAATGGTTTCTGAATCTCATTTATACTTTAGTTCTCTTTTACTTATCACATATGAACTTATCACTGATTTACAAATCATTCTGGCAGGAAAGAATTGCAAAGGAGCACAAGAGGATTACAACATAGGCTCAGTTTTATACTTTCTCTTTTTTTTCAAAAAGCACTCTTCATACAGAAGGATCCTTAAGTACTTTACAAACAATATATAAGTGATTCATTTCACCTGCCAGTGAAATAGTTATTTTTCATGTGGACTTTGGTAGCCAAAGTTAGATTTCAAGTTGTTTTGCAAAATAGGCATATTATAAAACTGCTTGACAGATCTTACCTTTGTTAGAAGTTTATAAAGATCAGTGTGTAAAATAAAGCCATTATCATTTACATCTAACTGCTTAAATGATTTTAGCAATTCTGCTTTTGAGGTAGGTTTTTCCTTTCTTAAAATTATACAAAAATCATCAAAATTCAGTTTGGCAGTTTGAGGAGTCCAATATTTATTAATGGTCTTTTGGGATGGATTTCTTCCTGCGTGTTGAAGAGCTGCCCAATAAAACAAGTATTATTTGTTACAGTAACAACTGGAATTAGTATTTTAAGTGTATTTTTTCTTTAAATCATTATACACTATAATGTTATATAAAAGTACATGCATGCTAATACCTTTGGTGTTGATAATCTAGTGAAATCAATATATGCCTGACTTTCAAATATGAAAATATACATATATGTTACTATACCAGCTACAAATTCTCAATGTATTAATGCCAGAATTAAATAGGTTCTTCCCATTCTGACATTGTTCCCAACTTACATAGTTTAATTAATGGATAAGATCTGATTTACCTCATAAGAATGCCTGGAGAAAAAAAAACAGATTAAAAACAACCATTCATTTAATTGTTTTGAGGACATAAGAATAAAGAAAATGCATAAATTATTATTTTTCTGGTTCAACAAATATCTTAATTATGAGGAAATCATTAGTTTGAGAATATTACTGTCAATGTCATGATGTCTAAAATGTTCATCGTTGTTGTTCAGTCACTAAGTCACAACCAACTCTTTGCAACGCTATGGACAGCAGCACACCAGGCCTCCCTGTCCTTCACTATCTCCTGAAGCTTACCCAAGTTCATGTCCATTGAATTGGTGATGCTATCTAAACATCTCATCTTCTGCCACTCTCTTCTCTTTTTGCTTTCAATCTTTCCCAGCATAAGGGTCTTTTCCAATGAGTCAGCTCTTCGCATCAAGTGGCCAAACTATTGGAGCTTCAGCTTCAGCATCAGTCCTTCCAATGCATATTCATGGTTGATTTCCTTTAGGATTGACTGGTTTGATCTCCTTGCTTTCCAAGGGACTCTTAAGTCTTCTCCAGCACCACAGTTCAAATGAAAGTATCAATTCTTAAGCACTCAGCCTTCTTTAAGGTCCAACTCTCACATCTGTACATGACTACTGGAAAGACTACAGCTTTGACTATATGGACATTTGTCAGCAAAGTGATGTCTTTGCTTTTTAATATGCTGTCTAGGTTTGCCATAGCTTTCCTTTCAAGAAGCAAGTGTCTTCTAATTTCACAGCTGCAGTCACCATCCACAGTGATTTTGAAGCCCAAGAAGAGAAAAATCTGTCGCTGCTTCCACTTTTCCCCCTTCTATTCATTATGAAATGATGGAACCGGATGCCATGATCTTTGTTTTTTGAATGTTGAGTTTTAAGCCAGATTTTTCACTCTCCTCTTTCACCCTCATCAAGAGGCTCTTTAGTACCTCTTTACTTTCTGCCATTATACTGGTATCATCTGCATATTTGAGGTTATTGATATTTCTCCCAGCAATCTTGATTCAGGCTTGAGCTGCCTCCAGCCTGGCAATTCACATGATGTACCCTGCATAAAAGTTAAACAGGAGAGTGACAATATACAGCCTTGTTGTACTTCTTTCTGAATTTTAAACCAGTCAGTTATTCCATGTAAGGTTCTAAATGTTGCTTCCTGACCTGCATACAGATTTCTCAAGAGGCAGGTAAAGTGGTCTGGTATTCCCATCTCTTTAAGAATTTTCCAAAATTTGTTGTGATCCACACAAAGGTTTTCATGTCAAAGAAACAGAAGTAGATGTTTTTCTGGAATTCCCTTGCTTTCTCTATAATCCAACAGATGTCGGCAATTTGATCTCTGGTTCCTCTGCCTTTCCTAAACCTAGTCTGTACATCTTGAAGTTTTCAATTCAGGTACTGCTGAAGTAGCTTGAAGGATTTTTGAAAATAACCTTACCAGCATGGGAAGTGAACATGACTGTTTGAAAGTCTGAACATTCTTTAGCACTGCCCTTCTTTGGAATGGGGATGAAAACTGACCTTTCACAGTCTTGTGGCCACTGCCCAGTTTTCCAAATTTGCTGACATATTGAGTGCAGCACTTTAACAGCATCATATTTTGGGATTTGAAACAGCTCAGCTGGAATTCCATCAACTCTACTAGCTTTGTTGGTAGTAATCTTCCTAAGGCACACTTGACTTTAGACTCCAGGATGTCTGGCTCTAGGTGAGTGACCAAACCATCATGGTTATGGTGGGTCATTAAGACGTTTTTTGTACAGTTCTGTGTATTCTTGCCACCTCTTCTTAATCTGTTCTGCCTTTGCTAGGTCCTTTACGTTTCTGTCCTTTATCATGCCCCTCCTTGTATGAAATGTTCCTTTGAGATTTCCAATTTTCCTGAAGAGATCTCTAGTTTTTCCCATTCTACTATATTCCTCTGTTTCTTTGCACTGTTCATTTAAGTAGCCCTTCTTATCTCTCCTTGCTATTCTCTGGTATTCTGCATTCAGTTGGGTATACCTTCCCCTTTCTCCTTTGTGTTTCACTTCTCTTCTTTCCCCAGCCATTTCCTCAGGCAAACACTTTGCCTTCTTACATTTCTTTGGGATGGTTTTGGTCACTGTCTCCTGTACAATGTTACAAACCTCTGTCCATAGTTCTTTAGGCACTCTGTCTACCAGATCTAACCCCTTGAATCTATTCACCACCTCTAATGTATAATCATAAGGGATTTGATTTAGGTCATACCTAAGTGCCCCAGTGGTTTTCCTCACTTTCTTTAGTTTAAGCCTGAATTTTGCTATAATAAGGAGCTGATGATTTGAGACACAGTCAGCTCCAGGTCTTGTTTTTGCTAACAGTATAGCGCTTCCCATCTTCAGTTGCAAAGAATGTAACCAATCTGATTTTGGTATTGCCCATTTGGTGGTGTCCATGTGTAGAGTTGTCTCTTGTGTTGTTGGAAAAGGGTGTTTTTTCTGTCCAGCTGTGTGAAAATGGATGTATAACTCTTTCCCACAAGTGGCAGCTCAAATGCTTGTTGCTATCTTCAATAATAAAATACTTTTTAAATGTACTATTAAGTTGTTTAAAAGAACAACTTTCTCAGAATAAAATTATGCCAAAATATGTACTAATTAGACATTCCCATATCTAAGAAGTAGGTAAAATTTAGTAAATACTAATCTAACTTTAGTCTTTAGTTTTAGAATTGGAGCTCACTATTAAGTCCAATAACAATGAAAAGGAGAAGGGGGTGGCAGAGGATGAGATGGTTAGATAGCATCACCAACTCAATGGACATGAATTTGAGCAAACTCCAGGAGACAGCAGAGGACAGAGGAGCCTGGTATGCTGCAGTCCATGGGGTCCAAAAGAGTTGTACACAACTTAGCTACTGAACAGCAACAATGACAACAAACAGTGAAAAAACTGTGTAACTGTAGATAGTTAAAGGTTTACACCAAAATACTGACCTTTTGCCAGGGTTTGTTTTAAGCTTTGATGTGAGTTTGTAATACCTGTATTACTGGTAAGTTGAGGGGAAAAAAAAGAAACTTTGGGGAAAGAAAAAGAAACTGCTTTACCCTATTTTGAAATGGAATGTCAAAGCACATGGTATGTACATAAGAGGTGGAAGGATACCAATGAAAAGCACAATAGTTAAGAAAGAGACATCACTGGTTCACAAAACCAGTTTTTTAAAATCTAGATTATCTGAAAGCAATCATTGCAATTTTACAAAGAATATTCCATAATAAAACCAAAGCTGAAAAGGTAAGCAGTGCATTATTATCCTCCCAGATAATTCTGTAAGACTGATAGCACCTGAGTAATACATACTCATTGATTTATTAATACAAACTAAATGCCATAGTAGCAGAAGGCATGTTAAACTTTTAAACTTAGTAAATTCATGATCTCAACCAACTTTCAAAAACGCAGAAAAAACTCAAATTATAATTTATAATAAAATATAAATTGCAATGATTTGAAATTTTATATTTCCTAAAATGCACTTCCTCAAATAGAAATCTTATTGCATACAAACCTAAGACCTTGTTGCAAAAATATGTCAGAATTTTATTTCAGGAAACTGCTTCTGAAGTTGATAAAATAACTCAGTTTCTCTACTCATTAAGTTATTTGCCGTGATGAAACTGACATGAGTATAATATTATCTGGTATTTCTGTTTACCACCCTCTCGAGACTAAAGACCACCAAGTCATTCGACACACCTAGTAAGGACCAAATTCACTGGTTTGTGGGATATCTGCAACCAGAAGAGTTTAAAATATAATGGAAAACTCAAACATACAAAATCACGGTATGCATAAAAAGCAGTTATCAGATAAAACTAAAAGCTGGTTCTTTGAGAAGATAAACAAAATTGACAAAACTTTAGCCAGCCTTATCAAGAAAAAAAGAGAGACAAATCAAATCAACACAATTAGAAATGAAAAAAGAGAGGTTACAACAGACAATGCAGAAGTACACAGGATTATAAGAGACTATTATGAACAACTATATGGCAATAACATGGAAAACCTGGAAGAAATGGACAGATTCTTAGAAAAGTTCCATCTTCCAAGACTGAACCAGGAAGAAACAGAAATTATGAACAACCCAAGTACAAGCACTGAAATTGAAGCTGTGATCAAAAATCTCCCAAAAAACAAAAGCCCAGGACCAGGTGGCTTCACAGGAGAATTCTATCAAACATTTAGAGAAGAGCTAATGCCTATCCTTCTAAAACTCTTTCAAAAAATTGCAGAGGAAGGAACACTTTCAAACTCATTCTATGAGGCCATCATCACCCTGATACCAAAACCAGACAAAGCACAACACAAAAAAAGAAAACTACAGGCCAATATCACTGACGAACATAGATGCAAAAATCCTCAACAAAATTTTAGCAAACAGAAATCAGCAACACATCAAAAAGCTCATACACCATGATCAAGTTGGGTTTATTCCATGGATGCAAAGATTCTTCAATATACACAAATCAATCAATGTGATACACCATATTAACAAATTGAAAGATAAAAAACATATGATAATCTCAATAGATGCAGAAAAGCCTTTGACAAAACTCAGAACCCATTTATGATTAAAACTCTTCAAAAAATGGGCATAGAAGGAACCTACCTCAACACAGTAAAGGCCATATATGATAAGCTACAGCAAACATTATTCTCGGTAAAAAACTGAAAGCATTCCCCCTAAGATCAGGAACAAGACAAGGGTGTCCACTTTCACCACTATTACTCAACATAGTTCTGGAAGTCCTAGCTACAGCAATCAGAGAAGAAAAAGAATCCAGGTCAGAAAAGAAGTAGTAAAGCTCTCACTGTTTGCAGATTACATGATACTGTACATAGAAAACCCTAAAGATAGTATCAGAAAATTACTAGAGCTAATCAGTGAATTTAGCAAAGTTGCAAGATACAAAATCAATACACAGATATCACTTGCATTTCTATATACTAACAATGAAAAATCAGAAAGAGAAATAAGGAATCAATCCCACCCACCACTACAACAAAAAGAATAAAATATCTAGGGAAAAAACCTACCTAAGGAGACAAAAGAACTATATATGGAAAATTATAAGACACTGATGAAAGAAATCAAAGATGACATAAACAGATGGAGAAATATTCCATGTTCTTGGTGAGGAAGAATCAATATTGTGAAAAATGACTGTACTACCAAATGCAATCTACAGATTCAATGTGATCCCTATCAAATTACCAATGGCATTTTTCACAGAACTAGAACAAAAAATTTCACAATTCATATGGAAACAAAAAAGACCCAGAATAGCCAAAGCAGTCTTGAGAAAGAAGAATGGAGCTGGAGGAATCAACCTTCTTGACTTAGATTACACTACAAAGCTACAGTCATCAAGACAGTATGGTATGTGCAGAAAAACAGAAATACAGACCAATGGAACAAGATAGAAAGCCCAGAAATAAACCCATGCACCTATGGGTACCTTATTTTTGACAAAGGAGGCAAGAATATACAATGGGGCAAAGACAGCCTCTTCAATAAATAGTGCTGGGAAAACTGGATAGCTACATGTAAAAGAATGAAATTAGAACACTTCCTAACACCATACACACAGATAAACTCAAGTGGATTAAAGATCTAAATGTAAGACCAGAAACTATAAAACTCTTAGAGGAAAACATAGGCAGAACACTCGATGACATAAATCAAAGCAAAATCCTCTATGACACACCTCCTAGAGTAATGAAAATAAAAGCAAAAGTAAACAAGTGGGACCTGATTAAACTTAAAAGCTTTTGCACTGCAAAGGAAATCATAAGCAAGGTGAAAAGACAACCCTTGGAATGGGAGAAAATAATTGCAAATGAAAAAACTGACAAAGGATTAATTTCCAAAATATACAAGTAGCTCATACAACTTAACACCAGAAAAACAAACAACCCAATCAAAAAGTGGGAAAAAGACCTAAACTGACATTTCTCCAAAGAAGACCTACAGATGGCTAACAAATAGATGAAAAGATGCTCAACATCACTCATTATTAGAGAAATCCAAATCAAAACTGCAATGAGGTATCACCTCACACCAGTCAGAATGGGCCTCATCAAAAAGTTTACAAACAATAAATGCTGCAGAGGGTGTGGAGAGAAGAGAATGCTCTTTCTTGCACTGTTGGTGGGAATGTAAATTGATACAGCCACTGTGGAAGACGGTATGGAGATTCCTTAAAAAGCTAGGAATAAAACCACCACATGATCCAGCAATCCCACTCCTAGACATATACCTTGAGGAAACCAAAATTGAAAAAGACACATGTATCCCATTGTTCATTGCAGCACTATTTACAATAGCTAGAACATGGAAGCCACCTAGATGTCCACTGACAGATGAATGGATAAAGAAGTTGTGGTACATATACACGATGGAATATTACTCAGCCATAAAAAGAAACGCATTTGAGTCAGTTCTAATGAGGTGGACGAACCTAGAACCTATTATATAAAGTAGGTCAGAAAGAAAGATAAATACTGTATTCTAATGCATATATACGGAATCTAGAAAAATGGTACTGAAGAATTTATTTATAGGGCAGCAATGAAGAAACAGACATAGAGAATATACTTATGGACATGGGGAGAGGGGAGGAGAGGGTGAGATGTATGGAAAGAGTAACATAGAAACTTACATTACTATATGTAAAATAGATAGCCAACTGGAATTTGCTGTATGGCTCAGGAAACTCAAACAGGGGCTCTGTATCAACCTGGAGGGGTGGGATGGGGAGAGAGTTGGGAGGGAGGTTCAAAAGGGAGGGCATATATGTATACCTATGGCTTATTCACGTTGAGGTTTCACAGAAAACAACAAAATTCTGTAAAGCAACTACCCTTCAATTAAAAAAATCAATAAATTTTTTTTAAAAAAGCAGTTATTAGAGGGAAATTCATATGAGGGAAGCAATATGACCTTCCTCACAAAACAAGAAAAATTTCAAATAAATAACCTAATCTACCACTTAGAAGAATTAGAAAAAGAAAAAGAAACAATATCTAAAGTCAGCAAAAAGAAGAAAGTAATAGAGATCAGAAAGGAAATAGAGATTTTTTTAAAATAAAAAGAAAACAAAACAAAACAAAATCTGGTTCTTTGAATGGATAAACAAGATTGACAAACCTGTGGCCAGGCTCACCAAGAAGAAGAGAGAACACTAATAAATAAAATAAGAAATGAAAAAAAGTAACATAACAACTGATACCTCACCATAAGGGAATAATCATATGAAAACAAATTCAACAACCAAAAAGAAATGGACAAGTTTCTTGTCCTAGAAACCTGTATGTTTACTGAAAACAAACAGCCACCAACATTGAACCACAAAGAAATAGATTTTTTGAAAAGAGAAGACGAAATATATAATTTGAACAATTTGAAGAGATGGATCACTAGAACTGAGATAGATTTTGTAATTTAAAGGGGGCTTTCCTTGTGGCTCAGTGGTAAAGAATATGCCTGCAATGCAGGAGACCTGGGTTTGATCCCTGGGTTGGAAAGATCCCCTGGAGAAGGAAAAGGCTACCCATTCCAGTATTCTGGCCTGGAGAATTCCATGGACTGTATAGTCCGCGGAGTTGCAAAGAGTCAGACAGGACTGAGCAACTTTCACTTTGCAATTTAAAAAGCCCCCACAAACAAAAGTCTATAGGACCAGATGGCTTTACAGGCGAATTCTACCAAACATACAAACAAGAACTTATACTGACTCTTCTCAAACTCTTTGAAAAAGTTAAAGAGGAGGGAACACTCCCAAGGACATTTGATGAAGCCACCAACACTCTGCCACCAAAACCAGACAAAGACACCACCAAAAAAGAAAACTACAGGCCAACATCTCTGATGAGTACAGATTCAAAAATTCTCAACAGAATATTAGTACACCAAATCTAACAACATATAAGAAAGATCATACACCGTGACCAACTGGGATTCATTCCAAGTTTAGAAGGATGGTTCAACACATGCAAATCAGTCAATTTTGTTTCTGATATATCACATAAACAAAAATCAGAAACCACATGATCATCTCAACAGATGCAGAAAAAGCATTTGAAAAAATTCAACATTCATTCATGATAAAAACTCTTACCAAAGTGGGTACAGAGGGGACATACCTCAAAATAGTACATGCTATTTATGACAAACCCACAGTTCACATAATACTCAATGGTGTAAAGCTGAAAGCCTTTCTGCTAAAATCTGGAACACGACAAGGACGTCCACTTTCACCATTTCTCTTCAACATAGTATTAGAAGTCCTAGCCACAGCAATCAAACAAGAAAAAGAAACAAAAGGTAGCCAAGTTGTAAGAGAAGAGGTAAAATTGTCATTGCATGCCAATGATACGATATTATATATAGACAATCCTAAAGACACCACACAAAAACTACAAGAACTGATAAATGAATTCAGCAAGGTAGAAGGATACAAGATTAACATATAGAAATTGGTTGCTTTCTGTACATCAATGATGAAATATCAGAAAGGGAATGAAAAAAACAATACCTTTTACAGTCACAACCCCCAAAATAAAATACTTAGGAATAAACCTCACCAAGGAAGTGAAAAACACATATGCTACAAACTATAAAACATTAATAAAGGAAACTGAAGATGATTTAAAGAAATGGAAAGATATCCCATGCTCTTGGACTGGAAGAATACTGTTAAAATGGCCATACTACCCAAAGCAATCTACAGATTCAATGCAATCCCTATCAAATTACTAATGACATTTTTCACAGAACTAGAACAAATAATCCCAAAAGTCATATGGAACCATAAAAGACCCAGAATTGCCAAAGCAATCCTGAAGAAAAAGAACAAAGCAGGAGGCACAACCATCCCAGACTTCAGAAAATACTACAAAACTATAGTGGTCAAAACAATGTGGTTCAATGGGCCAATGGAACAGAATAGAGGGCCCAGAAATAAACCCACACACCTACTGTCAGTAAGTCTTCAACAAAGGAAGCAAGACTATACAATGTGAAAAAGACAGTCTCTTCAGCAAGTGGTTTTGGGAAAACTGGATAGCTGCACGTAAATCAATGAAGTTAGAACATACCCTCGCATTATACACAAAAATAAACTCAAAATGACTTAAAGACTCAAACATAAGACATGAGTCTCCCACAAGAGAACACAGACAAAACATTCTCTGACATAAATCATACCAATGTTTTCTTAGGTCAGTCTCCCAAGGCAATAGAAATAAAAACAAAAATAAAAAAATGGGACTTAAAGTTACAATCTTTTGCACAGCAAAGGAAACCACAAACAAAACGAAAAAGTAACCAACAGAATGGGAGAGAGTATTTGCAAACAACATGACTGATAAGGGCTTAATTTCCAAATTATACAAATAGCTCATAGAACTATAGGCATTTGTCTTTCTCTTTCTGACTTATTTCTCTTAGTATGATAATCTCTAATTGCATCCAGGTTGCTGTAAATGGCATTATTTTTATAATGCCATTTGTTTGTTAATGAACAACCCAATTGAAAACAAACAACCCAATTGAAAAATGGGCAGCAGATCTAAAGAGACATTTCTCCAAAGAAGACATACAGATGGCCAATAGGCACAAGAAAAGATCCTCAACAATGCCAATTATTAGTGATCTGCAAATCAAAACTACAATGAAGTACCACCTCACACTGGTCAGAATGGCCATCATTAGAAAGTTTACAAATAACAAATGCTGAGATGGTGTGGAGAAAAGGGAACCCTCCTACACTGTTGGTGGGAATGTAACATTGATACAGCAACTATGAAAAACAGTTGGGAGGTTCCTCAGAAAATTAAAAACAGAATTACCATATGATCCAGCAAGCCCACTTGTGGGCGTATAGCTAGAAAAATCTATACTTCAAAATGATCCATGCACACCTATGTTCACAATACCACTATTCACAACAGCGAAGATCTAGAAACAACCTAAATGCCCATTGACAGATGAATGGATAAAAAAGATGTGATACATAAATACAATGGAATACTACTCAGCCATAAAGAAGAACAAAATAATGCCATTTACAGCAACCTGGATGCAATTAGAGATTATCATACTAAGAGAAATAAGTCAGAAAGAGAAAGACAAATGCCATATAATATCACTTATATGTAGAATCTAAAATACAACTGAACCTATCTATAAAATAGAAACAGAATCACAGACATAGAGAATAGACTGGTAGTTGCCAAGATGAAGAAGGGTGGGAGAGGTTGGATTTGGAGTCTGAGATGGGTAAATGCAAACTGGTATATATACAATGATAAACAACAAGGTCCTACTGTATAGCATAGGGAACTATATTCAGTATCCTGTTATAAACCATAATGGAAAAGAATATGAAAAAAGAATGTATATATAATATAGATAGATATAGATATCTGTATAATTGAGTCACTTTGTTGTACAGCAGTAATTAACATTGTAATTCAACCATACTTCAATTAAAAAATTAACAATATAATGAAAAGAAGTAAAAACAAAAGACCAACTCTCTGAAACCCTCATCCCTAAAAAACAGAACAAAACCCCAAATTCTTTTAAAATTTCACTTATTTTTTAATACTGCCCATTTACAATCATTCAATACACACCCATGAGTATATATGTGTACATATATACATAAACATATATATATATATATATATCCTTTACATTTTCTCCAGTGTAGGTCAAATTTAGACTAGTGATTCAGTTGCCAAAAGCATTTTAATCTATTATCATAAATCTTAAAATACCAAGATAAGAATTTAAAAAAACATTTTTAAGCAAGTAATTGGTGGAAGCTTTAAAAATATAGAAAACTAAGATCATGGCATATGGTCCCATCATTTCATGGCAAATAGATGGAGAAACAATGGAAACAGTGACAGACTTTATTTTTTGGAGCTCCAAAATCACTGTAGATGGTGACTGCAGCCATGAAATTAAAAGATGCTTGCTCCTTGGAAGAAAAGCTCTGACCAACCTAGACAGCATATTAAAAAGCAGAGACGTTACTTTGTCAACAAAGGTTACTTTGTCAACAAAGGTCTGTCTAGTCAAAGCTATGGTTTCTCCAGCAGTCATATATGGATGTGAGAGTTGGACTATAAAGAAAGCCGAGCGCCAAAGAGCTGATGCTTTTGAACTGTGGTGTTGGAGAAAACTCCTGAGAGTCCATCAGACTGCAAGGAGATCATACAGTCAATCCTAAAGGAAATCAGTCCTGAATGTTCATTGGAAGGACTGATGTTGAGGCTGAAACTCCAACACTTTGGCCACCTGATGCGAAGAACTGACACAATGGAAAAGACAGAGGATGAGATGGTTGGATGGCATCACTGACTCGATGGACATGGGTTTGAGTAAGCTCTGGGAGTTGGTGATGGACAGGGAAGCCTGGCGTACTGCAGTCCATGGGGTTGCAAAGATTCAGATACGACTGAGTGACTGAACTGAACTGAAGCGAATCCATACAAACATTGTAAGTTTTATTTTGAAGCTCCTGGATTATGTGAAGGCTTCCCTGGTGGCTCAGATGGTAAAGAGTCTGCCTGCAATGTGGGAGACCTGGGTTCAATCCCTGGGTCAGGAAGATCCCCTGGAGAAGGAAATGGCAACCCACTCTAGTATTCTTGCCTGGAAAATTCCATGGACGGAGGAGTCTGGTAGGCTACATCCAACCATCAAACCTGGATTATGTAGCTACATAAAATGACATAATATGAGCTTCTTTGGTGGCTCAGTGGGAAAGAATCTGCCTGCCAATACAGGAGACATGGGTTCAATTCCTGGTCCAGGAAGATCCCATATACTACATGGCACCTAAACCCATGTGCCACAACTATTGAGCCTGTGCTCCAGAGCCCAGGAACCACAATCACTGAAGTCCTGCACCCTCCAGCCCAATCTCTGCAACAAGAGAAGCCACTGCAGTGAGAAGTAAATGCACTCAAACCAGAGAGTAGCTCCCTCTCATCACAACTAAAGAAAGCCCGTGCAGAGCAAGGAAGACCCAGCACAGCCAAAAATAAATAAATAAATAAAATTAGAACGGCACAATAGCATAATGTAGTTCTACCGCTCAAGCTTAACTAAGTAACGAGAATGATTCAATAATGTAATTCTAACTGCAGTCTTTCTGATCTATTAACTCTCAGCAAATAAGGAAAACTACTTAGTCAAACAAATTACCTAAGTAAAGTTGATCTTTAGAAATAATGTTATCTAAACTGCTTTTGAAAACAGTTAAGTAGGCAGCTCTACAATTCATATAAAATATCTCCTCTTCAGTTAGCAGAAACTTCTTTGATCGAGGACTCTCTGAATGCGTTGATTTCTGACCCGAGAAAGCTGCATCACTTCCTGGACTGATGGCCATTCTATTAAAAAATAATTTAAAATTTTGTTTTAATCACTGTTAGTCCTAAAATGAAAATGTCACTTTGCTTTTCAAATGGTGGGGAGCAGGGGGGAGAATCAAGACACGAAGGTTTTTATATGTGGAAACATGATTTACATATAATATGCCTATGGTTATATTATCATATGTTAAACTAGAATAAGTTTATGGCAGTTGATTTCTAAATATATTATATATATATATATATAATATATATATGAAAACCCAAAGAACAAGGCTAAAACAAAGATGTAACATAAATACAAGGGAAGACTCATAGGGCAAAGGAAAAGCACACATTTATTCTCTCAAAATTAGAGGACAGTAAGTTGAGACTCTTCATAGGATTGTCATGAGGATTAATTAAACTAACACATTTGAAGCATATAGAACAGTGCCAGGCACATAATAAATGCTAAATAAACTACAGAGTGAAACTCCTCCATAATGATAATTTGAATATAATGTGATCGGCAGTTGGCATTCATCTCCATAGGAGAATCAACCATGTCATTTCAATACTGCAGCCCCACATTTAAAATGACTGAATTTTAAAAATCCCACGTATAGCATTATCCTGCAGTTTTCCTGTATTCTATTACCATCAATAATAATGTTAACAATAACAATAATTTGGGGGTTTATACAGCACCCCTGCTCGTAGGAGTTTAAAGAACTGTCATACATCTTGATATATACTTACTACAGTGGTCAGGTACTTTCTGCACCTTCTACAGATAAGAAAATTGAGAGACAGAGATTTCATCCAGCTAAGAGTAAGTAGCAAAAGCATGTAAATTTCACTAACAGTTTCTTCTTTTTTTTAATGTGAAAAAAGGTTTCTTGTACAACAGTTACTACAAGGCACTAAATTGTGCTGGTGGTCTAACAGCTTCCAACATTATTTTACCCAGCTTTGACTTTTAAAAATACATTTCAACCTAATAAATTGAATATTTCTAGTTCAACAATAAGACGACACAGGTAGGGTCCCCTTCAGGACTCATTGGATTCTTACTCAGGAGGCCTAAGTCATTAACACCTTCTTGAATTATATAGGTCTTTTACACTTGGGAAAGAAAAATAATAATCGCTTATCACGGATGAAGTACCCTATTTATAATACACAGACTGCCTGCCTGACACTTTCATCTTACACCAGATTTAGAAGGACCCCACAGGGATGTGGTGTCACAGTCTGGTTACTGCAAACTGATATCACTATAATTATGCATAACAGTTTTTAAACACCTATGCGTGCACGCATATCTTCACCAATGTGAAAGAAATCTGTTCCAATAAGGAAAGGAGAATGAACGTTCATTCTGAAGCCAGCAACTGAGAAATTTAAGGTTTTGTGTTGTTTTTTTTTTAAATTGTCCTCAACTGCTCTTTCCAAATAAACTGACGCCCTCAAATGGAAGTCCCACGGCAAAAATGTTCCAGAATTCTTTTTTTTTCCCCTCTCTGTAACATGAGACTAAACTGAAGCATAAGTAAATATATAATTGAGCCCCTCAGGCTTGGAAACCTCCTGCATTTAAAACTCCAGATCGAGACCAAGACAGGGGCCTAGAGAGTACATTGCAGCAAACGCTCCATAAATAACCAGCCAAACAATAGCAAGAAAAACTGCTAACAAGCGCCTAAGGCTTCTAGAGGGCCAAGTGAAAACAGAGAGTCATCCAGTCACCGTCCCTACACTGTAAAATACGTTCAGGGCTGGTCTCGGGCAACATCTCTCTATTTTTTGTATTACTCTGGGAATAAAATCGCATTTATATGTACATTTTAAGTACAGACATGGAGCAAGTGTACGTATGACAAAAAAGTAAAAGATGCAGGTGGAGAAAAGGAAGCCGAACAGTGAGGGACAGAGCGGGCAAAGAGAGAGACAGCGAGTTGCTTGCTACCTAACTGCAGGTCACAAACGAGGGAGCGTAGCCAATTCTCCTCAAAGCCTCCGCAATCCTCTCACTGCAGCAGAAAAGTCCTCGGCCTTCTTTTAATTACCATGGAAACTGCACCTCTCCGCCACCGGAAACAAGATACAGAGCACCTCCCTAAATGGTCCGGCTAGAAATCGGCGGTTACTTATTCCAGAGTGAACAGAGATGGCTCTGTCTCTCTTTTTTCAGGGGGCCTTCTTGTCAGAATCCTGAGAGAGGGTCCTGCGTTGCCCTGGCAGGGGTTGGGTGCTGTCTATGTGTTGACTCTCCTCCCCTCTTACTGGCATACATTGGGATCCCTTGTCTCTGGGGGAGTGTTTCCGGCGGGCCGCTTTGAGTGTAGCACAGCGTCTAGGGTTCGCCCGCGCTTTTCAGGCTTCAGTGTTTCTCTCGGAAGGTTCTCTGTTTACGGAAGGAGTTGCTTAGTGATTTTATCCGGCGACGGAGGTGCGTTCCTGAAAGTCGAAATGCCGTTAAGTATCTCTTCCTTCGGGTGTTGCTGTGTTTGGGTACCTCTGTGAGCAAGACAAGTAGATATTTTGCGGCCCAGTAACCTTTTCCGTTGTCCTTTTCAGAGTGTAAATTTGCCTCTTTCCGCGACAGTTCCTGGTGCCTGGTCCCCCAACCCTACTCTGCTTCTCTTCCTTCCAGTTTACTTATCTAGTAGTATTTATTCACTTTAATTCTGAGTCTGCAAGGCTTTTGACAGATTTTATAGGCTGTGGGCTTTATTTAGTGATGTATTGCTTTAAATAATTTCAAATATGTTTAACATATCGAGAATAGGACAGAGTACATTACAAAACGCCGTATAATTTGATAAAGCTCTTAATGTCTAGATTAGTGTGGTTAAGTTCCTGTAAACTTGTAGCAGAGCTCATGAACCGGGTCTCAAGAGAACTAAATTCCAGCTTTCAAAAGAGGACGCGTAGCCAGTTCTGAAAAGAGCTGACCAACGTTGAGCGAATCACTGAACTTCAGGCTTTAGTTTTCTTGCTTATCATTGCCCTCTAGAGACTCCCCCCCCACCCCCAAAGCTCAGTGAAGACCTTTTTCTTTGGGGTGAGAGTGGAGATAATATATCAGTTCAGTTCAGTTCATTTCAGTCGCTCAGTCGTGTCCGACTCTTTGCGACCCCAGGGACTGCAGCACGCCAGGCTTCCCTGTCCATTGCCAACTCCCGGAATTCACCCAAACTCATGTCCAAAGAGTCGGTGATGCCATCCAACCATCTCATCCTCTGTCGTCCCCTTCTCCTCCCACCTTCAATCTTTCCCAGCATCAGGTTCTTTTCAGATGATTCAGTTCTTCGCATTAGGTGGCCAAAGTATTGGAGTTTCAGCCTCAACATCAGTCCTTCCAATGAACACTCAGGACTGATCTCCTTTAGGATGGACTGGTTGGATCTCCTTGCAGTCCAAAGGACCTAAAAAGTCTTCTCCAACACCACAGTTCAAAAGCATCAATTCTTCGGCACTATACAGAAAGCTATAAATCTGCTTTCTAGCAGATTTCTTTATAGTCTAACTCTCACATCTGTACATGACTGCTGGAAAAACCATAGCCTTGACTACATGGACCTTTGTTGGCAAAGTAATGTCTCTGCTTTTTAATATGCCGTCTAGGTTGGTCATAACTTTTCTTCCAAGGAGTGTCTTTTAATTTCTTGGCTGCAGTCACCATCTGCAGTGATTTTTGGAGCCCCCCAAAATAAAGTCTGTCACTGTTTCCACTGTTTCCCCATCTATTTGCCATGAAGCGATTGGGACTGGATGCCATGATCTTTGTTTTCTGAATGTTGAGCTTTAAGCCAACTTTTTCACTCTTGTCTTTCACTTTCATTAAGAGGATCTTTAGTTTTTCTTTACTTTCTGCCATAAGGGTGATGTCATCTGTATATCTGAGGTTATTGATATTTCTCCCAGCAGTCTTGATTCCAGCTTGTGCTTCATCCATCCCAGCATTTCTCATGATGTATTCTGCATATAAGTTAAATAAGCAGGGTGTCAATATACAGCCTTGACATACTCCTTTCCCGATGTGGAACCAGTCTGTTGTTCCATGTCCATTTCTAACTGTTGCTTCCTGACCTGCATACAGGTTTCTCAAGAGACAGGTCAGGTGGTCTGGTATTCCCATCTCTTTCAGAATTTTCCACAGTTTATTGTGATCCACACAGTCAAAGGCTTTGGCATAGTCAATAAAGCAGAAATAGATGTTTTTCTAGAACTCTCTTGCTTTTCCGATGATCCACCAGATGTTGGCAGTTTGATCTCTGGTTCCTCTGCCTTTTCTAAAACCAACTTGAACATCCGGAAGTTCACAGTTCACGTATTGTTGAAGCCTGGCTTGGAGAATTTTGAGCATTACTTCACTAGCATGTGAGATGAGTGCAATTGTGCAGTAGTTTGCATATTCTTTGGCATTGGAATGAAAACTGACCTTTTCCAGTCCTGTGGCCACTGCTGAGTTTTCCAAATTTGCTGGCATATTGAGCGCAACACTTTCACAGAATCATCTCTTAGGATTTGAAATAGCTCAACTGGAATTCCATCACTTCCACTAGCTTTGTTTGTAGTGATGCTTCCTCGGGCCCACTTGACTTCACATTCCAGGATGTCTGGCTCTAGGTGAGTGATCACACCATCCTGATCATCTGGATTGTGAAGATCTTTTTGTACAGTTCTTCTCTGTATTCTTGCCACCTGTTCTTAATATCTTCTGCTTCTGTTCGATCCATACCATTTCTGTCCTTTATTGTGCCCATCTTTGCATGAAATATTCCCTTGGTATCTCTAATTTTTTTGAAGAGATCTCTACTCTTTCCCATTCTATTGTTTTCCTCTATTTCTTTGAGGAAGGCTTTCTTATCTCCTTGCTATTTTTTGGAACTCTACATTCAGATGGATATAGCTTTCCTTTCTCCTTTGTTTTTCACTTCTCTTATTTTCACAGCTTTTTGTAAGGCCTCCTCAGAAAGCCATTTTGCTTTTTTGCATTTCTTTTTCTTGGGGATGGTTTGGATCCCTGTCTCCTGTACAATCTCACAAACCTCCATCCATAGTTCTTCAGGCACTATGTCCATCAGATCTAGTCCCTTAAATCTTTCCCACTTCCACTGTATAATCGTAAGGGATTTGATTTAGGTCATAACCTGAATGGTCTAGTGGTTTTCCCTACTTTCTTCAATTTCAGTCTGAATTTGGCGATAAGAAGTTCATGATCTGAGCCCCAGTCAGCTCCCGGTCTTGTTTTTGCTGACTATATACAGCATCTCCATCTTTGGATGCAAAGAATATAATCAGTCTGATTTCGGTATTGACCATCTGGTGATGTCCATGTGTAGAGTCTTCTCTTGTGTTGTTGGAAGAGGGTGTTTGCTATGATCAGTTCGTAGATAATATATAACACATGAAGTTCTCTGGCTGCCGCTTGTCCCCAGGCTGATTTAGGTACCCTCCTCCTGTGCACTTCTAGAGTAACTTATCTCTATTATTTTCAGTTCGGTTCATTCACTCAGTCGTGTCCAACTCTTTCTGACCCCATGGACTATAGTACGCCAGGCTTCCCTGCCCATCACCAACTCCCAGAGCTTGTTCAGATTCATGTCCATTGAGTTGGTGATGCCATCCAACCATTTCATCCTCTGTCCTCCTCTTCTCCTCCTGCCTTCAATCTTTCCCAGCATCAGGGTCTTTTCCAGTGAGTCTGTTCTTCAGGTCAGGTGGCCAAAGTCTTGGAGCTTCAGCTTCAGCATCAGTCCTTCCAGTCAATATTCAGGACTGATTTCCTTTAGGATTGACTGGTTTGATCTCCTTGCAGTCCAAGGGACTCTCAAGAGTCTTCTCCAACACCACAGTTCAAAAGCATCAGCTCTTCGGCACTCAGCTCTCTTTATAGTCCAACTCTCACATCCATATATGACTATTGGAAAAACCATAGCTTTGACTAGATGGACCTTTGTGGGTAAAGAAATGTCTCTGCTTTTTAATATGCTCTCTAGGTTTGTTAGGGCTTCCCTCATAGCTCAGTTGGTAAAGAATCTGCCTGCGATGCAGAAGACCCCTTTTCGACTCCTGGGTCAGGATGATCTGCTGGAGAAGTGATAAGCCTCTCACTCTAGTATTCTTGGGCTTCCCTTATGGCTCAGCTGGTAAAGAATCTGCCTGCAATGCCCAAGACCTGGGTTCGATCCCTGGGTTGGGAAGATCCCCTGGAAAAGGGAAAGGCTACCCACTCCAGTATTCTGGCCTGGAGAATTCAATGGGCTATGCAATCCATGGAATCGCAAAAAGTTGGACAAAACTGAGCGACTTTCATTTCACTTCACTTCCCTTCAGGTTTTTCATAGCTTTTCGTCCAAGGAGCAAACATCTTTTAATTTCATGGCTGCAGTCACCATCTGCAGTGATTTTGGAGCCCAAGAAAATAAAGTCTGTCACTGTTTCCATTGTTTCCCCATCTATTTGCTAAATGCAAAGTAACACAAGGTGGGAGGAGGAACATCTGAAGCAAATAGGAATTGATGTGAAAGTGGAAAGATTTACAGAAATAATAACCTACATTTGTTGAATATGTAATTATGATTTGGATACTGTGATTAACTATCTACCTACATTTTTTCATTGAATCCTAAAAAAGACCTTGGGAGGTAGGTGCTGCTGTTATCTCTACTTTCTAGATAAGAGAGCTTAGCACCTAACAACGGAGAAGGCAATGGCAACCCACTCCAGTACTCTTGCCTGGAAAATCTCATGGACGGAGGAGCCTGGTAGGCTGCAGTCCATGGGGTCGCTAAGAGTAGGACATGACTGAGCATCCTTGCTTTCACTTTTCACTTTCATGCATTGGAGAAGGAAATGGCAACCCACTCCAGTGTTCTTGCCTGGAGAATCTCAGGGACGGGAAAGCCTGGAGGACTGCCGTCTATGGGGTCGCACAAAGTTGGACACGACTGAAGCGACTTAGTAGCAGCAGCAGCAGCACCTAATAAGATATACTACACACAGGTAGCAATAAATACATTTCACTTACACCTTTAGAAGTTATGGATTATTAAAAAGGTTTTCCTTTCCCCAGAAGGAAGCAAAAAGACTCGCCTCCTTATTCTTGCACTAGAAAAAGAACCCAGTTAGCACTTATACGAAACTATGAGGATAACGTTGCAAATTCCCTGTCAAATAGGAAATCAGTGGAAACTGGTGTGTGTTTGCATAATAAGTAGTGATACTTTCTGAGCTATGCTCCTCTTCTGCTGTAGATAGTAGGGAACCCCTAAAAACTGTTAAATGTGGACCTTTTGGACACCTGTTTTCATAACATATTAACTGGTACATGTTATCTTAGGAGAGTCTGCAGTAATTATATTCTGACAATAAATA